>NC_136916.1:104596739-105196739 GCF_949752795.1 Hyperoodon ampullatus
AGTTCTCTTCTGGAAGGTTCTGGTCATTTTCATCAATAGTTGTTCTGCAAATAGTTGTGATTTAGGTGTGCTCGTGAGAGAAGATGAGCTCAAGGTCTTTCTATTCCGCCATCTTGGTCAATCTCCTACAGTGATTTTTTCAAAGCCTCACACAGAAACTTCAGTACAGTAATTCCTATGTGAGTCAGCCCCAGATTCAAGTGTGTTAGGCTTGATTTTTGTTAGAGAAGCTTTGAGAGACAATTGCAGCCATCATTAGTTATACTGCAGCACTGTAACACTGGGGTCTATAGTTTACACTGGGGGTAACTAAAGCCCTCACACAGAAGTTTCATCCTGTTATCCCTGAGGACATTTCTTTGCCAAGAACAAGTATGTTAGCCTTTGGTTAATGATCAAAGCAGAAAAGAGATCCTTGCAATAGGTTTCTTTAAGGTGACAACTTTTCAATGTCAGCCTCTGGAGGAAGCACTTTAGGTGTCTGGAGAGGGTGTGGAGGAAAGGGAACCATGTTACACTGTTGATGGGAGTGTAAATTGGTGCAGCCACTATGGAAAACAGTATGGAGGTTCCTCAAAAAACTAAAAATAGAGTTGCCACATGATCCAGCAGTCCTACTCCTGGGTACATATCCAGACAAAACTATAATTCAGAAAGATACATGCACCCCAATGTTCATTGCAGCACTATTCACAATAGCCAAGACATGGAAGCAACCTAAATATCCATCGATGGATGAGTGGATAAAGAAGATGTGGTATATGTATACAATGGAATATTACTCAGCCATAAAAAAGGATGAAATAATGCCATTTGCAACAACATGGGTGGACCTAGAGATTATCATACTAAGTGAAGTAAGGCAGACAGAGAAAGACAAATATCATATGATATCGCTTATATAAGCGATATACTAAAAAAGTATACAAATGAACTTATTTACAAGACAGAAACAGACTCACAGACTTAGAAAACAAATTTATGGTTACCGAAGGGGAAAGGTGAGGGGTAGATAAATTAGGAGTTTGGGATTAACATATACACACTACTACATATAAAATAGGTAATCAATAAAGACCTACTGTAGAGCACAGAGAACTCTACTCAATACTCTGTAATAACCTATATGGGAAAAGGATCTGAAAAAGAATAGATATATGTATATGTATAACTAAATCACTTTGCTGTGCACCTGAAACTAACACAACATTGTAAATCAACTATAATATAAAATAAAAATCTAAAAATAAATATATATATAAAAACATAAAAATACCTACCTTAAAAAAGTATTAGGAGTATCAAGATCACATTGTACGAAAGAGAGCATGTGGGATGAGAGATATTGTTTGATGCTGTCTTTGTAAAATACAGTCAGCTACACCCTGACTGCACTGTTTTTCCTTGGCTTGGTCATTTTCTCCAGCCCCTAAAAGGACAAAACTTTCTTTCCACCTCCCTACCTTCTTTCCTTCCCTTTCTTTTTTCAGAAGTGAACCCTGTGTATTTGGCAAGCTTCTGAATAAGTGAAACTTTAAAAAAGAAGGTTTGTTTCTAGTGATTACAGCCAAAATTTAGGTACTCAGAACTAGTAACTAAACAGAAGATTGAAGATGTAGGTACTGGGTCTTTTCTGGGCTAGACAGGTTACTCCAAAACAGTTCTGTAACTCTAGTCTCTTCTCTGGCAGATAAAGAATCCTGTGAACAAGCTTCTGAAGTCAGTGAAGCACAAACTACAGATAGTGATGAGATAGTAACACCTGTATCTCAGAAATGTCCTAAGGCAGTAAGTATACCGGGGTAATCATTGTGCGTGAGCCAAAATTGTAAGTAATGACAGTGTGCTTAATGGCCATGTGTGTGACATTCAAATCCAGTTTTATTTAATGAACCAGATGGGAAATTCAAGTTATTTAATTAAATTTATGTTGCAAGTGAATGGAAGTCTGTTCATACAGGCAGATGAAAGGATCATTTTCTTGATTTGGTATAAATAAGGACTGACTTCAACACTTCTCTCTCCCATTTGGATCCCTTGCCTGCCTCCTTCATTGTATATGGTGATTCACCCCAGCCTAAGTCATGCCCCTTTCTTTAAATCTACCTAAAGAGGTTTACTTTGGGAGGTGGAGGCTGGAAGGATTCTTTGTGGGAGGGCTCAAAGAGATCATTCAGTTTCTGAAGGTTTTTACTCAACCTTTAAAACCTGTAATTACAATTATTTATTAAACATTTTGACCTCAGATCTGTTTTGGAACTAATTGAGGATACCCCCCCCACACACACACAAATTTATGAATAAATATCCACAAATATATTCACAATCATTGTATTGGAATATTGTGGGGTTTTAAATGAGGTAGAAAATGATCACCTTCGAGCTGCAAGAATGCTCCCTGGTACATTTGTAGGCACTCAATAAATATTTGTTGAATGAGTGGCTGAATGAAAGATTAAAATCTAACTGAGGATTATGAGCTTAATTAGAAATAGTAAAGAAAAGCATAAAGCTTATTTTCTGAACTTTTATCTGTTATATCTTTTTTAGACATTATGTAATTAATATCTTGAGAAATGTTTGTAAGACAGCTCAGAGCCATAGAATTAGAACTAGACAGTAACACCTTAGAGATCATAAAGGTGAAGAAAACCAAGTGATATGTCCAGCATTGTAGCAGTAGTTACTGAAAGAACTGGAACTTGAGTTAAGGTTTCTAAACCGTGCACATCTCAGATCAACCCAAAAAGCAGTCAGCTGGTCAGCAAATTTTGGAACTACAAGTCAGACAGATGACGTTAAAAATATTACCCTAAATTAAAGGCTCTTAAATAAGATCTCCTATTAGAAAAGTTTTGTGTGCCTAAAAATGTTGCCGGATAAACTAAATATGAAAATTGATCCCATTTAGTAAAAATTAGTGTTGTTATCAAATTAAACTTACAACACAGACACACATATACTTACTTGATAGCAGAAAAGCTTTATCAAAAGTCCAGACTCTTGTTCAACTTGTCCAAAAGAATTTGGGCAAGGAACACAGAATACAAAGGAGAAAAAAACACACAGGCTGAGGAGCAAAGAGAACAAAGAAGCAGGGGAATTTCCTGGCAGTCCAGTGGTTAGGACTTGGCACTTTCACTGCCATGGCCGGATTCAATCCCTGGTCAGGGAACTAAGATGGCGCAAGCTGTGTGGCACGGCCAAAATAAATAAATAAAAAAAATTTTTTTAAAAGCAGTTTATTGAGGCTGAAGTGAAAGTTACACACTCAAAGAAGAGTGCAGGCATCCTCACAAGTGCGGAGCATACCACAAGGTTTTTTAATCCCCCTTTTATCTTATTTTTTTAGCCCTTTGAATGGGCGGGGGTCTTTCTGATTAGGGGCGGAATATTCGTTGAGAGGATGGTTGAGGTGTGGCCTAGATTGCACCAGGTTGCATCAGCTCCCAGTCTTACGCCTTTGTCTCCTGGAGCCACTGTACATGTGCTCTAAGAACTGTTTTCCCTTAAATTTTCCCTTACTGGTCAACCACACGGGAAGGTCATACAGGGTCATTGGCAATCTGTGCATTTTTATTGGGCATGCGCCATGGTTTTCATGGTCAGTGTTTCTTGTTCAGATGCTACAAAGTTTCTGTTTTAGATGCCATTTCTCCATGTGTCATGGTCTCATTAAGTGCAAAACAAGGAGGTGTATAGGCTGTCCTTGGGCCCAGCCCTGTCTTTCCTGCCTCATACTCAATCCTTTTTGTATTTCAAAATAGCTGGGCATGAAAGATGGAAGGAGTTGAAGGTCCAGAGGCAGTACGTGAGCTCTGTGCCTTTTGTGCCTGGAGTCAGCCAGGGTAAAGGAGGAGGCAAGAGAGTGTAGTGTTTAGGAGCATGGAACTGTGTTTCAGACAGAAGTGGTTTAGATCCAGTCTCTGCTATTAATATCTATGCCGCTTTGGGGAAGTTATTGAACCTCTATTAGACTCTGTTTCCTCATCTGTCAAGTGGTGATATTTTTTTTCTTGAAGTATAGTTTATTTACAATGCTTCAGGTGTACAGCAAAGTGATTCAGTTATATATATTCGTTTTTCAGATTCTTTTCTATTAGAGGTTATTATAAGATATTGAATATAGTTCCCTGTGCTATGCAGTAGGTCCTTATTGTTCATCTATCTTATATATAGTAGTTTGTATCTGCTAATCCCATACTCCTTAATTTATCCCTCCCCCGCTTTCCCCTTTGGTAACCCTAGGTTTGTTTTCTATGTCTGTGAGTCTGTTTCTGCTTTGTAAATAAGTTCATTTGTATCATATTTTAGATTCCATATATGTGATACCATATGATATTTGTATGTCTGTCTGACTTCATTTAGTATGATAATCTCTAGATTCATCCATATTGCTGCAAATGGCATTATTTCATTCTTTTTATGGCTAATATTCCATTGTGCACATATACGACATCTTCTTTATCTATTCATCTATCGATGGACATTTAGGTTGCTTCCATGTCTTGGCTACTGTAAATAGTGGTGCTGTGAACATTGAGGTTGTAAAGTGGTAATATTAAGTATGCCCACCTTATAGCCATGTGGCAAGATTTAAATAAGGTAATGTGTGATAAAGGTTTAATACAGTACTTGAGACAAATTAAGCACCAGATTATAGTGATGATGATGTTGATGGTGGCAGCAGTCTGTCTTCTCTGAAATACGCTAGTTCTTTTTTTTTAATTTTTTAATATTTTTGGCTGCATTGGGTCTTCATTGCTGTGCACAGGCTTTCTCTAGTGGCAAGTGGGGGCTACTCTTCGTTGTGGTGCATGGGCTTCTCATTGCGGTGGCTTCTCTTGTTGTGGAGCATGGGCCCCAGGGCGCTCGGGCTTCAGTAGTTGTGGCACACAGACTCAGTAGTTGTGGCTCGCGGGCTCTAGAGTGCAGGCTCAG
Source organism: Hyperoodon ampullatus (assembly GCF_949752795.1). Classification (NCBI taxonomy): domain Eukaryota; kingdom Metazoa; phylum Chordata; class Mammalia; order Artiodactyla; family Ziphiidae; genus Hyperoodon; species Hyperoodon ampullatus. The sequence goes on from NC_136916.1 coordinate 104,601,681, forward strand.
TAGTTGTGGAGCACGGGCTTAGTTGCTCCGTGGCATGTGGGATCTTCCCGGACCAGGGCTTGAACCCCTGTCTCCTGCATTGGCAGGTGGATTCTTAACCACTGCACCACCAGGGAAGCCCATGAAATATGCTAGTTCTTAAATGCAAGCTTCTATGATCTGGTAGTGGCTCCTACAAGGAAGGACTAGGCCCTAAGGGGAGAGGATTGAGGCAGAGGGGTGTCATTTCCCTTCCACCTGCCAGGTCAATTGAATAGGTTGAACAGTATGACTTAAGGAAGACCTTTACGAAATGTCTTTCTCTTGTACTGCTAAAAAAGTAAAACAATCATAGTACATTTGGGTCTTTAACTTCCTGTCTTTTAGTCCAGAATTAGAACAGTTCCTGTATCATGGGATATGTATAGGACTGTTCCGCAGGAGGCTCTGTTAATTAGCACAAGGTTCCTAAAGGCCTTCTGTACTTATCTTCCAAGAATCCCCAGAAAATGATCTCAACCCAAACCATATGGTTTCCTCCAGATGAAGTTCAATTCCTGGTCTCAGGAATCAATCTCCAATTCTGAGTGGACCATGTAACTTTTCCCTCCCCCTTCTTAGCAGCTCCTAATGAGAAGGGAGCAATCATTTCCATTGCTTTGTGGCCTCAGGTTACTGTCTTTTAGCCGTAGTGTATATCAAGGACCTCAAAGTTTATTCTTTTTTCTTTTTTTTTTTTTTTTGTTTTCAGTACTTTGTTTTTATTTTTTTTTATTTTTTTTTTATTTTTTTTTATTAGTTTCTGCTTTATAACAAAGTGAATCAGTCATACATACACATCTGTTCCCACATCCCTTCCCTATTGCGTCTCCCTCCCTCCCACCCTCCCTATCCCACCCCTCCAGGCGGTCACAAAGCACCGAGCTGATCTCCCTGTGCTCTGCGGCTGCTTCCCACTATCTATCTACCTTACGTTTGGTAGTGTATATATGTCCATGCCTCTCTTTCGCTTTGCCACAGCTTACCCTTCACCCTCCCCATATCCTCAAGTCCGTTCTCAAGTAGGTCTGTGTCTTTATTCCCGTTTTACCCCTAGGTTCTTCATGACATTTTTTTTTTTTAATTCCATATATATGTGTTAGCATACGGTATTTGTCTTTCTCTTTCTGACTTACTTCACTCTGTATGACAGACTCTAGGTCTATCCACCTCATTACAGATAGCTCAGTTTCGTTTATTTTTATGGCTGAGTAATATTCCATTGTATATATGTGCCACATCTTCTTTATCCATTCATCCGATGATGGACACTTAGGTTGTTTCCAGCTCCGGGCTATTGTGAATAGAGCTGCAATGAACATTTTGGTACATGTCTCTTTTTGAATTATGGTTTTCTCAGGGTATATGCCTAGTAGTGGGATTGCTGGGTCATATGGAAGTTCTATTTTTAGTTTTTTAAGGAACCTCCATACTGTTCTCCATAGTGGCTGTACCAATTCACATTCCCACCAGCAGTGCAAGAGTGTTCCCTTTTCTCCACACCCTCTCCAGCATTTATTGTTTCTAGATTTCTTGATGATGGCCATTCTGACTGGTGTGAGATGATATCTCATTGTAGTTTTGATTTGCATTTCTCTAATGATTAATGATGTTGAGCATTCTTTCATGTGTTTGTTGGCAGTCTGTATATCTTCTTTGGAGAAATGCCTATTTAAGTCTTCTGCCCATTTTTGGATTGGGTTGTTTGTTTTTTTGCTATTGAGCTGCATGAGCTGTTTATAAATTTTGGAGATTAATCCTTTGTCAGTTGCTTCATTTGCAAATATTTTCTCCCATTCTGAGGGTTGTCTTTTGGTCTTGTTTATGGTTTCCTTTGCTGTGCAAAAGCTTTGAAGTTTCATTAGGTCCCATTTGTTTATCTTTGTTTTTAGTTCCATTTCTCTAGGAGGTGGGTCCAAAAGGATCTTGCTGTGATTTATGTCATAGAGTGTTCTACCTATGTTTTCCTCTAAGAGTTTGATAGTTTCTGGCCTTACATTTAGGTCTTTAATCCATTTTGAGCTTATTTTTGTGTATGGTGTTAGGGAATGATCTAATCTCATCCTTTTACATGTCCCTGTCCAGTTTTCCCAGCACCACTTATTGAAGAGGCTGTCCTTTCTCCACTGTACATTCCTGCCTCCTTTATCAAAGATAAGTTGGCCATATGTGCGTGGGTTTATCTCTGGGCTTTCTATCCTGATCCACTGATCTATCTTTCTGTTTTTATGCCAGTACCACACTGCCTTAATTACTGTAGCTTTGTAGTATAGTCTGAAGTCAGGGAGCCTGATTCCTCCAGCTCCGTTTTTCGTTCTCAAGATTGCTTTGGCTATTCGGGGTCTTTTGTTTTTCCAAACAAATTTTGAAATTTTTTGTTCTAGTTCTGTGAAAAATGCCAGTGGTAGTTTGATAGGGATTGCATTGAATCTGTAGATTGCTTTGCGTAGTAGACTCATTTTCACAATATTGATTCTTCCAATCCAGGAGCATGGTATATCTCTCCATCTATTTGTATCCTCTTTAATTTCTTTCATCAGTGTCTTATAATTTTCTGCATACAGGTCTTTTGTCTCCTTAGGTAGGTTTATTCCTAGATATTTTATTCTTTTTGTTGCAATGGTAAATGGGAGTGTTTTCTTGATTTCATTTTCAGATTTTTCATCATTAGTGTACAGGAATGCCAGAGATTTCTGTGCATTAATTTTGTATCCTGCTACTTTACCAAATTCATTGATTAGCTCTAGTAGTTTTTCGGTAGCATCTTTAGGATTCTCTATGTATAGTATCATGTCATCTGCAAACAGTGACAGCTTTACTTCTTCTTTTCCAATTTGGATTCCTTTTATTTCCTTTTCTTCTCTGATTGCTGTGGCTAAAACTTCCAAAACTAGGTTGAATAAGAGTGGTGAGAGTGGGCAGCCTTGTCTTGTTCCTGATCTTAGTGGAAATGGTTTCAGTTTTTCACCATTGAGGACAATGTTGGCTGTGGGTTTGTCATATATGGCCTTTATTATGTTGAGGAAAGTTCCCTCTATGCCTACTTTCTGCAGGGTTTTTATCATAAATGGGTGTTGAATTTTGTCGAAAGCTTTCTCTGCATCTATTGAGATGATCATATGGTTTTCCTCCTTCAACTTGTTAATATGGTGTATCACATTGATTGATTTGCGTATATTGAAGAATCCTCGCATTCCTGGAATAAACCCCACTTGATCATGGTGTATGATCCTTTTAATGTGCTGTTGGATTCTGTTTGCTAGTAGTTTGTTGAGGATTTTTGCATCTATGTTCATCAGTGATATTGGCCTGTAGTTTTCTTTCTTTGTGACATCCTTGCCTGGTTTTGGTATCAAGGTGATGGTGGCCTCGTAGAATGAGTTTGGGAGTGTTCCTTCCTCTGATATTGTTTGGAAGAGTTTGAGAAGGATGGGTGTTAGCTCTTCTCTAAATGTTTGATAGAATTCGCCTGTGAAGCCATCTGGTCCTGGGCTTTTGTTTGATGGAAGATTTTTAATCACAGTTTCAATTTCAGTGCTTGTGATTGGTCTATTCATATTTTCTATTTCTTCCTGAGTCAGTCTTGGTAGGTTGTGCATTTCTAAGAATTTGTCCATTTCTTCCAGGTTGTCCATTTTATTGGCATAGAGTTGCTTATAGTAATCTCTCATGATCTTTTGTATTTCTGCAGTGTCAGTTGTTACTTCTCCTTTTTCATTTCTAATTCTATTGATTTGAGTCTTCTCCCTTCTTTTCTTGATGAGTCTGGCTAATGGTTTGTCAATTTTGTTTATCTTCTCAAAGAACCAGCTTTTAGTTTTATTGATCTTTGCTATTGTTTCCTTCATTTCTTTTTCATTTATTTCTGATCTGATCTTTATGATTTCTTTCCTTCTGCTAACTTTGGGGGTTTTTTGTTCTTCTTTCTCTAATTGCTTTAGGTGCAGGGTCAGGTTGTTTACTCGAAATGTTTCCTGTTTCTTAAGGTGGGATTGTATTGCTATAAACTTCCCCCTTAGAACTGCTTTTGCTGCGTCCCATAGGTTTTGGGTCGTCGTGTCTCCATTGTCATTTGTTTCTAGGTATTTTTTAATTTCCTCTTTGATTTCTTCAGTGATCACTTCGTTATTGAGTAGTGTATTGTTTAGCCTCCATGTGTTTGTATTTTTTACAGATCTTTTCCTGTAATTGATGTCTAGTCTCATAGCATTGTGGTCGGAAAAGATACTTGATACAATTTCAATTTTCTTAAATTTACCAAGGCTTGATTTGTGACCCAAGATATGATCTATCCTGGAAAATGTTCCATGAGCACTTGAGAAAAATGTGTATTCTGTTGTTTTTGGATGGAATGTCCTATAAATATCAACTAAGTCCATCTTGTTTAATGTATCATTTAAAGCTTGTGTTTCCTTATTTATTTTCATTTTGGATGATCTGTCCATTGGTGAAAGTGGGGTGTTAAAGTCCCCTACTATGATTGTGTTACTGTCGATTTCCCCTTTTATGGCTGTTAGTATTTGCCTTATGTATTGAGGTGCACCTATGTTGGGTGCATAAATATTTACAATTGTTATATCTTCTTCTTGGATCGATCCCTTTATCGTTATGTAGTGTCCTTCTTTGTCTCTTCTAATAGTCTTTATTTTAAAGTCTATTTTGTCTAATATAAGAATTGCTACTCCAGCTTTCTTTTGATTTCCATTTGCATGGAATATCTTTTTCCATCCCCTTACTTTCAATCTGTATGTGTCTCTAGGTCTGAAGTGGGTCTCTTGTAGACAGCATATATATGGGTCTTGTTTTTGTATCCATTCAGCCACTCTGTGTCTTTTGGTGGGAGCATTTAGTCCATTTACATTTAAGGTAATTATTGATATGTATGTTTCTATTCCCATTTCCTTAATTGCTTTGGGTTCGTTATTGTAGGTATATTCCTTCTGTTGTGTTTCTTGCCTAGAGAAGTTCCTTTAGCATTTGTTGTAAAGCTGGTTTGGTGGTGCTGAACTCTCTCAGCTTTTGCTTGTCTGCAAACGTTTTAATTTCTCCATCAAATCTGAATGAGATCCTTGCTGGGTAGAGTAATCTTGGTTGCAGGTTTCTCTCCTTCATCACTTTAATTATGTCCTGCCACTCCCTTCTGGCTTGTAGAGTTTCTGCTGAGAGATCAGCTGTTAACCTGATGGGGATTCCCTTGTGTGTTATTTGTTGTTTTTCCCTTGCTGCTTTTAATATGATTTCTTTGTGTTTAATTTTTGACAGTTTGATTAATATGTGTCTTGGCGTATTTCTCCTTGGATTTATTCTGTATGGGACTCTCTGTGCCTCCTGGACTTGAGTAACTATTTCCTTTCCCATATTAGGGAAGTTTTCAACTATAATCTCTTCAAATATTTTCTCAGTCCCTTTCTTTTTCTCTTCTTCTTCTGGAACCCCTATAATTCGAATGTTGCTGCGTTTAATGTTGTCCCAGAGGTCTCTGAGACTGTCCTCTATTCTTTTCATTCTTTTTTCTTTATTTTGCTCTGCATCAGTTATTTCCACTATTTTATCTTCCACCTCACTTATCCGTTCTTCTGCCTCAGTTATTCTGCTATTGATCCCATCTAGAGTATTTTTCATTTCATTTATTGTGTTTTTAATCGATGCTTGATTCATCTTTAGTTCTTCTAGGTCCTTGTTAACTGTTTCTTGCATTTTGTCTATCCTATTTCCAAGATTTTGGATCATCTTTACTATCATTATTCTGAATTCTTTTTCAGGTAGACTGCCTATTACCTCTTCATTTGTTAGGTCTGGTAGATTTTTATCTTGCTCCTTCACCTGCTGTGTGTTTTTCTGCTTTCTCATTTTGCTTATGTTACTTTGTTTGGGGTCTCCTTTTTGCAGGCTGCAGATTCGTAGTTCCCGTTGTTTTTGGTATCTGTCCCCCGTGGCTAAGGTTGTTTCAGTAGGTTGTGTAGGCTTCCTGGTGGGGGGGACTAATGCCTGTGTTCTGGTGGTTGAGGCTCGATCTTGTCTTTCTGGTGGACAGGTCCACGTCTGGTGGTGTGTTTTGGGGTGCCTGTGGCCTTATTATGTTTTTAGGTAGCCTCTCTGCTAATGGGTGGGGTTGTGTTCCTGCCTTGCTAGTTGCTTGGCATAGGGTGACCAGCACTCTAGCTTGCTGGTCGTTGACTGAAGCTGGGTGCTGGTGTTGAGATGGAGATCCCTGGGAGATTTTCGCTGCTTGATATTATGTGGAGCTGGGAGGTCTCTTGTGGACCCGTGTCCTGAGGTTGGCTCTCCCACTTCAGAGGCACAGCACTGACTCCTGGCTGCAGCACCAAGAGCCTTTCATCCACCCAGCTCAGAATAACAGTGAGAAAAAGTAGAAAGAAAGAATTAGTAGAAGAAAGAAAGAGAGAGGGAAAGAAAGGAAGAAGGGAAGAAAGTAAGGAAGGAAGGAAGAAAGAAAGAAAGGAGGGAGGGAGGAAGGATGGAAAGAAAGAAGGAAAGAAAGGAGGGAGGGAGGGAGGAATGAAAGCAAAAGGAAGAGTGAATGGAAGAAGGGAGGGAGGGAGGGAGGAAGGAAAGAAAGAAAGAAAGACAGGAGGGAGGGAGGGAGGAAGGAAAGAAAAAGAAAGTGGAAAGAAGAAGGGTGGGAGGGAGGGAGGGAGGAAAGAAAAAGAAAGAAGGAAAGGAGGAGCGGAGGGAGGGAGGGAGGAAGGGAAGGTAGAAAAAAAGAAAGAGCAGGTAAAGTAAAATAGAATAAAGTATGAAATATAGTAGCGTTATTAAAATTAAAAAGTAATTATTGAAAAAAAAAAACACGGACCGATAGAAACCTGGGACATATGGTGGAAGCAAAGCTATACAGAGAGAATCTTACACAGAAGATTACACATACACATTCACAAAAAGAGAGCAGGGGGAAAAATCAAAAATCTTGCTCTCCAAGTCTACCTCCTCGATTTGGGATAATTCGTTGTAAAAAGAGGAAAAGGGCGAGAAGTCTGAAATCTTGCTAAGTCCACCTCCTTAATTTGGGATAATTCGTTGTAAAAAGGGGGGAAAGTCTTAAATCTTGTCCTCAAAGTCCACTTCCTCAATTTGGGATGATTCGCTGTCCATTCATACACTCCACAGACGCAGGGCACATCAAATGGACCGTGGAGCTTTAATCCACTGCCTCCGAGGCTGCACAGAGAGATTTCCCTGTCTCTGCTCTCACAACTCCCGGGTCTCAGCCTTGGACCTGGCCCCGCCTCTGCGCGTAGGTCGCCGGAGGGCGTCCGTTCTTCGCTCAGACAGGACGGGTTTAAAGGAGCCGCTGATTCGGGGGCTCTGGCTCACTCAGGCAGAGGGGAGGGAGGGGAATGCCCTCTCCTCGCGCACCAGGCAACAAAAGGGAAAAAAGTCTCTTGCCTCTCCGGTAGCTCCAGACCCTTTCCCCGGACTCCCTCCGGTCTAGCACTAACCCCTTCAGGCTCTCTTCCTGCCGGCAGCCCCAGTCCTCTCCCTGCGCTCCGACTGAAAGCCGATACCCGAGCCTCAGCTCCCAGCCCCGCCTGCCCCGGTGGCCGAGCAGACAAGCCTCTCGGGCTGGTGTGTGCCTGAGGGCACCGATCCTCTGTGCCAAAATCTCTCCGCTTTGCCCTCCGCACCCCTGTTGCTGTGCTCTCCTCCGCTACTCCGAAGCTTTCCCCCTCCGCCACCTGCAGTCTCCGCCCGCGAAGGGGCTTGTAGTGTGTAGAAACCTTCCCTCCTTCACGGCTCCCTCCCACTGGTGCAGGTCCCGTCCATATCCTATTGTCTCTGTTTATTCTTTTTTTCTTTTGACCTACCCAGGTATGTGGGGAGTTTCTTGCCTTTTGGGGGGTCTGAGGTCTTCTGTCAGCGTTCAGTAGGTGTTCTGTTGGAGTTGTTCCACGTGTAGATGAATTTCTGATGTATCTGTGGGGAGGAAGGTGATCTCCGCGTCTTACTCTTCCGCCATCTTCCTCCGGCTCTATTCTTTTTTCTTATACTCTTAATTTCAGGGGTTGAAAATGTCTTGACCCCTTATGTATGCTAATTAGTTTTAGGAAATCTGCCCACCCCCGCCCTCAAATTATCTAGCACACCTGAATAAGCCAAAGGGAGCTGTCTGTCTGGCACTAATGCTGCGTAACTAACTGCTGTTAGGGGCTCTGCTAGCAATGAGTTAATATATATTTCAGTTGTTAGTATGGTTAATATTACTAATTATATATATGTGTGTGTGTGTGTGTGTGTGTGTGTGTGTGTATAAATAAATAAATTAAAAAAAAATATATATATATATATATATATATATATATATATATATATATATATATATATATATATTTGCTGTTCAGTCCCAGTAAGATTATATAATGGAACCAGCTCATGTAAAGGATTCTGGATCAAAGAAAAATATTAGATTGAACCATATCTTAGTCAATTCAGGCTTCTATAATGAAGTACCACAGACTGGGTGGCTTATAAACAACAGAAATTTACTTCTTTTGGTCCGATTCTGGTGAGGGCCTCCTTCTAGGTTGCAGACTGCCATTTTCTCATTGTGTCCTCATGTGCCAGAAAGAGAGCAAACCAGCTCTCTGGCCTCTTACAAGGGCACTAATCCCATTCACAAGGGCTCCACCCTCATGACTTAATTACCTCCCAAAGGCCCCACCTCCAAATACCATCACATTGGGATTAGGGTTTCAACATATAAATTTTGAGGGGTACACAAATATTCAGTCCATAACAAGCCATATGAAATTATCACTTTTATAGATTAAAAATGATGGACTATCGTCAATTTCATATAGTTCATTCTAATAGGAATGAATAAAGCCTCCATGTGTACCTTGCTCAAATTTTAATTTTATTCATCCTCCTAATTCACCTTTGTTATCAGAGTAAGCTTGATATGGATTTCTGATCATTTGTCCCAGGATTAGTTGCAAGTAAGGTAAGAATACATTTTTCTTTTATAAACTAGAATACTATAGATAGAGCTAAATCTCTATTGACCATTACCTATAATCCCTGCTGCCTCTCCCCCACCCCGCCACCCCAGAAAAACCATTGTTTTGAATTTTGAGGTACACCTTTTCAGATCATAAAAAACACTTTAACATTCATATTGTTTTGTATTAGTCTCTTTTGCTTTAAATAAATGACATTAAACTGTATATGAACTGTACGTATTATTCTTTTAAAAAGCTTTTTATTTTGAAATAATTACAGATTTGTAAACAGTTGCAAAAAATGTCCGGAGAGGTACCATTTACTCCTCACCCAGTTTCCCCCATTTTTCAAAGCATTTTTGGTCTGTATTCTTCTGAAACATTCATTTTTCTTTTTGAAAAAAGTTTTTCTTTTTTAAAAAATTGAGGTATAGTTGTGCAATGTTATGTAAGTTTTGGGTGTACAACAATGATTCACAATTTTTTAAAAGGTACATTTATAGCTATTATAAAATATTGGCTGTATTCCCTGGGTTGTACAATATATCCTTGTAGCTTATTTATTTTAGTAGTAGTTTGCATCTCTTAATCCCCTACCCCTATCTTGCCCCTCCCTGCTTCCCTCTCCCCACTGGTAACCACTAGTTTGTTCTCTATGTCTGTGGGTCTCTTCCTTTTTTGTATATTCACTAGTTTAACATTTTTAAATTTTTTTTTACCTGAAGTATAGTTGATTTACAGTGTTGTGTTAATTTCTGCTGTACAGCACAGTGACTCAGTTATACATACATATATATACATTCTTTTTTTATATTCTTTTCCATTATGGTTTATCATAGGATACTGAAGATAGTTCTCTGTGCTATACAGTAGGACTTTGTTGTTTATCCATTCTATATATAATAGCTTACATCTGCTAACCCCAACCTCCCACTCCAGGCCTCCCACAACCCTCTCCCCCTTGGCAACCACAAGTCTGTTCTCTATATCTGTGAATCTGTTTCTGTTTCATAGATAGGTTCATTTGTGACATATTTTAGATTCCACATATAAATGATATCATATGGTATTTGCCTTTCTCTTTCTGACTTACTTCACTTAGGATGATAATCTCTAGTTGCATCCATGTTGCTGCAAATGGCATTATTTCATTCTTTTTAATGGCTGAGTAGTATTCCATTGTATATATGTACCACATCTTCTTGATCCATTCATCTGTCGATGGACATTTAGGTTGCTTCCATGTCTTGGCTATTGTGAATAGTGCTGCTATGAACATAAGGGTGCATGTATATTTTTGAATTAGAGTTTTGTCTGGATATATGCCCAGGAATAGGATTGCTGGATCATATGGTAATTCTATTTTTAGTTTTCTGAGGAACCTCCATACTGTTTTCCATAGTGGCTGTACGAACTTACATTCCCACCAACAGTGTAGAAGGGTTTCCTTTTCTCCACATCCTCTCCAGCATTTGTTATTTGTAGACTTTTTAATGATGGCCATTTTGACCCGTGTGAGGTGGTACCTCATTGTAATTTTGATTTGCATTTCTCTGATAATTAGGGGTGTTGACCATCTTTTCATGTGCCTATTGGCCATTTGTATTTCTTCTTTGGAGAAATGTCTGTTTAGGTCTTCTGCCCATTTTTCGATTGGGTTGTTTTTGTTGTTGTTGTTGAGTTGTATGAGCTGTTTGTATATTTTGGAAATTATGCCCTTGTTGGTCATATTCTTTGCAAATATTTTCTCCCATTCTGTAGCTTGTGTTTTTGCTTTGTTTATGGTTTCTTTTGCTGGGCACAGGCTTGTAAGTTTGATTAGGCCCCATTTGTTTATTTTTGTTTTTATTTCTATTGCCTTGGGAGACTGACCTAAGAAAACATTGGTATGATTTATGTCAGAAATATTTTGCCCATGATCTCTTCTAGGAGTTTTATGATGTCATGTATTATTTTAACTCTTTAAGCCATTTTGAGTTTATTTTTGTGTATGGTGAGAGGGTGTGTTCTAACTTCATTGATTTACATGCAGCTGTCCAACTTTCCCAACACCACTTGCTGAAGAGACTTTTTCCTGTTTTATATTCTTGCTGCCTTTGTTGAAGATTAATTGACTGTAGGTGTGTGAGTTTATTTCTGGGCTCTCTATTCTGTTGCACTGATCCATATGCCTGTTTTTGTGCCAGTACCACGCTGTTTTGATTACTGTAGCTTTGTAGTATTGTCTGAAGTCTGGGAGGTTTATGCCTTCTACTTTGTTCTTTTTCTTCAGGATTGCTTTGGCAAATCTAAGTCTTTTATGTTTCCATATAAATTTTAGGATTATTCTAGTTCTGTGAAAAATGTCATGGGTAATTTGATAGGGAATGCGTTAAATCTGTAGATTGTTTTGGGTAGTATGGCTGTTTTAACAATATTAATCATTTTAATCCAAGAGCATGTGATATCTTTCCATTTCTTTTTTTTTCTTTCTTTCCATTTCTTTGAATCATCTTCAATTTCCTTTATTAATGTTTTATAGTTCTCAGTGTGTAAGTCTTTCACCTCCTCAGTAAGGTTTATTCCTAAGTATTTTATTTTTGCAGGTGCTATTTTAAAAGGTATTGCTTTTTTACATTCTCTTTCTGATATTTCATTGTTAGTGTAAGGAAATACAACTGGTTTCTGAATGTTAATCTTGTATCCTGCTATCCTGCTGAATTTGTTTTTCAGTTCTAGTAGTTTTTGTGTGGAATGTTTAGGGTTTTCTATATATAGTATCATGTCATCTGCATATAATGACAATTTTACCTCTTTCCTTCCAATTCGGATACCTTTTATTTCTTTTTCTTGTCTGATTGCTGTGGCTAGGACATCCAATACTATGGTGAATATAAGAGGTGAGAGTGGGTATCCTTGTCTTTTTCCAGATTTTAGTAGAAAGGCTTTCAGCTTTTCACCATTGAGTATTATATTGGCTGTGTGTTTGTCATAAATAGCTTTTATTATGTTGAGATATGTTTCCTGTATACCCACTTTGGTAAGAGTTTTTATCATAAATGAATGTTGAATTTTGTCAAATGCTTGTTCTGTATCTATTGATCATTTGTTTTTTTTCTTTCCTTTTTTTAATGTAGTATGTCACACTGATTGATTTGCGTATGTTGAACCATCCTTGTGAACTTGGGATGAATCCCACTTGGTCATGGTGTATGATCTTTTATGAGTTATTGGATTTGGTTTGCTAATATTTTGTTGAGAATTTTTGCATCTATATTCATCAAAGATATTGGCCTGTAATTTTCCTTTTTGGTGGTGTCTTTGTCTGGTTTTGGTATCAGGGTGATAGTGGCTTCATAGAATGTCTTTGGGATTCTTTCCCTCCTCTTCAATTTTTTGGAAGAGCTTGAGAAGGATCAGTATAAATTCTTCTTTGTATGTTTGGTAGAATTCGCCTGTCAACCCATCTGGTCCTGGACTTTTGTTTGTAGGGAGTTTTTAAATTACAGAGTCTATTTCACTTCTAATGATTAGTCTGTTCAAATTATCTGTTTCTTCTTGATTCAGTTTTGGTGGGCTGTATATTTCTAAAAACTTATCCATTTCTTCTAGGTTGTTAAATTTGTTGGCATATAATTGTTCATAGTATTCCCTTATGATTTTTTGTATTTCTGCAGTATCAGTTGTTATGTCTCCTTTTTTATTTCTTATTTTGTTTATTTGGGTTCTCTCTCTTTTCTTCTTAATGAGCCTGGCCAGAGGTTTGTCAATCTTGTTTACCCTTTCAAAGAGCCAGCTCTTGGTTTTATTGATTTTTTTTCCTGTTTTTTAATCTCTATTTTATTTATTTCCTCTCCAATCTTTATTACTTCCATTCTTCTGCTGACTTTAGGTTTTATTTGTTCTTATTTTTCTAATTCTTTTAGCTGGTAGGTTAGGTTGGTTATTTGAGATTTTTCTTATTTTTTGAGGAAGGCCTGTATCACTATGAACTTCCCTCTAAGAACTGCTTTTGCTGTATCCCATAAATTTTGTATGGTTGTGTTTTCATTGTCATTTGTCTCAAGGTATTTTTAAATTTCCTCTTTGGTTTCATCATTGACCCATTGGTTATTTTAGTAGCATGTTGCTTAATCTCCATGTAATCATTTTTTTCTCATTTCTTTTTCTGTGGTTGATTTCTAGTTTCATGCCATTGTGGTCTGAAGAGATGCTTGAGATAATTTCTAAACTCTCAGATTTATTGAGGCTTGTTTTGTACCATAGTATGTGGTCAAACCTAGGGCATGTTCCATGTGTACTTGAAAAGAATGAGTATTCTGGGGCTTCCCTGGTGGCACAGTGGTTAGGAATCTCCCTGCCAATGCAGGGGACACGGGTTTGAGCCCTGGCCTGGGAAGATCCCACATGCCACGGAGCACCTGGGCCCGTGCGCCACAGCTACTGAGCTTGTGCTCTGGAGCCTGCGAGCCACAACTACTGAAGCCCATGCACCTAGAACCTGTGCTCCACAAGAAGAGAGGCCACTGCAATGAGAAGCTCACGCACTGTAGAGAAGAGTAGCCCCCGCTTGCCACAACTGGAGAAAGCCTGCATGCAGCAATGCAGCCAAAAATAAATAAAATAAATAGTTAAAAAAAAAGAATGTGTATTCTGGTTTTTTTTTTTGATGTAATGTCCTGAAAATATCAATTAAGTTCTATTGTATTATTTAGAATTTCTGTGCCTTATTGATTTTCTGTCTAGGCGATCTGTCCATTGATGTGAGTGGGGTGTTAAAGTCTCCTACTATTATTGTATTCCTGTCAATTTCTCCCTTCATGTCTGTTAGTATTTGTTTTATGTATTTGGTTGCTCTTATATTAGGTGCATATATATTGATGAGTGTAAAGTCCTCTTTTTGTATTGATCCTTTTATCATTATACAATATCCTTCTTTATCTTTCTTTATGGCCTTTGTTTTGAAGTCTATTTTGTCTGAGTATTGCGACCCCACTTTATTTTCATTTCCATTTGTATGAGACATTTTTTTCCATCCCCTTACTTTCAATCTATGTGTGTCCTTTGCCCTAAAGTGGGTATCTTGTAGGCAGCATATTGTAGGCTCTTGTTTTCTTTTATCCAGTGTGCCACTCTGTGTCTTTTGATTGAAGCTTTTAATCCATTGACATTTAAGGTAATTTTTTAAAATAAATTTATTTATTTATTTATTTTAATTTATTTTTGGCTGTGTTGGGTCTTCATTGCTGCATGCGGGCTTTCTCTTGTTGCAGCAAGTGGGGCTACTCTTCGTTGTGGTGCATGGGCTTCTCATTGCAGTGGCTTCTCTTCTTGTGGAGCATGGGCTCTAGGCATGCAGGCTTCAGTAGTTGTGGCTCACAGGCTCTAGAGCGTAGGCTCAGTAGTTGTGGCGCACAGGCTTTGTTGCTCTGCAGCATGTGGGATCTTCCTGGTCCAGGGCTCAAACCCGTGTTCCCTGCATTGGCAGGCAGATTCTTAACCACTGTGCCACCAGGGAAGTCCCTAAGGTAACTATTGATAGATATGTATTTATTGCCATTTAAACCTTATTTTCCTGTTGATTTTATACTTCTTCTTTGTACCTTTCTTTTTGTTTTTCCTTTTGTGGTTTGATGGTTTTCTTTTGTATTATACTTACGTTCTCTTCTTTTTGGTTTTTGTGAATCTATTGTAGGTTTTTGATCTGTGGTTACCCTGTTTTTCAGGTATGTTAAACCCATCCTATTTCTACTTGCCTTAGACTAGTAGTCATATAGGCTCAATCACATTCTAGGAACTGAAAAAAAATCTACATTTTCTTATTTTACTCCCCACATTTTATGATTTTCATGTCCTCTTTTACATTTTCATGTTCATACTTTTGCTGTTCACTGTGGTTATCATCACTTTCACAGAAATTTTTTCATTTTTTAAAAATCTGTGTACTGGCTTGTTTAAGTGATTTACTTTCCAATTGTTATTTTCTCTTTCCTTTAGATTCTTACTTCTTTTCTATTTAGGGAAGACCTTTCAATATTTCCTTTAGAATAGATTTAGTATTGCTGTATTCTTTTAGTTTGTTTGTCTGAGAAATTCTTTATCTCTCCTATTCTGAATGATAATCTTGCTGGGTAGAGTATCCTAGGTTACAGATTTTTCCCCTTCAGAACTTTGAATGGATCTTGCCCCTCCCTTCTGGCCTGCAGCGTTTCTATAGAGGAATCAACTGTTAGTCTTATGGGGGTTCTCTTGTAATTAACTGTTTGTTTTTCTCTTGCTGCCTTTAGAATCCTCTTTATCTTTAACTTTTGCCATTTTTATTATAATATGTCATGGGACTTCCCTGGTGGTACAGTGGTTAAGAATCTGCCTGCCAATGCAGGGGACATGGATTCAATCCCTGGTCCGGGAAGATCCCACATGCCGCGGAGCAACTAAGCCTGTGTGCCACAACTACTGAGCCTGTGTGCCACAACTACTGAAGCCCGCCTCAACTGCTGAAGCCCATGTGCCTAGAGCCTGTGCTCTGCAACAAGGGAAGCCACCACAATGAGAAGCCTCCACACCGCAACAAAGAGTAGACCCCGCTCACTGCAGCTAGAGAAGGCCTGTGCACAGCAACAAAGACCCAACGCAGGAAAAAAAAAAAGTCTTGGTGTAGGTCTGTTTAGGTTTATCTTGTTTGGGACCCTCCATGCTTCCTGTAGCTGGATATCTGTTTCTTTGTTTAGGTTTGGGAACTTTTCAGCCGTAATTTCTTCAAATACATTTTCGATCCGCTTTTCTCTTTCTTCCCCTTCTAGAATTCCTATCATGTATAGGTTGGCATGCTTTATATTATCCCATAGGTCTCTTATATTGCTTTCATTTTTTTCATTTGGCTTTCTGTCTGCTGTCCTGATTGAGTGATTTCCATTATTCTATCTTCCAAGTCACTTATTTGTTCTTCTGCATTATTCATTCTGCTACTTATTGCCTTTAGCTCAGCTTACATCTCAGTCAATGAGTTTTCTGATTTTTCTTGGTTCCTCTTTATAGTTTCTAGTTCCTTCCTATAGTACTCTGCATTTCTGTCAATAGCCTTTCTTAATTCCTTCAGTACCCCTTTTTGAAACCAGTGTCTATTAAATCAAAGAGGTCTGTTTCATTGTTTGTTCTTTCAGGGGAATTTTCTTGGTCTTTAAACTGGAGGTGGTTCCTCTGCTTCTTCATTTTACTTATATTTCTCTTGTTCTGTGAGTTTAGGAGAAACAATTATCTACTGTGGTCTTGGAGGGCTATTATGTGGAAGCATCCCTGTGTAGCTGTGTGGGTTTAATATTTTTGGTGCAAGGGCTGTTTTAATATGGATATCTGTTGCCTCTTCCCTCAGCATGTGCAGGCCATTATCCCCTTGATGGGGGTGTGCAGATGCGGCAGTGCCCAGTCCTAGGGCTCTTGGTGGCAGTGGTGGCTCATGTGCATCCCCGGAGCACGTGATGGGTGCGGGAGCTGCTCGTGACCACTCCTGGAGCTCGTGTAGGTGGTGTCCTACCGCCTGAGAGCACATGCAGGGAAAAAGCCTGCAATGGTGGGTCCCACCCCTCCCCTCGTGCACTCCCCAAACAATGGCACCTGTCCTCTAAGGTGGCCTGGGCTTGCTCCACAAACACCCTCATTTGCAGTCACACCAGACTCCAGCCCCTTCAGGCTGTTTTCACACTGCCAACCCCAGTCTTCTCTCTGGGTCTGATATCCGAAGCCTGAGCTTCAGCACCCAGCCCCAACCCACACCAGCAGATGCACATCTCAGGCTGGGGAGTGCAGGGCAGTGGCACTGACTATGCAGGTCTCTCTCCATTCTGGCTGCTGAAAACTGGTTGCTGCATTCTCCTCTGAAGCTCTGAAGCTCTGTCCCAGCTGATCTCCCCGCTGGTGAGGGGACTTCCCAGGGTGTGGGAACCTTTCCTTTTTCACAGCTCCCTCCTAGGAGGGAGGTCCCATCCATATTCCTTTCTCACTTCCTTTTTTCCTTTTTTCTTTTGTCCTACCTGGTTACATGGAGATTTTCTTGCCCTTTCAAAAGTCTGAGGTCTTCTGCCAGCATTCAGTAGACATATTGTGAGAATTATTAATACATGTAGATGTATTTTTAATATATTTGTGGTAGGTGGTGAGCTTCACATCCTACTACTCCACCATCTTGATTGCTCCCCCGCTTTTTTTTATATTTAACATATAAGTGCTATCATACAATATTTGTCTTTGTCTGACTTATTTCACTAAGCATAATACTCTCCAATTCCACCCATGTTGTTGCAGATGAAAATTTTTCATTCTTTTTTATGGCTGAGTAGTATTCCATTGTGTGTGTGTGTATATATATACACCACATCTTCTTTATCCATTCATCTGTTGATCAGCACTTACATTGCTTCCATATCTTGGCAATTGTAAATAATGCTGCTATGATGAACATTGGGGTGCATATATCTTTTCAAATTAAAGTTTTTGGTTTTTTCGGATATATACCCAGGAGTGAAATTCCTGGGTCATATGGTAGATCTATTTTTAGTTTTTTGAGGAACCTCCATACTGTTTTCCACAGTGGCTAAGTTTATTCCTAGATATTTTACTTTTTGACATGATCTTAAATGGGATTTTTTTTTACTTTCTCTTTCTGATATCTCATTGTTAGTGTAAAGAAATGCTACAGATTTCTATATATTAATCTTGTATCCTGCTATCCTACTGAATTCATTAATTATTTCTAAAGTTTTTATGTGGAGACTTTAGGATTCTCTATATAGAGTATTATGTCATCTGCAAATAGTGAGAGTTTTACCTCTTCCCTTCTAATTTGGATACTTTTTATTTCTTTTTCTTGCCTGATTGCTGTGGCTAGGACTTCTAATACTTTGTTGAATAGAAGTGGGGAGAGTAGACATCCTTGTCTTATTCCTGAATTTAGCAGGAAGGCTTTCAGCTTTTCACCATTGAATAGTATGTTGGCTGTGCATTTGTCATAATTGGCTTTATCATGCTAAGATATGCTCCCCTATACCCACTTTGGTGATAGTTTTTATCATGAACGAATATTGAATTTTATCAAATGCTTTCTCTGCATCTATTGTGATAATCATGTATTTTTGCCTTTTGTTTTGGTTAATGTAGTGTATCACATTGACTGATTTGAGTATGTTGAACCATCCTTGCTACCCTGGAATGAATCCAACTTAATCATGGTGTGTGATCCTTTATATGTATTGTTGGGCTTGGTTTGCTAATATTTTGTTGATGATTTTTGCATGTATATTCATCAAAGATATTAGCCTGTGATTTTCTTTTTTGTAGTGTCTTTGTCTGGTTTGGGTATCAGGGTGATGGTGGCTTCATAGAATGAATTTGGGGGTGTTCCCTCTTCTTCAATTATTTAGAATAGTTTGAGAAGGATAGGTGTAAGTTCTGCTTTTTATGTTTGGTAGAATTCTGCAGGGAAGCCATCCAGTCCTGGACTTCTGTTTGCAGGGAGTTTTTTTTTTTTTAATTACAGATTCTATTTCACTGTAGTGATTGGTCTGTTCAAATCATCTGTTTGTTCTTGATTCTGTTTTTTTGTTTGTTTGTTTTTGTTCTCTTTTTACAACAACAGTAAACATTTATTTTCACACAGTTTCTTAATGTCGGGAAACTGGGAGTGGCTTTGCTGTGTGGTTCTGGCTCAGGGTGTCCTGGGACGTTGCAGTCAAGCTGTCAATTGGAGCTGCAGTCATCTAGAGGCTTGACTGGGGCTGGAGGATCTGCTTCCAAGATGGTGCCCTCACATGGTGCTAGTTGTTCGTAGGAGGCCTCAGTTCATCACCTTTTGAGCCTCCCTCTCCATGGGCTACTTGAGTATCCTCAGGATACAGCAGCTGGCTTCAGTCAGAGGGAAGGCTCCAAGAGCGAACAAGGCAGAAGTCACAATGTCTTTGCCAACCCAGCTTTAGGAGTCACACTCCTTCCTTTCCACAGTATCCTGTTTGTATCAAGGTCAGTCTTATTCAATGTAGGAGAGTATGTAGGAGGTGAGGATCATTGGGAACCATCTTAGAGGTGACTACCACAAACCAGTAGGTTGCTATGACCAGGATCTTTACTCTGCCCCTAGGTTTGCTTCATTGATGGCTCCAGCATGAAATAAAAGTTTTGATTTTTATGTGTTTTTTAAATTTTTATTATTTATTTATTTATTTATATATCTTTATTGGAGTATAATTGCTTTATAATGTTGTTTTAGTTTCTGCTGTACAACAAAATGAATCAGCTGTATGTATACATATATTATCAGGCTGTATGTTTCTAGAAACTTGTCCATTTCTTCTAGGTTGTCCAATTTGTTGGCATACAACTGTTTATAGTAGTCTCTTAGAATATTTTGTATTTCTGTGCTATTAGTTGTTATGTCTCTGCTCTCATTTCTTATTCTGTTTATTTGGTTCCTTTCTTCTTGGTGAGCCTGACCATAGGTTTGTCAGTTTTGATTATCTTTTCAAGAAACCAGCTCTTGGTTTTTTTATTTTATTTTTTATCTGTATTTTATTTCCTCTCTGATCTTTATTATTTCCTTCCTTTTGCTGACTTTAGGTTGTGTTGCTTCTTCTTTTTCTAATTCATTTAGGTGGTACATTAGGTTGTTTATTTGAGATTTTTCTTGTTTATTGTGGAAGGCCTGTATTACTATGAACTTTCCTTTTAGAACTGCTCTTGCTTCATCCCATAGATTTTTGTAAGGTTGTGTTTGTGTAAGGTTGTTGTTTGTCTTGAGGTATTTTCTGATTTCTTCTTTGATTTCATTGTTGACCCATTGGTTTTTTTTTTTTTTTTTTTTGCGGTACGCGGGTCTCTCACTGTTGTGGCCTCTCCCGTTGCGGAGCACAGGCTCTGGACGCGCAGGCTCAGCGGCCATGGCCCACGGGCCCAGCCGCTCCACGGCATGTGGGATCCTCCCGGACCGGGGCACGAACCTGCGTCCCCTGCATCGGCAGGCGGACTCTCAACCACTGCGCCACCAGGGAAGCCCTGACCCATTGGTTTTTTAGTAGCATGTCGTTTAGTCTCCTTGTGTTCATTCTTTTCCCGTTTTTCCTTCTGTGGTTGATTTCTAGTTTCATACCCTTTTGGTCAGAAAATATGCTTGAAATAATTTTTATCCTCTTAAATTTGTTGAGGCTTGTTTTGTGACCTAATATGTGGTCTATCCTAGATAATGTTCCATGCACACTTGAAAAGAATGTGTATTCCAACTTTTTTGGCTGTAGTGTCCTGTACATTATCAATTAAGTCCAACTGGTCTATTGTGTCACTTAGGACCTCTGTTGCCTTATTGATTTTCTGTCAGGATGATCTGTCTCTTGATACCAGTGGGGTGTTAAAGTCTCCTACTATTATTGTATACCTGTCCATGTCTCCCTTTATGCTTGAAATAATTTTTAGGTGCCCTTATATTGGGCACATAAATGTTAATAAGTGTCATATCCTCTTCTTGTATTGATACCTTTTTTATTATATAATGTCCTTCTATGTCTTTCTTTACGGACTTTGTTTTTTAAATTAATTAATTAATTTATTTATTTATTTATGGCTGCATTGGGCCTTTGCTGCTGTGCACGGGCTTTCTCTAGTTGCAGCAAGCAGGGGTTCCTCTTTGTTGTGGTGCGTGGGCTTCTCATTGCGGTGGCTTCTCTTGTTGCGGAGCATGGGCTCTAGGCGCACGGGCTTCAGTAGTTGCAGCACATGGACTCGGTAGTTGTGGCTTGTGGGCTCTAGAGAGTAGGCTCAGTAGTTGTGGTGCACAGGCTTAATTGCTCTGTAGCATGTGGGATCTTCCTGGACCAGGGCTTGAACCTGTGTCCCCTGCATTGACAGGCAGATTCTTAACCACTGAGCCACGAGGGAAGTCCTGGACTTTGTTTTAAAGTTTGTTTTGTCTGATATGAGTATCGCTACCCCCACTGTCTTGTTTCCATTTGCATGCAATCTTTTTTCCATCCTCTCACTTTCAGTCTGTGTGTGTCTTTCATCCTGATGTGCGTTTCTTCTAAGCAGCATATTGTAGGTTCTTGGTTTTTTGTTTTGTTTTGTTTTTAATCCAACCTGCCACTCTATGATTGGTGGATTTAGTCCTTGGACATTTAATGTAATTATTGGTAGGTATTTACTCATTGCCATTTAAAACTTTGTTTTCCAGTTGATTTTGTTTCTCTTTGTTCATTTCTTCTTCTTTTTGTTTTTCCGTTTGTGGTTTGATTGTTTTCTTCTGTAATACTCTTGAGTTCCTTTCTTGTTTTTTTTTTAATCCATTGTATGTTTTTGATTTGTGGTTGTCCTGTTTTTCAAGTATCTTGACCCATAACTATACTTGCTTTAAACTACAAGATAGTCATACAAGTTCAAACACATTCTTAAAGATCTACATTTTTATACTCCCCTCCCCTACATGTCGTGATTTTGATGTCCTGTTTACATCAATGTTTATCAATTTTGTTTATCTTTTCAAGGAACCAGCTCTTAGTGGCAAGTATTTTTCAATCAGTAATGTTTTGGGATTCCATCCATGTCAATATATTTAGTTTTTTCTAGTTCATTCTGCTTAACTGCTTATTAGTATTCCATTAAAATAATATGACCTTTTATTTAGACCTCAGTGGGCAATGCTGATTGAGCTTTTATGCTATGTGCGTGATATTCATTAACTCACTAAATCCTCACAGTACCCATGTGAGTTGTTTGCTCCTTCAACAAGTAATTATGGAGTTACCTGTCTTATTATTTGCCAGGCTCTGTGGATACAAAATGGTGAATAAGACAGACTTGGTCCCTTCCCTCTTGAATCTTACTTTCTACTGAGTGCAAACAGATATAAATCACTGAACAAACAAATAGATACTTGCTGATTCTAAATACTACAAAGAAAACAAATAGGGTGATATAATAGTTAGTAATGGGAGGGGTTGAGTTAGGTAAGGTGGTAAGGAAAGACTTCTCTGAGGAGAGGACATTTCAACTGAAATCTGAAGAATGAGAAGGGAAGCCCTGGGGGATAGTTATCTCAGGCAGAGATGGCAAATGTAAAAGCCCTGGGGTAGCAAATAGTTTGGTTCATCTAAGGTACAGGAAAGCAAGGGAACATTATATATCAGTTATATCTCAGTAAAGCTGGGGGAAGAGAGGAGATTCCACCGTAAAATTTCATAGCCAGACTTTGCAAATGAGCCTTGAGAAGAGCAAACGTTTGATGACCATACCTAGCTTTTGCAGAATTTGTCCTCTGATATGTGTACAGACCGGCTACACCAGGACCTTGTCACTTTTGTTTCTGTACAACCAGGTATCTAGAATAACAGAGGGAAAAGGGGGGAAAATAATGCCACAGTATAACACCCTTGTTCATGTGTATCTTTGTGTTCTTGGCAAATGTCTTTGTGGGATAGATTCCTAGAAGTGGAACTGCTGATTTTAAAAGGAATGTACTCTTGAAATTTTGATGGATACCACTACGTTATCATCCCCCAAATTGTACTAATTTATACTCTCATCCTGTAGTGACCTTTTTCTCTCATAGTGTTATGAACACTTTCCCCCCAACATCCTCAATTTAATGGAATGAGAGTGACTGTGAGGGAAAGAGTCAAAAGTAATTTTTAAAAATTTAGATCTAGGTGACATGGAGAGGTAACAAAACAAATTAGTGCTATGCTAGATGCTGTGACTAAAGGGGTTAGCAAAACAGACTTGTGGTTCTAGAACTCATGGAGCTTACAGTCTGTGAAGTGCTGTCCAACAGAATTATAATGTGAGCCACCAATGTAATTTAAAACTTTCTAGTGTCCACATTAAAAGTGTAAAAAGAAACAAGTAAAATTAATTTCAATAGTGTATTTTATTTAATGTAATATATCCAAGGCATTATCATTTCAACATGAAATCAATATACAAAAATTGAGGTATCTTATATATTTTTTAATGCAAAGTCTTCAAAATCCTGTGTGAATTTTACACTGACAGCACATCCCAATTCAGATTAGCCACATTTCAAGTGCTCAATAGCCACATGTGGCTAATGGCTATCATGTCATATAGCATAACTGTGGTGCAATGTTTTCCAACTGTGAGTTGGCATCCCTTAGTGGGGAATGAACTGAGATAGAATTGAATACAAAATAATAGTCTGTATTACATATAGTAAGGTTAAGCATTGTTTCAGGGAACATTTATATAAGTGATTTTTTTATATATATATACATATACAGATACACATATGCTGAATCTTACAGTTTGAAAGTCACTAGTCTGGTAGTTCTTTTTTTTTTCTTTTAACTATAAATGTTCATCCCCATTAAGCATAGACGTTTGTTTGTTTGTTTGTTTGTTTGTTTTGATAAGGGGCATCATTCAGGCACTTAAATGACTACAAACACCTTTCTCTTATTTTCCCAGACCTCAGGGTTTTGCAAAGTGTGTTCCATGGAAAATTAAACCCAGCCATGGTCCAGGGGGTGAAAAAGGATTGTGTAGTCAAATATATTTGGAAAAAACTACCTCTGTATCATCCTCTATAAGTGCTCCAATGTGTATTAGCATATTAAAGTCTTTAAGTCCAGTTAAAGAAAGCTGATAGCTTTGTTAATCTTGATTTTCCAAAATTTATTTTCTCACAGAACCATTCATTTGTAAAACACCTTCCTCAGACACACTGTGAGAAATTCTGCTTAACTTTTATCGAGACTACAGCATAGGGTTTGCAACTTAAAGATAATTGCAACAGCAGCATAAGAGAACTTTCTAGGGTGATGGAAATGTCTTCTTAAATAGGGTGTTGATTACACACTTGTATACATTTGTCTCAACTGCATACCCAAGGTTTTGCATTTTACTGTATGTAAATTATACCTACGTATTTAAAAGTTAAACATAGATTGCCAGGAGCTACCCAGACAATGTGATATGATTGGCTTTTACACTTTTTTTTTAATGACAATCGCTGTAAGAAATATGTTTCTACATTGTGCTCAGTATAATCATATCTAAGTTTCAAGAAACAAGGCTTACCATTATCATTTGCCAAGCACTGTCATATTTTCTCTCCTATTCCATTCCATTCCATCCTATCCTATTTTATTATTTCATCTCAAAAAAAAAAAAGAATTCCCTAGCAGTCCAGTGGTTAGGACTCCGCACTTTCACTGCTGAGGGCCCAGGTTCATTTGCCGGTTGGGGAACTAAGATTCCGCAAGCTGCGCAGCACAGCCAATGAATAAATAAATTAATTAATTAATTAACTAGTGAATCCCACTAAGCTGACCCATAAATGTCAAAATTCACATTTTGGAAAACACTGTGTTTTTTGGGGGGGGGGGGTTTGTGGGGTTTTTTTTGTGGTACGCGGGCCTCTCACTGTTGCGGCTTCCCCCATTGCAGAGCACAGGCTCTGGACATGGCCCAGTGGCCATGGCTCATGGGCCCAGCCACTCTGCGGCATGTGGGATCCTCCCGGACCAGGGCACGAACCCGTGTCCCCTGCATCGGCAGGCGGGCTCTCAACCACTGCGCCACCAGGGAAGCCCAAGTGTCTTTATTTTTAAGAAGCACCCAAATTATTTTGATGCAGATTTGTTGAGAAATATTGCCCACTGGACTTCCTAGGAGAAGGCACAGGAGCTCTGCTTGCTTCCTAAGAGAAGAAAAGATGGGTGGTGGGGGGCAGATTTGGAGAAGTGAGGACATTGGCCTGGTGACCTGGAGGAGAGAAGCAGCCCTGAGGGCACTCACAGATGAAAGGGAGAACTGTGGTTATAGGCCCTCCCTGGACTGACTCCTTACTAGTGTCACGACACTGACTTGCTGCTACACTGTACAAGGTGGGGGACTTAATGTTGACCTCAGTTTATTTCTTGAAACTATCATGATGTCAGCCCTCCTCCTGGTATCCCTAATGTGAAAGTGGACACAGGGACGTGAAAGGAGGGAATGGCGGCTGTAGCAGCAACTCTGAAGCAGAGCTCAAAGAACTGGAGTTGCCGTGAGAGGGCAGGGTAGTCTAATGGCCTGCTCCATGTCATGTACTTGGTGGGGGGTCAGTTGGGACACAGGGAGCACTGGGAAGCTCTTTGCCTTAGTGGCTAAAACAACTGCTCAGTTGACAGGTCTCTTAGGACCTAACTGCAGGAAAAAGATGGATTGGTTTTCATGGAGAAAGTTTAAGAAAACGATCTGTTCAGAAAGTTTCTTGATTCTTTCTGTATGTGGTGATGGCTGAGAAAGGCTGATCTGGAGAATTGATTCACTGGACTGGGAGATAGAGGAACTGGATTCTCTTTACAAATTACCCATGGTTAGTGGTGGCAGTTCAGTCAGGAGGTCTCTTGGTGCCAGTTTAAGGTACCTATAAATTGATTCTCAAGGAGTAATATGTTAGGTGGAATATGCCTGTGATTGATCCCTAGAGAGTAATATGTTAATTAGATGGAGTATAAACACTGGCATTTCTAACCTATAGGAAATGAATGTTTTCCTTGTCAGGGTTCAGAGAAGATGTGCATTGAAATCGTCTCCCTGGCATTCCACCCAGAGGCTGAAGTGATGTGTGATGAGAATGTGAAACAGGTGTACGTGGAATACAAGTTCTACGATCTACCCTTGTCGGAGACAGAGACTCCAGTGTCCCTGAGGAAACCGAGAGCAGGAGAAGAGATCCACTTCCACTTTAGCAAGGGTGAGGCATCCCTGGTGAACAGCCAGGAGAGGAGGCGGACAGTCATTTAGTCTGAGGGGTCCGAACTACTCTGGACTTCTGTTGGAGTGGACCCTACTGTTTTATTTTCTTTTATTTATCAAAGTAATATACGCATATGGTTTTAAAATATCAAATAGGCTTAAAAAGATTTTTTTTTTTTTTTGCTGTACGTGGGCCTCTCACTGTTGTGGCCTCTCCCATTGCGGAGCACAGGCTCCGGACGCGCAGGCTCAACGGCCATGGCTCACGGGCCCAACCGCTCCGCGGCATGTGGGATCTTCCCAGACCGGGGCACGAACCCGTGTCCCCTGCATCGGCAGGCGGACTCTCAACCACTGCGCCACCAGGGAAGCCCTAAAAAGATTTTTGATTAAAATAAAGTAGTCCTTTGCTCCACTCTTTCTCTGCAGATCATTCCCCCTCCCCCCTCCCTGACTACCCCCCTCAGTCCACCACACCACTTTTCACTTTTTCTGCTATTTCTTTTTTTATTTAACCCCATGTTTCTGAGAAATGATTCTATTGCAATTTCCTGATTCACTAATTCATTCCTGATTCAGACATTATCTGTTGACTTCCTATCTTGGCAAATAAAACTTATCTCTCTTGTATCACACCGTGCTCCCATACAGTTGGATCATAATTTAAACTTAATTTTTTTTTTTTTTTTTTTGCGTTACGCGGGCCTCTCACCGCTGCGGCTTCTCCTGTTGTGGAGCACAGGCTCCGGACGCGCAGGCTCAGCGGCCACGGCTCAGGGGCCCAGCTGCTCTGCGGCACGTGGGATCTTCCTGGACCGGGGCACGAACCCGTGTTCCCTGCATCAGCAGGCAGACTCTCAACCACTGTGCCACTAGGGAAGCCCTAAACTTAATTTTTAATTAATCGTAATTGTTTCTATTATTATGGATGTGTAAACAGTCTTGCAGGGCCAAGTTGTACACCATGATTATAGTCTCTTTCTTGTTTATATTTTGTTTGTCTCAATTTTTCATTTGCTTTATTTTCATTATACCTGTTGGGATTCTTTCTACATCCTCCAGAAGCCTTTTAAATTTTCAAATAATCAAACCTGTCAAATAATTTATCTTTTTTTTTTTTTTCCCTGAAGATCTCTCTTTATCTTCTTGTTCCTCTTTAGCACACTGTTCAGCTATTATCCCACTGCTGCCATTTGGAGAGTTTAATTTAATTCTATTTTATACTGGGATTTTTTATCTCCTGGGTCATGTGTCACCCTCTGATTTATTATATTTTAATGGATCATATTTTCTAGTAGCTTTTAAAGAAGGAATACACTGGAAGTAAATATTTTGAGATAGTCATGCATGAAAATTCTGCCCATATATTTCTCTCTCTTTTTTTTTTTTTTTTTTGTGGTACGCGGGCCTCTCACTGCTGTGGCCTCTCCCGTTGTGGAGCACAGGCTCTGGACACGCAGGCCCAGCGGCCATGGCTCACGGGCCCAGCCGCTCCACGGCATGTGGGATCCTCCCAGACCGGGGCACAAACCCGTGTCCTCTGCATCGGCAAACGGACGCTCCACCACTGCGCCACCAGGGAAGCCCTGCCCATATATTTGATTGATAATTAGACCAAGTATAAAAATGTATGTTGAAAACATTTTTCATCCAGAATGTCAAAGCAGTTGGTCCATGGTCTTTAGGTCCAGGCCTGGAGCCTAACGCTTGTATGAAGACTACCCTCTACCTCCCCAGAGGACTTTAACATTTTTTCTTCATTTTTAGTGTTCTTAAATTTCAGAATAATGTGCATATATTTTCTTTAATTGTTCCGGCCATTCAGTGCGCTCTTTAAATCTGGAAGCTCGTGGCTTTTAGTTCTGGGAAATTTTATTGCATTTCTTTGATAACGTTTTCCCCCTACATTTTCTCATTTTCTTAGTAGAATTTTGGATCTTCCAAATTGATCCTCTAATTTTATCACTTTTCTCCTATAATTCTACCTCTGTTTTTTTCTTTCTTTCTTTTTTTGGAGGGGGTGATTTCCTTAATTTTATCTTCCAGTCATTGACTAGGTATTTATTTTAAATTTCTAAAAGCTGTTTCTTGTTCTCTATTCCCCACCCCCAACTCACCCCCCCCAACCCTTTAAAAAAGTATATCCTTTCTTTACATCATAGGAGATAGAAGTTTTTCCCTCACTTGTGTAAAGTGAGCTCAAGGGTGGGCAGTCCAGGGCTGAGGCCACGTGATCAGGATCAGGGATCCAAACTCCCATCTTGCCTTCCTGTCCCCCTCATGCCTGTCTTCCATCCTTTCAGATGCCTCACGGTCCTTAATAGCAGCTGCAGAAAGGAAGGCTACCTCCCAGTTTCACACACCATGGTGGGCAGAACTCAATCATGTGGCCAAACCTAGCTGAAATAGAGGCTGGAAAACATAGGCTAATTTATTTGTCTGCAACAGTCCCATGTAGAAATGAAGAGGAAGAGGGGAATGGATGTTGAGACCTTGAGTTGAACCTACCTCAAAACCCAAATCTCTAGGCGGCCTTAAAAAAAAAAATCAGTGTCCTAGAATTCTTCCAATTGGGCAGTGGTGGGAGCACGTTTATCCTGGCATTTGGCAGGACAGCTTCCAACACAGAGTGTAAGGCTTCCTTTATATCTATCAGTGGTCGAAGCATTTTCTTAAAGGGCCACATAGTAAACGTTTTAGTCTTTGTGGGCCAGTCTCTGTCACAACTCTTCAACTCTATCATTGTAGTTGGAAAGCCACCACAGATAGTATGTAAACAGATGGCTGTGTTCAACAAAACTTTATGAAAACAGGTAGCTGGCTCATGGGCTCCATTTTGCCAATGTCTGCTTTATATCAATGTTTTACACATACCATTTATGAAAGTTTTAGTGCCCAAATAGCAGCAGTATATGATTCTTTGCTTTTTTCCCACTTAACCCTTAATACAGTGATAGACCTGGACCCAGTGGAGCAAAAAGACCGAAGGCAGTTTCTGTTCGCCATGTTGACTGGACAAGATCCTGAGCAAGGACAGTAAGCATCTGCTTCCCACTTTGAAAGACAGGAGACGTCACACAGGAATTTAGGAGTTTGAATTTGGCTTTGTGGTGATATGGAATATTTTAATAACTTCTTTCATATTAATATACTCCTAATGAATCTCCCATCTACTTGAGTCTAATTTATGTTTGTGACTAACTACCTGATAAATTATATCATCTCACAGGATTAGTTCATTTCTCACCCATGCCAGCCCCTGATAAGCGCTTTTTTTTTTTTTTTGAGGCAGCAATTTACTTGAATACTTAGTGCCCCCTACGGAAAGGACAAAACGCCTTGACACTCTAGGATAATTTGATTCATTTCTCTCAAACATAGTACCATACCATTGCTAGCTTACCGAATATTATGCCTTTATAATAGCAATTTTATTTTTGACTTAAAAATGATTTTTCTAACAGGAATATTTTGAAGTAAATTCTAGGTCTACTCTAAGTTTTAGGAAAGCCAATTGTCATTATTCATATAATCTGAGGAGCCCTCCTTTTAGAGGTTCCAGATGAAATGCCTGGGATATATATATAGACTAAACAATTTCTCATTTAGCTGATTTTGAAAATCAAATTTACGTGGACATCTGGGTTTTCTTTTGTTTTTGGCAAAATCTGGCAACCCTACCTCCTTTTCGTGTGTGTGGGTAAGAAGTAGCATGGGACTGGTGTTCTAACCCATTACTTTTCTAACAGCCCAATAAATTTATTTAATTTGCATTTACTTTGTCTCCAGTTAGTCCTAAGAAGGACTGAAAAAGGAGCCAGTTGAAATAAACCGTGAATCTGACTTCAGTATCACGGTGGACTTAGACAGATATAAGCTTACTGGTAACTTTTGGAAATGGAAAGAGATTTGGTCGTTTCTCTTTTGCATTAATGTTAAATTTAGCTTTTTCTTTTCTCCTCTCAGCATTCCTACAACTCTCTCTTCCTTTATTCCTTTACAGGGGTAATCTTTTTCTTTTCTTTTTGTGATCTTCTACTCAATTTGATTTCAATTGATTTTACCTTTGATTTTCTTTTTGCCTGTATGATATAGCAGATAGAACATTGCCTTTGTAATCACACAGACTTGGTTCTGAATCCTGACTCTTCCACTTGCTATCTCTGTGATGTTTGAGGTATTACTTAATTTGAAGGCTCCAGTGAGGATGATACTGAAATAATATAGTTTACCTAAAGCACTTGCTATTGTGCACGTGATGTGGTGATGTGAGTTACCATACGTTTCCTGGGAAAATGGGTGGAGGAGTCAGTATTATCCCTTTGCTTTGTTGAAGTTCTCAGTACGGATACAGAAACATAATCACAAACGAATATTGCTTAATGACTGAATGCATCACTTTCAGGATTTCTTCTTCTCAGCTTAATCGTGTTTAGCTGTGATTTAAAACGCTTGAATTTTTGGTCCTATTCTTGCTCCCTTAGCACTTTCTATTAGCCACCAATGTTAGCTTTTTAAAAATTAATAGGAATATGAAATGTCCAGAAGAGGCAAATCCAGAGAGACAGAAAGTAGATTAGTGGTCACTAGGACTGAGGGAGAGAAGAGTGGGGAGTGACTGCTTAATGGGTATAGATTTCTTTTTGTGGTGATGAAAGTGATCTGAAATTAGATAGTGGTGATGGTTGCACAACATTGTGATTATACTAAGAAACATTGAATTGTACACCTTACAATGGTTAAAATAGTAAATTTATGTTATGTAAACTTTACCTCAAAAAATTTAATAGGTATCACTTTCTGGAATTCAATATCATTCTTTGCTAGACTAAGTCAAGGTAATAATAGTCAGCCTTCTGTATCTGCAGGTTCCCCCCACATCCATGGATTCAACTAATGGTGGATGAAAAATATTTGAAAAAACAATTCTAGGAAGTTCCAAAAAGCAAAATTTAACTTTGCCATGTACCAGCAACTATTTATGTAACATTTACATTGTATTTACAACTATTTATATAGCATTTACATTGTATTAGGTATTATAAGTAATCTAGAGGTGATTTAAAGTATATTCTATATGCAAATCCTACACCATTTTATATAAGGGACTTGAGCATTGGTGGATTTTGGTATGAGGTGGGCCCTGTAATTGCTGTTAACTGCTCACTGCTTAGGAGGAGCTGTGCTGTGTTCTTTACAGTATCATCTTCCAAGACTTACAACTCTAAGGCATACACTTTTTATATTCATTTTGCAATTCTGTATTCCTTCTGTTTCCTTTACTTTGCTCAGGCTTGGTATAACACTTTGATTTAGAAATGTAAAACCTCTTCTAACTTCCATAATCTTGGTTTTTGTTCAACACCTCCACTGCCCATTTCAAATCTTTCAGCAAAACTGTAAACCATCTTAAAAGGAATTATATCTCAACGGTTGAGACAACTTGATCAACTACTTTACCTCAAGTCTTAGTTCCTTCCAGACCTGTTACTTTATTTTTTTTTTTTTTTTTTTTTTTTTTTTTTTTTGTGATACGCGGGCCTCTCACTGTTGTGGCCTCTCCCGTTGCGGAGCACAGGCTCCGGATGCGCAGGCCCAGCAGCCACGGCCCACGGGCCCAGCCGCTCCGCGGCATATGGGACCCTCCCAGACCGGGGCACGAACCCGTATCCCCTGCATCGGCAGGCGGACTCCCAACCACTGCGCCACCAGGGAGGCCCCCAGACCTGTTACTTTAAATTAAAACGACTTCTCAGTCTCTTGCTGTTGTAGTCTTGTAAAATGGAGGAAAGGGAGAAGTGATTCAGGGAATACAACGTGTAATTTATGGTTACTTTTATCCTTTTTTTTTTTCTTTAAGCCTAAGGGTATCAGCAGTACTGAGTTAAATGGATTTTTTTTCCCCCTTTAGTTTAAAGTTTACAGTGGTAAGTGATCCTATGGATGAGGAAAAGAAAGAATGTCAAGAAGTAGGCTACGCATATCTGGAACTGTGGCAGATCCTGGAATCGGGAAGAGACATCCGAGAGCAAGAGCTAGACAGTGAGTGATACGTTTCTGTGCTCCTCAGTTCCACTTATGTCTAAGGAAATCATCCTAATAGTGAAAACATTTTGTTTTACCTTTAATACATAATTACCACTACAAAGTTGATGAGACAATCTGGATTGAAATCCCTACAGCTATATTTCTTTCTAGATCAAGTATGAATGTAATCAGTTGTGTATCTTAGCCCACATACCTCCTGACAACTAGAATCTATTATGAATCTCCAGTGTTTGAGACATGGAAATTTTGAAAAGACACATTGTTTTGATTTCATTCAAATTTAAACATCAGACTTTCTCTCTGCCCTTATTGACTCTGTTCTGAAAACTGTGTACCTTGTTTCCTCTTACCCACCCAGAATGGTCATGCTTGATTCTAACCTCTTCACTCCCAACATTTCAATCATAAAATCCTATTAATTTTACCTCTTAAGTGTTCTGAATCTGTCCCCACCTCCTCTGTTAAACTTCAGAACCCTTCTTTTCTCTCCTGAATTACTCAACAGCCTCATGACTACCTTCCCTGATCTACTTGTGCCCCCTTGGAATACATTCCCCAAAGAATGGACCCACTTTTCTAGAACCCAAATAAAAAACTGTGATTTCTAATCCCTTCAGTTAAAACCACATTCCTTACAAGACAAATGGCTTGTTGTGCTCTGGCTCCTGCTTATCAATACAGCTTCATTTCTGCCATTTCTTACAGTTTTCCAAACTTGTCCTCCTATCTTGGCACATGCTCTATGTGCTTAGAATATCTTTTACTTTTTGAAGACTAATGGATTTTCTCCAGAAAACCTTTTCCAATTCTCCATTCTGGATTGGTGCCACTTCTATGTGTTCCCAAAGCACCTAGAGTTTTCATCACAGCACCTACCATACTATACTGTAATGACTGTGTTTTCCATAGTCTTCCACCAGATTAAGTCCCACTAAAATATGAGGTATAACTTTATTTAGTATCCCCAGCACTTAATGTGGAAAATACCAGGTATTTAAGTGTTTGTTTTTCAATGAATGACACTGCTGTCTCACATGTTTCTTTTTCCTTTCCCAACAGTTGTGAGCCCTGAAGATCAGGCTAACCCCATAGGAAGGCTGAAGGTGTCCCTTCAAGCTGCTGCCGCCCTCCATGCTATTTACAAGGAGATGACTGAAGATTTGTTTCTGTGATGGGACAAGTGCTATTCCATTCTAAACCCTGAGGGAACCATAGTAAAAAGTCTCTTATAAAGTAACTTGTTCTACCATGAATTTGGTTTACTATGATGTCTCAAGCTAATGATGAAAGCTTAGAATGATGAAAGTTTCTTTCTGAGATATTAGCTGGATAAAGGGAATTATTATCTAATGGCTTAGCACTTTTCCAGGCGAGAAGCAGGCTTGCTTTCAGAAACTGCAAAAGAACTGTCACAGAAGGTGAATTTACAAAAACAAAACAACAACAACAAAAAAAACCCACAGTTTATTATCTCTTAGTTCTTCCAAAATTGAAAATATCAAGTCCTACTGCTAAGGAGAAAATAACAAACAAACAAACAAAATCTGAGACCCCTCCCCCCTTCTTCTCTTAAAGTCACAGAACACAGAAGGAACTGCAGTGGGACAGGTGGGTGCAGAGAGAACCAGGAGGGAGAGGATGGCAAGATAAACTCCCCAAATACTTAAAAAGCTGTTCAACAGAAATTGTGATAAATACAGGACAATGCGAGACAAGTAAAAACAAGGAGCAGCAGTGACGAGAGGCTGTGTTGTAGATGTGGCCTCTCTTCCTCTTCTCTTTTCTCGTCAGGGTATTCTAGGCCCAAGGCATGACTTATCCCTTCCAGATCTAAATGTTGACTCCTTTGAGCCTCCTTCTAGATTTCCACTAGAAGCAGTACATGACACACAGCCATTTTCCCCCATATATCAGAAAAAAAAAAACAGTGGTAATTCTGCTTCTACCATTGTACCATGTGTGAATTTGTAAAGAAGATGAAACCGAGCCAGGGAGTATCACTGCTTCTTATGTCTTCCAAGGCAGCAGAAATACCTCAGAATCTGCATGAGGCAAGAAAGCAGAACTCAGATGGAGGTACCAGCCTGATCAGACTCACTAGCTCAAGTTGTATGGTTTACACCATTAGCAAATTCCAAGAACCTTTTCTTGAGTACTGCAAAGATGGAACTTAAAGAGATGTGAGGAAGATCATGGCAGTAGGGTAGGATGGAGGATTGAATCTGCTGGTCAAGAACCATGGTACAGGTAGTTAAGGGTCACCTTGTACCAATGTCTTGGAAATACGGCTTTGAGACATCAAAGAATAAGATGTCAGAAGCCAACGATGTCCTGGCAGAAGGTGACAGGAAGAGAGAGGAACGAAACGGTATTTATCAACAGCGGAAGCCTCTGCCCTTCTTCAAGAACACCTCCTCCCTTGCCATCTGGATGGGGCCATTGGCACGTGTCCTGGTGGGCCTGGAATTCCCCAAGTAGATTGGTCCGCACAAATGGCCCCCTAAACCCATAAACACAAATGGCAAAACTTCAAAAGAAAAAAAGGAAAAATACAGTTTCTATGTCATGTAAAATTTTCAGGGATTGGCTGAAGGAAGAATGGAGCTGAGGGCCAAAGTTCCGAAGTTACTTCCTCTTTTTCTTGGGAGGCGCAGAGCTGTGTCTGGAACCTCGGTTAGCGCCTCGGCCTGAACTGTGCACAGATGCCTTCCTCTTCCGGCTCATACTGCGACTCTGTTCCTCTTCCTCCTCATAGCGACTTTCACGGTCGGCTAAACAGAAGAACGTGGCACTAGTTAGCTAGAGGTTAGCTTTAGGTATCTAACACTGTTGCACACAGCATGAAATAATACAGAGAAGGTACTCTGGAGTCAGTTTTAATCTTTACTCAGCTGCTTACTAGTTGTATCATCTTGGGCAAGTACTTAACCTTTCTGAGCCTTGGTTTATTTATAAAATGGAAAACTGTTTTAGGATTAAAGGTAATCTATGCAAAGGACTTATCACAATGCTTGGGATACAGTACAGTACTTTCCTTTTCATCTTTCATTTACATTTGGCATTTGGTTTCAGAGTAATTAAAACTAGTACTACAAAAACATTCCTAACCTGGAAGAGGCCCAGAAAACTAGACTATTATAGGACTTAGATTTGGAGACCAAACAGCCTAATTTTGGAGCCTTACAAGACTATCATGGCTAAGGGCCCACCGGGGGGTTGAGCAGATGAAAAAAGCATCCAAGTCGGCAGAGTTGTGCCACCTGGAGAGTATGGACACACTCCAGACCTCATTTTCTTCTCTGGTCAATGAAGTTGTAGCTGTGGCTCCACATCAGTTTTATATTGTTCTTATGTTACTCTTATTAGGCAAAAAATATCTCAAAATATTGAAACCTGTGCCTCAAAAAAATAAAACAACAACAACAAATCTACCTTTTCGGGCTTCTTCCTCCAGTTCATCCCAATCCTTTCCACTCTCTTCTTCACTGCCCAATGATTCCTTGGAATAATCTGGAATAACATTGATTAAGCATTATTTATTAGACAGGAATGGAAAATGGAATGATAAAATTTTTCCCTTTTAAAGCCTCCAGAAATGACATTAGGTTAAGAAGTCATGAACACTTTTTCCTATGAAGACTAACCTGATTCTTCAGCTTCTGATGAATAATCTTCATCACTGTCCTCCTCCTCTTCTTCATAGTCATCCTCTGAAGGATTAAAAGTCTCATCTTCGATTTCAGACTCAGAATCTCCTTCCTCAGCATCACTCCCCTGGTGAATTAGAGAGAGCATAATACTATACACTGGGTGTTTTCCTTTTTTTTTTTAAACACTTACTTTATTAACTTAATGAATTAATTCAACCCACTTAGCACACCAGCATTATTTCTATTTTACATGAAAAAATGAAACAAAAACACCCAAACCCCTGAGTGACCAAGAGATAAAAAGACTTAATTAAAATTACTATAAGGTACAATCATTAGATACCCTAAATATCTCATTCATTTTTTTTGTGTGTGTGTGTGGTATGCGGGCCTCTCACTGTTGTGGCCTCTCCCGTTGTGGAGCACAGGCTCCGGACATGCAGGCTCAGCGGCCATGGCTCACAGGCACAGCTGCTCCGTGGCATGTGGGATCCTCCTGGACCGGGGCACGAACCCGCGTCCCCTGCACTGGCAGGCGGACTCTCAACCACTGCGCCACCAGGGAAGACCCTCATTCATACTTCTTAAAGGGTCACTTCATCCTTCTTCACCCAGAAAAATTAACCACAGACATATTCTTGGTAATAATGCACTATGCAGAGGTAGGAGGGCAATTTTGTGTGTGTGTGTGTGTGTGTGTGTGTGTGTTTTTTGCGGTACGCGGGCCTCTCACCACTGTGGCCTCTCCCATTGTGGAGCACAGGCTCCGGACGCGCAGGCCCAGCGGCCATGGCTCACGGGCCCAGCCACTCCGCGGCACGTGGGATCCTCCCGGACCGGGGCACAAACCCGCGTCCCCTGCACCAGCAGGCGGACTCTCAACCACTGCGCCATCAGGGAAGCCCGGAGGGCAATTTTTTAGAAAACAATTTTTTGCAAGATGACCTGAAGAATTTTCTCCCAATACTAAGAAATTCTTTGAAGGAACAGTTTTTGTAATCTCAAAACTTGTCAGTGGCTACCAATGCCCAATTAATTTATCATTTACCTGTAAAACTAACTTGGAGAAACAACAATACCAAGTTGTATTCAGAGCTTCTCCCGTTTGATCTGGTCCCTTACGTACTACTTATATGGCATTCTCCTAACTGCCCAAATGGTAACGGGCAACACTATGTGCCAGAAAAGAAACCCCACACTCACGCACCTCACCCTCAGGTTCCAGGAAAGACCAGCCACCTTGTTCAAAGAAGCCCTCAGGGTCATCAACAATGGTCTTCATAATTTTAGTCCAGTTGAGGGACTGTACTCCTTCTGTGTACTTTAGGTCACAAGAACTGGGAAAAATAACATTATAAAGTCAAAATCAATCCTCTATACTTTGTGAGAACATCCCGTGTCATCTTGGTCACTAGCATCTCTAAAGAGCAGATACCCTTTGCATACTTGGGAGCAGGTATTCTTTGCACTGTGCCACCACAACGTACCCAAACATCTGATGTCTGGTCTCCCAGAGCACTAGCCCTCACAAGAGATCACCTTTTCCTAGTATTTAAAGTGCCTTGTGTTAAGAAATGCTCAAATGACATTTATTCACGTCTACTGAGGAGCACAGAATCAAAGTGGGTGGGAAAGAAGAGAAAAGAAAACCAAAAAACAGTAATAGTAAGGACCACAACAAGAAACCTTCAGCATAAAACCTGTCTGAGATAGCATCAAGCCATTATGGGCACAGTCATAAACACTGAAACTTCTGCTTCTAGCCATGATGGGAGTGACAAGGACTAGATTTACATTTTCACCTTGAACAACCAGAAAACCAAACAAAATATGGAACAACAGTTTTCAAACAATGCATAAAAAGCAGCACAGGACTAAAAAATCCCTGTGGAACTACACAATGGAATGAACAGCATCAGGAATGGTAAATATGTGAGTAAATATAAAAGACTTTCCCCTACTCATTTTGTAAATTAAAGGATAGCTGTTTAGAAGCTAAAATAACAAATTGTGGAATTCACAGTATATTAGAAGTAAAATGGATGAATAATAATAGCAGAAAGGATAGAAGAAGAGAAATGGAAGCATAACAACCTTCTAACAGATGTGGTATATTATCTGAATGCAGACTGTGATAAGTTAAAGATGTATATGTAAACCTTACAGTAATCATTATAAAAGTAAAACAAAGATGTGTAGAGCTAATCAGCGAACTAGGAAGATAATCATAAAGAATCATAAAATTAAGCTAGGGACTTCCCTGGCGGTCCAGTGGTTAAGACTTCACCTTCCAATGCAGGAGGTATGGGTTCCATCCCTGGTCAGGGAGCTAAGACCCCACATGCCTTGCAGCCAAAAAACCAAAACATAAAACAGAAGCAATATTGTAACAAGTTCAATAAAGACTTTAAAATTGGTCCACATCACAAAAATCTTTTAAAAAATCATAAAATTAATCTAAAAGAAGGCATAAAAAGAGGAGAAAAGCAACAAGAACAGATGGGAAAACAAATAGCAAGATGGTACATCTACTGGTGGTCCAGTGGTTAAGAATCCACCTTCCAATGCAGGGGATGCAGGTTTGATCCCTGGTCAGGGAACTAAGATCCCACATGCCATGGAGCAACTAAGCCAGTGCACTGCAACTATTGAGCCTGCATGCCACAACTACTGAGCCCGTGCACCACAACTAAAGAGAAGCCCACGTGCTGCAACAAAAGTCCCGCATGCCGCAACAAAGATGCTGCAATGAAGATCCGGAGTGCAGCAACTAAGACCCAAAGCAGGTAGGTAGGTAGGCAGATAAATTGACCTTCTTTTAAAAAAAAAAAAAGAAAAAGAAAAAAAAGATGGCAGATTTAAACCCAGCCATGCTAATAATTATATTAAATGTAAATGGCCTGTTTTTAGCAATCCCATTAAAAGGTAGACATTCTCAGAATGGATTAAAAAAAGTAAGACCCAAATATATGGTGTCTCCAAGTAAATCACTTTAAATATAAAGTAAGTTAAAAGTATAAGGACAGAAAAAAAGACACCATACAAACTCTAACCAAAATAAAGCTAGAAGTCTATACTAATATCACACTGTGTAGATTTCAAAACAAGAAATGTTACCAGAAATAAGAAAAGACATTTCATAATGATGGGGGGGAAAAAAAAGTCGATAAACCTCTAACCAGACTGACTAACAAAAAGAGGAAATTATCAATATTAGGAATGAAAGGGGATATATGATTGCACAAATACTAGAATTGATAAACTTAGACAAAATAAACCAGTTTGTTGAAAGATACAAGTTGATTCTAGAATTTATGTAGAATAGCCAAAATAATAATAGCCAACTTTGAAAAGGAGCTAGATGGGAAGACTTACACCACCTGATTTCAGGATTTACTATAAAGCTACAATATTCACGACAGTACAGTATCAGTGTAAGGACACATAAACCAATGGAACAGAATACAATACAGAATTAGACCCTCTCCTACATATTCTTTTTTTTTTTAAACAAAGATGCCAAGGTAGTTCAATGGGTAAGGGATAACCTTTCCAACAAATGATAACTAGAATAATTGGCTACATAGATGCAAAGTATGAATCTTGATTCTTACACCACAGTAAAAAAAATTAACTCAAAATGGATCACAGACCTAAATATAAGACCTAAATCTATGGAACTCTAGAAGAGAACAGAAAATTTTTATGACTTTGGGTTAGGCAAAATTTATTAGATAAGACATAAAGAGGAGAAATTACAAGAGAAAAAAGTTGATCAAACATATTTCATGAAAAATTCACACTCTTGGTCTTTAAAAGACACCTTAAGAAAATGAGAAGGCATAGAAACTACTGGAAGAAAACATATGCAAACCCTATATTCGATGAGGGACTTGTATCCAGCCTAAAAAATTCTTAAAACTCAGTAATAAGACAAGCAATGTGATTTTTAACATGGGCAAAAAATATGAATATACTTTATTAAAAGTACAGAATGACACATAAGCATAAGAAAAGATGCTAAAAATCATCAGTAATCTTGGAAACGCAAACTGAAACCACAATGAGACAGCCACCCACCACAATGGCTAATACGGAAAAAACTGACAACACCAAGTATTGGTGAGGATGTGGAGCAACTATAACTCTCACATGCTGCAGGTTTTCCAGCCACTCTGGCAAAGGATTTGGTAGCTTCTCATCAAGTTAAACATACACTTAACCATAAAACATATGACACAGCAATCCCACTCTTAGGTCATTTATCCAAGAGAAATGAAAACGTATGTCCATACAAAGACCTGTACATAACATTTATAACAGCTCTTCATAAGACCCCCAATGGGAAACAACTCAAATGTCTATTAACTGGTAGATGGGTAAATAGAGTATGGACTCTCCATACAGTGGAATACTATTCAGTAATAAAAAGGAATATAGTAATGATATGCAGAACAACTTGAATCAATTTCAAGAGCATTATGCCAAGTGAAGGATGAAAGATACAGATTACATACTTGTACAATTCCATTTATGTGAAATTCTAGATGAAGCAAAATACACAGTGGCAGAAACCAGTGATGGTTGAAGGGAGGGGACTGACTATTATAAAGGGGTATGAGGAACTTCTGTGAGTAAAGGAAATATTCTATATCCTGATTATGATGGTAGATACAAGACTGTACACGTTTGTTGAAACACATCAAATCGTAATACTTAAACTGATGAATTTTATTACATGTAAATTGTACCTCAATAAAGCTGATTTTAAAGTCATACAAATTTAATAAATATTTGTGATACCATATCACTTACCTGCATATGTTTCTTAGGAAAATCCTCATATTAGCTATAAATTTGTATCTTTCTCAAAGTCTATTTCTAAGCTCTCTCAACCCATTTCTTTTTCTTTTTTTTTTTTTTTTCCTCTTGCGGTACGCGGGCCTCTCACTGCCGTGGCCTCTCCCGTTGCGGAGCACAGGCTCCGGACGCGCAGGCTCAGCGGCCATGGCCCACGGGCCCAGCCGCTCCGCGGCATGTGGGATCCTCCCGGACCGGGGCACGAACCCGTGTCCCCTGCATCGGCAGACGAACTCTCAACCACTGCGCCACCAGGGAAGCCCTCAACCCATTTCTTAAGAGGAGATTTATATTTACAGTGCCTCCCCTTCACAGGTAAGTGGAGGGGGAAGGAGGGCAGAGCAGTCTACACTCATGGCTACACATGACTCACCCTTTACCTATGTAGTGATGTCTCCCTTTTTATTGGGGTTCCGGTACTTCTATGAGGAATTCTTTTAGCTGCAGTGAGTATATGAATGTCAAAGGCTAAAATAAAAATATATTCCCTCATCTTTTAGTAAAAATAGAGAACCAGAAAGAAATATCCCCCACTTTTTGTAAATAGTTACACATGTGTATAGATCTTTTTATATATCCATCAAGTAGAATAAAAAAAGATCTCAGATTTTGATTTTCCTATATCCATAAACTACTGTTAAGTATTCAGGAAAAAGTGGCTCTATGTCTAACAGATCCCAAATTTTCGAGTCCTGGTTGATAACAACCCAAAGGCAGTTTCACTAAGTACACCAGCAGATTTTATGTATGACATACCACACTCATATTCTATGGTACAATGCTCATGGGCTAAGAGGGAGATTGCTGGCAGGTCTACTTACTTCAACCATTCCTTGATGGGGTCAAGAGAGGCAACAGGAATGGCATTGATCATTGTCACTTTCTTGCTGTAGTCCTTGTAGACGATTACCATGTCAAAGTTCTTCAGGTGAAACTGGACTCGCTCAAAGTGAATCAGCTCCACTTCATCCAACGTCACCACAAAAGGTGGCTGTCAGGAAAGAACAGGATTATTTTCAGAAAAATACTTCCCACAAAGCACCAGCATTTTCAAACACTTTCAGGATCTAAAAATCACTACACAAAGGATAACTAAACTGTTTTTTTGTTTGTTTGTTTTTTGGGGCAAAGACTAAATACAAGATACCAAGAAGCCCCAGCGAAAGGATCTGCAAGATCAAAATCTCTCCTCAAGGAGAATACATTTAAGGAAATTATGTAAAGAAACTATCTTTAAAAACCAAAAAGACTTTTAAAGAATCATTTGTTCAGTAAGTTTTATATCTAAGATAAGTATCAAAAATGAAAATCCAAAGAAATAAGGACCTAGTTTTCAAAATGTCTACCCTCTTGCTTTCTCTTCTCTTACACTTGTTTTCCTAAAAAGAGGTCAGAAATACTCACCCACTCTGTAGCATTTACCAGCGCACTACTAGTGGGCTGGAGGAGGCAGGTACTCCTATAGGGAGCGCCATTGAATCTGAAAGACAGCAAGAAACTCACCTAAGATGGGGCTCATTGCAAGAGAAACTGCTGCTGCCACAACAGGCTTCTTTCCTTTTCCCATTCCAAACACAACTCCAGCATGCTTGCTGGAAACTCATTTCCAGAGGGAGCCTCTCAGTCTTAGCCATTCACCCCAGCCCTTAAACATTTCCAAGAAGGAATGGATGTCCATAGGAAAAAGGACATGATATATCATGTTAAATTATTATTAAAGGAAGAATAACTAATTTTTCTAAAGGCCAAAAAGAGAAGGAGATACATTACCCCAAGTCCCTAAAAGGCACTTCAAATTCCAGTTCCTCCTTAGTTAGAGCCTCTACTTTCTCAATGAAATTTTTAAAGGCTGTTTTCAGTTTGTGCCTCATTTCTCGTTCCATCTGCACAAGAAAAAATTACGAATTAACTATAGTTATGACTTTACTTGTTAATAGTAATCCCTTCAAAAAGCATGAAGTGCTTTTGTAGTCCTTAATTCTGATAACTATGATACTAGCACAGATACTTTATTACAGGTCACCATAACATTAACTGTAGAGCTGAGCCTGCAACTTAAGTCTAATCCATAAGCCATAGCACTACACCATGCCAGCAGATACTTGAGAAAGTTCTGCAGATAGTTTCAGGTGTTGTTTATAAAATATAACAATTACTGAACTCAGATCACTGGACTGCATCCTACCTCACTCCCCTGCAAAACCAAATTTCACCTGCTCAGCATAGAGGTCATCTCGGTCATGCATATGCTGATGTTTCCCCAAGTCTGTGGTGATCTCCCCCACTTCTGTGTAAAACTGCACATCTGTGTGCCGCTTCTTCCCAAACATGATGGCATTCTGAGGGCACGAAGCAGAAAGAACAAGAAAGAAGTTATAAGACTTCTTCCACAAAGAAGTCTACACAACAGACAAGCAAGATAACAACAAAACATGAAAATATTAAAACATCTATACTGGAAACCACAGCATTTATGTAAAAACAGTTAAACCATCCCTGGTGTCATCATCAATAATGACATCTGGGAATATGAAAGAGTATAAATTTTTAAAAGATTATGCTGGTAATAAATTGTCTAAAGCAAAAATTTTCTATTTCAGAAACAGGAATTTGGAGAAGACCTTATACGTTTCGGAGGTCATTATATATCACACCAAAGGAACAAACATGCTTAGCACCTTCTAGATGTCAGGGACTGTGGACTTTATAAGCATTATTTGATTCAATCTTCCTGATGATCTTATGTGATAGGTGATATTTTTCATCACTATTTCAAGGGAAAGAGGGAGATAGAAAGATCTTGCCGAAGAGCTCACAGCTGGCTGATAAAAAGATATACCTTGAGGTGAAAGTGCAAGACAATAATCATTTCCCCATCACACGGCTGGAACAAAGCATGCTTGATGTTATTGTATAGAATATCCACTTTGTCTCCTCGGACAGACGTGAAGCGAAAACCTGCGGGGGAAGAAAGGAAGCAGCTAAGTATCAAGGAACATCATCAGGTTAGGCCAGAAGATACTGAATCTTTTCTGGCTGATTTGAACAGGGTCAGAGGAAATGCCAATAAGGTACAGAGCTTTCCTTTCCTTCTGGCCATACAGCGATGTCAAAGTAGATTCCTCCAAGCACTTCCTTGTCCTACTATATTATCTGATCTGTCATTCCTACAAATGTGCCCCTGAAGACAAAGCCCTGGCACATGAGAGATCATCCATACCATTGACATGGGCCTCCAGTGAGCCTTGCATCCTCTTTTGGGCAATATTCGGGCGAATGTACAGATCTTTCAGTTTGGGATTACTCCGGTTTAGATTGATCACCAGTGAGTCTTGTTTCACAATGCCCTAAGCAGAATGAAAATCAATGTGAATTTTCACGTATCTTTCCATGTCCCCAAAACCCACATGTGTCCTTTTGCACAAAGGTGGTTGTTGGTGTTCAGGTTCACCTCCTTCTCTTTTTCTTCTGCTTCCCGAGTCTTGTAACGCTTCTGCACTTCTTTTATAATTCGGAAAGCATTCTGAAGGTTCAAGGCTGGTACTGTCTGTTCTCCAGGTGCCTTCATATTTGAAGCTCGGTATGTACTGCAGAAAAGGGGAAGCACTTATGTGAATTTCTTTATTATGCCAGGTAACCTGCACTCATTATTATGTTTCATAACTGGTTTAATATCTTTCAGGAGAAAAAGGTACTACTGAATGATGAAACAATGTCTGGAAAGCTGAAAAAACCTCCCTTTCTTCTCTCTTAAACAGAGAATATTATAAATGACTAATCCATTGGGTGGGGGAAACACACAAATATTTCAAATCCAGCATAAACTTCCCCAAATTATCCTATTCCACCTCAAGAATCAATAGACTCCAATGTGGCACACATTTGAGATTTTATCACCAAATATGTATATAGTGAGGATAAAATATCTTCACAAGGATTTAAATTAGGTTCCATCCTCAAAACAGTACAAAGTTAGCAAGGTGAACCTAATCAAGTGCCACTGAGGAAGGTGCTGCCATTCA
Organism: Hyperoodon ampullatus; assembly: GCF_949752795.1. Lineage (NCBI taxonomy): Eukaryota > Metazoa > Chordata > Mammalia > Artiodactyla > Ziphiidae > Hyperoodon > Hyperoodon ampullatus. Next base: position 104,645,952 of record NC_136916.1, read on the forward strand.
CTAGAATGGGGGAGAACACAGCACAGAGAACGAAATGTTTCTGAGGGTAGCACTTCTGCCAACAGGCATTTGGGGATGGTTGTTTTCCTGGGAACTCACATTTCCTTGACAAAAGTGGCTTCTGGGTTAGGAAAGATGTTGCCCTCATTCCTGCCCAGAGCACTGCCTGGGCAATAGAAGTTGATTCGCAAGTAAGTATAATCTCCTTCCACAGACATACTTATATTCTGTTCAAAGAAAGGAAAAGCATTAGCAAAATAAACAAACAGATTTCTTTCCTAGATAAAGATCAGTAGCTATAGAGATGCTAAAATTAAGTTAGTAGTTACAAGCTGCTAAACCTAGCTTGTAATCCTTAATCTAAAACTAATAAACTACATATTTAGCCTATTTTTTTATATGACCAAATGTATGTTTCCAAAGGAATCAATGAGTTCTCAAAGTTCTTTCTCTGTGCCACATTTATGAAAACAGTTAAAAAATTCTCAAAGTTCAAAGAGAAATAGGCAAATTATGTTTCTAGACTAGATCATTTAACTTTCTCCAAAGTGCAAACTGGAAAGGAAGGAAAATGACAGCAGGAGATTAGGGAGACGGGGAAAGTGAGTAATGCGGGAAAGGTAGAGTCAGAAGGAGCAGAGTGTGAGAGACAATGCAGACAGGACCGTCATCTATGATAAGCCGGAGAGTCATCTATTTTAAGACACTGTTTGGATGGAGCTTGATTCAAAGTTAGTACCTTTATTGTGGCAATGTGAAAAGGCGTCGCAATGCCAAACACAGGCATTATTACAGTCTCGTATTTCTTATCAATATAGATCTTCATTTCCCGAATATGTGGTTCCTTAGGCATCAAAGATGGGTTTTTATAGGACACATTAGATTTACGAGCTCTGGAGTGGGAATAAAATGTTTTTGAGAAATTTCTGCACATCACATATAACCCTAAAACAATCTTACTCCTCCATGCAAACTCTTACTTCTGAATCTGCTGTTCCCCTTTCTGTTCAGTCAATCGCCTCTTTGCTTCCTCGTTGAGTTGAGCTGCCAGTTCTTTTTGATGTGCTCTTCGCTTTTCTTCTGCAGTCATCTCATTCTAGAGAAGGGAAAACCCAAGTTATCAAAACCTGTGAACCATCAAAGTAATACAGTAAACTTAATACAGTAAGCTTACTCGTGTTCTTTCTGTAAGTAATGCTGCTCGGGAACCTCTTCCCAACAGGTCCTCAGCCTCATCTTTCTCCTCTTCCTCTTCTTCCTCATCCTCATTCTATGGGGGAAAAAAAATCATAATCAGAAATTCAGGTCTTAATTATTTTAGCCAATATTGTTTATCTTCCTCACTGTATCAAACTTCCTACACCACTCATTTATCTTCTTCCTACCTTTAGAAAAATCCCCACGTTCTTCACTTTCTTCTTCACAGAAGTGAGAATGGTAGCTGGGCCATCCTGGAATACAAGGAGGAAGTCAGACATCTGTAAGAGCATTTAAGTGAAACACTTTCACTTTCAAACCCAGTAAATAGCTGGGCCACGGTCTGAACCTTCTGGTACTAAAAAATCTCTGACAATAAAACCAGTTATCTTCTGAAACACACATCAGGAACTACAATTTGGGAGGCAACACTGGGATCATGATTAAGAATACAGGCTTGATTTGAAACCTGGCTCAACCACTTTCCAGCTCTGTGACATTAGATAAGTTACTTATACTTCTCTGTGCCTCAGTTTCTTTATCTGCATACTTGGATAAGAGTATTTACTTCATAGGGTTATTGTAAGGATTCAATGAATTAATGCATAAACATGCTTAGCCTATAATAAGAGCACTTAAATATTTGCTATTATTAAGAATCAGTTCCTGCTAAGTCAAAGAAACCAGTCACAAAAAGACCCCAAATATCCAGAAAAGGCAAATCCTTACAGATAGAAAGTCAGTGCCTAGGCCTGAGGGGGAAGTGGGGAGTGACTGCTAATGCACACAGGGTTTCTGAGGTGATGAAAATGTTCTAAAATTAGACTGTGGTGATAGTTGCATAACTGTGAATATACTAAAAATCACTAAATTGTACACTTTAATTGTATGGTATGTAAACTGTAGCTCAATAAAGCCATTACTAAAAAAAAATCAGTTCCATTATTAGAATCAGTTCCTGACATTATCATAATCAAAGTTCAAGCCACAATGTAATAAAGGGTTTGGCTTAAACAATCTCTATCCCTAGCTGTATTAGGCTATCATAGGGATCTCTCCTTCCCCTTAGCTAGCATTTAACAAATATTAAAAACAAAAAATCCACATAAAATAGATAAGCAATAAACAAGAGTAAATAAGGATTTACTATGTAGCACAGGGAACTATATGCAGTATATTATAATAATTTGTAATGGAAAATAATCTGAAAAATATATATAACTGAAAACTTTGCTGTACATCTGAGACTAACATAATATTATAAATCAACTATACTTCAATTTAAAAAAGGGGGGGGAACCATAGGGCAAAAATGCACTTCCAAAGTAAGTTCATGACCACTCAAAGTGGAAGAAGCAATACATACCTCATCCACAAGCACCGTGTCACCAATGAATAGGGCATAGGTTTTCTCTTCTGGTTTCTTCCCTTCCTTGTTAGTCAGGTCTGAGAATCCCAAATTGATGCTGAAAACCATTCCTAAAAGAGCAAAACAGGAATGAGTCAATGACTGTGAAAGGATGGAGAAGTGTGATTTTTTTTTTTTTTTTTTTCTGCGGTATGCGGGCCTCTCACTGCTGTGGCCTCTTCCATTGCAGAGCACAGGCTCTGGACACGCAGGCCCAGCGGCCATGGCTCACGTGCCTAGCCGCTCCGCGGCATGTGGGATCTTCCCGGACTGGGGCACGAACCCATGTCCCCTGCATTGGCAGGTGGACTCTCAACCACTGCGCCACCAGGGAAGCCCGAGAAGTGTGATTTTATACAGAATAGAGGGAGACAAAGCTAAAAGAAAATTTTCAAAAAGGTTATTTTTCTATTGCATGCATGTAAAACTCACCTTTCTTCAGTTTGTACTGATTTTTACTATTAATTACTAAAGAGCCTTCACGGAATTCAATGCCCATTCCAAACCTAAAAAAGGAATGAAGAGAAACTTCAGCAATAGGCTAAAAGACCTCTAACCTGAGTCAAGTACAATATATCCTATTTCAATTTTCAAGATAAGGCAAGCAAACATGCTGAGTGATTTGCCCCTGCTGATCAGTCAGTTAAAGAAGATCTGAGGACAGTTTGGGTTAATATGTTGAAAATGACTTTCTAATTAAGTACTGCACATAACACTTATTCTATGTAGTAGAATGCGATAACTGGCTTCATTAAGTCACCTAGGCCAAGACTTGGTATAGGTCAATATATTTCCTCTTGTCCATCAGAGAAGTCCAGAAATAAACTATATACCCCAACTAGCTTCCATCTAAGGAGACTGCCTAGAGCTTTTGTTTCTCAAATGTCTTTGGTTCTGTAAGATGTTATTAGGTATTTCTAGGTGTTCAGTGGTCAAATACATTTGAGAAACACTGGATAAAATAAAAATTGAAAAAAGAATTTAAATAGTAGGATATCTCAGAGTACTTAATTTGCAAATATGAGCTGAGGTGTTCTAAGAAAGGAAATATAGTATGTAATGTCTCCTCACATTTGTAATTTAAGGCTGGAACACTATTGGCATCTACTACATTGGTCTGGAAAAATCTCCACCCTATCCCTGGGAGCAGAACTCAAGTATTTCTCACATTCTCTGATAACACAATGTGTCTGGCACACAGTTAATAGTCCACAAATATTGGTTGAATCATCTAAGAATATTTTGCCTGACTGCCAGTCATGAAAATTGACTCAGAGTGACAATGTATATCATAGCATCTTACCCAAGGTTTTTGGTAATTCTGTTCAGCAGCTCTGGCTTCTGCTTTTTAACCACATCCATGACAGCATTATATACATCACATATCTTCACACCTAATGAGACAGACATGGGACATTAAAGCATCTTTCAGGAAAAAAAAACCCAAAATCACATTTTTTTAATCAACATTTTTTTCACCTATTAAGTCCACTAGGGACTTCCCTGGTGGCATAGTGGTTAAGAATCCGCCTGTCAATGTAGGGGACACAGGTTCCAGCCCTGGTCTGGGAAGATCCCACACGCCGTGGAGCAACTAAGCCCATGTGCCACAACTACTGAACCTGCGCTCTAGAGCCTGTGAGCCACAACTACTGAAGCCCACGTGCCTAGAGCCCATGCTCTGCAACAGGAGAAGCCACTGCAGTGAGAAGCCCCCACACCGCAACAAAGAGTAGCCCCCACTTGCTGCAATTAGAGGAAGCCTGCATGCAGCAACAAAGACCCAATGCAGCCATAAATAAATAAATAGATAGAGAGATAAATAAATAAATAAATGTTCCCTAAAGCAGGGTTTCTCAAAGCATAAAATAAGGAATACAGTTGCAGGAGTGGTAGGACTTAGAAATGTGCATTTTAAAAAACAATCTGCCTGGTCATTCTTTAATTACACTGTTTTTTAGAATCACTCCAATGAGACTGTGGAACCCCGGTTGGTCTCAGTGAAATAATTTAAGAGTTGATAAAAGGTATCACATTAAACTTATTATACATTTTGAAAAACAGGACTACTAAATGGGTGAATTACTGCTGGAAGAACTCTGGACTTAATTTTTCAGGGTCTAGGATATGAATACATATTTCAAGCCAGATATGGTAGCCTCAGAGGGGTTTTTTTTTTTTTTTTTTTTTTAGTTTCTGCTTTATAACAAAGTGAATCAGTCATACATACACATCTATTCCCACATCCCTTCCCTATTGCGTCTCCCTCCTTCCCACCCTCCCTATCCCACCCCTCCAGGCGGTCACAAAGCACCGAGCTGATCTCCCTGTGCTCTGCGGCTGCTTCCCACTATCTATCTACCTTACGTTTGGTAGTGTATATATGTCCATGCCTCTCTTTCGCTTTGTCACAGCTTACCCTTCACCCTCCCCATATCCTCAAGTCCGTTCTCAAGTAGGTCTGTGTCTTTATTCCCGTTTTACCCCTAGGTTCTTCATGACATTTTTTTTTTTTTAAATTCCATATATATGTGTTAGCATACGGTATTTGTCTTTCTCTTTCTGACTTACTTCACTCTGTATGACAGACTCTAGGTCTATCCACCTCATTACAAATAGCTCAGTTTCGTTCCTTTTTATGGCTGAGTAATATTCCATTGTATATATGTGCCACATCTTCTTTATCCATTCATCCGATGATGGACACTTAGGTTGTTTCCAGCTCCGGGCTATTGTGAATAGAGCTGCAATGAACATTTTGGTACATGTCTCTTTTTGAATTATGGTTTTCTCAGGGTATATGCCTAGTAGTGGGATTGCTGGGTCATATGGTAGTTCTATTTTTAGTTTTTTAAGGAACCTCCATACTGTTCTCCATAGTGGCTGTACCAATTCACATTCCCACCAGCAGTGCAAGAGTGTTCCCTTTTCTCCACACCCTCTCCAGCATTTATTGTTTCTAGATTTCTTGATGATGGCCATTCTGACTGGTGTGAGATGATATCTCATTGTAGTTTTGATTTGCATTTCTCTAATGATTAATGATGTTGAGCATTCTTTCATGTGTTTGTTGGCAGTCTGTATATCTTCTTTGGAGAAATGCCTATTTAAGTCTTCTGCCCATTTTTGGATTGGGTTGTTTGTTTTTTTGCTATTGAGCTGCATGAGCTGTTTATAAATTTTGGAGATTAATCCTTTGTCAGTTGCTTCATTTGCAAATATTTTCTCCCATTCTGAGGGTTGTCTTTTGGTCTTGTTTATGGTTTCCTTTGCTGTGCAAAAGCTTTGAAGTTTCATTAGGTCCCATTTGTTTATCTTTTTTTTTAGTTCCATTTCTCTAGGAGGTGGGTCCAAAAGGATCTTGCTGTGATTTATGTCATAGAGTGTTCTGCCTATGTTTTCCTCTAAGAGTTTGATAGTTTCTGGCCTTACATTTAGGTCTTTAATCCATTTTGAGCTTATTTTTGTGTATGGTGTTAGGGAATGATCTAATCTCATCCTTTTACATGTCCCTGTCCAGTTTTCCCAGCACCACTTATTGAAGAGGCTGTCCTTTCTCCACTGTACATTCCTGCCTCCTTTATCAAAGATAAGTTGGCCATATGTGCGTGGGTTTATCTCTGGGCTTTCTATCCTGATCCACTGATCTATCTTCTCAGAGGGGTTTTTATTATTAAACTACCTAGGACTATGATCTCTAATTGGATCTCTCAAGATCAACTTGAGGTATCATGGGGGAATGGTGCCTGGAAGCTCTGCAGAACATGAGTGGGCTTACGAAGTAGTTTGAAGGTGGTAAACATGAAGTCCCATTTAGCCATCTGGGAGTGAAAAGTCTCAAGGCAAAAGAGGTGTCAAGTGCTTTGCTTTTGAGGTAGGCAGCTGCTTGCTTAGCAGGGTTGCTATTAGATCTTCTCTCAAACTAAGATTCCGGGTATCCATTCAATATAGGATTAATATTACACAGCCTGTTGGGAGAGATACTACTTCTCAGAACTTTCTCAAGAAAAGTAGTAAGGCCAGAGTATTTTATGAAGATCTGGACACAGAGGCCTAACCAGTCAGAGGTTTTTTTAATCAGTATAAAACCACAATAACCACCCATGCATAAAAGAAAAGTACACTGAGGAACTAAATGTTAGGATGACTGGAGGTTAGTAAAATCTAATTCTATTTACAGTACAAGAGCCTCAGGGATAACCATGCCCATAAATGCTACATTTTTGTTACATGATTTCTAAACCTTATCTAAGGCACCTTACCGTGTCTTAGTTCCTTTAGCAGCTCCTCTTGAAGCTGAAGCAAAAAGTTGTAATTTTCTTGAACCTCCTGAGAAGGATCAACCATCAAAGTGCGAACAAGGTTGGAGCAGTAAGATTTGAAGCGAATACCCATGGCACAGGTGATGGCCCCAAAGTGCATGTGATTCTTGTCACTAGAGACCAAAGGAAGAAAGTATTTCATTACACAAACTAGTGAAGTCCTTAGTATCACTAACACACACATCTGTAATCACTACCTTTCCCTACTATATCCCAAAGCTGAAGCGGAAAAATGACTTAAACTTTTTTTTAAAAGAAAGAACAAATCAGTTTATAAATGCTCTGGAGTAACCTTAATGGCCAAAGCTTTTAGGATAAAAATTCAGTAAAAAGTTGTTGTATCCTAAGTATGTAAAACATATACTGAATTTTATTCATTATAGCCTAACAGCATGGTGGTAAGGCATCACCTTTCCACCAGTCCACTATGAATTCACTATGAATTAATCCTTTCCAACCAACCAGGAACACAGCATTCTTTACAGTATTTTTATTTTTATTTTATTTACTTATTTATTTTAAAGCCTATGGTTATAACATCATTGCATGTATGTATGGATGGATGGATTTATTTATTGGTTGCGTTGTGTCTTAAGTTGCGGCATGCTGGATCTTCGTTGTGGCGCACGAGCTTCTCTCTAGTTGCGGTGTGCGGGTTTTTCTCTCTCTAGTTGTGGCGCGTGGGCTCCATTCAGGGTGTGTGGGCTCTGTAGCTGTGGCGCACGTGGTCCAGAGCACGTGGGCTCTGTAGTTGCAGCATGCAGGCTCTTTCATTGAGGCGCGTGAGCTCAGTAGCTGTGGTGCGTGGGCTTAGTTGCCCCACGGCTTGTGGGATCTTAGTTCCCCAACCAGGGATCGAACCCATGTCCCCTGCATTGGAAGGCAGATTCTTTACCACTGGACCACTAGGGAAGTCCCCTCTTTACAGTATTTTTTAAAAATTAGAAGGGGAATTACATTACGATATATCTAGTAAGACTTTTTTTCAACATTTTGCATTTTTCTCGGCATTTTAAATTACCTGGAAAATGCTTACAATCAAATACTCAAGTAAGAAATGAGTAACTGTGAAATAAAATAAAAATATGCATAGAATAAGACAAGAAGATAATGTAAAAAGCAGGCTAACGATTATTCTTTCTCCTCCTACTTTTTTGAATTCCAGAATGAGTCCAAGAAAGAAACAGGCCAAAGGCTGAAATGCTCTGGTTGTTGTTATATTTTGAAATTCTCCTACTTACCTCACCACACTGAACTTGAGGTTATAGTTGCCACCACTCTGAATGATAGGAGGGTAACACATTTCCACAGTAGAAGGGTCTGCCCCAGCTAGGTATTTTTTCTCTTCTATGGCCTTTTCCACAGACTCAGCCAGTTTGCTGTGTCGAACTTTCTGTAAGTATATCCAGAAATAAAACAATACTTACTAGAGAGTGGCAGAGGGGTGTTGGGTTTTTGGATATCACCATTTGAGGATAACATATATCCTGATATCATATAGGATGCTATAGAAGTCTTATGAAGTGGTTTATGCGCCACTTAACATACTGGTGTACATGTAAAGCAAATTTAGAGAATATGTGGAATTCACAGCTATTCAAGGAATTCTCATGTGAAATACTGGGTAACCTCCAGAAACTACAGTGCAGGTTTATAGTTATTCTGAAAGAAAGCTGGCACAATTACACACCAACTTATGTATCAAAGGAAGCCGAACACACACCAAAAAGCGCTGCATGGGAGAGACTTCCTTCTGCTTCATTAAAACAGTAAAAAGACGCCCCCCTCTCTTTTCACCTCATCTGCATCGACTATTTCCATGACTCTTTCCTTGAAGAATTTGTTGAAGACCTCAGAGGTGATGCTGGCTGCTTTCTTCATTAGATTGAGCTCTCCATCCTCCTTTACAGCAATGGTATAGGCCACAACTGCACTGATGTCTATCTGCAATCAAAGCGATAAACAGTTTCTAACATGCAGATACAGAATTGCTAAAGAAATATCTCTCCCCCAAGTCAAATATTATCAGTGATGATATCTGGTTATTTAATAGCAAACTGCTCATCAGCAGTCTGCAGAATATCTAAATCTCCTCTTCTTGGGTTGAATAAACATCTGAAAGAGCTCTTTACCAGGTCACTGGTGTATTCTAAGAGGCATTAAACTAATGTATCATTTAAAATGTAAATATAAATGCCTCTCTCTCGAGGTTTCCATAAAGGCTGAAGGAAGGCAGACAGGAAAGAAAAGAAAAACAAAGCAAAATTTTTTTTGGACAAGAGATTTTCCTCAGTTTCCCTCTGAAGTACCTGAACTCTCTCCTGAATGCCTCATTCCTAATTGGAAAGTAAAACTGCCTTACTGCTCAGCCGAAGGGAATGAAAAATGGAAATGTGAATGAATATATAGCTTTCCCAAAACAAATTCTCTGCATTATCTGTTATGGAAGCTCCTCACAATTTTGTCTTCTCAACTCTCAGTGTGCCTATTTCCAAGAGTATTCTTACTTTGTCAAAGCCCTCTTTGTTGAGGCAGTCATTCCAGCTCTTCATGAACTCTCCTGGGAATTTGTCTTTGCTGAACACTCCAATCTTCTTGCCATTCTTGCTTTCTTTAATGGCTTCAATCATTTTATCAAAGCTGCTCTTATTACTTTCATTCTATCAGTGCCACAGGGAGGAAAAGGGGTTCAATTTCAGAATTAGACATCTATGTTCTACTAGTACTAGGCAGAGAATATTCTAAACTACAGAAAGAATAAATTCTATTTCCCCTTCTACTACCTACTTCTTTAGGGCAGACTATAACACACCAAAAGGTAACGCAAAATTTCTTTGGATATCTTTATATGCTTAAGTGAAGTACCATATAAGCTAAGAAGGCTATTCTTTTTCTTCAGGAACAGCTAAGAAACTCAAATACAAAGGTGAACAACATTTTGAGAAGAAATCTTCTCAGAAGAGAAGTGGGCAGTATAACAAAGAAGATTACATTTGATAAAAACTGGAAATGAGGTATGCCTCATTTTCCTTAAGGATATTTAAAGCTATTTGTTCTAATTAAGGCGCTCAGATTAAAACAAACAAGTTGACAGTGACAAAAATGGATAAAGTTAGTGTTCACCAGAATTACATAACCCATTTGTCTTACTGCAGAACTGACAGGACTACTGAGCTCTTTTCTTCCTGACTAACAAATGACAGCCAGCTAAATCTTCCCCTGTATTTTTTAAATTCCTAGAAGGCTTTTCTGTTTATCACTTTTAAACATTCTTTCACATTTATGACACCTTCTTTATTAGTTCTGACCTTTTCTCGTATGAGCAGTGTGATGGCAGGGGCTCCATTAGCATTCTCATTGCCCTTAGTGTTAGCAATCTGTTTCAAGAACTCCACTTTTTTCTTGCTGGCCATAAAGATGATTTTGTCATCACAGAAGACCATGATAGTATCAGTTAGTTCATAACCAAAGAGCCATGTCTACGGGAAAAGACAACAGTGTGTACAGATACAAAAAAATTAATGTACTTACACAGACATATTTATAAATTAAGGTATCTGGAATTAACTTCCAAATAATCTTGGAATGGGGGGAACCTGGATGTAGATTCAAATGAAATGAGATTGGTCAGGAGTTGACAATTTACTGGATAATGGGTACACAGGAGTTCAATGTATTCTTTTATCTACTTTTATTTGTTTGAAACATTCCATAATAAAGACCATCAAATCATTTGGATAATTTGTGTTTATAGGAAGTATATTACTATTTAGTAGGACAGAAATGCATAAAACAAGAGACAGAGAAGCACCTCAGGGAACTGTGCATTCTAGCTCCCCAAAGATTGCTAGTTGCCTACCAATTACTCATATCTTCTCTCTCAAAGAGACTCATGACCTTTAGCTGGGCAAAATGCTCAGCACAAAGACCCTATTTCCCATTCTTTCTTGTAGCTAAGCATGACCATTAGATTAAATTTGGGCCAATAAGTTATAAGTAGAAATGTTCTGTGGGACTTCAAGCAAGTCTCTTTAAAAAAGGAGGGAGGGGGCTTCCCTGGTGGCGCAGTGGTTGAGAGTCCGCCTGCCAATGCAGGGGACACAGGTTCATGCCTCGGTCCGGGAGGATCCCACATGCCGCGGAGCGGCTTGGGCCCGTGGACCATGGCCACTGAGCCTGTGCATCCGGAGCCTGTGCTTCGCAACGGGAGAGGCCACAGCAGTGAGAGGCCTGTGTACCACAAAAAAAAAAAAAAAAAAAAAAGGAGGGAGGGTCTCCCATTTTATTCCCTCTCTCCATTCTTTTTGCTTGGAATGCAGATATAAGGGTGAAGCTGCAGCAAATTTTGCAAAATGAGCACAAGGGCTATACTCTATGGATGGCAGAGTAGAGACCAGGAAAAAACCTGGGTCCCTGAAGACTATCTAAGAGAAAAAGAAATATTTTTTTTAACCCACTGTTATTTAGATTTTTCTGTTATTTAAAGTTAAATCCATCCTAATTTATATACTTCTCTTTCTTTTTCCTTATGCTCTAAATCAGTGCCGTTCACTGAACTTTTTGTGACAGAAATATTCTATATGTCCCCTGTCTAACATGATAGCCATTACTGAGTACTTGAGACTTAGGACTGAGGAGTTAAAACTTTAATGTGGCTACGGCTACCATATTGAACAGTACAGTAGCTGATTCAATGACTCTCAGGGCTAAACACAGCTGTAAATCTCTCACCTGTAAGGCAGTTGACTTGGCATAAACGATTTCTTCATCAACACCCACCGATACAACAATGGCATCAACGTTGGCATACTCATCTTCTCCTTTCTGAAAAGCAGAGTAAGTAATTTGTTCATTTTCTTTCACACTAGCAAAATAGGAATACAAACTTCAGTATTTACCCTAGATATGTGTAATTTTTTCCTAACAGAAATTCTAAGTTTAAGGTACATATTTGCCTGGCAACCTCACAGCCATCACTTACTCTCTTTTTAAAACAGCTTTCTGAGACAGAATTCACATACAATTCACCCACTTTAAGTGTACCGTTCAGTGGTTTTCAGGGTATTTAGTTATGCAGCTATCACAAATTTTAGAACATTTTCATCCTCCCCCCAGAAACCCATTAGCAATAATTATCCATCTCCCCCCAGCCCTAGGCAACCACTAATCTCATTTGTCCCTAAGGGTTTGTCTATTCTGGGCATTTCATATAAATGGAATCATAATATGTGGCGTTTGTGTCTGGCTTCTTTCATTTAACATGCTTTCAAGGTTCATCTATGTTGTAGTATGTATTAATACCACATTCCTTTTTATTGCTGAGTAACATTCCATTATGTGGATATACCACATTGTATCCATTCATCAGTTGTTTGATATTTGGGTTGTTTCCATCTTTTGGCTACTATGAATAATGCTGCTATAAACATTCACGGAAGTTTCTGTGTGCACATATTTCTCTTGAGTATATATCTAGGTGAGGGATTGCTGGTTATAATGGTAACTGTAACTTTTTTTTTTTTTTTGCGGTACGCGGGCCTCTCACTGCTGTGGCCTCTCCCATTGCGGAGCACAGGCTCCGGACGTGCAGGCCCAGTGGCCATGGCTCACAGGCCCAGCCGCTCCGCGGCATGTGGGATCTTCCCGGACCAGGGCACGAACCCGTGTCCTCTGCATCGGCAGGCGGACTCTCAACCACTGCGCCGCCAGGGAAGCCCTATGTTTAACTTTTTGAGGAAACACCAGACTGTTTTCTAAAGTGCCTGCACTATTTTACATTCCCAATAGTAACATATGAGGGTTCCACTTTCTCCACATGCTGACCAACACTTGTTATCTTTTCTACTATTTTATTATTTATATAGCTACCCAATGGGTATGAAGTAGTATCTCACTGTAGTTTTGATTTGCATTTGCCTAATGGCTAATGATGTTGACTGAGTCCCCATTCACATGATTCCTGACGATCTGTATACCCTTTCTGGAGAAATGTGTATCAGATCCTTTGCCCACTCTGTAACTGGGTTACTGCTTTATTTATTACTAAGCTTTAAGAGTTATTTTTATGTTCTAGATATAAGTCTCTTACCAGATATGATTTGCATTATTTTCTCCCATTCAGTGGGTTTTCTTTCACTTTCGTAATGATGTTGTCCTTTGAAGCACAAAAGTTTTTAATTTTAAAGAAGTCTGAATTCTTTTTTTCTTGTGCTTTTGATGTCATATCTAAGGTGGCTTTGCCTAACACAAGGACATGAAGACTTACCTATGCTTTCTTCTACAACAGTTTTATAGTTTTAGCTCTTATATTTAGATCTATGACTCATTTTTGAGTAAATTTTTGTGTATGGTGTGAGGAAGGGGCCTAACTTCATTATTTTGCACACAGATAACCATTTGCTCCAGCACCAAGGCAGTGGCACCAAACTATGTTCTTCACTATCACACACTCATAGGAAAAAAATCCAGTTTCACTAAAAAATGTCCTTGACACAGTAAAAATGATTAATATTACGAAATCTTAACCCTTGAGTGTATGTCTTTTTAATATTCTGTGTAAAGCAATGGGAAGTACACACAAAGCACTTCTGTGTGCAAACTGAAGTATGATGGTTGTCTCAAGGAAAAGCACTTGTATAATTACTTGAGTAACAAACTGAACCAGCCTTTTTTTTTTTTTTTTTTGCGGTACGCGGGCCTCTCACTGTTGTGGCCTCTCCCGTTGCAGAGCACAGGCTCCGGACGCACAGGCTCAGCGGCCATGGCTCACGGGCCCAGCCGCTCCGCAGCATGTGGGATCCTCCTGGACCGGGGCACGAACCCGTGTCCCCTGCATCAGCAGGCGGACTCTCAACCACTGCGCCACCAGGGAAGCCCTGAACCAGCCATTTAAACTGAGTTGGGCATCTGGCATACATTTTCTTGAAAATGAATTAAGTGAGCCTATCACTTCAAGGAAAACAAATGACAAACATGTTGTCAATGATGAAATTCGAGTTTTCAAGCAAAAATCAAAATTTTGAAAAACTTGTACCCACCATTGTGAACTTGACAGCTTCTCTACTTACTCAAGACTTTTCTGATATCGGTGGTGATATTAACATACACGATTCTCCAATATCATAAAATGAAATGTGTACATTTACCAGATCTGTACAACTGAGGGAACCAATATTTTCCAAATAAGCAACGCATGTTACAAAATCATCCATGGGTAAAGGATCAAAGGTGCAAGACAGACCCATAACTTGAGTATGAAAAGTTCACTGCTGTGGTTTTAGATTCCACATTACAACTAACTTTCAAGAGATTACCACTTCCAGACTTTTAGTGCAGTAATAACAAAGAATATCCATTATTATCTGAAAAGGTTATTAAAATTTCTCCCTTTTCCAGCTTCATGTATGTATGAAGCTAAATTTCTTTATGTACTTGACACAACCCATACAAAGAAATGCTTTGTGGGGACCTGAATAATTTAAGAACGTAAAGGGGTCCTGATATCAAAGAGTTTGAGAACCACTGTGCTATGATTCCTACAACATATATTAACACTAACTCTGGCATCAAATATTCTCTCCTCCCCAAAATTTTGCTACATGCATTCCAACTATGGGATTTTGTGGCACTAGAATTACTAGTACCTTGATAACCTCCCAAAATTAGCAACAGGTATTCCCTTATATTTAATGCTTATGTGTTCTGGCTACTGACATATATTTCCTAAACATCTGTCTACAAAAAACACCACTGAAACTAACCAAAAAGTCTCTTTCAGTATTTTTTTGATACTTGAAATCTTGGCTGAGTCAAAATTTTTTAGCAAAAAAAACATGTACGAAAATTCAAAATACACAGTAATAAATTTTTTAAAAGTATATGAAGAGGGACTTCCCTGGTGGCACAGTGGTTAAGAATCTGCCTGCCAATGCAGGGGACACAGGTTCGATCCCTGGTCTGGGAAGATCCCACATGCCACGGAGCAGCTAAGCCTGTGTGCCACAACCACTGAAGCCTGCGCACCTAGAGCCCGTGCTCCACAACAAGAGAAGCCACTGCAATGAGAAGCCTGTGCACCACAACGAAGAGCAGCCCCTGCTCATGACAACTAGAGAAAGTCCACACACAGCAACGAAGACCCAACGCAGCCAAAAAAAAAAAAGCATATGAAGAATATAATTATGTAACTTAATCATTAATAACATGGGAAAACCATATAAAGGGATCTCAATATAATTGAAAATAGGGAAAGAGAAAAAAAGACCCAAGTATTCAGCTTTTTTATGAAGATAGGGGAAACAAATCCATCAAAATCTCCAGGATTTCAATGAATATAAAATGCCTGGTTTTCCACTGCCCATCAAAAAGGTACGAGGATGAATCCTAATTTCTCTTGGAACCCAGGTGCTTTGACCATTTCATAGAATATTCTTGATTGATTCTTTACAAACACCAGTGGGCTCTAACATCAGAAAAAATAAATAACAGCAGAATATCTAAAGATAATAAATTTAAATAAATTTTTTCTTACAATGTGATTCAATAAAAAGGATTACAGTAAAGCCAAACATTTTCACAGCAAAATCTGGGGCACTACTTTGTATTTTCAAACCTTATGAGGAGTACAAATGCCTTATACAGGTTACATCTGCAAACAGTCTTCTGAAACTGTGGGAGATTTTTAATAATCTGCTTGCTCAACTCTGCTGCTTAACCGGCTCCAGATTCCCATGTGACCTCTTCTGCTGGGGAGGTCTTTAGGACTCAGACTTGAGCCCCTGTCAAATCTGGACTTTCTAGATGAACCATTTTGCAGCAGTGACCCCGGGTGTGCAGACTCTCAGCATCCACCAAACCCTTTCTGTCTCCAAAGCCTGCCACTTTCCAGTCTGTCTTGTCCACTTAACACTCAAGTGTTGCTGAAACAGGTGTTTCAGATGGGAACAGTATTTACTGAGAAAGCACTTTCTGTATGTAATCTACAATAAAACTTTAGCTGTAGTATGCATCATCACATTCAAAACCCCAAATCAAGACCTCATTTGTTTATTTTTGCTTTTATTTCCTTTACTTTAGGAGATAGATCCAAAAAAAGTATTGCTATGATTTATGTCAAAGAGTGTTCTGCCTGTGTTTCTTCTACATTTCAGTCTTTAATAATAGTGGGAAACATATAGTAGTTACTGTGGGCTAGGCACTATTCTAAGTACCTTATACACATTAGCTCATTTAATTCTCACAGCAACACTTATAGATGTGAAGATGGAGGAGACTGGAGCACAGAGAGGTTGGGTCACAGTAAGTGGTGGGGTCATGGATTCAAGCCCAGGCAGTCTGGCTTCAGAGTGAGCCCTTGCCCAGTAGGCATATATGGGGTGGTGCAGTGGTTAAGGATCCGCCTGCCAATGCAGGGGACACGGGTTCGATTCCCGGTCTGGGAAGATCCCACATGCCGCGGAGCAACTAAGCCCACGCACTACAACTACTGAAGCCCATGTGCCTAGAGCCCGTGCTCTGCAATGAGAGAAGCCACCCCAATGAGAAGCCCAGGCACTGAAACAAAGAGTAGCCCCCGCTCGCCTCAACTAGAGAAAGCCCGCGCGCGGCAACAAATACCCAATGCAGCCAAAAAGAAAAAAAGATATATGCACCCCAATGTCCACTGCAGCATTATTTACAATAGCCATGATATGGAAGCAACCTAAGTGTCTATCAACAGATGAATGGATAAAGATGTGGGGCGTACGTGTACACACACACACACACACACACAGGAATATTACACTCAGCCATAAAAAAGAATGAAATTTTTCCATCTCTGACAACATGGATGGACTTAGAAGGTATTATGCTTAGTGAAAAAAGTCAGAGAAATACAATACTGTATGATATAACTTACATGCGAAAGCTAAAAAATAAACTCGTGACTATAACGAAACAGACTCACAGATATAGAAAACAAACTAGTGGTTACCAGTGGGGAGGGAAAAAATAGGGGTAAGCGGTTAAGACGTGCAAACTACTGTATAAAATAAACTATAAGGACATATTGTATAGCACAGGGAATACAGCCGATCTTTTATAACTATAAATGGAATAATATAACCTTTAAAAATATAACCTAAAAAAATTACAATTTAATAATATCAATTGTGCTTACATTATCTTTATTTTTTAACAGCAATTTTTTATTTTTGGAAAGTGACACAATTGTCCATTTACAGTGATATAAAGTATGTTCTCTGGATGTATTAAGGTTAAAGAATTTTTTGGAAGATGAAAAGACGACAGAGAGTGGTAAATGACTAAGTGCCTGACAAGCATTCTCAGCCGGAAGATATTGATGTTAAGTGTGCGTATCTCATAGAGCCCTAATGGGCTCAGGGCTCGGGAGGCACCAAGTATTAGAGAAGGGGAAAGGGACATATTGAACACGGATAAGTTCAGAGCTAAGAACAGAAGGTCTGGTCAGCAAGCTTAAGTCCCCAGTTCTCGGAAGCCCTGAGACAACTCCTAATCCTTCCGCAAAGAGACTTAATTTATTCTCTGGAGAAAGGAGCTCAAAAAGGCTCTAGATACTAGGCCCAGCAGAAGGCAAGTACTAAATGCTGAGGAATTAAATGAAAATCTGTTTTCTGAATGACAACAACTGCCCCAAAGACAAGAATTAGAGGACTTTTCTTTGAGCATCACTGAATTCAGAGAAAAAACTTCAGATACTGTCAGTATCTGGGGGTTCTTCATCGAATAAGCTAACCTATTCACTCTATCGTAACCCCTCTCTACTAGTTGAGAGACCCTATTCATGCAGAGCTTCCCACCAGTTTCTTATTACCTTATTCTTAATACAAATGGGTAGCCAAGCCTCATTTTGATTTTTGTGAAGTGTCCTTCATGTAAGAGAGAAAGCAAAGAAATCCAGAGGAAACAGGCATGGCCGAGGACAGAAAATAAAAATTAAATAAAACATCCCCTATAAGAGAAATAAATATAGTACATCCATGAAACAAGAAAAGAATAGGGGACAAAAAAAATTCAATAAAAAGTAGTAAAATAAAGTTAAGAAACAGTATCTGGAAGTAGAAGATAAAGAGACAGGAAATGAAATGGAAAGATAATAAATTTAAGCCAAAAGGTCTAAACCTTACTAAATCGGAATTTCAGGGGGAAAATAAACCAGATCACTGAGGAAATGGGGAGAAAATGATCAATGAATGCAAAATTCCAGCACTGACGGATGTGAGTCTTGAGACTAAAATGGCCCCCCACTTCCCAACTCAATGCAAAGGGGGTGGGGGGGGAGAGACTCATACCAGGGCAGTGAAATTTCAAAACACAAGGAATAAAGAGATGTTTTACAAAGAACAATAGGCCACATATATTGGAACAGGAAATAGAATCACATCAGCCTTCTTCTCAAAAGTAAGACTGAAAGCTTGAAGGCTGACAAACAGCTTCAAAATTCTGAGCAGAATTCTCAGAGATTTTCAACCTTGAATTTTATACCCACTGAACTATATTATTAACCAAAAGTGGAGACAGAATAAAACTTTTTAAGACACATAAGGGCTCAAGAAACATCTATTCTCTGTATTCTTTCCTAAGAAGCTCTTAGAGAAATGCTCTAACAAAACAAAGGAAAAAAAATCAAGACATGGACTGTAGGATACAGGGGACACTGGAAAGTTCCAAGGTTCAACAGGCCTAGAGAGCAACCCGTACAGATAGAACAGAATAATGTAAGGCTGAGTGGGTGGGTGGGTGGGTGTTGGTGGTATTTAAAAAACAAACACAGACTTAATAAAATATCTCATGAGTGTGAAAATTTTAGAATAAAAAATTGATGAGACTATGACAGATCTGCAGGAAAAAAATTAGGGCTAGGGACATTTAAAAGAGGAGAGAAATTGAAGTAATCATTAATGCCAGGAAAAATGAAAAACTGCAGAGAAAAGGAAAGGTAATTAATTGTACTCTACTGCTTCGCCCAGCAGTGAAAATAGTTGCATGAGCATAACAATGTAAACTGACTGAGTTTACTAAAACTTTTTGGGGAAAAAAACTTATCAAGAGGGATGGATATGTGATAAAGCAAGTATGATAAAATATTAATTGTGTAAACTAGGTGGGGGTACATGGGTTCTTACTGGAAATTTCTTTTACCTTTCTGTATGTTGAAATTTTTCATAACTGTGTCAAGGAGAAAATTTACAGGAAGTGTCAGGAGGTAGGGAAGCTGGAATGAATATGATGGTATAAGACAGTTAAATTTCAATCCTAATCTATCAAAACAAGAGTTAATATCTACAATTGATAAATCAAGAAA
Source organism: Hyperoodon ampullatus (assembly GCF_949752795.1). NCBI lineage: Eukaryota > Metazoa > Chordata > Mammalia > Artiodactyla > Ziphiidae > Hyperoodon > Hyperoodon ampullatus. Next base: position 104,665,204 of record NC_136916.1, read on the forward strand.
TAGCAGTATATAGATATTACTTCAAAATATGAAAGAAAGTGAAGAACTGGAAAGTGGGTGCTTCTGGGTCAGGTGACTGTTTTTTGTTAAGGCTGTTAGAACTATTTGGTTTTTTAAAACCTATGTATGGGGCTTCCCTGGTGGCGCAGTGGTTGAGAGTCCGCCTGCCGATGCAGGGGACACAGGTTCGTGCCTCGGTCCGGGAAGATCCCACATGCCGTGGAGCGGCTGGGCCCGTGAGCCATGGCCGCTGAGCATGCACGTCCGGAGCCTGTGCTCCGCAACGGGAGAGGCCACAGCAGTGAGAGGCCCGCATACCGCAAAAAAAAAAAAAAAAAACCTATGTATGTATTACTTGATTAAAACTGATTTTTTAAAGTGCAAGGTAAATAATATAAGTGGTAATGAATCGGCAAAAATTGTGAGGGTGGTATCGGAATGATAAAAGTTGGGGAAATACTGCAGCAGAGGAACAACTATCTTCCTTTGAACCAAAGGGGTACTGTATTAAAACACGCAACATTTTTGAAGTCTCTAGTTATAGCTAAGATACCGATCTAATTCATCACCCAAACCGAGACAATTTTGAGAATAAAAAAGTATGCCATTAATTACATATGTACAACAGGTGAACAGTTTCAGGAAAGGCAGGACTTATGATCACCCTGAGTACAGTCTCTATAAAAATCTCTTCAAACCAAGAAAGGAATGCATGAGAGCTCAGAAATCAAGTTACCATCATTCACTGAGTGCCTACTACACGCCAGGCACTGCACTTGGTAACAGTGATAAAAAATAAATAAAAATTTGAGTAAGCAAGAATAAATGAATCCTAACCTGCCCAGGCATGTACTTCCATCTAGCCTTCCTCTTCACTCAAGAAACCAAAGCATTATTTAAACCTTTCTCTAGCTCACGCCAGAGATAAATGAGCCATAATGAACTGAGATGGGTAGAAGCAAGCCGTTATTTGTTGAAAGTAGTACGGAAATTGCCCATATTTTAAAGAACCTTCCTAAGCCACAAAAGATTACTGCCTAGTCTTACTTAGAGAGCAATCCAGAACAAGAAACTTGTCCACAACAAAAATCAGCAAAGAGCCAGAAATTGCCACTCAAGAGAAACACTGACACTATAGGTTATTAGTTTTCTCCACAGGCACAAACTTCCTTTTTGAGGCTGGAGCCACTCACTCCTCAGTCCTGACCAGTAGTGCAGCACCATATGAACGAATGCAATGGATCAGCATTCCTTTTGAAAACAGCTGCTATTCTGATTTTTTATGGAACTCTTTTGGGTTAAAAGGCAGATGACTGAAGTCAGGGTTCACACACACAGCAGGATGTCCTAATAGGTAGGTCTCAAATGAGTCATAGGTGTGCATGGATACAGTATTCCCTCAGCTCTCAAAGCAGCTGGGACCCCAGGATGGTGGGTAACCTACCCCCTTGTACCCTATGCAGTACTAATTCTATCACTTGGTTAAAAACAATCACAATCATGAAAAGGCTGGGAAACCCTGAATATGGACCCGGTAAGTATAAGAAGACAGAGGAGAAGCCCCCAGCTGACGCTCATGATCCAATACCATCACCTGGGGTTCTCTAAAGCAGAACAGACAGGTGCTGCAAACCCTTTCTGCTCCGAGCAGTTCTCATTTTAAAAAATGACAGGCGGGCTTCCCTGGTGGCGCAGTGGTTAAGAATCCTCCTGCCAATGCAGGGGACAAGGGTTCAAGCCCTGGTCCGGGAAGATCCCACATGCCGCGGAGCAACTAAGCGCGTGCGCCCCAACTACTGAGCCTGTGCTCTAGAGCCCGAGCCACAACTACTGAAGCCTGCGCCCAAAGCCCGTGCTCCGCAACAAGAGAAGCCACCGCAACGAGAAGCCCGCGCACCACAAAGAGTAGCCCCCCGCTCGCCGCAACTAGAGAAAGCCCGCGCGCAGTAAGGAAGACCCATTGCAGCCCAAAATAAATTAAATTAATTAATTAATTTTAAAAAAATGAGAGGCAGGACTAGACTAGACTAGACTCAAACAACCAGAAAGAGTCATAAATAGTAAGTTTTAGTCACTATGGAGGTCTCCTGTTTCATTTCTGGCTGGGCCCATTTTCTTATTCCTAAAATGACACTTTTTACTCAAGTATAATGTTTAATGCTTTAGAAATTTCTACTCAAACAGAAATGTATGATACTGCAACTGTTTGGGGGATGTTAGTTATGAAAATTGTGATTAAGAGATACATCTTAGTTACAATAGCCTCACAAAATGTACCTTAGCCAAACTCAACTTGCATAGATGAGATCAGGAAACACATTAGCTCCTACTCTTATTTAAAAAAAGAAAAAGAAAAAAAAAGATTGGTAGCCTTTTGGTGCTCTATAACTCTAGGTAGTTGAAGACCGTTGGAGCTACCACAAGCACCCACACAGTTCTGAGAGGCTAATGCTTAAGGGTATCTAAAACTTAATAGTGGGTGTGGGGGACTCTGCTGGTGGCGCAGTGGTTAACAACCCACCTGCCAATGCAGGGGACACGGGTTCGAGCCCTGATCCGGGAAGATCCCACATGCCGCGGAGCAACTAAGCCTGTGTGCCACAACCACTGAAGCCTGCGCGCCTAGAGCCTGTGCTCTGCAACAAGAGAAGCCACTGCAATGAGAAGCCCTTGCACCGCAACCAAGAGTCGCCCCCCCTTCCCGCAACTAGAGAACGCCTGCATGCAGCAACAAAACCCCAACGCAATCAAATAATTAATTAAATAATTAATTAAAAGTGGTTGTGGAGCCCAAACTAATCTTTTAGCTAATTTTTGTTGTAACAGAGATTTCTTTGCAGATGGGAGCTGACAACACAAGGCTTGGAATTTCTATAGTTAACTTCAAGTTATTCTCATTTCAATGCCAGTTTTCTTATTCAAAAAAAATAGTGTAGAAAAACAAATATAGCTCGCACCTGTACATTTCACTATTTTCCTGCTGCAGCTAAGAGGATAAGCAACCAGAACTTATCCCAGAAAACTATGATCTTTGGTTAAGCAGATCAGAATCAAAGTACTGCAACCTGGAACAACAATGCATAAAGAAATTCTACAGGTGGGTTCTAGGCATAGCTGTTAAAATTTACAGGTATAAAAAAGCAGAAAGTCTATTCAAATAAGATTTTTCATAATGATACACCACAAATTTTGCTGAGTACATTTTTATATTGATTTGGCTTGTAACTTTGTAACACCAAGATCTTATTAAAGTCTAACATGCTCCTTTCAAATGACAGGAGGGCCAAGATAAATTTTAATGATTTCTGAGAAGCAAACAAAAAAATGGGGGCCAATAACTTTCATGGATTTAAAAACTGTCATTTGACATTAAGTTTGCCAATCTGTCTCCAGGCCTCAAGCTTTTCCTAGTTTCATGCTTTGCATTCACCTATCATGTAGAGGAGCTTTGAGCTCTAAATTAATCTTAGCTTCCATACATGGTCTAGAGAGGATAATTTGATAAACTCTGAATCACTGGGACTAGAAGCAACCACCACAGCAAAGGTGTGTAATTCTGGGGTCTATGGGTGGAAGAGAGGGCTTTTGATGACTACTTGTACAATATTTTAGGAAATATCTGGGCATTTAGAAAGAGTTTTTCTAATACGGATCTCATTCAAACTTTAAAATGAGACAGAGAAACTGTAAAAACATCTGGTAGAAATTAACCAATAAAAATTTTAAAATTAAAATTTAAGTTCGGCTTTTGCCTAGCAGAGTCCTTATTTTTGCTTCTCATAAAATGCAAAGAACCCATTTTATTCTCAATTATCTAATGCATTTATGCTCAAAAGATGAAACATGCACGGGTACCTTTAATATGAATGCTAGGGAAATGACCAATTTTAATAGCTTGGTTTTTAGAAGATCAGTTTGAAAGGCAATTTACAATGCTGAAATCAGAACTGATCATTTTTGTCAGGACGCTTTCCAGATTTGAAAAAGTCTTCATTAGTTTTATCTTCCCTGAATGACAGAGTTCAGAAGCCAGGCTTAACCTAGATAGCTCAGAATGCACCACAGGATGCAATCAAATGTTTGAATTGATAAGTTACCAGCATAAAAGTAAAATCGTTAACTGGGGACTTTTTCAAGCAGCAAAAATGCCCAATCCCTAAAAGACTGGGAACTGCAACAGCTCTTTTTCTGAACACGTGCCCCGGATACTCAACCAAGGAGGAAAACTAATGAGGTTCTAGGCAACACATCGTTTTTTGTATTAACTAAAGCCTGCAGGTTTTCAGCGTTAGGTTTCTGTGTTGCCCACAGCAGGGCCTAGAACATGAGGCGGTTGCGCGTGAGCAGTATTTCTTTTTTTAACTCCAGCAACAGCCCCGCAAACGATAAACGCCAAGAGCCCGATTCACATTCTCTTGGACCCTCCATCCATCCTTGACGAAATGGTTGTAATTCTGGCGGGACCTAGGGCGCAACACTGTGGTTCTGGGAGGACAGAGCGAGTGCGTGGGTGTGTGCGAACACTGCAGGAGGGGGCAGCAAGACTTGATCACGGAGTGGGAGGGAAGGATGATGATGCCTCTCCTAGGGCGGGAAGAAACTACGAGAGGTGGTTGTTATGCATGACGGGGGCTGGCACGCAGGGAAGATGGTGGTGGCCGCAGGGCAGGGTGATTGCCGGGGGGATTCCCTGTTACTGGGCGGCGCTCGGAGCCGCCTGCGGTGAATGATCCTGGAGCAACTAAAGCGGCCCGACACTGAACCCGGGAATTACCGACGGAAAGGGGAAAAAAGGCGCCGAGAAACGGGGTTATTATGGGATGGCAAAAGGGGCTCCCTAGGGGAAATTACGGGATCTGTCTCACCCTCCAATTGCTGTACAGTCTCTTCACTCGCCGGTAATAAGCGTCTTTGTCCAGAGTTACAGCCATAGCCACAGACGCCGCTCCTCCTCGGGTTCCGAGAATCACGCGAGGTCCCGGCTCCGCCACCCTCTCTCGGCCCTGGAATCCCGCACTCTCCCAGTGACCCGGAAGTATCGACCTCAAAGATGCCCTTTCCGCTTCCGGGTCCCAGCAGCGCTTGGGATTCTTTTATTTTTATTTTTTTTAAATCCTTCCTTCGGAGATTAGGGGGAGGAGAGGATGGAAAAGAGTGGGGAAAGCAACAAAATATGTAACGCAAAAACTGTTCAGATTTTCGCGGGGTTTTCTTGTCAATTTAGTAACAGCCGCACGAGAGTCGACGTCATCACGTGACCCCCTGCACCCGCCCTTACTCTCTGCCAGGCCGCGGTTTCCAGGCCCTCGGACTCCTTGCCGAGGCGGTGGCGGCGACCGCCGCTGGGCACTGCGAAGGAGGCGGGAGTCCTGACGTTCCGGCCCCGCCCCACACAAGCTGCCGCGCGCGGGTGCAGTGGCCCCACCCAAAGGAAGGGGAAGCGGAAAGAGCGGGGCCTGGCGTGGGGTAGGAGTGGGAAGACTGCAGCGTAACTCGGTCCGTTCCTGTCCTAGAAAAGGTGCGGAAGTAAAAGCCTCTGCTGCTTCAGGGCTGGAAGGATCCTCGGTGCCAGGGCGCTGGGTCAGGGGCTCCGGGCGGACAGAGAGCTCAAACCTGGGAGAGGAGCCCACCCTGCCCGTAAGACTAAACTAGGGCCGGCGCTACGGGGGAAGGGCTTCGCCATAGAAAGGGAAATTAAATGCCCAGGCTTCATTTGGGCGCTAGGGTGATAGGGAAAGGGTCAAAGGAAACAAATGGCTTGAGGGAATTTATAGAATGCACTCCCCGCCAAGTCGTGACGGCGTCCTTCCAGGTAGCCAGTCCCCTTGCCGCAGTTCATGAAGTGACACCGTTCTTAGGCTTCCCCAAAGCACCGTTATTTAATTCGAAACAAAATGTACGTGGGTCTTGACGAAATTCTTCCTTTTCATCTCTTCTAAGAACCTGGAGTTTGAATCTGGAACATTTTGCCTGCCATTTAGCTTAGATCGTTTCCTTGCCTTTGGTAAGGTGGAGAGCCTAAGCTTATATATAACCCTTTAATGGAGTACGGATGACTTGTCTGCCCTATCCAAGGTAACTCCGCATGAACAGTAATGAACTTTAGGAAAGTGATGTTGAAATTACCCATCGTGAACATCAACTCTTAAAATTAATATATTGGGTTTGAGCAAATATAGAACAAGGGAAGAGTGGGAAAGGATTAACTTAAATTTATTAATGCCAAGGGGAAGGAAGGTAGCAGTTCCTGACCCTCCAGCTGTATCCACAGTTCGGTCAGGAACAGGCTCTGCCGGAGGCTAGTGCCAGCGCTACATAGTCTGTGGTTAATGGAGGTGTCTAGGGAGGGGCGAGCACATCAGCTGCTCTAGTCTCCTTTCCTTCCCCAGAAACGAGGAAGTAGTCATGTATTGTTTTAGGAGTTCCCCTGCCCAGCCAATCCTCTCAAATTTGGAAGCAATCAGGTACAAGTTTTCTTTTTCCTTTTCACCTCCTGGAGTCCTGGGTTTCCCCACATCTCCCCTGCCCCTCCCACTTTTCCACAGTCCAAGGGCCAGAGTAAATGAAAATACAGCAGCCACCCAAGCGATGGGGACCATGATGGGGCTTCAGTCATCACCATCTTCGCTGGAGTCTGAGTTGGCTGGCATCATAGGATCATCAATGAGTGAGAAGTCCCTTTCTGAGCTATCATAGCCCTGAGATAAATCATCATCATCATCTTCATCCTCATCGTCCTCATCCTCCTCAGGTTGCAGTGGTGGCAACCTCAAGGCAGTACCAGAGGTGGTAGTGGCTGGTGAAGAAGGGTAGCCAGTGGCTCTCAGGCCTGGATGGTGATGGTGGTGATGGTGGGGGTGGGGGTGGTGGTGGTGGTGATGAAGCATGGTGCTGGAGTCTACATGAGGGGATGATGCTGCACCACCCATCACAAACGGCATAAAAGGCAAAGACGCAGAAGTGGCACTGCTGTGACCCAGAGATGACACAGACTGCAGGCCACTACTGCTGTGTTGGAAGGTATTATGCAGAGACAGGGACCCAGTGCCTCCACCCTGCATCAGGGCCATCATCTTAGAAAGGTCTGGTCGCATCCTACGGGCCCGCTTCTTGCTGCTGTCCGGTGCAATAGGCCCTGGCAAAACCCGGTTGAACACTGTTTCAGCATGATGACCCTGGGAGGAAGGAACAGAAGATAGTAAAAAGAAAGGAAGGGAAAAAAACCAAAAGTCAACGGAGTCCTAGCATGCAAATGCTTTTTCACTGAATCTATCTTTAGCACGGGCAAAACCAGTCAGATGAGGCTTGATGGTAATGGGGAAGAGGAAAAGCAAGATGTAGCTGGTTGAAGCAATATAATGCTGAAGCCAAGAGCAAGGATTTGACACTGACACCCATGTGAACCAGAGCTTTGATTTTTTTTCCATGACTACACTGTACCTTAACTCCAGCCGACCATTTCAAAATTATTCACCTTTGTAAATAAGCGGCCTGAGTACGACAGTGAATGAATCAGTACTTGCACAGTATGCTTTACTGATGGCAGGCTGTTCACATGATCTTACCATGTGAAGTACAGCACGACAATATTGACATTTACAATACTATCCATTATTGCATCAGAGTGGGGTAAACTCAAGATAGACCAGATTACGATTCTGGATGTCCGGAACACCAAAAAGATGATGGGGTAGCTCCTTACCAAGTTTACTAAAATACGTTTTTTTTCCACATTGATAAAAAAACTTACATATCTGCTGAATTTTAAATTGCTTCATCTAGATGGTCTCACTATAAATTTTGTTTAAGTTCTCTGAAGCTGGAACTTATTACTTTGCTAGACCTAAGTACAGTACTGGGTAAACTGGCCATAAACTCAGACAATTAGTACCTGTGTCTCTGGACTTGCCCAATCTATTAGGCCTGACCTTTCTGACCTGGAGAAAACAAACATCTCAAAACTCTATTTGTTTAGGCTTTAAAATGTCACTGTAACAGCACCAAATCACTGTAGGGTCCAGTAATGATATAGTGCTAGATACGCCATCAATTCTGCAGTAAGAATTCTGTACTCATCACATTATAATTTTCTGTGATTTCCTATGATCTTTTTTCTTAGAGTTATCAACTGACTATAAAGAAGTGCAAAAGTACTTGAGGTAAAAATAGGTAATCCTGGAGGAAAAGCCTTCCTTACAGGCTGCTCTATAATGTTAAATTCAAGACAAGAGAAGGTATCAGCCCCCTCGCCATCAGCCTCCCATATCAACCATTCTGCGTATTAATTACACCCTTGGTTCCATGGAGGCTAAGAGGGTAAATTAAAACACTCTTCCATGGTAACGATATTTATATGAAACCACTTTCACCAATACAAAAATAATAAATAAGCCTTATAAATTCACCTCACAAATAAATATATATTACGTGCAAAATAATGTTCTTCTCAGAATTTGTTAAATGCAAAAGACAGATATTTTTCATTTGGAAATTAATTTTGTTGAAAGATAAACCATGTGGTTTTATGTATATATCACATACATATAAAGATGTATATAAGAGATCAAATGGGAATGATTAGATAAAGTGAGTAGACAAAGTGCTAGTCCATTTTAAATGCTTACCAAACCAAACCATGATTTATATATGTTTATGTTTAAACAATACGACTGTTGTCCAAAGTAAGGCAAACAGAGCCAAGAGAAACTTTTGCAGTTATATTTTGATGGAAAGGATTACGGGTTCTTAATCCACCAAATCTATAACCATGATAAAAGTATAAGTACATCTGAAAATAATGGAATTCACTCATGACCAAAATTGTTATTATAAACTATAAAACATGATTTCCTGTCTTTTTCCATTACTGGCGTATTATTAGTGGTTCTCAACCTCTTCTATGTTGGGAAACCCCATGACTGTTTTCTTTAGTAGGTCCCAAATCACTTTTTTTTTTTTCTGGCTGCATTGTATGGCTTGCAGGTTCCCCAACCAGGGATTTGAACCCGGGCCCTCAGCAGTGAAAGCGCAGAGTCCTAACCACTGGACCGCCAGGGAATTCCCCAAATCACTTCTAAAATATATAGAATTATAAAACTTTTAAGAGATTATCTGCTCCAAAACCCTCAACTTTTCAGGATATGCAGATTGAAAAAGTTAAAGGATCTGCCTAAAATCCCCTAGTCAGTAGAACAGCAGGATAAGGCCTTGAATTTTCTAACACATCTTACTAATTCTTACATTTTAACATGCTTAAAGTGCTAAAGTTAGCTTTTAGAATTTTATGCTGTTCTAGAGATGACGATGCCACAAGACTGTAAAAATACCAGTAAAAATACTATGGTTTCTTTATTTGTGAACTGAAGATAAATTTTCTCAAACATACGCTGGAAAAAAGATAAATAGCATTAAATAATTTCTCTAGTCATATCTAGTGTGGGAACAGAGTGGTAATACCTCAAGTCTCACTCACCCTTTTTCCATTCCTAGAGTTAGCTGTCTGTACTGGTTCCATTCCCAAACAGTTCAATTCTGCCTTATTATTTTTTTTACATCTCTGCCACTTCTGTTTTCTGCGATCCTCCATATACTGCAATAGAAAAGCTGCAGTTATCCTAAAGGAATAAAAAAATCTTCTCTGGAGTAATCATTAAGGGACTAGTGTCTACTTTGACCATAAATGCTTATTGTGTGGGTAAACTAAGGATTAGTCCTACTGGAAAACTGCCATGAAGCAGACTTCTCCAAAATAATTAGGTCATTATGTAATAGTTCAATGGTAAATATTTGCCTAGCATTTAGTTTAACAAGTACTGTAACATTATTTTGATCCTCACAACTCTGTGAAGTAGGAAGACTAAGTATAATTACTCTTATTTTGCCGATGGAGAAACAATGACATAATATATGGCATGCTTCCTCCCTCTCACACAGCTTAAATACCAAGGGAATGACTTTAAATCTTGCTGCATGGAACTGCCACTCACCGCTAGAAATCGGGGATCGACAGCAAACTCTGGATGACCCTGTAACCACATCTCCAGTTCAGCCCGGCGAGGGGCATCCTCACCCACCAGCAAAGTCCCATCCACCTTATTGATGACAGGGATCCGGGTCTCCAGGTCCACATCAAGGTGATTAGGCTCTTCCATGCACTCCACCTCCAGCTGCAAACCCAGAATCCACCCCCATGAGCACATACTCTTCTTTTGGGGAGGGAGGGAGGGGGAGCAGAGCCAATGGTAGCCATGAACTAGTATCTTCTACTCCCTCAATCCCAACTGCCTTCATCAATTACTGGGAACAAAACTATTTTATCTAATCATCACGTTAAAGACTTTCTCTACCACTTACCTCAACTAGCTTCTTTCTGTTCCCTTTCTTCTTATGAAAAAGAGGATGTCCATCTCCCATTACTCCATTAGCCATCAACTTGTGCTTCTGGAATGTTAACTTCAATCCTTCCTCCTAGGAAGACAACCCACCCACCCAAGACATCATATGGCATGTTTTTAAAATAAAAATCAAGTTTAGGGGGACTTAGGGTAAGGGTCATCCTCTGGTTCAATGATGGTGAGAAGAAAGGCCATTGACTAATGGGTAGAAACTAGAAATACAAGAAGACATATATTTTTTCCTTAGATTTCATTTCTTGACCTAGTGCCCCTCAGGTAGATTTAAGAGAAGTAGAATTTATCTCAACAACACCCAATGCAGGGAAAAGATTCCCTACCTGATGTCTCAGTATTAGCATGGCAACTCATCACAGGGGCAAAATCCTGATATTCCTGTCACATACCAATTTCAAAAATTTTACTTATTGAGTACCTAATGACCAGCTGCTAGGGTTCATTAGGGAAGAGCATCAGGAAAAATAAAATTTTCCATCCGTAAAACAACACTGATTTAATTTCAGTAGGAATGATTCCTTTTTATTTTTAACTTAATAAGGCCCATAATACTTGGGCATCACTTTAATAGCTTTTCCACAGTTTGATTTCAATTTTTAAAAACTAGGTTTCTAGGCTCCAGAAATGAGCCACTCAAAAGAACCCTTGTGTCAATTAAATTTCTTTTAAAGATATGGTTTCTTTTAATCTAGTCCTCAGGAGATACAAGTCAAGATAAGATCCCTTCCTTTAGTGCAGTGACTTTTCCTAAATGGATCTTTGTGAGCGCTTTTTTCTTCTCCTCCCATTTTTAAAGTCAGTGGACCAAACAAGCTTAGTATTATGTTCAGACAGCTAGTCAGCAAGAATTACAGACCCCTTCCTCACTTCCCAGTGCCTAGATGCTCAGCTTACATCTTTGATCTGAACTGTAAACTCCTTCTCATCCATGCCTCGGCGAAGTTTAGTGAACTGAGCTGCCGCTGTGGTGACGGCGGACACTTCCTCCTCTGCCATGGAAGCTGCGCTGCTACTTCGTGGTGTGGGGACCGGAGAGTCACCATATTCTCCTGGAGTCAATGAGGGACTGTCTAGCAAGTGGTTGCCTGGCCCCAAAATTCCTCCTGTTACCATTTCTTGGCTCCGGCGGCTAGAAGGCCACTTCCCTGAGAGTACGGCCTGGCAGACGAGGTCAATACGGTTTATCAGGACACGATCCTGAGTGGGGAAAAATAAATCAGTTAGGGCCTGAGTACTAGCTATGTGATCCTGTGACAAAAAATAGTTCCATCATTATCAGGATAATTAAAAATCATAAGTCAAAAAAAAAACAAACAAAAAAACACAAAACAAACAAACAAACAAAATCATAAGTCAGACAGGAGGGAGGTAAGAGTATCAGATCCCAAAGTCAACTGGGAAGTTTCACGAAAAAAACATGTAGCACTAAACACAATCAAAGAAACCCAGAACCATCTATTATTCCTTGTTCTCTGTATACGTCACACTGTATTTTTAGACTCGACATGTCCAGGAATGAGGCTGTTACCTTGGGCCACTCAGAAGCTCTTTGTCTTTCTTGTAGCAGCAGCAGCTCAGGGGTCATTTGTTCTCCATCTTCATTTGCGAATCCATCTTGGGACATAGGGAGGGACAGGAGACTTTCTTCATCATAGAGCTTTGAGTGGGACCGGTCAGCAGCTAGAGAGCATACAGAATGTGTAAGCAAAGGTGGACGAATAAAGTTATACAGGAATGGTATTACATGGGCTTTAAATAAAGGCCCTAAGAATAACAGATCTCCTTTGATATTCTATCAGATCAAAATCTGAATCTCAGAGGATGCATTTAGAAAAGAAGGGAAAGAGCAGGGGGGGGAATGGGGAAGAGGGCCAACAGCCTGTCACATGCACTCACTTAGCTTCTCTTCCTTCTCGTCCTCACTCTCATCAGTGCTGGAGCTGGAGCTGGATGAGGATGAGGAAGAAGAGGATGATGGTGACAGCTTGCTCAAGTCCAGCTCAGAGTCTGAATCATCCTCATCCTCCAGTTTGACTGGTGGAACACTCCGGGAAACCAGAGGGGTAGTATCAGAGGGGGCTACTCGCATCTCATAGTCTTGTGGGGTTGGTCGGCTCCTGGCCACCACCTCATGCTCTAGCTTTAAAGTCAGACTCTCCAGACTGGGGACCTGGGCAGCTGTCTCCTCAGGTGGCTTTTCAACAGGAGCATCTGGGCGCAGGGGCAGTGGTGAGGCAGTGCGCGAGGTATACTGCTGGTGTAGCAGTGGAGTAGAGCAGCGTGATAGGGATGGAGCTGGTGCTCCTGCCTGATGGTTCTGCATGTAATTCATACGGGCAGCCAGAAAAGAGAAGTCTGGGTCCTGCATGATGTTGCAGTCTGTTTGGCTCACCCCATGGCGGGCTGCCCCTCGTAGAAGCTCCCCATCATGCCGAACGGGCTCCCACCATTTGGGCAATTCAGGACCTGGAGGCTGACATAATGCCAGCCGATCTTCCAAAAGAGGGTGGCATAAAACTTGTTCCCGTAAGCGCCGAAGCAATTCAATACGGTAGAGAGTCCGTGAGGCCCTTTCCTCAGTGATGGGCTCAATGAACAGATTAGGGTCTGGGGGTTCTGCAAGAGATAAGGGTGGAAGAAGAAATGAACCAAGAGTTGGTTCTGTCACAATCCATCCCCACTCACCCAAGACGCTTCAGTCTTGCTTACCATCTCCAGCTGCTGGGGGAAGGCGGCACACTTGGCGGCACATGGCCACAAAGCCATGGAAATACTTGGTAAGGCTTTCATCTGTTTTTTTGTCCAGTCGGGCAAAAGTGCGGAATCGATCCCAATGGAACTGCATGGTATCGGGGTCATACTCCACCCCAAAGGTAGAAACTACTCGATAGAAATCAGTTTGTTCACGCCTCGTCCATCTACAAAGGGAAGAGGAATCAGGCAACAGTGATCAGAACACAGGGAATGGTTACTTCTTAGTATGGCTTAGAATATCTGAATGCACAAAAAATGAAAGTTGGGGCAAAGAAAAAAAAAAAGCCCCAGAAGACAGCAGAAGAGGTAGGAAGAGGTACTCTGTAACATGTAAGAATTTAAGAATTAGCAAGCTAAGGGGGAAAATGATGCAAACAAACAACTCAATGAGGATGCCTACATATGAGATCTTCCTGGGAGTTATGATTAAGTGTGGTTTTACGTCACAGAGGTGTAACAAAGACGAAAAAGAAGGTCCCTCTTAGGGAATTCCAAATAATCCTTCCTAAGATGCTTTTCAATATAGGGCCCATAGCTGAAGACAAGCTTACAGCTCAGTTCAAATTCCCAGCCATATTTTACCGTTGCTGTTTCTCCCGCCGTGCAATTTCTTTTAGCTTGAAGGCGGCCTCACAACGCCGCCTTCTCCGATCCCCACGTTCTGCAGCCTCTATCTTCATCTGTTCTCTCTTGTAGCTGCGCTGATAGGCTGTTACTAGGCGCCGAAGCCTAGCTGTCAAAGCAGAGCCTGGAGGCCAGAATAGATGGCCTGGCTGTTGGGTCACCTGGGCTGTGGGCAGCAAAGTAGAATAAACAGGAAGTACAGGAAAGGTACTAGAGATAACTGGTATTTCAACCCACCCAAAGGCAAAGCTCTCTGGTATCCCAGGAAAGGACAGAATTTAGTCAGTCCCCCAACCCCACCACCCCACACAAAATTGTACTAGTTGACTTAGAAGTTTACCTTCATCTCCATCTATAACTGAGATCTCCTCATCCATCATCATCAAGGGATCACCCTAGAGAAGGAGATCCACCCCACAGGATGGAGAGGGGAGGAAAAGGGGGTAAAATTGGCACTCTGAAATCACTTTCTCGTGTGTGTCCTTCTATGGCACCAAGGTATCCAGAAAATTTTCTAATGAAAGGAACCCTCACAGAAAATTGGAACCAACCAACTAAAAGAATATGAAAATAAAACCTGAAAAGTCAGTTCTTATCAAAGGCTTGAAGACAGTGGGACTCAGGAATTAAGTAGTCAAATAATATACTTCATTGTCCAGCTTGGGTCCCACCTCCTCCACAAAGCCATACCTGATCTCCCCCAGCTGGTGTTAAAATCCTTTCCATTAATACTTTATATTCTCAAATGGTACTTTCCATTTTGTTTTATAAATTAATCAATATACTACATGATTCAGGGAATAGGAGAATACTATTTAGTAATAGAGAAAAGCTGGACTCAAATGAGAATTCCTCACCTCATCATCTTGATCCTTTGGGGGACCCTGGAGTGGTTTATATTCAGGATCTTCACAATCTTTATCAAAGTCAACCCTAAAATCATCCAGAGGCATGAGAAAATGACAAAGTTCAGTTCTAAACTGTTTGACTTTAAAAGAAACACTTTGACCAGCACATTTCCTTTCTCTTACTAGCTCTTTTTATTGTTTAACCCATTTTCCCCCTCCTTCCCAACTAGTATTTATTTTTATTACTTCATTTGAATGGTCTATGCTTGCTTATTTTTACTATTGACACTTTGCTCTATTGAGCAGAAGGATGATATAATAAATGATTTGCAATAAATAAACAATCCAATTCCCTTTGAGGGTCCTATACTAGGCAAACTGAGGTTGTGATCATCAAAGAGAAATCTCTCAATCACAAAGGACTGGGAGGGTATTCATGAACGAAGCCAACTATTTCACATGCCCCTCAGGTCTCCACGTGAGAAGTTTTGTTAAACTCACTGGCACCCAAACCAGGGCAACAATGCCCTACCTGGTGGCTCAGTATTAGCATGGCAACTCATCATCGAGGCATGTATCCAGGCAGAGTAACACCTTTATGTGTCAGCCGCCACTGGGAGATAAACCAGGGCTAAAATTTCCCGAGGCTCTATCATATAAGTGGCATGGGATTGCTGCATGACTACTACGTTTCAAGAGAACCAGTTATCCTCTCAGCTACTACAGCTGTACAGAAAAGCGTTGCAAAGAAAACTGAATAGAACGTCAAATAAGCCATTTGGGAATAACATTAATTTTCACCCTTAGTTGCATCATACTGCAATGTATGGTCTTAGGCCAGTTTATGGAGACCTTTCTGCTGGTCTCACTATTTGTTAAGAGTTTATCATTCATGAGTATAACCACCACTAAGAATCCGAATGGGTTCAGTCAAGGCTAGAGTTATGTTATCTCTTAGTACAAGCAACAAATACCCTTCATAGGGTGGACATAGAGCTTTAAGAGAACTAAACACTAATGCTTACCCTTCCACTATGTCAGAAAAATTATCCAACACTCGATGTTCTGCTGCAATGGCTTTGTCATCTGGTCGGCCAGCCTTTTCCAGGAAGCACAAGGCTGGGTCTGCCCTCATAGTATTATATTTTTCATAGCCTAGAAGAAAAAGAGCCATAATTTGAAGAAAATCAGAGATTCATTTTGCCTTTATGTAAGTAAGCTTCGTATGATGATGGAATAACAATGTGGGCTACTTTGGTATCATAATGCAAAATATAGTGAAAATTTTAACTTGGATAGCTCTTGGGTTATAGTACGATATTTAACATTTCTACAGCTATTTCGAGTCACAAAGAGTTTTATCACTAGTTACTGAAAACAGGAATTTAATCGGTGTTTATAGAGAATGGTGATAGATTTACTTAGCCATTTAACAGGTAATATTTTAACATCATTCTTACTATCAATACATAAGTGAGGAATTTTTAAAAGTTTAAATGATTTAGAACTAGGTCACACATTTTCAAATAAAGGATAAGAGATCTGCACCTGCAAACAAACAGGCACTCTGAATGTTTGATGAATGATGAACACACTTCAGGATGTTTGGACTCTTCTAAAGCCTCTGTGTCTTACAAGTAAATCTAAGACTACAAATGCTCACAGTTTTTCCTATCCAATTAAACATGTCAAAAACATTAATTAAGTGCCACTACTTTTATTTTATAGAAGTAAACGTGAAAGTATATTAAAAAAGAAATGATATTCCAATTCACTAAGTCACTAGGCTGGAAGTTAGCACTTACTGCTTTTAATGCCTGGAATTTGTTATTAGGCAACACTGAAAAGGAAGTTTTCTCCCTTTTTATATTCTATTTTTGTTTTACTCAAGCATGGTTGTTCACATCTACATGAGAATAACTGCTGAATATTTAGACAAATAAGATGTTATACAAGAAGAACACTTTCAGCAAGCCACAGGAAAGTGATACAAATTAAACATGGTTATTATTAACAAGAGTGGACATGCATTATTTCCCCGGATTGTGGAAGCTTAACTTAGACACCACTACATACAGATTGGTAACAGTGATTAGAGAACAAATGGGAGATTCCCTACCTTGGGATTTAATTATCCATCTGGTCTTTCTTAAACATTTATTCATAGGAACTAATGAAGGAGGGTATTCATGAGGGTATTTAAGGACTAGTTTCCCATTCAAACATAATTATTGGTCATGAGCATTTTGCTAAATATCCCATCTGTGGACATAAATCTACAATGGGAAAAGAACAGACTAAAAGCAGATACCTACCATGCTTAAAGACTCCAATGAGCAGGGACTTATCAGCCTCACTGTCCCACCATGTTGTTGGAACCTCCAGCTGATCCACTACTGGGAACCATATGTCAATCTCACTAAAGGTATAAGAGGCAGAGTCAGCATAGCAATGCAGGAAATTAAAGTAGACAATCCTTGGGAAGATTATTACAGGTATCTTCTTTTATCTATTAATTTAAATGGTCATACATCTGCCTATTTCCTTCCACTGGTATCAAGAACAGCTGTCCCTCAGTATCCACAGGGGACTGGTTCCAGGAGTCCCCCCAGATACCAAAATCCATGGATGTTCACGCTCCTTATATAAAATGGTGTCGTCCAATGAATACAGTTGGCCCTTCATATCCATTGATCCAACTAACCATGGATCAAAAGGATGCAAAACCCATGGATACAAAAGGCCGACTGTACAGGACTGAAGACCTGATATACAGATCTTAATTATCAGGTATCCCAAAAATAGTTTAGAATGAAATAAATACACCAATCTTTTCTGGAATAAGCCATGGCATAAAGAAAAATACAGCATAACTTTACCTGGCAATAGCACCCCCTAACACCTTCTCTGCCTGGTCTCCAATAACTTCCTGTCTCAGATAGTATAGCATTCGTACCCGCAACAGGACCCTAGAAGGGATAGAGAAAGAACTGGCTCAATAATAGTGTAGAAAGCTTGAGGTGGAAAATGCTTTAGTATGTTAAGTTCCATCCTTACTTGTTACACTGATGTTTCAAGTGCTTCTTATAACTCTCATCTTGGAACAGAGTATCAGGGTTATATTTCCGGATCCAATCTGCCTTATGGATATCAAAAGTGCTTTGTGACTTTACTTTTTTCCCCTTGCGTCCACGGGGCACAGGGATAGACAGACCTGGGAAAGGAGATACATCGAAGACTTGGATTGAGAAAAACCCTTGGACCTGAAGAGGATTAGGTAACCTATAAAAAGATGAAAAGCAAAAACTTGATAATCACCTGAATGATTCTGCAATTCTTTTGTCTTGCCATTTTCAGCAGGGCTAATCAAGTCCCAGATGAAGCCTTTGATATTTTCATCCCCACGATAGTGTAAAAGACAGTACACAAGAATGGCCCGGCAAATTGTTTCCACATCTCTTTCAGTCATCCGTCGTTTGAAGCGTCCATGAGACAGAATATCTCGCCACCGTCCCCAACTAAAAAAAAAAACCAAAAAAAGAAATTATATTGGTATTTTCCTGGGGACTCTAATTCAATGATATTCCCCAGTCCCTCAGAATCGCATTTCCCAAAAGGTGGGAGACAAAAAGATCTTGGAAAAACATGGTAACGGAATAAAGTTTTTCCCATTATCCCCACTTTGACCATAGCTTCCAATCTGAAAAGTAAACTAGGTGTCTATCAGGATGGAGAGGAAGTACCTCTGATGGCAAGGTGGGTTCTTACCCATATACCAGGAGGTGCTTTTCCACCCGAAAGCAGTCAGTGCGCCCATAGGTATGATGACGGTCATGTCGGCGAGAGCGTGGCCGCTCATCATCTTCACTTTCCAAATCAGAGAATTCCACTAGGTCATCATCTTTCAGAGTGCTGAAGTGGCGGGTCTGTTTTCGTACTCTAGGTGTGTCAATCACCAGGTTATTCTATGCAGAGAACAAAAGGAGAAGTAACTCTCTTCACGATATGATCATGGGAAAGGAATTAAAGACAATCAGATTGAAATAGCCTTGGATGTAACATTTGTAGATACTCAAAGAGAGATACTTTATTGGACATGCAAAATAATCTACTGGTACTCAGGAAGTGAAATTAAGTGGTAGTTATCTAAGTAGTTTTCTGGGGCCTCCTGTGTAGAAAGTTTTTATAATGGCCCTTGTATATACTATTATAAGCCAAGGTCAGCACTGAAGAATCAGAGCAGCTATGAAGACTGCAGAAAGTAATGTGTTTTCTGCAATACTTCCTCCCTAAAGGAGAAGGAAGCTCACCTTGCTATTGAGTAGATCCATGTCCAGGTCAGCCTTTTTGGCCCACTTTTGCCAAAAGTTGGGGTCATCCAGAGAAATATCAGTCCTATTTTCAGAAGCCACAAAGCTTGCCTAGTGAGGAACAAAGAAACAGTAAAGTTGACTATACCACTTTTTTGAACAATGGGAAACCAGTATATTTAAAAACATTTAAAAAATACATTCAATTCTAGAGAGTCCTGTCTCTCTCTCTCTGCTTCTTCAGCCGCTGGCACTGACAGAACATACCTTGGCAAACGTAGAACCCTTTCCTTCAGATTCAATGGTGATGGTAGTGGTTCGTCTTAACAAGATCTGGTCAATGTCCTCTTCACAAAACTTGGAGCCCTCATCATCTTCCTCCATTATGGCTGCATATGCTCCTTTCCGTAAGAGATCTTCAATCTCCTTCTTGGAGAACTGCTGTATCTACAAAATCCAATAGAAAGGTGAAAAAACTACAAGAGAATATTATCTAACCATATCATGACATTTTATTATATTTTAAGAAACAATAATTGAGAACCCAAATGAGAGGTCAGGTTCCTATGCAAAAATAGCTTTTGTGTCCCTCCATCACTATGACCTGTTACAAGTATAGCTAGAGATTAAGAAGACTCACTCCAGTAATGTTGCCATCCCGACCACTCATGGACTGAAGCACAGCTTTATCCAATCCCAACTTGAGGCTAGCCTTATCAAACATCTCTCTCTCGTAAGAATTACGAGTGATGAGACGGTACACCTTCACAGCTTTACTCTGCCCAATTCGATGACACCGTGCTTGGGCCTGGTGGAAGGAAGGGCAAAGATAACATAACATTAGAGGGACTTCCCTGGTGGTCCAGTGGTTAAGATCCCCCTACCAATGCAGGGGACACGGGTCCGATCCCTGGTTGGGGAACTAAGATCCCACATGCCACAGGGCAACTAAGCCCGTGCGCCACAACTAGAGAGAAGCCCACACGCCTCTACAAAGATCCCGCGTGCTGCAACTAAGATCCCGCGTGCCACAACTAAGACCTGATGCAGCCAAATAAATAAAATAAATTAATTAATTTTAAAAAACAAAAAACATAACATTAGAGGGGGTGGGGGGAGAAGGATTCAAAATACCAATTTCCATCTATAAAGCAGCCATGAAATCAACTCAAAATCAAAAATCAACTACAAGATGAAATTATTGCCCCATCATCTAGACCAGGGGTCAGCAAATCCTAGTCACCTGTTTCTGTAAATAAAGTTTTTGTTGAAACACAGCTCTACCCATTTATTTACATGTTGTCTATAGCTGCTTTTGTGGTACAAGAGCAGAGGTGAGTAGTTACAACAGGGGCTGTCTGATTTACAAAGCCTAAAATATTTGCTATCTGACCCTTTACAGAACAAGTTTGGTAACCTAACTAACACTTCTATACTCTCTAAAAGACAAGACTTTCTAAGAGGTCCTGATCCTGCTGCAAAACCTCCCAGGTTAGGTGATTAGTCCCTAAGACAATGATTTCCTTTACCTGCAGGTCATTTTGAGGATTCCAATCTGAATCAAAGATGATGCAAGTATCAGCAGCTGTGAGATTAATTCCAAGTCCACCAGCCCGGGTGCATAGCAAAAAGACAAATCGGTCTGAGTCAGGCTTGCTGAAGCGGTCAATAGCAGCCTGCCGAAGGTTGCCTCTAACTCGCCCATCGATACGCTCGTACAAGTACCTGTATGGGAATCACAGGAAAGAAAGTTTAATCAGCTAAGCAGAAAAAGAGAACAAAAAAGCAGACTGGGATTAATATCAGTACCTCTATATCTCTAGTTCACCAAAAACTTTATCAGAAAGTGGAGAGTGAGAGTCTTAAACACTTCTCTTATCCCAGTCCTGGTCAACTTTAATTAACCCAGACCCTCCTACTCTTTGCAGCTTTATGAGTATATAGTAAACAAAATGTGAAGAATGACTCTTTTCTTACCTCCTCTGGATTAGATAATCCTCTAGGATATCTAGGCAGCGTACCATCTGGGAGAAGATCAGAACCTTATGGCCACCAGCTTTAAGTTTCGGAAGTAACTTGTCAATAAGAACCAATTTGCCAGCTGAACGAACCATTGCCTGCAAGTGGAAGTCATGAGGTATGATATGGCAAGCTTCTCGAAATTCTGTTAGGATTTTTTCTTCTGCACCTGCCAAAAGAAAAATCAAACCTGATGGTGAGATCCAGAGAAACATACTAAGGCTGCAGTTTATTTAACTGAGACAAGGAAGCAAAGGAAAAAGAGTAATCTGACTTGATATCAATGTTTCTCACACACAGAATTTCAGCACCCCCAAAATCCTAAGTCATCCTCAATTTTATTCATACAAAATATTCCATGTAAGTCAGGCTTAAGAACTGGGTAAAATATATGTAAGCATGTGGACAAGGACCAGAATAGTACATGCAAACCACTATTACCACCCTACTGGCATCCAAAACACAAACAGCAAAAGGGAGTACCAGTGAAGACAGAACAGAATGACTTGAGTTCTTATTCATGAAATTCTAAACAGCAAATCCTTTTTAACTTTGGAGATTATGCAGGATCAAAGGGGTAGAAAGAACTACAGGAAGACGTTCCACATGAGAATTGTTTTAAAAGGAGAAATCTCCTCTATTCCCAAATAAGGATGGATCAGTCAATGCATACATTGTTCCTGAGGAATATCACTTACAAAGTAAACAAGGTACACAGAAATGTAGGTATTTTCCAGGAATTCCCTCACCATTGATGAGATATGGGTGGTTGCAGCATTTGCGCAACTCCATCATTGTATTGAGTAGATTAGGCATGTTAGTATGACCTGCCCCTTTGGAAAGAAAGGAAAAATTCTTCTCCAAAATAGCCCGATAGTATTTCTTCTGAATGTTGGTCAGCTCTACTTCAATAATGGTTTCCTGCTTAGGTGCCAAGTTTTTTTCAACATCCTCTTTGAGTCTTCTCAGCATCATTGGCTTGAGAATGGCCTGTAGCTTTTGAACCTGTGCCCAATACACAGAAAAAAGAAATCACTAACATGAGGACAAACATTCTCACATTAGGTGGAAACATGGAGAAATACAATGAGAGCCTTCCAGTATCTGAGAAAAGTAGACATTGGACAATGCCACAAATGATGTAGGCACAAGGTTACATACAAGGAGTTCAGAACAGCCCGTGATATCTAAGACAGTAAATATCTGCCTAGTACAAACTTTACCTTTTTTTGTCCTGGGTTAGTACCGCATTAGACAGACTTCCTACCTGTTCCTCTGTCTTGAGATCTCCAAAGTCCTTGAGGAACTCTGATTCTGACGGAAACTGTGAAGGTTCCAAGAAATGAAGCAGGCTAAACAGTTCCTCCACAGTATTTTGCAATGGTGTTCCTGTGAGTAGCACTTTGTGCTCCTAGAAATGGAGAACACAGAAGAATGATAAAACTCAGAAGGACTTCTGGGGTTTCCTACCAAGTATATAACTTTAGCTTTCATTTCTTTAACTGTAAAATTATGGGAATGGACCAGACTACTCTCTTAACTTTTCTTTTACTTGCTCCCTCTTTTGATAAACAAAATATTCAAGAAAACCCTTGATGTTATTTAACATATTAATTTATCTTAAATATTATAAGCCAATAAAGAAATATTCAGAATACATTTTTTCCAATTAAATATGCCTCTCCACACTCCCCACAGACATCCTAACATGTCCCCCTCTGAAGAATGTACCTGTGCTGGATTAAATATGGCCAATAATTTTCGGTAGTTCCTCCTATCAAGGTTCACCCCTTGAACATGGGCTTGCCTTGTAACTTGCTCTGACAAAGAGAATGTAGCAGAAGTGATATCATGTGAGTTTCAGAGCCTATGCCTCAAAGGCCTTGCAGCTTCCACCTTTACCCTCTTGGAACACTGCCCTGACTCTATCATGTACAGAAGCAAAGTCTGGCCCACAGTGGGTGATGGGCCTTGTGGTAGATGACCCAGCCAACAACCAGCACCAATTGTCAGCTACAGCTGCACTACTGACTCCAGGCAAGACCACCAAAAGAATGGGCTCACCAAGCCCAGCCTAAGTTGCTGAGCTAGAGAATCATGAAAAAGATAGTTGTTTTAAGCCACTAAGTTTTTGGATATTTTGTTATGCAGCAATAGGTAACTAATGTAATACCCAACCTCTCCACCCAGTTGAGAACCATTAACCTACAATTACCTACCAACTCTAAAATTTATATGAATTTTATGACTTTCAGGTTACCATTCCCACAGGCCATACCCACCACCCAATACCAAGACTCTGATTCTTTTCTTCTCTGCTAAATTAAGGTTATATTAATTCCACAGGGAATTAGGATTTCTTTAATTCCAGGTGTTTCTGCCCACAAGTCAGTGAGAGGAACTCACCAGGTCCATGTGCTTGAGACTATCAAGCAGCTTGCAATTACGGTTCTTTAGTCGATGGGCTTCATCAATGATGACACAACGCCATTCAATCTCACGAAGCTCGGGACAGTCTGACAAAATCATCTCAAAAGTGGTGATCAGGGCATCAAACTTGTATGCACCCGGGATGAGGCGCCCCTAAGCATGAAGGTAATAAAGTCAGAAAAGGCCTAAAATGTACTTAAAGGAGATGCTCTTCCAAATCACACATCCGTTTTTTATATTCAGGCAGACTTAATAGGAAATACCAACTGCACCACCACCCACCTCTGCCACTGTTCATCTTCCTGATAAACAGTGCCAAATCACTGAATCTAAGATACGCTGCCTCCTCAGCACACTCAGCTTCTTGGGAAAATGACAGACCTCACTGAATGAAGCTGGACATTTTTGACTCTGCTGCATGCCTACCTCATGTATTTCAGCCCTACATCTTCCGTTGGTAAACACTAAAATCCACAAATGTTGAGTGCTGCTGAAACATACAAGATAAAGCTAAAAGTGAAATAGCTAATGTAGTATGTGATAATATTGGTTACTATCTAAAAATGGACAGAAGAATCCAATTATCTTAGCAAAATTAAGAGCAACAAAATACGACTTGAATAAATTTGGTTTGGTAGAAATAAAAACCACAGGAAACTAATGGTAGGAAAAAAAGTCTCATAAAATTCAATGTTAAGAAAAGATGAATGGTTCAAATTTTTACTTGCAAACTTACATAGCAAAAAGCACTGATCTTGATGAAAATTTCAGTAAACTTTAAAAAAAAAAGAAAGGACATGGCTTACGTTCACCACCATATGGATCAAGGAATTAATAAAGTAGCTAAATGAATTTCATTCTGGAAAATTCTTTCTTGATGAAAACATCAATGCTGATAAAACTCTATTTTAAATATATGTATTCATAAATAAAGTCAGAATTTCCACTGGATTAAAATATCCATTGGATAAAAAGAGCAAAGTCAAAAAAATGCCCTGCACAATCTAAACAAAAATTTTGCCTTAAATCACAGAGAGTCTCAGTAAAAGTCTTTGATTCATATAAAAGCCTCTAAAATACCAGGTACCTTGGCCTACTCTCTAAACCATAATATTTGTATTACATACAACTCACCCGTGAATCTTTGCAGTACATTTCATACTGCTGAATCATCTGCCGGCTGGCCAGGCTGCCATGGTACACAATAGTGTTCATCTCTGTCCACGTGTTGAATTCTCTTTCCCAGTTAGTAATTGTGGACAGTGGGGCAATGACCAGGAAGGGGCCATGGATGCCCACATTATATACCTCTTGTAAGAAGGCAATGGACTGAATGGTTTTGCCCAATCCCATCTCATCAGCCAGGATGCAATTCTGCCTGCAGATTCATCACGGAAAAAGAAAAGCAAGTCAAAAGAGACCATCTTTTTAAAAAGTACTTAAAAAGAAACTGTTTCAACAGAAAATAAATAAAAATAATCTCAGACTAAGCTTCTATGTTATGGTCCTACTCTTTTCTTTACCTGTTATACCAATTAAAGAGCAGCCAATTGACCCCTTCCAACTGATATTCCCTTAATTGGTTTCTGTTTTTATACTCATGTGACAACTCCAACTTCTTCCAGGCACTTGCTTGTGGACGATTCTAAAAAATAGGAAATATGAATAAATGGCGTGGAGACACTAACGAAATAAGGTAAACTTACTAGGTAGTTCTAATAGTTGAAGTCAATTCAAAAACATTAACATGTTAAATATATTCAAACTCATGAGTCCATAATGACACTTTTTAAAAAAAAGAGGAAGAAGGAAAGAGAAAAAACCCACTGATCACTTTTGGAGTGTGCTAAGGAAGTACTTCATTATTTTGAAACTGGGAAATAAAAGACAAGGTAAATAAATAAAGCATTTATCCTCCATTCCTATACCACCTGTACCTTAGGGTAACCAAATAGTAGGTGAAATGTATTTCTTTTTAAAGAAGATTCTGTCTAATAAATGAAGAAATGATAGAATCACCATTTAAAACTCCTTAAAGAATGGATCTCAACAATGAACAAAAATGGCTGATAATATCACAAAAGACAACCTATCAGAACCATCTATAAAGTGGATTTAGTGGTCTCCCTCCCCAACCTGATGCAGCCTCTAGAACAGTGATATCTAATGGAACTGTCTACAATGATAGAAAATGTTTTATATCTGCCTTTAGCCACATGTGACTACTGAGCATCTGAAATGTGGCTAGTGGCTACTGTATTGGACAGAACAGCTATAAAAAGTTCTAATAGACATCACTGCTCTACATCTAACTATTTATGTGAAATATAAGGGACAGAAAAGGTACCAAGGGGAATGTAACTGGCAAACTGACTATGGAAAACCCTAGAGAACAATCACCTGGTTTCTTCAAGAGAACATTGCAAAGGAGGGAGAGGAGATCAAGGGGAAACTATAATTAAGAAAGATATATATGAGATATATATTAACTAATAGCAATATATAGACCTTACTTAGAATTTAATTCAAACAATTTAACAAAAGTTAGAAGATAATCAGGAAAATATAGTGATTGCTTACTTGATGATATTTAGGGATGGTTAAATTTTTTCAAGTGTAACAGTGGTACTATTTAGCTTTTAGACATAAACACTGAAATGTTACACATAAAATGAAGGAATCTGAGATTTATTTTAAAATAATCTGGGAAAAGGGGAAATGAGTAGGTAGAGAAATATGTGAAATAAGATTGGCTATGTGTTCACTGTTAAAGTTGGGTGACGGGTACATTATACTACTTCTTCAACTTTTATATATGTTTGAAAATTTCCATAATAAAAAGCTAAAACAACAACATAAACTCCATACGAAGAAAATTAAATCACTGACTATATGGACTTTACACTCTAAATGCAGATGTACTTACCACCCTTTTGAGTTCTGGGTGCCTTGACTGGATCCGTTTAAATTCTCGAATCTTGCCCTCATCAACATCCTCTTTTAGCTCCCATGTACTATCCTCATAGGGCAGAGAGCACCATTTTACCAAGTAGTAAATTACAGGCTAAGAGAGAAAAAGCCAAAGCCTTAATGAAACAATTCTGTGTTCTTTGCCGTGATTAAAAGATAAGAATTTGACTAAAGAATCAGATCACAAAGTGTCAATATCTAAAAAGGTGCCAGAAAAGTCAGGCTGAAAACACCAGCCAGAGGCTCACCTGCTGATGCACTGTACTATTTATGGCTCTGATCCTGTTTCCAGACAATTTATCAGAATCTGAAAGTGAAATTTCTACCCAGCACTATCTAGAACACTAAGCACTGAAACATTAGGCTCATCAAGCAGATTAAACAAATAAAAAAAATCCTATAGTGTTGAATTAGATTGAAATTGAATTGTTGAACTGAATTAATTATTGTTAATTATTGAATTAAAAGATATGGTAGCCCTGTTTCATACTATCCTCCTGGCACCAAATTTGATACAATAGAAGCCAGGCTACTGTAGAAGCGAAGAACAGGTTAAATCCATAGGAGCAGAGCAGGACTGAAATCACTGGGCTTCTGAGCTCCTGGAGCTCTCAGCGCAGATGCTGTTTCAAAGAGGGGCCATATGGTGGTAAAGAGACCTTCTTGCGAGCCCCAGGAAGCTAGGAGATAACTGCAAGAGGTATCCCTGAAGAGAGGTAAGAGTGAAGAGGAAGGGGAAATGCTGAAGCTCCAACTATGGTGCTATGCTCTATGTAGGCATTCTAGTGCAAGGGATGGGGCAGTGACCAGTGGTAATATGGCTCCTATTCTCACTACTCAAGATGACTGATCACAGACTGGACTGCATTTCCATATTTGGCTTATATGAATCGAGAAGAATTAGACTGGGCCTAGTGTAATCACCAGGAAATCTCTAATTATCAACTCATAGAATACCCCTTAAAACAGCCAGCAAGAAGTATGAAGATATGTGTCTCAATAGAGATATAGATCAAGGAATACCTAGAATTAATGTAATTTCTCTTCGACCTTTTTCTTTACTGTAGTGACTCAGGTCACTTTCTACATAAAGACATTTGTCCACGTCACATATTTCCAGCACCCTTACTCTTCCAAGGACTTTAATATTTATTATAATATTTATTTCCACTATTGGGTAATGTAATAAGGATGACAAACTCATTTTGGAGAGGAGGGGGAAATGGGCAAACAGAACGTTTTTATCCAATACTGGGAACATAAATTACAGTACCAGGGTACTAAAACACTTTCATCTGTCATACTGGTCCCAATACATTCCAGAGGAGCCTAATCAAAGTCCAATTACTTTTGGAAGATGAAGTGATAGAGAGCATAAGATTTTCAAGGCTGGGAAGGCTGAGATCCTGAAAGCGATGAGAATAATTTAACAGTAGCTAACCTGTCCTGACTAGTAACTGGTCCATTCCACTCTCACCTCCCACAAATGAACAATAAGCAGTAATTCCCACCCTTAACCCCAAAAGCAGAAGATATGTTTTCTGAGGCATTCTTGTTAGGATTTAAAGACACTGAATTGTAACGGGCCTTGGACATCTAAGGTTCTATCTGAGAAATGCTGAAGGCTTATAAAATAAACTGGGAATTTTACAGAGGGAAGACTTTGACTCTTAGGTCCTGTACGGATGATATATGGGAGCAAGTCATTTAGCTTGTGAGTGAGCCCAGCCCACCATCCAGCACTGAAGTCTTAACAAGGCTCTGCTGTTAAGGCCCTACTACCCACTCTGTAAGCAGTGACTGTCTGAAGTGATAACAACTTGATGAAATGTGGCCCTGCAAAGTTAAACCAACAACTACGACTTGAAGTGAGAAGAGTTCTAACAAAAAGGTGGTTCATGGCCTAAGTAAATTTAAATAAGAGAGCAATGCTGAATTCACTGGTGGCTTAGATCTATATAACTCTTATTTGGAAAATGAAAAAAAGTGATTAATGAAAACATATCACCTAGTGTTTTAGCATATCTAAAATCAGCTACCCAATCTAAGAAAGCTTTAGTGCTGTGGTTCCCAAATCAAACTATGCATGAGAAACCCTTGGAGAACCAACTTAAAAATACAGATCTCTGGATCCCACCCTAGATGTACTGAATCTGAACCTGTGGGAATAGGACCTCACATCTGTTTAAAGGTACTGATTCAGATGCAGTGTATCTGTTTTAGTGACAAATGAAAATGCATTTAACTGATGCTAAGTACAGGAAATAAATAATTCTCAATAACATGAAGAAAGCTATGAGTCTATGCAAGTATTTTTATATTCACAAATTTGGAGATTCGTAAAGTATCCCTTTCTCCATCCCCACCTCTCACCCCCAACTGAAGGTCAAGGGTCTCCCATATAAAATCTGCGAGAAAATGAGGCCAAGGTTAATGAGTCCTTGTAAAACAGCTCCCAGATATTTGAAAATCTTTCCTTTTAGCCTCTCTCTGTACTCCTTTACCTTCCCAGTATCATTCTAAGTATCTCTCAGAAAAATTCAAAAGTACCTTTTCAGTACAAGGAATTTTTCAGCCATATCTGAAAAATAACGGAGGGGCAAGCAGACAGGCAGAAATCTTTAAGAGGCCTTTCATGTTCCTCCACGCCCCAACTCACCTCCCCATTGTCCTTGTCAATGCTGTGAGACTCATCCAATATCCTATCCACCTCTACATAGTCTGGGTTGAAGGGCTCTTCGTCCTAGAGGAATTATGAAACCAAACAATAAGACCAAAAGATCACTGTCCAGGAAACCCACTCCTCCATGCAACCTTTAGCTGATAACCCTACTTCAAAATTTATTAAGAGAAAAGAAGGGAGTTCCCCATTTTCATAATATCACATCCTACACACTTACCTGTATTTGCATCTATCCTCTTGCCTGTTACCAGATAAAGTGTCACTACTCCCTAACAGAGGGCATTCTCTCCATATATGCTTTAGATTCCATTCCTTCTTGCCTTCTTAGGAATCTCTCTACTGGAGCGTTTCCATAACATACAACCATGCTCGACTATTTCTCGTCTTTTCTTTAATTAATTAATTAGTTTATTTTGGCTGTGCTGGGTCTTTGTTGCAGTGAGTGGGCTCTTCATTGTGGCACAGTCTTCTCTAGTTGTGGCGCACGGGCTCTCTAGTTGAGGCACGCAGGCTCTCTAGTTGCGGTGCGTGGGCTCTAGAGAGCATGGGCTCAGTAGTTGCGGTGTACGGGCTTAGTTGCGGTATGTGGGATCTTAGTTCCTCAACCAGGGAACTTCACGTCTTAAAGACCTCCCTGACTCTACATCCCGCTCCAACTATTCTTCTGTTCTGCTTCATACCCAAACTTTTCCAAGAGTTTTAAACACACAGTACCTCCATTTCATCACTTCCTTCACTTACTTGTCCACCCATTCCACTCTTCTACTTCCATCGCACAATGAAACCACTCTTGTCGAGGTTATTAATGATCTCCAAATTGCCAAATGTAATGGAAATATTTCTGTACTCACCTTCATTTACCTATACAAAGTATTCAACAATTCATTATTCTCTCCCCAAAGCACTCTCTTCCCTAGGCTTTCCTGAGACACGATATTCTCTTCGGTAGCCTTTATTTTGGTTTCACTTTTTGTTTTGGCCAATTCTCAGTCACCTTCACTAGCTCTTTTGTTCCTAAGTCACTGGTATCCAACTTTGGGTGGTATCCCAAGATAAATAACCCAAGGCTCCAAAGAAAGATCTCAAAGAAACCTTAAGGAAAAAACTCTTTCTTTCTTAAGACACTTTCCCCCTGATTTTTGTGACATATCTTTTTCCTAATCTTTCTCCTACCACTCTGGCAGACAGTACCTTCTTCACCTGGTCCTCTAAATTTGTGAGAATTGCTTAAGGATTGGCTCTGGGCTTACATCCATTGTCTTATAGAAAGAAATTTTAAAAAGTACAGAACTATTAGAAAGTACAGAACTTTCCCCAGGGTGACTCTATTCATTATTAAGGCTTTAATAATTATGTATACGCTGATACATTCCAAAGTTAAATTGCAGCCTAAAAAATCCTGATTTGTATACCTATCTCTTTGATAGAAATGTGTTACAGAATTTTAAGCTTAACATGGCCTAAACTAAAATCTTGATTTTCCCCAAATCAGTTGCTTCTAATCGTCCATTCTTTAATAAATGACTCTACCTCAAGCCATTTGCTCAGACCAGAAACCTATCTATATAAGCCATAGCACCAAATCCTGTCAATTCTACTTTAAAGTAAACTCAAATCTATCCATTCTCTCTAACCACTGAAAGCACTCTGCTATAAGCCTTAATTTCTCATCTAGAAAATTTCAACAGCCTCCTTACTGCTCATCCTACTTTCACGCTTACTCTTCTCCACTCCATTCTCCAAAGTCTAGATGATCTTTTATTTTTTTAAATAAATTTTATTTATTTATTTATGGCTGTGTTGGGTCTTCGTTGCTGTGCACAGTCTTTCTCTAGTTGTGGCAAGCAGGGGCTACTCTTTGTTGCGGTGCACAGGCTTCTTTCTCATTGCAGTGGCTTCTCTTGCTGCAGAGCGCGGGCTCTAGAGCGCAGGCTCAGTAGTTGTAGTGCATGGGCTTTGTTGCTCTGCAGCATGTGGGATTTTCCCAGACCAGGACTTGAACCCGTGTCCCCTGTGTTGGCGGGGGATTCTTAACCACTGCGCCACCAGGGAAACCCTAGATGATCTTTTTTTTTTTTTGTGGTACGCGGGCCTCTCACTGTTGTGGCCTCTCCCGTTGCGGAGCATGGGCTCCGGACGCGCAGGCTCAGTGGCCATGGCTCACGGGCCCAGCCGCTCCGCGGCATGTGGGATCTTCCCGGACCGGGGCACGAACCCGTGTCCCCTGCATCGGCAGGTGGACTCTCAACCACTGCACCACCAGGGAAGCCCCCTAGATGATCTTTTAAAAATGAAAATTGGATGTGCTTTGACCTGTTTTAAATAGTCCAGTGGTTTCCCCCTTTGCACTTAGAATAAAAACAAAACTAAAAGGTCTATAAGCACCTGCTTGCCTAAATTTCTGATCTCATTTCAGGCCACTCACTCTCTATCGTACATCAATCCCACTGTCCTTTCAGTTCCTCATCCTGTCTCAGGGCTTTCATATATTGCTATTTCCCATGCCAGGGATACTATTTACATGTGTTCATGGTCTTGCTAACTCATTCATAACTCAATTCTCAGTGAAGTCTTCACTGATTATCCAAAGTAGGCATTTTTTTCTTAGGTCTTCCTGTGCTCTTTCTTTCCTGGCATTTATCACAATTTGAATTATTTTTAAATCTCTCTCTCTCCCCATTAGACAGTGAGCTACATGAGAACACAGACCATGTGTGATTTGTTTACCATAGTGACTAGCACATAATACACAATGAATAAATGAATAATTGATTTGGTTAAATGGCCTACCTATAAAGGCAAAACTGACTGGCATACAAGTCAGTTAGCAGAGCTTGGCTCAAGGGTCACAAATTATATATCTAATACCAACTGGAATGGGATTAGTTTCATCATACATTTCACAAATTAGGTTTTAAAAGAACACAGACCAAAAAACAAACCCCACGATGCAATTATTATTTTCATATAAAAAGAAATTATAAAACCTACATAGCCCTACTTGCCCTCTCCAAGTGATGTGGAAAATAACTCATTTATTGGCAAACCTGGTGATATAGTTTTTTCAGATGTATTTGGCCACAGCTGGGTTTTTCTGCTGAAGCTGTACATTATTCCTTCTTTCACTCTTTCTTACTAGCTCCTCTTTAGGTTTATTTTTTTAAATAAATTTATTTATTTATTTTGGCTGCATTGGGTCTTTGTTGCTGCATGCGGGCTTTCTCTAGCTGTGGCGAGCAGGGGCTACTCTTCGTTGCGGTGCGCGGGCTTCTCACTACAGTGGCTTCTCTTGTTGCAGAGCAGGGGCTCTAGGGGCGCGGGCTTCAGTAGTTGTGGCACGCGGGCTCAGCAGTTGTGGCACGTGGGCTCTAGAGCGCAGGTTCAGTAGTTGTGGCACACGGGCTTAGTCGCTCCACAGCATGTGGGATCTTCCCGGACCAGGGTTCAAACCCATGTCCCCTGCACTGGCAGGTGGATTCTTAACCACTGTGCCACCAGGGAAGTCGTCCTTTTTAGGTCTTAAGAAGCTTTGAGAAAGAATTCTTCTTCTCAAGGCACTCAGTAATGAAAAATCCCATTTTGGGAAAGGTATACGTATACAAAGCTTTCAAAGCAAAATCGAGAGTTAAAATACAGCTCAAGAGACCCTTACAGATGTTCCAGTACTTAACTAGTACTAACACTGGGTATGGGGTATTAAAGCTCCTTTATCACTATTTCTAGTTATACTGGATTAGAAATTTGAGAAAATAAATGTTTTCTCTTAATGATATGGTTGCTTATGTCTACAGATACCATCAACTGCTGAAGACTGACATTAGAGGGAGAAGAATGCCACAAGTGGACCAGAGGTCAGTTTACCATCTGTTTTGAAAATACTTCATGAATATCAAAAAACTCAATTTCAAAGTACCCTATAACTTATAAAAATACCATATTTAGATCTGGTAAAACAAAGGCTGGGGCAATTAAGTAAGAAAAGTCCAACGATCAAAATGAACACTTTATACCCATATGTACAAAGCAACTATGAGTCTTCTGAAGAATCAGTCAAGGTTGATAACCCCAGTAATTTATGCTTCTATGAAATAAATGATAGGCAATACCTATTCCTAATTACCTCATGGAAGAAGTGTCTCATCTGAGCCATTTTGGTTTTGAAGCGCTTTAGTTTTTGATGGATCCTCTTATCCTTCTCTAGTTGGGAGATGGTAGCCCACTCACAGTGTAGATAGGAGCTAAAGGGGATGAAAACAGCCAGTCACAGTGTGAGAAAGGGGAACTGGTCAGCTAGTGTCTGAGATGTGGGGATTAGCCAGAAGCAGACATAAGAGTATGTGCTTCAGTGGGGAGACAGTCTCTTAGGTCAGTGCTTCTTAAACTTGATTTTGCACACAAACCACCTGGTCTAGGGTAGGCTTAAAAGTTCACATTTCTAACAGGCACCCAAATGATGCTAACTCTGCTGGTCCACGGATCACACTCTAAGTAGCAAGGTCTTAATCTTAGACTAATGTGAAGAGGATTTTACAAGGGATTTTATCAGGAACCATCCTCACCCCACCTTTCTGCAACTAAATATAAAGAGTCAATTCCCGAGCTTCTCTCTGAATAGACATTTTCCTCACCAAAAACAGGCGAGGAGACTATTAAAAAAAGGGACACATCCCCACCCAGGATAGACTATACAGGAGAACTTTTTACAACCCTGAGGAATTTGGGGTGAAAAGCTTTTTTGCACAGATCACATACTAGTTCTTGTACTTGACAAAGAATTCTTCTGCTTCAGTATATTGTCCAGAAGGAAGCTGAGAAGAAAGAAATTACAGTTACTAACAACTTATTTGTCAAAGAGAACCTTTAATTTTAACACACATGGTAGAGCTTCATACCAATGCTCCCAGAATATATTACTGACTAAGGGATTAAAGAACTTAATCTGGTATTTCAATGCTGGAGGCTTGACAGCTGGAGAAAATAAGCCCTTTTCCAGTTTAAACAAATAAGCGAAAGAAGTGGCAATAAGACAGTTCCTACTTTCCACCTAACTTTTCTCCACCATCTCTTGTAACTACACTGTAGCAATATAGCCTGACATCCAAAGGTGCTCATTACATACAGCCTGTAACTGCAGCATTATGGGCTGACATTAAAAATAGAGGCCTCACCTCCTTCTTCACAATACGCATAGAAAGCACTTTGTCTACAATGGCTGCATCTTCTTCACTGGGATTCTCCTGTAGCAAAAGATGCAGTCAGTCAACAGAGATTGTGAGCAGCAAGACAAAGGTCTCAAATTACTTAAGTTCTCAGCTTACCACAAAGAACTGCATGGAAGGCAAAGTCTCGCCATCTGGTTCCTGCACTGGCTCAGGCAGGATAGGCTCAGTTTTGATTGGACCAGTTACATCTACTTCTTCTTCTTCTTCATCATCTGTGATCTTTATATCCAGATCCTCTGTATATTTTTTCCGTTTAACTTGGCGGTTTGAGCGTCTCTTCTATAGAGACAAAAATGGTTAAAATAACTGCTTAGGTCTCTCAAGGAGAAAACCTTTAAAACTATTCGCCTATAGTCATATACTTAGATTTGACTCCAAAATCCCTATGAAAAATTAAACCAAAAGATGATAAAGGGCTTATTTATCAAATTATGTGATGTCAAATCATGTAACTTATTCTATGTACTGAATATATATTAACTTGCTGAATTGTTTTATCAAAGTATCAGATTCCAGCTGAAAGTAAGCTATTGGCAAGAGGCTCTAAAAAATTGAAACAGGACTCTCAACCTGCAGAGTGCAATGAACTTCACAGGAGGAGCAACCCTGGAGTGCAAAGGTGCAAGAACATTTTGTTTCTAATTGTTTCTTTGTTTTAGTTCTAAAGTTTTTTTGTTTGTTTTAATAAATAGGATCATACTGTATGTATTGTTCTGCTGCTTACTTTTCTGTTAGCATTTTTCTTGGAGATGTTTTCCGTATCAATACATTTCAAATCTGCCTTATTCTTTCAAATGGTTGAGTAAAAGATTTTTTAATTAAATAATCTAAGTAATACTTGCAGCTCATGATAAAAAAATTAGGAAGGACGGAGAGACAAAATTATTATTTTTCAATCATGATTATAACCCCTGGAAAACCCAAAATCAAATGAGTCATTAGAAGCAGAACTACTGAAATTGAGTAAACTTGCTTGGCATAAAATTAATTTTTAAAAATCAATAGCATTCTTATAGAGACTAAGGCAGAAAATACAATAAAAGAAAATATTCTTTTTATGAGAAAATATTAATTATCTTAAGCATTAAATTTAGTAAGAAATATATAAAATCCATGTGAAGAAAACTTTAAAGCACTATAGGAGGACATTAAAAGAGAGCTGAATAAATAGTGAAATATATATACCCTCCCTAATCACATAAATTTGAAAAACAAAATTAACAAAATTTTTTAACTAGATAAGCTGATTCTAAAATTCAAATGAAGAACTAAACATCTAAGAATAACCAGGAAAAATATGGAAAAGTATACTTGGCCTTACTAAATATTAAGGATAATATAAAGCTATACTAATTAACACAACTTGGTACCTCTCCAAGAATAGATAAACATGTCAAGGAAATAATGTCCAGATATAGACTAAAATACTCATGTGGATTTAGAACATGATAAAAACAGAAACTTCTAATCAGTGAGGAAAAAGTGGATTATTCTATAAAATGGGATTGAAAACAGATGACTAGCCATCTAGTGGATGTAAGAAACAAATCTACAAAAAGACTGCAAGATTTAAAAGTTTAAAAAAAAGATAAAATTTCTAAAAGAAGATGTGGAAGAATTTTTTTTTATAATCCTGGAGTAGAGAAGGTGTTTCTAATAAATTGATCAATTTGACCTTGTAAAAAGTTTAAGATATCTGCGTAATATTAATATAATCCATCATAAACAAAGTTGAGACTAATAATAAACTAGAGAAAAAATGCCATATGATACATTTCCCAAGCATAAAGAGGTCTTTTGAATCACTAAGAAAAAGATCAATACAATAGAAATATGGGCAAATAACATAAATAGTTCATAGAAAAAAACAGAATGGCTTTTAGTGTAAAATGATGCTCACACTCAGAATAAAACTGTTACAACTGAAAACTAAACTGAGATCCCCATTTTTTTTTCTTGCACCTAACCGAGTGACAAAAATCAGAAAGTTGGATCAAATATTTGAAACAGGAACGCACACATTGTTGGTGAGAGTACACACTGGCATGAAGAAAATTTCTACAGAAGAAAATTTGACAATACCCTTTGATCCAACAATTCCACTTTAAAGATATTATCCTACAGATAAATTTGCACATATATACAAATCTCTGTAGCATTACTTGTGGTAGTAGAAGACCAGAGAAAACCTAAATGCTTATCAACAGGGGATTGGTTAAACAAATTACGCTATAGTCAAAATATGGAATATTTGGAACTCTCACTGGAACTCTCACTGCTGGTGGAAGTGTAAAATGACACAATCACTTCGGAAGCTGGCAGATTCTTATAAAGTTAAACGGTTAAATGTTTAACTACCCCACAGTCTATCAACTCCTGGGAATTTAGCTATGAGAAGTGAAAACCTATGTCCACAAAGTATGTGTACTGAGACTGTTCATTGCAGGCTTACTCATAACAGCTCCAAATTGGGAACAAACCAAATGTCTAACAGAATGAATAAACACTGTACTATATTCATAAATAAAAACGTTTCTCAAGAAAAAAAAAAAAGAATGAACTGCAGATACATCAACAACATGAATAAATCTGAACAACATTATGCTGAAAAAAGTGAGACTCAAGAGTACATACTATGTGTTTCCATTTACATGAAGTTCAAGAACAGGCTAAGTTTAATCTATGGTAATAAAAATGGGCCCAATGGTTGCCTATGTGGAGGTGTGGGGGAGAGGATGGTGAACTGACTGAAAAGAGGGTACAAGGGACCTTTCTGGGATGATGGAACACGGGACGTCATTAAATAATCTCTCGGGGCTTCCCTGGTGGCGCAGTGGTTGAGAGTCCGCCTGCCGATGCAGGGGACATGGGCTCGTGCCCCGGTCCAGGAAGATCCCACATGCCGCGGAGCGGCTGGGCCCGTGAGCCATGGCCGCTGGGCCTGCGTGTCTGGAGCCTGTGCTCCGCAACAGGAGAGGCCACAACAGTGAGGGGCCCACGTACCACAAAATAATAATAATAATAATAATAATCTCTCTACTTTGGTGTATATTTCAAATTTTTCCTAATAGAAAACAAGAGTGTGAGGAAGAATGGCTAGATCTATCTTTTTGATAAAGAACTACTTTCAAGATATATTGTTGGAGAAAAAAAGCAACAGTACAGAAGAGTAGGTATGGAATACTTACAGTAAGTGGTAGTGGAATTAGAGTGCTCATGAAAGTAAAGAATATTTCTGGAAGGATACACAAAAGTAGTAACAGAGGTTACCTCTGGAGAAAAGACCTGGGGGACTGTGAGGTCTCCATTGCCAACACTGGCATTACCAATGTTATGGGCTTAATTGTATCCCCTCAAATTCTTATGTTGAAATCCTAACCCCTGGTACTTCAGAATGTGACTGTATCTGAAGACAGGGCCTTTAAAGAGGTGATTAAGTTAGGGTGGGCACTAATTCAACTGGATTTGTGTCCTTAAAAGAGGAGGGAATTTGGACACACGCAAAGACACCAGGGATATATGCACTGAGGAAAGACCATGTGCGGACACAGTGAGAAGGTAGCCCTCTGCAAGCCAAGGAGAGAGGTCTCAGAGGTAACCAGACCTGCTGACCTCTTGATCTTGGACTTCTAGCCTGTGGTATTTTGTATTGGCAACCCTAGCATATTAATACACCACTTTTGAAATTTTTTAAATCTTTGTATTTCTTGTATCACAAAGATTTGCCTTCAGTTTGTGTTTTGTTTATTTAACAAACACCTTATTTAACCCTTTGTTTATTTAACAAACACATATGTAACTTTTACTATGCTCTCTTACCTAAACACTGTTCTATGTGCTTTATAAATGTTTACATTTAAGCCTCCTAAAAACCCTACTTGGTAGATATTACTATCTGCATTTTAGGGATGAGGAAATTGAGACACCAAGAGGTTAAGTAAACTTGCCTGAAGTGACAATGTTAGTGAACAGTAGCGTTAAGAAGAGAACCCAAGAAATCTTGCTCCAGTCTGTGGTCTTAACCACTATGCTGTTTAGAGAATTTTGTTGTTGTTGCACATGCATAATTTTTATACAGTTAAATGTATCGATCTTCCCCTTTATGACTTCTGAATTTTAATACTCTCCTTAGAAAGACCTACCTGATTTTACAATTATTTAAAAAAAAACTTATCCATGTTTTATAAAGGTTCATGATTTCAATTTTTGCATTTAGACCTTTGATTAAACTAGAAATTGTTTTTGTTAAAGAGTAATGCAAGAAATTCAATTTTATTTATTTCTTCCTAAATGTGTAGCCAGTTGTCCTAACTTAATTTATTAACTAATCTTTCTTTCCATTGATTTTATTTTTTTATTATTATTATTTTTTGGCTGCACCACATGGCTTGCAGGATCTTAGTTCCCAGACCAGGGATTGAACCCGGGCCCTCGGAAGTGAGAGTGCAGAGTCCTAACCATTGGACCACCAGGGAATTCTCTCCACTGATTTTAAATGGCCTTTTAACTCATATACTAACTTCTCATAACAACTATTTGAATCCTCTTCTAGACTCTATTATCTTTTACTAATCTCTTATTTCTTCTCTAATTTTAAACTCTTAGCAATTATTATTTCATAATATACTCTAATGTCTGTTAAATCTAGCTTTTGCCTCATTCTCCTTTTCAAAAATGTCCTGGCTATTCTCACATGTAAACATACCCCAGAAGAACCGAAGTCTCAGTTTATCAAGGTATTGAATGCATATTAAGGAAGAGGGGATATAAAAAAATAAATAAATAAAATAAAATTCAAATCAAAAGAAAAAAAGGAAGAGGGGAGACATTTATAAAGTACTGATAGCTAGTGAGGCACCTGAGGTTTGTTTAGTCCAAACCTCCGTTTTTCAGATGAAGAATTTACACATAGCTAAGTAACCTGGCCAGGCCCATTAGAGCTACTTAGAAGTACCACGGGTCTCCTGAATCATTAACAGCACATTCTTTCCATGGTTGGAAACTAGAGCCAAAGATGGTACCATAAGGCAACAGAGATAGAGGACTAAAGTTCTTCTGGTCCAGCTTCTTTTATTCTCTTCCCAATGCTTCTCATCTTCAAAAGGTAGCAAAAACATTGTACCTTAAACACCCCAGTTCTCAGCGCCAAAACCCTGAAGTTTTGGCAAGAATTGAAAACCCTGAAGTTTTGGAAGAAGTAAGGCAAAAGGGGGATAGCTGGACAGTTCTAAGAGAAACCAAAGTATTGCCATACCCAAAACAACAATCTTGCAGCATAATTTCATATTTGCTTAGTCTTTGAAATACTGGAATTTGAGAAAATGAGTATTGCTTTTTTATAGTAATATGCTTTTTGCCTAAAAAAAATTTAAATTTAAAAGACATGACCATGACCAGATCTTGCCTCTTCTACTTTTTAGGACTACCTCTGGTTTAGAAAAACTGGTGAAATGTGCATAGGCTTATCGTCTCTCAGTATCTATTCTTGGTCTGTCTGTCAGAAGTAAAACATGATTTTTTTCAGTAAGTTCTTCAGGGCTCCTTTTACCTGAATGCTGCTTTCTTCATCTTCCCGGGGTGATTGTGCAGGCATGACTTCCACATCTGAATTATCAGATGAGGTATTACGCTTTCTCTTCTTACCCACCACAGGAGTGATGGTGCTAAAAAGGAAAAACCAAATTCAGTTACAGTGAAGGCAAGGAAAATTTAGGAGTAAGAAAATATAATTAATCTAAACCATCACATACAAAGTCTCCAGGCATAAGTGTCTAGATCTTCAGTCTGTGGGACACACAGCTATTGAGTAGCATGTTTGAAAAAAGAAGATATTAGGGTTTCTAAAATACCAGCTGACCTTTACACCAGATCTGACAAATCTCTGTTACCACTGTATTCACAAATACCTGAAGAAAGGTAGAGTAACACAGCAGAATGAATTCTTGACTAAGAATTACAAGGCCTTGTTTTAGTTCCAGTTCTGTCACTAGCTGGGCATTAGTTTCGTAAGTAGCAAACACTGATGATAACATCTGGCCTGACAGCTGTTGAGGATCAAGTAAGATAACAGATATGAAACTTGCTTTTTAAAGCTGAAAAATCCTGTACAGATATGAAGCATTATTATAATTACACCACAAAGCCTGAAGAATCTCAGGGAATGGAAGCTAGAGAGAAAGGAGTGAAGCTACAAGACACAGAAGGAATTCTTGTCAATTGTGACAAGAATTCTGTGGCAAGCCATGGTTCTGTCAAGACTGCTTAAGGCTGACAGTGGCTGCTGAAATCTTCCCCAGTTCACAGAGGAAATGTAAGAACAGGGCAGCTATGTCTACAGCAGCTCTCTTTTACTGGTGTGGGTGGTAGGAAGCTAGTGAGAAGTCTTCCACACTATGGTGATACAAAATCGGGAAGAATATAGAAAAACACAGGCACAGCTTTTAAATGTAACCCCTAACACAAGACTGGCTATCTTTCCCGTGCCTTGGTGTTCACTTGGGACAGAGAAAAGAAAGGCCTTATTATCTTCTATGACAGAGAGATCACCTTGAGCTTTGTAGCTGCTGAATACAACACGAATGTTAAAATGTATGCACTATCCTCAAATGTCCCATCAAAAGAGCAAAGGGTGGTACTTACTTTAGCTTACTCTTGCCCTTGGTTTTGGAGGTACCAGATGTTTTGCTCTTCTTTGGCTTTTCTTCCTTGAGCCTCTCCCCACTGCTCTTCTTCCTGCGTTTCTTTTCACCTTCCTCCTCAGGCCGAACGCTAGGCAACTCATCCTCATTCAGGACTCGAGGGATGTTCTGTTCGCCCCGAGCACGGGCCCTAGCAATGGCCTCCGCTACAATCCGATTCGCTTTCTCTTGCTTCTTCTGGTGCTCCAGCCTACGGTTTTCCTCAATTCCCGTCTTGCCCCCCGTATGAGGAGCAGAGCTTGCTGGTGAGGACAGAGCTGCCACTTCACTGGCACTTAGAACTTTAACTACGGAGAGCCCAGAAGAGGCCCCTTGGGAAGAGCCGGCCTACAGAAATAAAGACACTAAAATTTCAACATGCTTATAGCTAAATAACCTGAATAAAACAACTCTGATGCAGGTAGGCTAGAAACGTCAGTTCTCTAATTCCTCAAGAAGCAGACTCAGACCAAGTCTTACTGAACCTAGAGACACATTCCAAAAAAAAAAACAAAAAGTTTTTTTTGGTGGGATGTGCATGAGAAAAGGCAAGAATTGTGCCAAATTAACCTTAAATATCCTTAAGCCATGCTCCTAATGTCAATACTCAGATCCATAATTCCAGAAAATTTTCAAACAATACAACCAACACTGGTCTCTAGGCTAAAGGTAAAAAAATTCAAATTCTACTCTTGGCCTACCTTCATCTCCCTGGGGGTGAGAGGAAGGACAATCATTTGACCTCTTTAAGGCTATTTCTTTATGTTTCAAATGAGAGGATATTTCCAGTCACTTTCATTTCACAAGAACATTAAGAAAAGATTGTAAATGAAACGGTTCAAAGACAAATACCAGACAAATCATCTCTGATCCCAAACCCAATAATAACCCTCAAATCTTTTCATGATGTAATTACAACAAGGTTTCCACGGGTGAAGGAAATAAAAGTCTGCATGTCACTTCAGAGGTATGAACCTAGACTGGCCCCACGTTCAACAGTGAGTGACTGCCGAGGGGAACAGCCAGGGACTAAGGGATGTGCTTCCCTTGTTTACTATGGAAGTCTCACCTGGGGCTGCAGCACCACCTTGAGCGGTACTGAAAGTCTCTGTCCCGGGCCCTGCCCTGGTCCCATTATCTGAGCCTGCTGCACAGAGGAAAGAGCCACTGGCTGGGCTGAGGATGGCTGCTGGGGCTGTGGCTGCGACGACGGAGGCTGCGGTACAATCTGGATCTTCTGCTGTGGCGGCTGCACCTGCAGCTGGATAGTCACTACTTTGGCCGGCTGCCCCTGGGCATTCTTGGCTTGCGTCAGGGCTGCCAGCTGGTTGCCCTGTAACACTATCTTGCCTGGCAGACTCCCCAGCACGACATGCCGGTGTCCTTGGGGACCTCCAGACTGTGGCTGCTGGAGGACCAGCGTGATGCGTTTCGATTCACCCTAGAGTGAAGAAAGGAAATTGCAAGAGAGGTAGAACATTAAAGAATGGCAGACCCCTTAATATTTACACCAGTTTTCCTCATCCTAGAGTTATAACAGCTGAGGGTCAGAAAACACAGTATAATTCCTTCTGTTCATCCTCCTCTCTTTCCTGATAAGACCTTTTCTATATAACCTCTGCCCAGCGGGTATCAAGCCTGTTCTTGAAAAACTGTTGGGAGGCTCACTCTATTTCTATGGCAGTCATTCCATTTTCTGGAAATCTATTAGAACAAAAGTCTATACTGAACTGAAATCCACCTCCTTATAGCTTCTCTCCACCAATGCTACTTATCTTAATACTGTCTTCCCCTCCCCCCAAACTCTTCTGGCCCTTGATTCAGAGACTAGAGCCTCTATTTTCTTATACCAGAAACTAGCCTTTTCACTGGGCAAAGTCAGAGGAGGACAATCTTAGTAATAAGAACAGGGGAGAGATACACATAGCTTCCATAAGTGTTGCAAATATAAATAAATGTAGTTTTCCAAAAATGATTCTTGTTCCCATTGCATCCTATATTACTCATATAACTTTGTATCATACATTATTATGAGTTCTTGTTTAAGGTCTGTATTTCCTGGCAGACTGTGAGCTCTGTAAGGACAGAGACTGTGTCTATCTTGCTCAGCACCAGCTAGGCACAGTGTAAATATGTAGTAAGAGCTCAAAAAAATACATTAACACTAACTGCTTCCACCTAGTAAGTAATAAATACATTGCTGTCAATACTAACTGATAAAAAGTACAGATGGGATTTAAACAGGATTTCCTAGAGACAGCTCTCCTGTGCTTGCTCTCACACAGTTGCTGGGCCCTCTACTAAACCAAAATTCACCTCCCCCTTTCACTCAAGTCACCTGGGTAGGTGTAGAGGTCAGTGTAACTGCAGGCTTCAGTGGGGGCCCTGTGGCCCCAGGGTTTCCAGCAGGAGCTGAACCCTTAACTGGCTGTAGGACCAGCTGCTTTACTGGTCTGCTGGGCTGGACAATGCGCTGAACAGTAGCCTGGTTCCCAGGGACCTTGGCAGCCAACACTGTATTACCAGAGACAATGGAAACACCAGGTCGAAGGGGAGTGCCGGTTAGCACTTTGGTAAAAGTGACTTTTCCACCATTGGCTGTGCCAGCCACGAGGGGCTGAGCTGTGCTGGTGATACCTTGGGCCTGAATTTGTGCCACATGGGCACCAGTGACTGAGGAGCTGGGTGGGGCCTTAAGGATAACAATCTTAGGGGCTGACTGAGGTGGCTGCCCTCCAGCACTACTGGAGGGGACAGCTGTGGCAGAGACACCCATGAAAGGATTCCCTTGGCTCAGGATCTCCTGGCTCTTGGAGACCTGCAAAAGTCCTGACGTTGGCGTCGGTGTCTGTAAGACAGGTGGGGCTGGCTGCTCTTGGCTGACGGGCTGAGTGGTATAATCATGCAAGGTTAAAGATTCTGGAGCTGGAGCTGTCGATTCTTTGGGAAGTTCTGTGGGGGCTGTTTCCTCTGGTGGGGGGACCAAGTCACTTGCTGATGAATTCCCCACATCACCACCTCCACCATCCTGGTTCATCTGATCCAAGGAGTCCAGAGAGCTTGGCAGTCCAAGGGCTTCCTCAATAGGGTCTTGTGTAACCTGATTGAAGCTGTCATCAGTAAGAGAGTCCAGGCCAAATAAATTTGGGTCGTCAAACAGATCCATGATGGGGTCTGCCATCTTGGGAAAGCAGTGGGGGTTACTTCCCCAAGGTTTAGGGAGGGAAGGGGAGGGGGGGTAATGGCTCTCCCCTCCCCTCCCCTATTAAGAAAAAAATGTACACAATGGAAGAGGACTACTCTTCAGGTAAAGAGGCAAGAAACAAGTGCATGTCAGATTGTCCTGACCTTCATGGAGCAAGATGGCTAGGTCTTCAGAGGAAGATGGTGGAACTCCTGTTGTAGGAAGACAAATGACAAATAAGCAAAGTAGGTGACCTCAGGGAAAACTGCTAGCCTT
This sequence comes from Hyperoodon ampullatus, assembly GCF_949752795.1. Taxonomy (NCBI): domain Eukaryota; kingdom Metazoa; phylum Chordata; class Mammalia; order Artiodactyla; family Ziphiidae; genus Hyperoodon; species Hyperoodon ampullatus. Next base: position 104,709,610 of record NC_136916.1, read on the forward strand.
AATATCAAATAGCATCAAAATAATAAGAGAAGAGGGAAATGTGAGGTAATCTGAGGACAGAGACACAGCGGAAAGAACATCCACATTTCTGCCTTAAAACTAAAACTAAAAAAGAAAAAAAGAAACAATCCAACGCCCTTTTGGGGCTCTTACACACTTTGAAGCTTCTGTCTGTCAAGATCATTCAGCTATCTCTGTCCATTTCTTTTTACAATTATCATTCTTAGCTAGAGATCAGGAAATTTAACATTCATTCACCTTCTATTTCAGGTTCGTAAGTTGACAGAACTTAACAATATACCAGCAATACTTCAGTGAATATAGCTAAAGACTTCTGGATATACTGTATTTTGTAAGTTTCCCTTGTATTTTAGATACTTTTACTTACTACTGGCAAAAATAACCACCTTTAACCAAGCTTACAGTATAATCTTACCCAGGAAGTTTCACAAACTTTATTCTACTTAACCTATCAATGAATCTATACATAGTGTTTCTGTTATGACGTCCCCTCCCCACTTTCTCATATTTAAGATCAAAAACTTCCTTTGCAAGAGATTCAAAGAATTCTACAATTTCATTCTAGTTTATATTCCCAACTTTCAGTCTCATCACTTCTTATGCTCTCATCACTTCCTATATATACCCTATATTCCAGTCCAACTAGACAATACGGTTCCCTTAATGACGTTCCTATCTGCATGACTTTGCCTATTATGCTGTAGTTTCTTCCTGGAACATCCCCACCACGCTCCTCCCAAACTTCTCTTCCAGCTAAAATCTCTGACACCCTCAAAGGTCTTCTACTCCACAAGGTGAGCCCTGAAGCTCCATAAGGTGAGCAATTTTTGATGACTTGGTCCATTCACCTTCTTTAAATATCCACAGTGTTGTCTGCACCTTATTTAAAGCACTTATATTTAACATTTTATTAAAATGCTAAGTTTCTTGTCCATTTCCTCTGAAGGCCCAAAAGGTTCCTTCGTGCAAATTATAAAAAACTGCCTACTCAAGATACTTGTTTGCCATCTGCTGGAAAACTGTCATACTAAACATATTATCTATGATGATAGTGAACACGTGCAATGCACACCTTGCACAACCCTGCATGGTGGCCCAGCTCCTCTTTCCCCGAGAAAGAAGAGTTCCTGAATGGTGGGGACCACGTCTTATTCATCTGTGGATCCCTAAAGAACCAGAAGAATATCACATACACAATAGCTACTCAAAAAAAATTTAATGAATTAAAGTATTTGCTTGCAGCGTCTGGAATGAACCATTCAGTCCTTAGAGAAACTGTTATTCCCTGATTCCAAGATGAGACAGTAGAATACTTCCTATCTTGAAAAACTGTCCTACAAATAACTGAAATTATGTTTACTAAATCCACATCTGGGGCTTTAAGTTCATAAAATGCTGGGAAAAGGAAAAACTAAGACAAGGAATTATAAGTACATCACCACCTAACTAAACTATATGAAAATGTAGTATCTGCTCTTTGTATACGATATCAGTATTTGTCAATCCAGAAAAGCCTTGCTTGATAACACCATTTCTCCTAACTTTTAGAAGATATCAGAGAAGAAATTTGTCAGTGACACAGTACAGACTTGACTGAAGAAGGCTCTTCCACACAAGCCCCAAACTTTTTTTCCCCTTTCCTTAACCCATTCCAGTTATCCTTGTAAAACAATATAATGTGGGTAAGTAGCCCAGAAAATCAGACATAGATAACAGAACAGACTCATCAGTAGTTGGCACATCGGTCAAAATTACAAAGCATACATGGCATCTCCACCAATGTTAAACAAGATCTTCCTAGCTTCAGTAACTGTATACCCTTCACATCTCAACCAGGGTCTGTATCACTTCCCAGTCCTGGTTAAACTATTCCACTAGCTCATTCCAGCCTCTCCTATCTAATACCTGCCCCAAAATAACTCAAAATGGTGATCAGAAGAGTTATGGATAGGACTTCCCTGGTGAAACAGTGGTTCAGAATCCGCCTGCCAATGCAGGGGACACGGGTGCGAGCCCTGGTCCGGGAAGATTCCACATGCTGCGGAGCAACTAAGCCCATGTGCCACAACTACTGAGCCCGCGTGCCACAACTATTGAAGCCCACGCACCTACAGCCCGTGCTCCGCAACAGGAGAAGCCACCACAATGAGAAGCCTGCGCACCGCAATGAAGAGTAGCCCCCGCTCGCCGCAACTAGAGAAGAGCCTGCATGCAGCAACGAAGACCCAATGCAGCCATAAAAAATTAATTAATTAATTAATTAATTATTTTTAAGTTATGGATATTTCTTAATTTAATGAAAATCTACTGAATAATTTTATAGATTTTCTCAACACTACCATCAGCTTTTTTCTAGTTATGCCCTACTTTGTCACCTATAATCTTTCACTTCCTATTCACTGTCAGAGAAGTTACACTAAATATCTAACAGTTAAGTGTCACAAAAAAACTACAGTGAGGGCTTCCCTGGTGGCGCAGTGGTTGAGAGTCTGCCTGCCGATGCAGGGGACACGGGTTCGTGCCCCGGTCCGGAAAGATCCCACATGCCGCGGAGCGGCTGGGCCCGTGAGCCATGGCCGCTGGGCCTGCGTGTCCGGAGCCTGTGCTCCGCAACGGGAGAGGCTACAACAGTGAGAGGCCCACGTACAGGAAAGAAAAAAAAAAAAAAAAAAAAAACTATAGTGAAAGTTTGCACTAACTAAAAGTTTATGGTGATAATAGTTTATAACTTGCCTTTTCTTCCATGGGGTATTTTGTCCTTTCCAGGACTCCTTGCTATTTATTCACCCAAATGCTCTCCCTTCCCTCCACAACAGCCCAACGTCAGAGAGAGAGAGAGATCTCATTTTTTAATGGGAGAAACGAGGCTAATAGCTTCTGAAATATTTCCTTACTTCCATATGACTCAAGTATAAGTTTTTAAAGGTCAATGCACTTATCATTTATCTCCCTTCCCAATTTTTGGGCCAAATTTCTGCTTCTCCTGGGTCAGTCGGGGCCCAATAATTTAAAAACCTCACCATTGACTTATGCCACAGCATCAAGTCTCACCACTTCTCAGTCCCATCCCATCAACTCACCTCTACTGACCTAATTCATCTTGTACAATTTTTTTAATCCTAGTCTCCAGCTTCTTTCTTAACTCACATCTTTAAGTTGTCCTTGACTCTCAAAAGAATAAACCTTCTCCAAACATATCTCCAACTTTCCTCACCCCTCCTTCTATTCCTACTTATGGGTTATCCTGGCTATACCCATGTCTGGCCTACTCTACCAAGTTCATCTACCCCATGGTAGATAAGCTTGGTTGAATTCTCTTTCCATGGTTCAAACCCTGGTAATAAAAATAAATAGATGTTGGACTTCCCTGGTGACACAATGGTTAAGAATCTCCCTGCCAATGTAGGGGACACAGGTTCGAGCCCTGGTCTGGGAACATACCACATGCCACGGAACAACTGAGCCGGTGCGCCACAACTACTGAGTCTGCACTCTAGAGCCCGTGAGCCACAACTACTGAAGCCCGCGTGCCTAGAGCTCGTGCTCCGGAACAAGAGAAGGAGAAGCCACCGCAATGTGAAGTAGTCCCTGCTCACTGCAACTAGAGAAAGCCTGTGTGCAGCAATGAAGACCCAATGCAGCCGAATATAAATAAATAAATAAATTTTTAAAACAAATAAATAGATGTTAAGCACTCAAATATACGAAACCCTTAATATATCCCTAAGTAAAGCAACTGCCTAGATAAAGAAATCATAGCAAACTTTAATCATATTGAGAATGAAAAGCCAGTCTTCACCTACCACTGCCCCAAAGAGGAACATATGTATATGCTCAAAAGGAAAGACAGAGCTTGATGGTTGCACTTAATCACTTTCCATAGTTCCAAACTAATGAGTAGACTAACGACAGAAAATCTTGGCGGGGGGGGGGAGGGAGAGGGAGAGAAGTAGAACTAACTAGGAAGTTAAGGTTAAAATCCGAGGCCACCCGTCTAAAACTTCCAAATAACAAGCCAGAGAAATTCTTTATATAAAGCCCTTCCTCTCATCGTCTTCTTTGAGGAGAAACTACTCCCTTCCCTTGAAATAAATATAAACTGATTTTTTTTTGCAGCTTTATCATCTTTAATGCAGTTCTTCTGGGTTTTCTTAGAAACCCAGAGTCCCAACTCTCCTGGTCTTATTTTAACGTGTCTCCCTACCCTTGCCCATTTCAATAATAACTTGTCTGTCCAATCATAAAGGACTTAGTTTTAATTCTACTCTATACTTTTCCATCTCAATCTCCCCATACCTTTCAACAAAGCAGTGATTCTCAACTGGGAGATGGAAGGTATGCAAAGTTTGAAAATGTGCATTCGGTGTTATAATTTTATATTTGTCAAATGGAAAAGGAAAACATCTCATTGTTTAGGTTATTTATATTCAGTAAAACTGGACAACATGGGTAGGGGCGGGGGGCAGAGAAAGAAGTATGCCTGGTTTGGAAGGATTATCGACATCTCTGTGATGGGGTAAGATTTCTTATGGTCTCTCAAAAGGGAGTTTATCATATTGTTTATGACGGATGAGAAACACTGCAACAGAAATTAGTCCAGCTGTCTAAGACATAAAATTACATAAACTGAACTACAGACATCCATTCTCCCTTTACAGATTTCTCTGTACTGTCCATCCTCTTAGAAGATAACAGACGAATGCCATATTGACAAAAACTGATCTTTTCTGGGGCGTTAATATGCACTTTTAGAAAGTAGCAGCCATGCCCACTTAACCTCTAACTGCTCAAAGAACAAACTATTTTACTTCAAAGTATTAATCTTGTTATTGGAAACTATCCTTTCAAGAGGATCAGCGCAGGCAGGCAGGCAGACATAAACAGGATATGGAAACAAGATGGGTAGAAGCAGTTTGAAGAAATCCCTTGAAAATAAAATAAACCAGAAGGCTTGAAATGAAAATCACCAACATAATTTTAAAAGAGGAGGATTTAAAAACTGTACCATGGAGACATTTGTGAAAACCAAAGGGTCTCAAATCTTTGGGAAATAAACATCCAAGGTGAATGGAATCACAATTTAGGGTCAGCAGAGGATCAGGATGGAAGGACACAGACCATAAGAAATAGAGCTATTAACTTGGAGCCACCCAGGAGATTCTCCTCACGAAGATCGAGATCCTAGGCCATTTTCTCTATCTTCACCATTCTCAATTCCAAATGTATGGCTACTCTGTTTTTGTTTTCCCAATTACCGAAGAAAGCACTCAAACCTCAATCAGGAGTATGGACATTTGGGGCAAACATGGCTGGTAAAGTGAGTCCTTCTGAATAAACAGGGAAAGCAAAATAGGCAACTATGAATGCTAAAAGCATGTTCGTATGTTCACGGGGTAAAGGAGAAACTACAGAAATTATATGTACTCATGTGGAAGGGAAGGGGCAAGGTAAGGAAGTGCGGGGTTGACGGAGAGGGAGACGCGACTGGGGGCGGGGGTGGCGGGGACCCGGGTGCATTACCTGCTCATACTGCCAGGGCTGGTGCCAGTAAGGCCCACACAGCAGAGGCGGGAGATGTCGGGCAACTGGAGCCCCCAAAATGGAGGTGAGGTACATGTTCTTGAGGGAGTGAGCTAGCGGGGTGCCCTCCAGGGTGGGGATGGCCAAGACGGGAAGATGCGGGGTGGGGGGGTGTGGATGCCCGGGTGGGAGCAATGTGAGGGTGGAAGCTACAGGCGGGAAGGCCCGACTAGCCCTTAGGTAGAAAAAGAGCTGTGCCTCACCTCAGCAAGGTAAGAGAGGTGCCTTTACCTGCAGCGGCCGTGGGGGGCCGGTTCGCCCCTCTCGCTGTCTCTCCAGCACCAGTTCCCCCTCCTCCTGCGCAGCCTAACTTGATGCTCCTGCCCGCCCCGCGTCCTCATTCGCTAAACTCCACTGCCACTCACAATAGGGTCAAACACGCAAAACAGCGCAATGGGCGGGACTAGACAGAGCTTCCCCCTCCCCCGCCACCGCGAGGTTAGGTTGAGAGCGCACGGAGAGGCCTATCCGGTTTCCAGGGCCGAAGCGAAGCCTGCAGCTTGCTTGAAAAAAAAAAAGGAGCCTGGCCAGCGGAACGGTCTCAAGCTGCGGGAAACTAGTCCTGGCGATTAAATTCCCCCACCACCTACACTGTTTTCTGTACACCAAAGAGCGTAAACTCGGGAGGGAGGGTTCCACACTAGGCCAACTCCGCCTCCCTCTGAATCCCCTGCCTTCTAGCAGCACTGTCAATTCCTCTGCTGTAGTGACTGCACCTTATCCCACGACCCATTAAAAGGGGCCAAATCTTCCGTCCATCATGGGAGTGAGTCAGCCCAATTGCTGGAACATGGGGCCTTTTACTCTTAAAAGATAAAGTGCTCTCTCTGCCACAAGCCAAACTGCATTCATGATAGCAATGAAAAACAGCCATGAGACGTGTAGAGGAAACTCTAAGTAGCTCTGAAGTTCAGTCTTGCTCAAGTGTAAATCACAAAGAAGAAATCAGAGGGAGATAAGATTGAAGGGATAGGTAAGGGCCATACCCTTCAAGGAAAAAGCCTTGAACACCATGTTAAAGCATTTTCTTCTAGGTGGATGAGGAGCCACTGAAACATGGAACGACATAATCAGAAATGCATTTTAGTTAGCTAACTCTGGCTGTTGGATAGAGAATAGATTTGGGGGATGATGGAACAGAGGACACAGAAAGTAGTCAGGAGGCTGCTGTGGTAAGTCCAGAAAAGAGTTGTATTGTGGATGCTTGCTGGGTTTTTTTTTTCCTGCTTCCCCCTCCCTATATTGGGAGAATAGCGCAAGGTTCAAAGTCTTCAATGGAAGAGTGGATCTTAATCCCCACTACAGAGCTGGGATGGGTGGGTGGGGGTACTGAAATGAGGCGCAGAGTCCCATCTCCTCTCCTTGTCGGAGAAGTACGCACATGACCTAGCCTAGTCTAAGTGGACACTCCTGTGGAAAACCTTGACTTTGCAGTGGTAATACAAAGATCCAGAACCAACCAGTTAGACAATATTCAGCAATGTCAGACACTGGAATTCTGCAGCATCATAAACAGACTGTTCAGGGCTATGATCCTGGCCACATTCTCCATGATTCCAACTTCCCTTGGTTTCAGATCATTTTCTAAATCAGATTCTCTAGCATTCCCACTGATTTTGTGAGCCACGCAATATCCTTCGAGTATGTTCCCCTTCTGCTTAAGTTAGCCAAAAGATGATTTCTGTTGTTTGCAACCAACAAGATGATTAGAGCCTGAATCATAGCAATGTGGTTCAAAAGGTAATGATAGGAAGGAAAGGCCAGAGCGGAATAATACTTAGGGGATAAAAATTGGTAAAACCTAGAGTTTACAGGGAAAGATGAGTTCAGCCATGTTTAGTCTGAGTTGCCTATAGCATGTTAAGTAGTGATAATCAATAGAAGGTTGGATTATAAATATAAAAGTTGGCTTGGTGACAGAGTTATCAGTATCAAAATAGTTTTAAGAGTGGAGATTACCCAGGGAGTATGAAGAGCAGAGCTAGTATATGAAACACTGCACCAATACTGTTGGGGAGACAACAGAGAATGTGAGGGGTCTGTGAAGAACTGGATGTCCATTCCAAAGAGAGCAGCTGCTATTCAGCTCTAGTTAAGTGTTGCCATATGGAAACACACATCCAAGATTGAGAGAGAACTTCAGGTTTTTCAAAAGCCAGAAATACAGAGTTTTATGTAAATCTTCTGGGTTTTAAATGCAGACAACTAATTTTTTTAAACGTTTTAAACACTATGCGTTAGAAAAAACACTTAGCTGGAACCCCCCAAATTTGAGATTTTCGGTGTAGAGTGAAAAAAGCTAAAGAGGAACCCAAGAGAACATCAGGATTTAAGAATCAGAATAAGCCACACCTACTAAGCAGGTAGAGAAGGCAAAGCTAGAGAAGCAGAGAGTGCAATATCACCGAAGCAAAGACAGTAGAGTGTTGCCGAGGGAAAGAGCGATCAATTGCATTGAACAAAGCAAAAATGTCCAATAATATAAGAACTTTAAAATGTCCATTGGATTTAATGCATCTCTACTTTTCACTGTCAAGCTAAGAGTAATCAGTCCCATATGAGCTTTCATAGTATTTTTGTTAAGTACTCTTTGGGGATAATTATCTTCTACTTCGTATTTTAGTTATATTTGTATGTGGAGGTATGATGAGCTTAAAGTCAGAGGGATCTGGGTTCAAATTTCTGTCCCACTAAGTAAATAAATCTTTCTCAGTCTAGTTCATTCCTGTGTACAAAGGGGGGTCAAATTACAGGGCCATTAATGAGGATTAATGAAACATCTCGCACACTTCTTGGTATGTAACCACTATTTCTAGGACGTACTCAACGAATGTTGCTGGATAGACTATTTGGAAAAAAACTGTTTTTGCCAGTGTCTCTACCTACCTTGGAGATGCTAGGCAGCCTTAGAGGGAATCACCACCCAGATGAATGGCCTTCAAAATAATTCATTAATTTCAGCAGGCTAATATCTATTGAGCTTGAATATGCACTGTAGCCCTTGCTTCCTCTACATTAATTTACAGCAAACAGGAATAACTATACTTTAGATTCTAGCATCTAAAGATCATGTTCAACTAACCGGCTTCAGTCAGCCTAACCTGCTACAGATGTTCTAAGTCACTAGCATCCAACTTTGAGTAGTGAGAGACCTAAATTAAAACTCTCGGGCCTCCCTGGTGGCGCAGTGGTTGAGAGTCCGCCTGCCGATGCAGGGGATACGGGTTCGTGCCCCGGTCCGGGAGGATCTCATATGCCGCGGAGCGGCTGGGCCCGTGAGCCATGGCCGCTGAGCCTGCGCGTCCGGAGCCTGTGCTCCGCAACGGGAGAGGCCACAACAGTGAGAGGCCCGCATACCGCAAAAAAAAAAAAAAAAAAAAAAAAAAAACTCTCAGGGTGCCAAGGAAGGGTCATAAAGATTTCAGAAACACCCTCGCCGCCCAAACACTTTTTTCTAATGGCTTCCAGGACATCACACTTTTCTGATTTTCATTCTACCTCTCTGGCCAATTCTCCTTTGCTATTCTTCTCCTCTTACCGGCCTTTAATTGTTGAAGTTCACCAAGCTTTGGTCCTAGGCCTTCTCTTTTTTTCATTCTATACTTTCTTTTCAAGAAGGTCTAATTCACGTACAAGGTCTCAATTCATTATTTTCTTCAACAAACTATCTATATACTTACGTCTCTCATTTATATCTCTGGGCAAGACGTCTGAACTCCAGGCCTGTTTATTCACTTGCTTACCCAATAGCTCTTCCTGATAGTCTCTCCAGTCTCCCTGGCTGACCCACTCGTCCAACTCTTCCTATAAGCTTGAGGCTTATTACCTCAAGGAGACTGATTCCTTGGTAGTCTCCTCCATCCACACCACCACGCGCACACACACGCAGAGGGTAATCATCCTCCAGCATCTCCTATTCAGTCATGGCAGTAGAGACCAGAAACTCTCTTCCTTACCACTCCTAACCAATATTTTAAAATCCTACCTTTACCTCCTAAACATCCCTCAAATCCATCCACTTCTGCCTCTACTACCATTCTGGATCAATTTACCATCCTCACTTCCCTGGACTATTGCAATTGCCTTCTAACTGGTTCCCCATCGATTTTCCCTATTTAATTCTTACTTATCCTTCAAAGCTCATTTCAACATTGTCATTTCAAAGAAAAGCTTTCCCTGAGCTCCCAGACAAAAAACAGCCAAACTTGTTGAATGTACATTACGTACCTGGCCCTCTTCTAAACAATGAAAATGCATCAGCAGTTTCAATTTTCTTAAACTTGAAATAACTATATTTTACAGATGAGGAAACTGAGGCACAGAAAGATAAGCAATTTGCCCAACATTCCACGGCTAATGAAAAGTGGTGCCAGATTCAAATTTAGTCAATGTGGCTTCTGAAGTCACATTCTTAACCACCCAACTATACTATGGTGTAGGCTACATGCCCCTATTACAAATTCTCTTGTAACGTCCATAATTTCTCTTTTGTAGTACTGAATAACTGATTATATAATTCATTGTTTGATATCCATCCTCCCTCACCCCCATATTAGAATGCAAGTTGCACAAGGGCAAGGCCTGTGTATGACTTATTACAATATTTCCTTGGCTTATCAGGTGGTAATGGGCACTCAGTGTACTTCTGTGAAGGAATGCATTTTCAACTTCCAGCCAAAGGTGTGTGGTAGTGGGGCTGTGGAGGGGTAATGCGGAGGTATCTGACCAAAACCAAGGGCTTCTCCAGACTGCTGAGATAGTAAACAGGCAGTGACACATTTCCTACCAGAAACATTCAGAAGAGGCATCACAAAATCTTAAGCATCTTCACTTTTTAGGACCTGTAGCAGACACAGCTTTCAGGTATAGCAAAAGAAGCTGCATCCAATACACATAAAAGACTATTTTCTATAGTGTGGTAATCACTATTGAAAGCAATGAAATTTTAGTTATCTCCTTTAGGCTTGGGACCATAAAGCCTCAGTGGTGGCCAATTTGAAACTATGGCAAGAAGTGAATGGATGAAACCATACCCATATGACTCAAAAATAGGGCATGGATTCATTCTTAAGTCAGCCTCATTGTAGATTTTTTTCCAGTAAAACTCTGGAGTTTTGGTCTAAGTCTGAAGACAGAATGTAAGAACCTAATCTTTAAGGATCACTGCCCTGAGGTCAAGTTAGACTGGATCTGGAGAAGTTCCTCTTCACTGGCACATGTTCACCAAGGTGAAAATAATATTCTAGGTTCTAGATGAGGAATATCTAACTGGATTAATATATCTACCTTGTGTGACACCACTTTTGGACATCCAGCGTAAATAATGATATACATAATTTTTTTTTACTGAGGTAATACTGATTTATAATGTTACATAAATTTCATGTGTACAACATTATTTTTCTACTTCTGTATACACTACAGCGTGCTCGCCACCACAAAGTTACTTTCCATCCATTGCCATACAGTTGATCCCCTTTGCCCATTTTGCCCTCCCCCCATAATATATATATTTTAGGTAACAGAGTCCTGTTCCTCTTTATGCTCTCCCACACCACCCTCGCATGCCCTACTTTAATTGGGCCAAGTATACATATATTTTTTCAGCCTAACAGAAAAATATAAATATTTACTTACTTTTTTTTGGGGGGGGGGACACTGCATGGCTTGCACAATGTTCCCCGACCAGGGATTGAACCTGGGCCACAGCAGTGAAAACCCGGAATCCTAACCACTAGGCCTCTAGGGAACTCTTACTCAATTATTTATGAGGGATTGTTTTCACTGCAACATTTATGCTAAAAAAAAGTATGTGTGGCTGGGGGGGAGAAACACTGTTATCACACTTGTGCCTCTAGGCACAAAAAATGACCCAGCGACATGGGACTGATGAAAATTCAGTTGGCTAGTTTGACTTGCATAGGCTAAAAAATGGAGTTATTTGCAAGACTGACCAAGTGATTTTCCTCTGTAGAGCTTAAAGTATTTCACATAATCTTATCTTCAAAATAACTAAGTTAAGGCTTCCCTGGTGGCGCAGTGGTTGAGAGTCCGCCTGCCGATGCAGGGGACACGGGTTCGTGCCCCGGTCCAGGAAGATCCCACATGCCGCGGAGCGGCTGGGCCCGTGAGCCATGGCCGCTGAGCATGCGCGTCCGGAGCCTGTGCTCCGCAACTGGAGAGGCCACAACAGTGAGAGGCCCGTGTACCGCAAAAAAAAATAATAATAAAATAAATAACTAAGTTAAATAAAAGAAACTATTTTTTTTCCTTTTAACAGAAATACAAAGACAAAAAGAAATTTTACATTCTCAAGGTTCTACAACTGCTAAAGACACAGCTTTAACAGGCTATGGAATGCCTACTCGTCTAATGTTGTGGTCAAAGACAGGTCTCCTACAGGGGTCAGCACTGAATTTCTAAATGTAGGGAGACGATAATGAATGAGGCTTTGAAGTCTGACAGATCAGAGTCCTACTCCTGGTTAAATGATCTAACCTCACTGTCTTATTTTTTCTCTTCTGTAAAATGAAAGTAACATCACATACATTTCCAGGGTTATTCTGAAGATTAAAAGATAATGTACAATGTTTGGCACACAGTAGGCAAATAAAAAGGAATTTATTATTCCTTGTCCAATAATTTAAAAACAGTACCACTAAAGGTTTCTCTCAAAGCAAAATTACTCCTTAGAGGTTTGGCTGAGCTGATCTGCTAAGCAGAATGGTGGGATACTAAAATAGATGCAAAAGTTTCATAATTAGAATAGCAGGACTGCTGGGCAGGATCAAAGGACTAGTACTACTGTGCTGAGAAAGCAGTATAACCCTTTAACCTCAAAACCACGGAACAGACTTCAACCAGCACGGGTGGCTAGGCCAACACGCAGGTAATTCAATTAATCATTTTTTGTGTTTGTATGAACGATGCCAGTGTCTAAATACTCCATTTACTTCACAATGCCTGCCTGTGGGAACTTACAGTTCTCCAACTGACTAGGTTGTCCCTTGGTAGCTCACATGCCCAGACCCAGGTACCTCAACTTTTGACTCCCATGACTTTCAGGAAAGCAGTGAATGGAAGTGACCACTACCCATATATATTTAATTCCTCGTGGAAAAGGTCCCCCCAACAGGAGGCATACCTGAAAAACAGGCAGAAGCACTACACTTTATCGAAAAACTAATGTGTAAATAAACAAAGAATGACTGTGTACTGAGTGGAAGCAATGAAGAATAAAACACTGGGGACTTCCCTGGTGGCACAGTGGTTAAGAATCCGCCTGCCGGGCTTCCCTGGAGGCACAGTGGTTGAGAGTCCGCCTGCCGATGCAGGGGACACGGGTTCGTGCCCCGGTCCGGGAGGATCCCACATGCCGCGGAGCTGCTGGGCCCGTGAGCCATGGCCGCTGAGCCTGTGCGTCCGGAGCCTGTGCTCCGCAACGGGAGAGGCCACAGCAGTGAGAGGCCCGCGTACCGCAAAAAAAAAAAAATAGAATCCGCCTGCCAATGCAGGGGACACGGGTTTGAGCCCTGGTCTGGGAAGATCCCACATGCCGCGGAGCAACTAAGTCCGTGCGCCACAACTACTGAAGCCCGCGTGCCTAGAGCCCGTGCTCTGCAACAAGAGAAGCCACCGCAATGAGAAGCCCGCGCACCGCAGCGAAGAGTGCAACTAGAGAAAGCCCACATGCAGCAATGAAGACCCAATGCAGCCAAAAATAAATAAATATTTTTTTTAAAAAAAAGAATAAAACACTGAAAGTTCAGTGTTCATGCAACTTGGTAGCTCCTATTCAAAAGTCCTGAAAAATCTTCCCATTCAGTTTATTTAGATGGATGTATATCTGATATACATCTGATACCTGTAATAGAACATGAAAATCATAGAATATGTGAAGTATGACTTTCATGTTCTATTACAAAACTCTATTATGATTTGGTTCTAAGTAGGCAGCCAAACTACTGAAATCACTGATTTCTTCTAGAACCAACGAGAAATTTCCATATTACTAATGGGACTGGGTACTTCAGAATACCCATGTCCCAAAAGAGTAATCCCTAAGGATATAATGTATCCCCAAAGTATGTAGTGGAGGGAAAAAAGGAGGCAGGATATTCCAAAGGTTTCTCTAATGACCATGAGAGACAATTTAAGAAACCCCAAAGACTTTACAGGTCTTGAATATCCTTCCTCTAAGGTGAAATTAAGAATTCAGTTAATACATATTCTTTCTCAGAGAGTTACTGATATAGTTTTAGGAGAACTACAAAACAAAACAAAAAGGTGTTGTTATTATGGAGTTACTAATTACTGGAATATTGGGACATTGCCTAAAGGATTAGAACTATCAGATTTAGGGTGCTGACATACAGTGGAGGAAAGAAGCACAGTTCTATTATTATCTAGTAATTTCAGTAGTATGTCATTTAATTACCTTTTTAAAATGAAATAAAGTCTGAAAATACCAAATAAAAAGAAGCCATACACAATAAATTTCTCTGGAAATGTACTGAGGGAATAAAATCAGGAATGGTTCATTCTTTCAGTTACGAAGCCAATCTTTTCTTAAAAATTACACATAAGAGTAAGTAATGTTTAAAATCCTTGGTTTGATGTTGAAATATTTTTGTACTTTTATTTGAACATGTTCTGGGAACTCTTTTCAAACAAACTAGTGAGAATATACTTGGTAAGTCTGAATAGGAAGAGGCTAGAACATTGTCTAGGCTTCCTACACTGCTCTACTGCTTGGAATACACTCCTGGATTCATCCCTGCTGAAGGTGAATGCAAAGAAATTATCTATGCCAGTCTTTCTGTTTACGCCTGCTAGGATTTTTATTATCATGTAATGTACATTTGTGGGTAGAAATTAAGTGCTTTATTTTTAAAAGTCTCCTGCTGCGATCTGAAAGCAAGAATTAACATATTTTAAAGTTGAGCATTTTGCTTCATGCGTCGTTCAACAACCAAGAGTCCAGTGAAGGATAGAAAGTGACCGGTGATAAAAGGGCAAAAGAAATGTTACCTATTGAACAGCTTAATGAGAAATCTCAGAGACTACAAAGAGGTGGACTTATTTTGCAATACAGAGACAATGAAAATCTTCAAGACAAAATGAATTAGTTTTTTAGGCAAAAAACAGAGCCAAATTACAACTTCATACAAGTGTACACACAAAACAGAGGTTAATGCTGGGGGAAGGTTATCCAGGATAAAATTCAGAATGTAATAAATGGTTAAATAAACCTTTAGGCAATAGTAAATGGTTCATACAACAGCTCTGTTATATAGAAATACAACTGTTGGGACCTCCCTGGCAGTCCAGTGGTTAAGACTCCACGCATCCACTGCAGGGGGCGCGGGTTCAATCCCTGGTCAGGGAACTAAGATCTCACATGCCGCTCTGTGCGGTCCAAAAAAACCCCAAAAAACAAAAAACAGAAATACAACTGTTACTCGGGTATTAGGCACCAAAGGAAGTATACCTTGAAAATTAGGATCTCTGCATTCTTAAGCAGCCTCAAGACAGATGCAAAAAGGGACAATGTAAGTGAATTAAAACAAAAGGCAAAGTGAACAAAATTGTAACAGAAGGATGAAAGGAAGAGCACCAACTCTGTGAGAAAGAGAATAAATAATTAATTAAAGAGGAGATACAAAAAGTTAAACTGAGTAAGATATGAAACGATAGTCTATCAATAGACTGAATGCTAAAAGTAAAATAGTAAATACTAAGTTGGTTACAGTAGTGCAAGGGTAGGTCGAGCAAAGACCTACAGATCAGGGGCTGGCTCGAATGCAACTCCAGAAGTGGAGTGACTTCTAGGGGTGAGGGTAGAGGGTTCAGAAAAATATCTGTCTTCTGTTTATCCTTCAGGTATTAGGCTAAACCTAAGCTCAGAAGATAGCTTAACTCTTGCAGGACTGTGGACAAACAATATCTTCAAAGCATTTAGTATTCATCTGAACACTGTGAAGATGTTACAGTCCTTCCACAGATGAGAATATCAAATCCCATTCTTTCAGTAAGCAAGCACGGTGCTTGGCACCCACAAATTAATCTTAAGAGGTAGTTTTGCCCAGAAATACTGCACCCTTTCCAAAGGAGATGTGTACAATGGTTTCTTTTAAAGACTAAGCCCCATCGCCATCCTACCTTACCTTCAAAAAATCAACTCTTCACATAAAATGGCAAATTTTTCTTGTTACAAGCAAAACTCTGAAGTGGTGGTTACCACAATACCAAGATTCTTCCACCCCATCACCCAGCGGGTGCTGCAGAGAAGACTGTCCCAGGAAATACAAGATCTGTGTTTCCTGGTGATTCACAACCAGCTCAGCAGATTTCTATTTCTATCATTTTCTATCCATGTCTAAATGGATTTTGTCAGTTTTGGAACTGACACACTCAGAAGGCCACATGTGGGCTTCCCTGGTGGTGCAGTGTTTGAGAGTCCGCCTGCCGATGCAGGGGACACGAGTTCGTGCCCTGGTCCGGGAAGATCCCACATGCCGCGGAGCGGCTGGACCCGTGAGCCATGGCCACTGAGCCTGTGCGTCCGGAGCCTGTGCTCCACAACGGGAGAGGCCACAATGGTGAGAGGCCCGCGTACCGCAAAAAAAAAAAAAAAAAAAGGCCACATGCACAGTATAGATCACACATGGGGAAGGTGACAACTGTGCAAGTACCCATGCAGTGCTCCATCAAATCTCTTATCCCAATCCACTACTCCTTTACTACTGCAGTTTTAAACCTTCCCCCAAGCCTGTCTTTACACACACAGCTACCCTCTCTTTGGCCAATGTCTTTCATCTTGCCTTGCAGACCTACTGGCATATCGCTCTTGCGACCTGACTTCTCAAATGAAAAATGTTGTTTCCCTTATCATAATTTTTCTTTTCTTTTAAGGGGTGGGATAACCCAAAATACTTGGAATGAGAAGCGTCCCATGTTCTGGCCCTAAGAGGCTGACCACAGTTTGTTCTGACAACTATTTGTTGATCAATACAAAAGAAATTCCTAAGCAGAAGACGTTATCTAATGAACTAAGAGAGAACGTTATTCAAATCACAAACTCACCTTCTAGCACCTAAAGTGCCCCACACCAGATAGGACCTCACGTGATGCTAAGGATAACCAGTTAGAGAATCCCCGACTGAACTGACAGGTTCAGAACAACATGAAGAGTAAACAATCTGTGGATGCTAATGTGATGGTAGGGTGTAGTAGACAGATAATGCAGCTCCTCTGGTATTTGGGGCGTTCCACTATGTCTATTCTTTAAAAGAAAAAGACATCAAGTTCTAAGTCTTCGACTTCTGGCTCACTGTGCTCAGTCATTGAAAAGAGATTGGCTCACTAAACATCTATACACCACTATTCACCTCTTCCTTGAAGACCTTAATCATTTAGGACTGACCCTTAAAAGGTAGGAGCTTCTGCATCTGCACAGCTGCTGCAATGGCAGGGAAATTTCCTGCGACACTAGAGACAGGTAAATAAAGAAATTGCATTCGCTCCGAGGTAGGGGGAGGGGTCTTCTGGCACTGAAGAGTTTACATAATGCAACAGAAAACCAGTGAGCTCTGCAGACTTGTCAATGGAGATGCAAGGCTTGAGCTTCTCTCTTCCCACATCTCTGAACACGTCCAAAAGCCTGCTCTGCTCTGCTCTCCCAAAGATCCACAGAAATTACACCTAAGAATGTAAAACAATCTGCACAGGCTCACCCCATGCTCTCTTACCCACCTTTATTGCTAAAATGCAAAAAAAAAAAAAAAGCAATTAAAAAAGAAGAAAAAATCCCTAACCTCCCACTTCTGAGTCCAAAGTATGGAGTAACCAAACGGAGCCGGGGAGTTTTCCCTCCTCTGAAGGGGCAAAGGGAACAAGGAGCTGCCTCAAATCTACACGATACCCAGCAATGCAATGACAAGCCCTAAAAACTTCGCAGGGGCCGGCGCAGCCCCGTTCGCGGCTCGGCCCGACTCGGGCCCCTCGGCCCGGCAGCCGCCCTCTCCCCCGGCCTCTCACAAAGGAGAATGGTTCAGTCCAGAGCATCACCCAGCACCTGATCCCTTACAACTGGGGGACGGGCAGAGGGCGGGGGCGCGAGGAGGAGAATGAGTTATGGAAGCCAATTCCAAGAGCCTCAGCTTTTGCAAACTCTTGGACCAGCACTGTGCGGCGGGCGTGAGCGGAAAGCCTACCTGAACAAGTCCTGGTGCTTCCTTTCCAGCCAGCGTTTCAATTCACCCTTTCGGAGAACAAGGCGCCTTCCGGCGGAGCATGGCCAGCCCTCGGCTCAATCTAGCTTGCTAGTAGTCCATTCTCCCTCGCTCCGCCCACCTACGCTCCCACCCACCAATGGCAGGGCCTACGCCCCGCCTCTTCCAGCAGGGTAGTGTGAGTGCCATCCAGGAAGTCTCTTGAGGGTGGGAGGGCCTAAAAGGCTGAGGCAACCACAAATATGCCTGATTGAAAATAAAATTTGGCGGTAGGTCGGCTCTGACGGCTCTCAGTTCACGGACTTTCAGAGCTCTCGGCATCTTTTCTTGATCCCCGCAGTTGGGGGCGCTCTAAACGAAAACAACGTTTAGTTACCTGTTTCTGGGAAGCCATCTTGGATCGGGCTGGTGCCTTAGGGCGGGGAAGAGGAAGGAGTGCTTAAGGGATTTGAAGTCCCTTTCGGCGTTCTGTCGGACTACTTAGGTGCAGCCCCCATGTACTCTCCTTTAGATGATCAGAGTATCCCTCAGTCACGATGGGGAGAAAATCTAGAATAGTGCTGAATGCGCTTGGAGGCAGCCCCCACCCTCTCTCTCATACGAGGGGAGCGATCTTGACCAAATCAGAGAAGCAAAAATGCATTCTCGGAATGAGTGGATTTTCCGAGTTCCTGGGATAATCCTCTGGAGACACCTCACTCCTCAGGATATCAGCATAAGATCAACATAGGTTATGCATCTATTCTAGATGCTTCTAATCCTTATACTTCACGTGCAAGGTTTCCAGTATTCTGACTTTGACGGTACAGAGTACTGCCAGTCAGTTGGAAATGAACAGGATTCAGGGAAGAATTTCAACTTTTTTTTTTTTTTTAAAGGCCTAAGTTCATCAATAGACCCAAACTACCTGTGACTACAGATAGAGGGCAGAAGTCTTAAAGGTGAAATTATATGCAAGGAGGGGCATTAAGAGACTGCCTTAGAAACACTGGCTGCAGAGTAATGTTCTAATAACTGCGTTTAAACTGTTAATAATTTTAGTGTAGGTGAAATTCTCTTGCCCTCAATGAGAAAGATTTTCCTGTGTTTTCTAGTTTAAATCTCTACTGCTATTACAACTTGCTACAAGAAGTTTTTTTTTTTAATTCTTGAGTGAAGGAAGTCTTTCCGCATCATTAAAGGAATTTCTCGAGTAACATTTGCATGGTCATACATGGTGGGAGCTCAGAGACCTTAAGGAGTCACACGAATCAGTATTATATCGCAGAAGTGATTAAGACTTGGCCAAATACATTTCTCTGTATATTGAACAAAATCTGTTGGCCAAATTAAACTTGATTTTAGTATTAGGACTTACCAGAACAATATATTTGTCTGTAAATGCGTAGACAGATATGATCTTAATTACTAAGTTTCTAGAATGAGAACCTATTAACCTTCTGCTTACTTGATACAAAATAAACCTACTATCTAAAGAACCAGTTAATAGGCATTATAGAAAGGGGAATGGGTGTGCCTGCTATCCTCAATGATCTATAAATAGTAATGATTTAGACTGCTATAAATAGTATGACTTCCAATGGTCCTGGCCTTCAAAAATCAACCAACACCCATATTATCTTATAACTACTATTCTTCACATGGGAGTGGGAGATGCACTTTCTATAATTCTTCATGACCACTTCATTCAGAACATCAGCAATGATCAACACAGGTCATGAATTTGCCCAGGTACTTCTGTTTCTCATGCTTCCCTAAAATTGATGAAATACCTGAGTATAGAAGGTTATCAGTGGTTTGGATAAAATAACTGGATGTGGGATTCAGATCAAAAAAGTACACTCTAAAATATCAAAATGGTATCCTTTAATGACTCTGAAAGCAGCAGCTCTAGGCAGAATGCTATCTCTGATCAGTGCTCTGATTCATCCCAATCACTAAAGGTTTTTTTGGTTGGTAAAGGAAAACTCCTGTACAGAAACTATTAAGTTATATTTACTTTAGTTTTGTCCCTGGTGTGAGAGGGCAGGCCAAATTCAACAGCCTCAATCCCTTTTAGAATGAGGTAGGATTTTTCAAAAACAAAACAAAACCAAACGATAATCCAAGCAATACTCCAAATGCCTTCCAACTTCCTGTGGTACACTATTAAATAATACCACTACTACTGGGGGCAGAATCCTGTATAAAATGAATGTCTCTTAAGGAGGCTTCTTCCAATACCTTTGATACAATTCCCTAGAAGGAGAGTATCTACTTATGTTTGGGATACAATCAGAAATGACACACGAAATGTCAGCAGCTTGGATACATGCATATATTTAATTATGAAACAATTCATCAACAACAAAAACAATGAGGAAAATTCACGAGACCTCAGTGCTGTGGAAGAGAATGGGACATCAAGTCAAAATGATATAGCAACTGGCCCAGAAGGCTGCATGATGAGTGAGGCTAAGGCAAAGCTGACTAGGATAGTATTATATGCTCTTGAAAAGGAGAATGGCTGGAGAAGTATCCACTCATTTGACTGCTTGGAAGCAGGCAGCCTTAGTGTATGCTGCATGGAGTGGAGGTGAAGAGCCAGGGAAGGGAGAGAGAGGAGAGGGAGAAGAGCAATATAGAATCCAGGGTAAGCAGGTGGAAGAGATTGAGATAGAATTACAAAGAGATGACTCTAAGGCCTTTTGTTTCCTCTGCAGCCTAAGATAAACCTGTTCCAGGTCTTTAAGTATGTCAGTCAAATTCAGTGATCAAAGGAGTAGCACTAGGCACTGTGAAGCAATGGTGGAGGAAGCGGTTTACAAAACTAAAAGGATAACACGGTTCCTACTCTCAAGGAGCTCACAACCTACATGGGGAGACAGGTTCCACACACAAAGCTACTATGAAACATATTTACAAAGTAACATAAATAAATATACATATGAATAAACAATATATGAAAGCTAAAAGGTACTATGTCAGTAATTGTTCAGAAGTCCCTAGGTCAGTCAAAGAAGGCGTTCTGAAGGAAAAAAATGTGGACTTTGAGTATGTTAGTGGAGAGTAGGGTATGTGCAAAGGCATAGGAGTGGAAGCAAATATGTCATGTCCAGTAAGCAGATTAGCTTGACTACAGTAGAAAGTCTAAATAGGTCTCCTTAAGAAGTGTGTGTGATGAAACAGTAGGAGTCTATTTGGTGAAAGACACTGACTTACTAATGTTAGGTCTGGTCCCTAAAACAAAATGAACAGGGAAAGATGTTTTCTCTAGGTAATGATAGTAAGTGGCTATGGGACCAGGAGCAACTCCACTGCTTTCGAATCGTGTAGTTACTCTAAGACAGAGAAACTAGTAATGGGATGATGGAGAAGTATTCAGCATCCTTGAGCAGTTCAAGTAGAAGGAACTGCTATCTGCTACACATCTTATGACGTGGCAAGTGAAAAAATTCAATGAAATCCCAAGACTGAGGATCTACGGTCAAAAGGTCAGCCGGATCCCAGTAATCTCAAGTGCTCAAGCAGAAGGTCCTAGACCGTTGTTACTAATTCTTGGTGGGGAGTAGACTGTATATGCTTATAAAAGAATTTATTTTTGAACTACCATGACAATCAGCTTTGATCCTAACATTTTAGAAATTAAAATAGAAGGATGAGAAGAGCCCTAATCTATAGGGAATGCTCACGTCCCTGAAGAAGGACAGGTCAATAAGGGCCCAAATTCTCCCCTGGTCTTTAAGTGGAAAGGCAAAACATCACACCTTGAAAAGAGGCTTTTCTCAGCCAAAGCAAGTTAAGACCTCTTTCTTTAAGCCTATTGATCTGAAGCTGTTCCAGGAAGGAAAAAAGAGTCCAGGCCAGAAGTTCAGCAGCAGCCAGAGTCGGACCCCATGTCACGAGAGCTCCGCTGGGAGGCACTGGGTCCCACTGATGTTGAAATACACTGCTGGGGGCCAATCTTGATGCCATTTGCCTGTAGAAGAAAAGAGGCAGTAGTTCCCACCTCAGTGTGAAAGTTAAGTGGGAGAAAGGAGAAGGGTAAAAGGAGAAATCATTAATCACATTTTCTAGAAGTAGATATGGCCTTGGCAGGTAACCATGCACTCTAGCCAGACTGCTGTGGAACAGTAATCTGTGACAGTGAAGATGAGATGACCAGCTCTGGTATTATCAATGACTAGAACTGGCTTTTGTGCCCATTTTTAAAGTGACTGTTATACTTAAGTTTCATAGCTATGTGCAGAATCGGGATGTGATTAGGTAAGAGTAATAGGAGGTAAAAGAGAAGTGGCAGCATATTAGCATATAATTCTTTTTTCTGTTTTGACCCCAAATTTGCTTTATAGAAATGGCCGTGCTGAGCAATTAAGAATCACACTTCCCCAAGCTCTGGAATAGTGAAAAACTGAGGTTGAAAAGAAAATCTCCCATAACGTATAAACCTTTTAGATCACCAATTAATAATCTCTTTAAGCATTCTGGGTCTCAGACTTGAGAAAAAACGAAAAGGATGACAGGTTTCTGTGTACCTACATAAAAAAAAAAATCAAGTATGAATTGGCATAGCTTCAAATAGTATCATGTTAGATAGGAAGTGCTTACGTTCTAGGGAGCTTCCTATCCTGTTTAAGACAAAGCAAAGTTAATTGTCAGACCCCCACCCTATCTCACCTCATTGTGGACATCAAATAAACCCTGCTGGATCTTCCTATATATTTCTTTGGCTGTGTTAATGAAGGCCTAAAGGAAACATAAACCATAGTATTAGGCTCAAGTTTAGGTAGAGAGATTAAGAAAAGAGAATACAAATATTATTCCTATTTGGATTTCAAAGGTGAATTAGGAACTATTAGGAGAATGCAGTAAAAATATAGACGGTCCCCCAAAGGCCCTGTAAAAGCCACTGAGAGTAGTTTCAAAAAGAAAAAGGGGATTCTACGGTATTTTGGTACTGACACACGATATACCTAGGGTTCCTAGGTTGGCACCCTCTGCAAATAAAACAAACATGCTCTCTTCTCAGTTAGTTACTGAAGATACAGTCAGTATCAGGCTTACGAATGACTAAAGTAGAATCTATTAGTTCTACTGATTTACAAATAACAGTAGTGTCAACCCACACTTACCAATTAATGTTATCTAATATAAAAGTAAAGCCTTAGGAATCAAGGAAAAAGAAATGGAAAAATTCCCTTAAAGGGAGACATATGGTCACTATGACCATAAGACATCCTTTTCTTACCCATGTCTTATAAGGGAAGAGAATTCTGAATAAAAGGACAAAGATATGGCATAATCTCTGAAAACTTTCCCTACTTTTTCCCAAATAGTACCTCTTCAACATTGCAGGCTGTTTTGGCTGATGTTTCCATGAATATAAGTCCATGTTCCCGAGCAAAGGCCTCTCCCTCTTCTCTCTTCACATCCCTACGGGATTCTAAGTCACTGCAAGAGATTAATTGGGGAGAAAACTAAAAAAAGATCCAAGTGAAAGAAGAAACTCTTGTTCTAAAAGAATCCCATAGCTGTTTCAACTGCCAGTTAATCCATAAAGAATGTAGATCCTGCATGATGTTCCTTGTATAGGGTTACTGATTTCTGTAGCCTCTTGGAAAATATTCTTCAGATCAGATTCTTGACAGCTGCTGCATGGTTGAGGATAATACCTTACTCTTATTACAGAGAAAAAGGTTTGTAAGAGGTTACGCAAGCCCCCTAGTTACTCAAGGTCTATGCCCTATGCTTCTTTTTTGAAAGAGATCCAGTTAAAGCAAAGGAAAGAAGAGGAAAGGGAAATTCCAGTTACTGGAAAGTAGAAAAGTCATAGATGTCAAATCTCATAGTGATAAGT
Organism: Hyperoodon ampullatus; assembly: GCF_949752795.1. Lineage (NCBI taxonomy): Eukaryota > Metazoa > Chordata > Mammalia > Artiodactyla > Ziphiidae > Hyperoodon > Hyperoodon ampullatus. Next base: position 104,733,280 of record NC_136916.1, read on the forward strand.
GTCTTCCTCTTTACTAGAATCAATCCACAAGAAGAGAAAGAGCCAGGAATAGGGAGAGCGCAGTTGCCTTAACGCTCACTAGTCTCATTATTAATGTGTATAAGTAGCAGCCTGCCACCAGGGAAATGAGGGATTCAGAGAAAATGATATGGATAAAATTAGGTGATACTGGGCTTCCTTGGTGGCACAGTGGTTGAGAGTCCGCCTGCCGATGCAGGGGACACAGGTTCGTGCCCCGGTCCGGGAAGATCCCACATGCTGTGGAGCGGCTGGGCCCGTGAGCCATGGCCGCTGAGCCTGTGCGTCCAGAGCCTGTGCTCCGCAACGGGAGAGGCCACAGCAGTGAGAGGCCCGTGTACCGCAAAAAAAAAAAAAAAAAAAAAAAAATTAGGTGATACTGAGGATGTGAAGACAGAGCCAAGGAATGAGAAAAAATGAAGTGGCATGGAAAGACTTTATGCAAGACAGGATAAAAGGCTGCAGAATAAGGCAATGGTGAACTGTCTGATTTTCGTTTTTCAAATTGGAAATTTTCATTTGGGAGGATTCCAGTTTTTCACCATAAAAAAAAAATCAAGGAGTAAGTCCATTAGAGAACAACAAACCTGCAAGATGTAGATTTATTATTCATCAGCTCTGTGAAGACCAGGGAAGAACTAACCCTAAATGGCAACAGTCCAAAATTTGTACCTCTAGCCCAGACACACCTCTAAGCTCCAGATCAGTTTGTCCATTTGTCTGTTCTTCATTTCCTCTCTGATGTGTAAAAGGCATCTCAGAAGTACATCAAAATGAAATGTCCTGATTCTGTCCCAAGCTTCCACATCTCCATAAATGGCACAAGCCCAAAACCAAGACATTATTAACACCTTTTCCTCCTTCACTCCAAATACCCTATCCACCCCAAAGCAAGGTACTCCAAAAGGTACCTTAAAATCATCCTTTTCTCTCTCTGTGTCATCGACCTAGTCTAATCCACCACTCTCCCACTTGGACTGCTGCTGCCGAGATCCACGTCAACCCTTGCTCCCCTCCAGGGTGATCTTTTAAAACCTGATCAAGCTACTTCTCTGCTTAAAACTCTTAAATGCTTCCTACTGTGTTTAGAATAAAATCCAAACTCCTCTCTCAGATCAGTAAGTGCCTTGATGAGATCTGACCCCTGCCTTCTTTTCCAACCTCATCTTGCACCATTCCCCTCTGATTTAGTCCAACCATACCAGGTTTCTTTCAGCATTTTAAACTTACCGAGCTTCTTTCCAGTTTAAGGCTTTCACACAGTTTGTTACCACTATTTGATACTTTTTAAAATCTTTGCCCACTGAACTCTTGCACATCCTTCAGATTCCAGCTTAAATTACAACTCTAAATCAAAAATAAGTACCCTGGTACTCTTTTTTATAGTGCCCTTTTTCTTCCCCTTCGCTCCATTTATCATAATTTGTAATCAGATACAAATCATTTTATATTCAATATCTATGTCCCCATTGACTGTAAGCTCCATGGGAATGGGGGCAGGACTTTGTTTTCACCTTGCACATTCAGGGTCTGGCACAATGTCTAAGACATAACAGGTTTTCCATAAATTGGTTGAACCAATAAATGAGTACTAATGAATTAGTCTGTGGCCACAGTTCTCAAACGGTGCACCTTAGGCACTATTACCAACTCACAAGGGTGCCACAGGTTGCTTTAAATATTCAAGGGAAACACAGGAACACTCAACATCAGAACACCAAATAAATTACAAGCTTGATATAACTGGCAATGTCACCATCAGATCCTGACAGACTCCATTCAACATTTGCACATCTTTGCGAAGCTGACTTTTTGGCAGTTGCTGTGACAAAAAGCAAACCCTGCACTAAAATCAATTTGGAACGCAGAGTGGTAGTGTCCAATATTGATTCCAAGGTTTGAGAAGCTGTTCTGTCATTATGGTTATTTAAGAATGAAATTAAAAATTCTTTTTCTTTTAATTTATGTTTTTCATTTTTCAGTTAGTTGTTATGACAAAAATACTTGTTATGTTGTTTAGATCTATTAAATAACAAAACTATTAGGTATGTGCTTTGGCCTATGGGTGCCTTAGAAAATTTATTGAGAATAACAAGTGTTGGTGAGGATGTGGAGAAACTGGAACCCTTGTGCATTATTGGTAGTAATGTTAAATGGTGTAGCCACTATGGAAAACAATACAGCAGTACCTCAAAAAATCAAACAGAATTTCCATAAGATCCAGCAATTCCACTTCTGGGTGTATACCCTAAAGAATTGAAAGCAGGGACCCAAACAGATATCTGTACACCCATGTTGACAAGAAGCATTATTCACAATAGCCAAAAGGTAGAAGCAACTGAAGTGTACATCAATGGATGAATAAACAAAATGTGGTAAATACATACAATGGATTACTATCCACCCTTAAAAGGGAAGGAAATTCTAACACATGCTACAATATGGATAAATTTTGAAGACGTTATGTTAAATGAAATAAGCCAGTAATAAAAAGACAAATATTGTATGATTCCACTTATATGTGGTGCCTAGAACAGTCAATTTTATTGAGACAGGAAGTAAAATGGTGGTTGCCAGGGGCTGGTGGGATGGGGAATGTGGAGTTAACTGTTTATGGTAATAGTCTCTCAGTCGGGGAAGATGAAAAAGTTCTGGAGATGAATGGTGGTGATGGTTACAGAACAATGTAAATATACTTAATGCCACAGAACTATCTACTTAAAAATGGTTAAAATGGTAAATTTTATGTTATGTATATTTTAACCACAATAATTTTTTTTTTTTAAACTGAGACACTAAATGTACCTAAACTAAAAAAGTTTAGGGCCCAAATGATCCAATGTCCACAGAGTACCTAGATGACTCCTGGTACTTATTATTTATACAAATAAAATTTTACCTCTTATTCCCAATCAGCATGATAACCATGTTGGAGCTAGAGTGCTGCCGGGCATCCTCTAACCACGAGGTCAGGTGGTTGAAGGTTTCACGCCTACAGCAGAAAAGTTTAGAAAGTGGGTCAAAGGCTTATTTCAAAATGCCAAAGCAATTCCAAATGTATGGGAAAATGGGGAAAATTATACGTGTAAAGAAAAATATTAGAGAGGCCTTTCCTCTTTAGCATTCTAACTAGATTCAGTAGATTAAAAAGATATTGAGAACAGAGGAAAGAATCTCCCTCTCACCCACCAGATGTGACTCACCTTGTAATGTCATACACCAGCAGTGCTCCGGCTGCTCCCCTGTAGTAGGAACGGGTGATAGAACGGAAGGATTCTTGTCCAGCCTTTTCCGTCAACGTGACAACAACAAAAAATCCCAACAAAACCAGGTTATTTCCAGAGAAATTACTTGATCACATGCCACTCTAACACAAAGGACTTAATTTTACAAAAGAACTTCTACTAAGAAAAGAGAATTAGGGAAAAGGAAACCTGACTGCCCAGGGAGAAGTCCAGGTGGGAAATCAATATTTTTCAATGACAGTGCAATGGATATTTTGGGTGGGTCAACTCTTCCTATGAGACTGTCCATCAAATTGCTGAATGTTTAGCATCGCTGGCTCCCCATCGCAATGCTAGTAGTGCCCCACCGTGTGACAATCAAAGACATTCCCATACATTTCCCAATATCCCCTAGGAAAGAACTGGAAATAGAACTAGAAACTCAGAGTATTTTCAATCCCATATGATGCTGAACATATCACATTAACCTTTCTTTCTGTTTCTATTCCTTTATCTATAAAAAGGAAAATTATCTTAGAATGCCAATGCCCTGTCTAATGGAAGTTTCATTTTGATGGATCAATGTAGAAAATTAGATACCAAGCACTTAAATTGGGCATATGCTGATTGACCTTTAGTGTTCCACTAATAAAGGCAGGACTACCAAGATGTCCCTTGCTGGGATCTTGTCATGGCAAACAGTAATAACAAATAGGGAAAGAAGCCCAGGGCCCAGGACTGAGTTTTCCTAAAACAAACCCAACTGCTTATACTCTAATCTCATTTCCAACTGGGGCCAAGATATTAAGTTTTATTTATAACTGAGCAATTTATTAATGCCCCCATATACTGGATACTTCTGGTTTCCTGATGGAAGAAGTTTTTGGGTTTTTCATTCAAGGAAGCAAAATCATCTAAATATGAATACCCTGAGCACTGAATCTATCCTATCGGAAAAGTTTTCACATTCTTGAAATTCTTTATCCTCATATTCCTACATAAAGTTTAGGAAGGAAGACTATTGTTTATAATTTAAAGATAGGAAAACTAAGATGTGGAAAATAAATAGCTTTTTCATAGTATAATAACAATAACAGTAATGATACTAATTATATCACAAATGGGAAAAATTAGGCTCAAAGGCCAGTTCAGTAACTGGCCAAAAGTTATAAACTCTATATATGTTGAACCCATAAGTTAAATTTAGGAGCTTAAGCCGCATAGCACAGGGAGATCAGTTGGGTGCTTTGTGACCACCTAGAGGGGTAGGATAGGGAGGGTGGGAGGGAGGGAGACGCAAGAGGGAAGAGATACGGGAACATATGTATATGTATAACTGATTTACTTTGTTATAAAGCAGAAACTAACACACCATTGTAAAGCAATTATACTCCAATAAAGATGTTTAAAAAATACATAAATAAACTTAAGAGCTTAGTACTTCATCGCACAAAAGTTTGTTTTCTTAGACATTATTTCATATAACCTAAACCCAGGTTTGAAAGTGAGAAGAGTGTTCCAGTACACTAATTCTAAGGTTACTTTTCCAACAATACAAGAATCTCTTACTATAAGAATCATACAAATGGGACCTCCCTGGTGGTCCAGTGGTAAGGAATCCGCCTTCCAATGCAGGGGACATGGGTCGGATCCCTGGTTGGGGAACTAAGATCCCACATGCCGTGTGGCAACTAAGCCCACGCACCTCAACAAGAGACCCTGCGTGCCGCAAACTACAGAGCCCATGCACCCTGGAACCCACACACCACAACTAGAGAGAGAAAACCTGCAGGCCACAACCAGAAAGAAGCCCGCACGCCACAACAAAAGATCCTGCATGCTGCGGTGAAGATCCCTCATGTCACAACTAAGACCCGACACAGCCAAAAATAAATAATAAATAAATATTAAAATATATATTTTTAAAAAGGAATCATACAAATGTTTTAATGAGTTGCATACCTATTAGAACATCAAAATCCAAAAATAATTCTAAAGAAGTTTGTTGGTAATATTAACAAAATTTTAAGATTTAAAACATGCTTTTTCCCTCCAAGAGCTCACTTAAATTTTGTTTATCCTCTAATGGTTTTACATCTTAAATTATTTGATTCCTGTTTTGCTTTTATCTTACTTTCTCTCATCTTCTGCTATGGTTGAAAGCTTCCTTCCTTGTGGCCTTCTAGGAACTAAAAGGGAAAGTCTGAGGGAGGCCTGTGTTATGGTTGAATCATATGGCAGCATTTAACTTTAGCAGATGAAAATACTTCCAGTGGGCCATTAGAAATGCTTTTTAAAATCAAATCACTTTAACTCTCAAATAAACAATCTAACCCTACACTTAAAACAACTAGAGAAAGAACAAAGAAAACCCAAAGTCAGTAGAAGGAAAGAAATCATAAAAATCAGAGCAGAAATAAATAAAATAGAAACAAAGAAAATAATAGCAAAGATCAATAAAACTAAAAGCTGGTTTTTTGAGAAGATAAACAAAATTGATAAACCCTTAGCCAGACTCTTAAAGAAAAAAATGGAGAGGATGCAAATCAATAAAATTAGAAATGAAAAAGGAGAAATAACAACTGACACTACAGAAATACAAAGGATTATAAGAGACTACTACAAACAACTATATGCCAATAAAATGGACAACCACGAAAAAATGGACAAATTCTTGGAAAGGTACAATTTTCCAAGACTGAACCAGAAAGAATTAGAAAATATAAACAGACCTATCACAAGTAATAAAATTGAAACCATAATTAAAAATATACCAACAAACAAAAGTCCAGGACCAGATGGCTTCACAGGCAAATTCTATCAAACATTTAGAGAGAAGAGCTAACACCCATCCTTCTCAAACCCTTCCAAAAAATTGCAGAGGGAGAAACACTCCCAAATTTATTCTACGAAGCCACCATCACCCTGATACCAAAACCAGAAAAAGATACCACGAAAAAAGAAAATTATAGACTAATATCACTGATGAACATAGATGCAAAAATCCTCAACAAAATACTAGCAAACAGAATTCAACAATACATTAAAAGGATCATACACCATGATCAAGTGGGATTTATCCCAGGGATGCAAGGATTCTTCAATATATAGCAAATCAATCAATGATTGATTTGATCAATTGATTGATCAATCAATCACCCCATTAACAAATTAAGGAATAAAAACATATGATCATCTCAATAGATGCAGAAAAAGCTTTCGACAAAATTCAACACCTATTTATGATAAACACTCTCCAGAAAATGGGCATAGAGGGAACCTACCTCAACATAATAAAGGCCACATATGACAAACCCACAGCAAGCATCGTACTCAATGGTGAAAAACTGAAAGCATTTCCACTAAGATCAGGATAAGACAAGGATGCCCACTCTCTCCACTCTTATTCAACATAGTTTTGGAAGTCCTAGCCACAGCAATCAGAGAAAAAAAAGAAATAAAAGGAATACAAATTGGAAAAGAAGAAGTAAAACTGACACTGTTTGCAGATGACATGATACTGTACATTGAAAATCCTAAAGATGCCACCAGAAAACTACTAGAACTAATCAATGAATTTGGTAAGGTTACAGGATACAAAATTAATGAACAGAAATCTCTGGCATTCCTACACACCAACAATGAAAAATCAGAAAGAGAAATTAAGGAAACACTCTCATTTACCACTGCAATAAAAAGAATAAAATACCTAGGAATAAAGTGCCTAAGGAGGTGAAAGACTTGTACTCAGAAAACTATAAAACACTAATGAAAGAAATCAAAGATGACATAGACAGATGGAGAGATATACCAAGTTCTTGGATTGGAAGATTCAATATTGTTAAAATGCCTACACTACCCAAAGCAATCTACAGATTCAATGCAATCCCTATCAAACCACCAGTGGCATTCTTCACAGAATTAAAAAAAAATTTTTACAATTCGTATGGAAACACAAAAGACCTCGAATAGGCAAAGCAATCTTGAGAAAGAAAAATTAAGCTGGAGGAATCTGGCTTCCTGACTTCAAACTATAGCACAAAGCTACAGTAGTCAAGACAGTATGGTACTGGCACAAAAACAGAAATATAGATCAATGGTACAGGATAGAATGCCCAGAGATAAACCCATGCACATATGGTAACCTAATTTACTACAAAGGAGGCAAGAACATACAATGGAGAAAAGACAGCCTCTCAATAAGTGGTGCTGGGAAAACTGGACAGCTACATGTAAAACAATGAAATTAGAACACTACCTAACACCATACACAAAAATAAACTCAAAATGGATTAAAAACCTAAATGTAAGACCAGACACTCTAAAACTCTTAGAGGAAAACATAGGAAAAACACTCTTTGACATAAACCACAGCAAGATCTTTTTGACCCACCTCCTAGAGTAAAGGAAATAAAAACAAAAATAAACAAATGGGACTTAATGAAACAAAAGCTTTTGCACAGCAAAGGAAACCATGAACAAGACAAAAAGACAACCCTCAGAATTGGAGAAAATGTTTGCCAATGAACAATAGACAAAGGATTAATCTCCAAAATATACAAACAGCTCATGGAGCTCAATATCAAAAAAACAAACAATCCAATTAAAAAACGGGTGGAAGGGCTTCCCTGGTGGCGCAGTGGTTGAGAGTCCGCCTGCCGATGCAGGGGACACGGGTTCATGCCCCGGTCCGGGAAGATCCCACATGCCGTGGAGCGGCTGGGCCCGTGAGCCATGGTTGCTGAGCCTGCGCGTCCGGAGCCTGTGTTCCGCAACGGGAGAGGCCACAACAGTGAGAGGGCCGCGTACCGCAAAAAAAAAAAAAAAAAAAAAAAAGGTGGAAGACCTAAATGGACATTTCACCAAGGAAGACATACAGATGGCCCAGAGGCACATGAAAAGATGCTCAACATCACTAATTATTAGAGAAATGCAAATCAAAACTACAATGAGGTATCATCTCACACCAGTCAGAATGGCCATTATCAAAAAATCTAGAAACAATAAATGCTGGAAAGGGTGTGGTGAAAAGGGAACCCTCCTGCACTGTTGCTGGAAATGTAAATTGATACAACCACTATGGAGAACAGCATGGAGGTTCCTTAAAAAACTACAAATAGAACTACCATATGACTCAGCAATCCCACTACTGGGCATATACCCTGAGAAAACCATAATTCAAAAAGAGACATGTCCCACAATGTTCACTGCAGCACTATTTACAATAGCCAGGACATGGAACCAATCTAAATGTCCATCGACAGATGAATGGATAAAGAAGATGTGGCACATGTATACAATGGAATATTACTCAGCCATAAAAAGAAATGAAATTGAGTTATTTGTAGTGAGGTGGATGGACCTAGAGTCTGTCACATAGAGTGAAGTAAGTCAGAAAGAGAAGAACAAATACCGAATGCTAACACATATATATGGAATCTAAAAAAAAAAAAAGTTGTACTGATGAAACTAGTTGCAGGGCAGGAATAAAGATGTAGACATAGAGAATGGACTTGAGGACACAGGGAGTGGGAAGGGTAAGCTGGGACGAAGTGAGAGAGTAGCACTGACATATATACACTACCAAATGTAAAACAGCTAGTGGGAAGCAGCCGCATAGCACAAGGAGATCAGCTCGGTGCTTTGTGAGGACCTAAAGGGGTGGGATAGGAAGGGTGGGAGGGAGATGCAAGAGGGCGTATGCATATGGCTGATTCACTTTGGTGTACAATAGAATCTAACACAGTACTGTGAAGCAATTATACTCCAATAAAGATCTATTTTAAAAAAATCAAATCACTTTACTTCTTTATCTCAATCCAAGTTCCTGAACCAAAGTTTGTGAGCCAATAAGCTAGAAAGAGTGAGCAGTTCAATTTGGGTTGGTCTGCATCAGTCTGAGGTATCTTTGTCCATCCCCAGTAAAAAAAAAATCTGAAGCAGCAAAGAATTAAGATGGAGATAAAGAGAATTAACAGCTTTCTAATCTCCCCCAAACGGAAGCATCAGATATAGTTTCAAGATATATAATCCATTCCTACAAAGTCAGATAGGCTCATTTCCTAAGAATCAAAATGCATTCCAAAGTAAAATGCAAATGAATTTGGGATTTTTTTTTTTTTTTTGGCCGTGCCACGTGGCTTGTGGGATCTTAGTTCCCTGATCAGGGATTGAACCTGGGCCCTTGCAGTGAAAGCACAGAGTCCTAACCACTGGACTGCCAGGGAATTCCCAAATTTGGGATTATGTAAGCAATATTTTTACTAGAGCAAACTCATATATTATTTGGGTAATTTAAAACAAAAAGATATGGCACTCAGAATTTGTAACTGTAACAAATGGAAGTGAAAGCTTCCCTATCTCTTTGATTTCACTCTTCTACTGCTCTGATCTCCACCATGAGCCCCACCGTCATAGCCCTTTGCCCCTGCATCAGCCTTTACTGTTATATTCAGGACTAAAGTATTTTTGTTTCCTCTCACCGTATCCCAGATTTGCAGTTTGATTTGTTTTCCATCAATGTTGACCATACGGGCCCCAAACTCCACACCTGTCAGTGAAAATCAAGAGAAAGAATGAACAACAGCCATGCTGAGAGGTTCATGTTTTTCCTCAATGTGCTAAAGACTCATTCTCAGGGGCTTCCCTGGTGGCGCAGTGGTTGAGAGTCCACCTGCCGATGTGGGGGATGGGGGTTCGTGCCCGGGTCCGGGAAGATCCCACATGCCGCGGAGCGGCTGGGCCCGTAAGCCATGGCCGCTAAGCCTGCGCGTCCGGAGCCTGTGCTCCGCAACGGGAGAGGCCACAACAGTGAGAGGCCCGCGTACCGCAGGAAAAAAAAAAAGACTCATCCTCTGTCTGCACTTAGTACCACTAAGCACATTACAGCTGCCTATTTGCTCCAATTCATTTTGTGCTCCTTGAAGTTTTACTCACCTTCTAGAATTAAAAACTGTGCTCTAGATAATGACTTCAGAAATATAACCAAAAAGCAGATATGGGGATAAAACTAATTAAGAAATCAAGGAAAAGGTGAATAAATTTTTAGCATTATTATTTAATGCTTAAATGTTATTAGGTAATGTTTAAATTTGTAACTTTTTTAAAACTTCTAAAAATTTTGAAAATATTTCCTCATATTTTCTCAAAGTCACTCTCTAGTCCTCTATATGAAACAATATTTGTTTTTTTTAATAGATTTATTTATTTGTTATTTATTTATTTATTTGTTTGTTTTTGGCTGCATTGGCTCTTCGTTGCTGTGCGCGGGCTTTCTCTAGTTGCGGTGTGCAGGGGTTACTCTTTGTTGCACTGCGCGGGCTTCTCATTGTGGTGGCTTCTCTTTGTTGCTGAGCATGGGGTCTACGTGCGTGGGCTTCAGTAGCTGTGGTTCACGGGCTCTAGAGCGCAGGCTCAGTAGTTGTGGTGCACGGTCTTAGTTGCCCCGTGGCATGTGGGACCTTCCCAGACCAGGGCTCAAACCCGTGTCCCCTGCACTGGCAGGCGGATTCTTAACCGCTGCGCCACCAGGGAAGCCCTGAAACAATATTTCTTTTTGCAATTCTAGAATTTTTGTTTTAGAAAAGCACCTATCTAAGAAGTAGGTTCTCAAGAATGAAACATTTCAAGTCTCCAATAATTCCCAGAGTTCACTGGAAAACAGCCTTCCTCCTAGGAGTTTGGAAACAGATAGTCTGATAAAGATTTTGGTTTACCTGGCGTTCAGCTTTTCAAGGTAATGTCAGGACAAAACTTAAAAATTGAAGATTACTTACATTAAAATTACTTGATGATAAGTCAAACAATTTGTCCTACTTTCTATTTTTATACAGTACTTTACTCCAGGACTTCTGATTTCCAAGTAAGAAAGAGCACTAATCTAGCTTCTGCTATTCAGTGGCCCCAGGCACAATGTGACCAGAATCTCCTCTAAAGTTCTGCAGTCAATAAGACAAATTAAAAAATTGCTTCTTACTACTCTGGACTGCTACATCAAGTGATAGTTACTAAAAAAAAAAAAAGTCACTAATTTTGTTTTCTTTCTGGACAAGAAGAATGGAATTTCAATGGGGAAGAATTAAAAAATAACACTTTTGTCTCCTTTTATGCAACTTCCTCTAATTACACAGAAACCTTCATAATTTGCACATATTTTCTATCTAACTGCCTTGTTTATCTTGGTACAGAAAACTGAATTCAGAAAGAAACACAGCCTATACTGGACTCTGGGGAAAACTTGATTGATCACTTCATTCCTCTGTTTTGAAACTTGTCATTTGCTCCCATTACCTTCAGGTGTTTCAAAATTTCATCCCTAATATACTCTCTAGCCTTATTTCTTCCCACTCTCCAATTTAAATTCCATGCTCCAACCATATTAAATTACTTTCAGTTTTCCAAATGTAGCCTGATCTCTGTTATTCCTGAGCCTTTGCACATGTTATTCCTTCTTGCCCTGATCACTTTTCCCTCATCTCTACAACCCCTTTGCCTGGCAAACTCCTGTTCATTCTTCCATTTTCAGGCTCTCTTGATAGAGGTGGTACCTCTTTTCCCCTTCTGCAGTTGAAATTTACTTGTCATTATCTGCCCCCAGCCCCACCTCCTACACTGGAGCTTTCAATGTAGGCACAGTGTTTGCCTTGTTAAGCACTGTATCACTAGCACCTAGCACAGAGTGGTTGTGCAATTAATATTCATTTGCAAAAATATTTTCCTGTTGATACTATCCTCTAAATCCTTTTCTAACCTCATTAGGTATTTCTGAATAAGTCCTTTGGGATCAGTAGTAACTTAGACTTCCATAAGGTGTGACTTGGAAGTGGCAATATAGTAAGAATGGGAGCTAGGGATTTTATTCTGAAACTGCATCTGCATGGCAAGAAGACTAGTTTTACACATATATTTTTGGGGAGGCTGGAGTTATGGAGATTATGGGGAAGGGGTTGTTAAAGCCCCAGCAGGCCATGCCTTATCACAAATGTGTGGAAGATGTTCATACTTCCCAGGACCACCAGTGTGTCTCTGAACTCTACCATACTCTTTTCTTTAAAACGAAAGTTATTACTTCCATGTACCTTTTAATTCTAAGTCTGGGATGGCTCTTCAATTTGCTTCCTCCTTTCCAACACACACACAAAATCTATATAGTAGTGATTACTTTGAAAAAACACATGTGAGGTTCGCACTAATTTACCCCAAAGCAAGGTGACTTTTTGAATAGTTATGTTTCCGTGGGATTTTCCACAGACATACAAATTGCATTTGGAAAAACAAATCCTACAGCAACTAATCCATACCTCACGCTCATCTCTAAATTTAAAGTTACCTTTCAATTACTTACTCCCCATTTATCAGCATTTGATTAGTCACACTTCACTAAACATAACTTTAGACTAGTTCAAAAATAGGGAGAGGTAACTTTTTACTTCGAACACCAAAGGCTGCTGCTAACTTTCCACTTTAGCTAGCCATATTTCATAACCTATTCTAGGACAGGTACATGCACTTACCTATTGTGAGGTCGTGGACAGGCTGGAACCTCTTGTCTGTAAACTGCAAGAGGAGACATGACTTCCCCACACCTGAAAGAAGAGGACGCGCGTTCTAGGAGTTACGCCGCCCGGGAACAGTCCAGTGTCGGGGCGTCCAGGACTCGAGAAGGGTAGCGGGGAGCCCGGAGCCCGGCGCCCCGCCCCCGGCCGCCCGCCCCGCCCCCGCTTCACTTAATCGCCCAGCCCACTGAATGAGCCCCGCCCCCAAGACCCGATTTCGGTGCTTCGAATTCCCGCCCCAGCTTGAGGGCTGTCGCCCGCGGGTTACCTGTGTCCCCGATGATGATGTACTTGAAGAGATAAGCATAAGTCATGGTCCCGTTTCCTCTGGATTCCGGGTCCGCCCGACTTCTACAGCCCTTTACCTCCGGCCTCTCTAGCCACTCAATCTATCGACCTCCGGCCCCTCTAGCCCAGATCATGTCTCTATTGCTCTCCCTCGAAATCCCCTTTCGGTCGGAGCGACGGTAATACCCAGATACCACCTCCAGGGACGTCTGTAACACTCCTACCTGCCATTATCCCACCAAGCTCCAGAGGGCGATAGCTAGCCTTTCAGTGCTCTCGGCCTTCCCGGGCTGACTCGCAACATCCCCACGGCGCTCCTTCCAATCAGCGGAGAGCGACGCACGTCGTTGCGGAAGTGACGGCAGTTCCGTGTCCAGTGGGGCGGTGGGAGCGATGAGGACACTGAGACCGTGGTAGGCGTTGTGTAAAGATGGAGGTAGGCTCCTCAGAGCTTAGAAGGCTGGCGAGGGAGCGTGGCTAACGGGGTTGAAGCAAAGGCGGGAAGCCGGGCGGAGAGGCTGCTGACGGGAGGGGAGAGAGAGCAGGGTTTGGGGAGTGATGTCATAATGTCGGGGTCAGAATCTGTCGCTCCGAGTTAACTCCCTGCTTCCCCTAACTTATCCCCGCGGCTTTCTTTTGGTTTCCAGTTTCCCGGAGGAAATGACAATTACCTGACGATCACAGGGCCCTCGCACCCCTTCCTGTCAGGGGCCGAGGTGAGCACGAGCTGCCGACGCTGCGGGGGGAGGGCATGAGGCAGCGGCGGGGCCGGGTGGTGGGGAAGAGAGCGCGGACGCCAGGGGCCGGGTGTTGGAAACGGGGGGCCGCGATTGATGTTTGGAGAAAAGTGGCAGCTGCCTCCACAGGCTATGAGGACCATGGGGAAGGCCCGGGAGCTGCTGTCGTCAGAAAAGCAGGACGTTGGAAAAGAGCGAACCTATTTCAGACTGATTCTGGATTGGAATACAGAGTGGAATTGTCTCCTTTCGTGGGGGAGAAATAACTACAATAATCTTGAGAGATCGCAGCGGGGAGAAAATCTTTAAGCCAAAGAAATTTGAGAGAGGGAAGGAATTTACCTACCAGAGGTTAACTGTGGAATGTGTTCATTCTTAAAACATACACTGTTGAAGGGGTCTTTGTTTCGTTTAAATTTCCTACCCAGTGATTTTTGGAAAAGTTAATAGTTATGTTTACTTACATGGTGTTAGCTTGTTTTGCTAGTGACAGGATGAAAGGAAATAGTTGCCAGAAAACATGAAGGGAGTTGAGTAGACCATGCATTTCGTTTTTTAAAAAATAAATTTATTTATTTTACTTATTTATTTTTGACTGCGTTGGGTCTTCGTTCCTGCGTACAGGCTTTCACTGGTTGCGGCGAGCGGGGCTACTCTTCTTTGCGGTCCACGGGCTTCTCATTGCGGTGGCCTTTCTTGCTGTGGAGCACGGGCTCTAGGGTGTACGGGCTTCAGTAGTTGTGGCGCGCGGGCTTCAGTAGTTGTGGCGCGCGGGCTCAGTAGTTGTGGCACACGGGCTTAGTTGCTCCGCGGCATGTGGGATCTTCCCGGACCAGGGCTCGAACCCATGTCCCCTGCATTGGCAGACAGATTCTCAACCACTACGCCACCAGGGAAGTCCCTAGACCATGTATTTCTGTTTGCCAGTGACTCAGAGTTTGGGCAGGTTACTTCACCCCTGTATGTCACAGTTTCCCCAGCTGTCAGATGGCTGTAGTAATAGTTTCTTATGATGATGTGAAGTAAAAGTAACGATCATGGTGAGGTCCTTTAGTATTCGTGGGAAAGTTTTAGTTGAAATATTGTAAGTGTGTATCATTTGCTTAGGCAAGGCAAAAGTGTAAGATGGAACAGAAAAATTAATTTTTTGGTCTTTGAGAAACTGAAGTCTTGAACTTTTTACTATCTTTTGAGGATTTTATTTTTTAAAAAAACGTTGTGTAAACCATTTGCATCAGTGTTTTGTATCTAGAATTATCAGTTGCTGTTGAATGAACTTATAACAAAATTTAATGTTTTCATGGATGAGAATTAGATTGGCAAGGAGCATTTGCTGCCTTTTTTTAACTGCTTTATCGTGATTACTATTCATCATTATTCTCCTAAGCCAGGGAAAGTGTGAATCAAATAAGCAGCAAATTTAGAAACAATATAAAACAAAAATCTGTTTGATGCTTTGCAGTCTCATTGCTAGTTTCTTCTGAGTGATATCTCCATGGTTTAATTTCACTGTTTGGAGTGCTGTAAATTTCACATTGGTCTCATCCACATGAAAACGCATCATTGCCAATTTCTTCTGAATCAGGTCTCCAAAATTTCTTTTTATTTATTTATTCATTTATTTATTTATGGCTGCGTTGTGTCTTCATTGCTGCGCGAGAGCTTTCTCTAGTTGCAGCAAGGGGGGGCTACTCTTTCTCTAGTTGCGGCGAGCCTGGGCTACTCTTTGTTGCAGTGCTGGGCTTCTCTTGTTGTGGAGCACGGGCTCTAGGCATGCAGGCTTAGTAGTTGTGGCTCGCAGGCTCTAGAACACAGGCTCAGTAGTTGTGGCGCACGGGCTTAGTTGCTCAGCGGCATGTGGGATCTTCCGGACCAGGGCTCAACCCCATGTCCCCTGCATTGGCAGGTGGATTCTTAACCACTGTGCCACCAGGGAAATCCTTAAATTTCTTTATTTAGAGTGTTGTAAATTTCACACTGGGCTCATCAAGAAACTTTCTGGGTTTGAGTCTGTCCTTTGTTTTTGCTTTTATGACTTTAAGAAATGTTTTAAAAAACTATTTTGCCAAGAAGCTCATAACTAAATTTCAGTGGATTCCTTTAGCCTAGAGCCCTGTCACTGTTAACATTTCTCCTTGTCATTACAATTTCTTCACCTTTCTTTCCTCTCTTGTTCGTTTGGTTTTGTTGTTGTTGTTTCCGTTTTTTTGTTTGTTTTTCCTTTATTTCAATTGGTTTGTGCTTTTTGTATTTTCTGATCTTACTGTGAGCCACCCCAAATATGTCTTAGAACTAGATAAAGGTAATTAAAAAAATTTTTTTTCTTTTAGAAGAGTAAGTTTTAGAGTTTTCTTGCAAGAAAAATGTCCACAAAAGTACTAACCATAAAAAAGTTGAAAAATTGGACTTCATTGAAATTAAGAACCTTTTTTTTTTTTGGTTGCACCATGCCGCTTGTGGGATCTTAGTTCCCTGACCAGGGATCAAACCTGGCCCTGGCAGTGAGAGCACCGAGTCCCAACCACTGGACTACCAGGAAATTCACAGACTGGGAGAAGATATTTTAATACATGTATCTGGCTCATATTCAGAATATATTCAAATACTTCTGCAGAATAAAATAAAGAATCCCATTTTAAAATGAGCAAAAGATTTGGGCTTCCTTGGTGGTGCTGTAGTTGGGAGTCCACCTGCCGATGCAGGGGGTGCGGGTTCATGCCCCGGTCCGGGAGGATCCCGCGTGCTGAGAAGCGGCTGGGCCCGTGAGCCATGGCCGCTGAGCCTGTGTGTCTGGAGCCTGTGCTCCGCGGTGGGAGAGGCCACGGCAGTGAGAGGCCCGGGTACCGCAAAAAAAAATAATAATAATAATTTAAAAAATAAAATGGGCAAAAGATTTAAACTCGCACCTCAGGGCTTCCCTGGTGGCGCAGTGGTTAAGAATCCGTCTGCCAGTGCAGGGGACACGGGTTTGAACCCTGGTCCGGGAAGATCCCACATGCCATGGAGCAACTAAGCCCGTGTGCCACAACTACTGAGCCTGTGCTCTAAAGCCTGCAAGCCACAACTATTGAAACCCACGTGCCACAACTACTGAAGCCCACGCGCCTAGTGCCCGTGCTCAGCAACAAGAGAAGCCACCGCAATGAGAATCTCATGCACTGCAACGAAGACCCAACATGGCCAAAAATAAATAAATAAAATTTTAAAAATAAAATTTTAAAAATAAAATAAATAAACTTGCACCTCACAAGAAAGGGTATTGTCACTCATCAGGGAAATACCAATTAAAATCACAATGAGACACCATTTCACACCCATCAGAATGTTAAAAATTTAAAAGACTGACAATTCCAGGAGTTGGCAAGGATATAGATAACTCTTAATCATGGCTGGTGAGAGTGTAAATTGATTCAGCTTCTTTGGAAAACTAGCAGTATCTACTAAAGATAAACATATACCTACTCTGTGACCTGGTAATTCCACTCCTTGATATATACATAAGAGAAATGAGTGCATATACTAACTGAAACATGTTCACAGCAACTTTATTTATATAGCTAAACAGTGGAAACAAAACCAGATGCCTATAAACTGATACATTTGTTAAAAGGAATACAACACAGCAATAAAAAAGAATGAACTAATAAATGCAACCTGGGTGATCTCAAAAATATATTACTGAGTAAAAGAAGCCAGACAAAAAAGGGTAGACACTATAATAGTTCTTTTTTTTGGGGGGGTGGCGGACGGTGCACCTCACAGCATGCGGGATCTTAGTTCCCTGAGCAGGGATCAGCCCCGTGCCTCCTGCAGTGGAAGTGTGGACTCTTAACCACTGGACTGCCAAGGAAGTCCCCATGAGTTCATTTTTTAATGAAGATCAAGAATAGACAACACTAGGGCTTCCCTGGTGGCGCAGTGGTTGAGAGTCCGCCTGCTGATGCAGGGACACGGGTTCGTGCCCCGGTCCGGGAGGATCCCACATGCCGCGGAGCGGCTGGGCCCGTGAGCCATGGCTGCTGAGCCTGCGCGTCCAGAGCCTGTGCCCTGCAACGGTAGAGGCCACAACAGTGAGAGGCCCACGTACCGCAAAAAAAAAGAATAGACAACACTAAACTATGCTGATAGAGATCAGAATACTGCTACCTGTTGTGGAAGGGAGGGAGTGTTGACTAGGAAGGAGCATGAGAAAATATTTTAGAGTGATGGAAATGTTCTGTATCTTTATCTGGGTGGTAGTTAATTGGGTGTTTACGTATGTAAAAATTCATTGGGCCATACACTTAAAATTTATGTGTTTTACATAAGTTATGCCTCAGTAAAATAAGAAATAATAATAATTTTTTAAAAGTACGTGTCCAGGGCTTCCCTGGTGGCACAGTGGTTGAGAGTCCGCCTGCCGATGCAGGGGACACAGGTTCGTGCCCCGGTCTGGGAAGATCCCACGTGCTGCGGAGTGGCTAGGCCCGTGAGCCATGGCTGCTGAGCCTGCGCGTCCGGAGCCTGTGCTCCACAACGGGAGAGGCCACAACAGTGAGAGGCCCGCGTACTGCAAAAATAAAAAAATAAAAATAAAAAATAAAAGTACGTGTCCAGAGAGGAAGGCTTAGCATTTATTACAGCATTGCTTGAGATAGGAAAGCTGTATAATCTGAAGGGAGTTTAATCTTTCTGTTTCTCTTGTTTAGGTTGGCACTTAAATAATGATATTGTGCTTTGAGCACTCTGGGGAAATAAGTTATAAAGATAACTATCCTTAATTAGGAAAAGTAATCATTAGAACCAGTTAATGATTTCAGGCTGAATAGTTAAAATTTTCACTACTGTATTAGTTTTTAAGAACAATTAAACTATTTTAATAATCTGTAGTACCAGGGTAATGTTGAATAAATAGGTGTTTGATTAAAATAAATTTCCTTAAAATGAATAATCTACACAAGAAAGTACTTAAAGAAATACTGGATTGTGTGTTTTGATATAGAAGAATGTGAAAAGGATGGAAATGGTATTTTTTTATATTTTGGTTCTCTCAATAGCTAAGCATCCTTGCTTATAAACTGTAATTCCCAAACTGCTTTCTTCCTCATAAAGGCCCAGGAATTTAACAGAGAAGGAAACAAAAGCTGAGTTGAGAAGGTAGCGGCATCATGTTCCTATTTCCACCTTCTGTGTCCAAATCATTTATTTTTACTTTAATATTTGCTACAGTTTTATCTTTATTTTATGTTTGACAATCTAGAGTATGACTTAGTTATGTGGTGAATCCACTAAAATAAAATAACTTTAGATATTGGATTTACCCATAATCTTACAGATAACTTGTGGTAGTAAAAGATTTAGAGTGGATCTCTATTCTAGTACGTGTGTGGTTTACCTTTCTGTATTCTTGATCATTGCCATTATTTTACTCTTCTTTTTTAAAGGAAGAAACAAATAAAACAAAATCCAAAAAAATACTGTTAAAGCCACAGATACTGAATAACAAAGCTGTTTCCACATTCCGCGGGGTGGTACATAGAAAGAATGTCTTGTTAATTGGTTACAATGGAATCTCTACATGTCTGGTTTTTTAGTGTAGTCCATGAGAGCACTCCAGATAGTTTATGAGGGCTAGTCTTTGCAGAACACTGGTCTCTTGTTTTGGATATGAGTTTTTATTCTTTTTCAGTTCTCATTAATAGTATCATTTTCATATCTTGGCAGAGTTGCTTTTATATTTGTTGTGGTAAGCAGAATAGGATAGTCATTTTTTGCTTTACTTTTGCTGTATCTTCTTAAAAAATTGTACACCACTATTATACAACTATTAATCTAGTACAGTAAATGTTTCCCCAGGTCCTTTGTCCTGCCCCTGTAACTTTTGTTTGTTTGCATGAGAATTTGGTAAAAATCTTCGTACTCTTCTTCCTGAAAAATGCGCACATGAACTTAAACTGAAATCTCAGAAAAAAATCATGGACCTGAAGTTAACAACTTCCACACAATAACAAAAATGAGTTGTGTACTGAGAAAAGTTCAGTTCTTGGGGAGAATTTTAGTTTTTCCTAAAGAATTGTCTGCTCCCGTGCTCTTCATGTATGCTCCTCTCATGTTATATCACAAATTTTTACCATGCTAAGTAAAATAGTAAGGCTCTTGGAGGAGGAAAATATAGAAATGAAGCTATATACATATCTTTTTCTCATTGAGGAAACTTCTCTCAGTGTGATGTGATTTCAGAGAAATCGAGCATTTCACAGACATACTCTTTCTCCCTAGTTTTACTAGCTGGAAATATTCTTTCTAGCAAAATTTTAAAATGGTGATATTAGTGAGACCCTTTCTGGGTTTGGAAAAACCCTGAGGAATTCCTAAAGAATGCTTTACTTATAAATCATGAAAAAAACCCCAAAACTGTGGGTACCTATTTAATTTGATCTGAATCAGTTGGTATTTACTGTGCCATGTGACAAGGTTGATAGAATTTAAAGTTTCTAAAATTCCAGCAATCTGTGGTAATTGGTTGGGGCAGGTGGCAAGTTAATAATAATTAGGATATTAATATTATCATTAAGCAGTTATATATATCAGGCCATGTGATAAAGTTTTATATACTAAATCCTCATAATAACCATATAAAGAGATTACCATTACAAGTCCCATTTTATAGATGAGGACAATCCATTCAAGGTCATATAAATGGTAAATGGTAGAGAAGGGACTTGAACCCAGATCTCTGTGACACCACAGTCTCTTGCCAATATTAATGCTCTATTGCTGCAGATGCTGCCATTTTAGTTTTTTAGTGTCAAAAGGAGCCATAGCATTTAATGTATCTTAGGTCAGACATTGGTCTGTTAGCTCTGTGAATTGTGGCCTCATTCAGAATAGAAATAGTATATTATTATTGTAGTTGGACTCAGAGGAAGGGATTGGGTCTTCAGCTGGAGTAATCTTTTTCTTCCTTTCTTGCAGGAAGGCTTGTTCAGAGCAAGGCAGGAATGTGTTCAGGAACTGTTAGAGAACCAGTTTGCCCTCCGGCTATATCTCTTAATGAAGGTTTTTCTCCGCACTATTATCCTTATCTTGGCATTTTTGGGTTTTCCAAAAATCTTGTACAAATGGAAATCTTATTTGTTGTTAGTATCATGATTTCTAAAATGGAGAAGAGGTAGGAAACTCTTAAGTGCATATATTTTAGAGAGGCATAAAGTTCCCATGATCCTTTTAGAATCTGCTTCAAAGGAACCTAAAACAACAGTCAAAGTATAATTGTCTGGTTGACAATGAATTTCTGTGGTGTAACAGTTCAGGTGTAGTAAGTATGAAATAACTGCCATCTATTAGAATATTTAGAGAGATTTTAAGCATCATAGCTAAACAGGTTATAAAGGTTGGGTCCCTACTAATGGTGCTGAAAGAATCATTCACTAGACCAATAGGCAAAATAGTTTAGGACAACCAAGATGGTAAAGGTAGAAAAGAGAGAAAAGAATTGAAATTTGTGATTGATGTTGGCAGCCTTGTATGTGACATATGGCCAAGGATATGAGGAAGATTTATTTGTAAAATTAAATGGGTCCTAGGAAATTGATAACAGAAATGGGATCCAGGCCAAAAAGAGGTACACTGAGAATCTCCAGTACTCAGCCATGTTCTTCACTTAGTATGCAGTTCCTCCTCTTCCCACTAAATCTTTTTCCCTTTTTTTCCTCCCTACAGACGTTCCATACGCCAAGCCTGGGTGATGAAGAATTTGAAATCCCCCCTATCTCCTTGGATTCTGATCCCTCACTGGCTGTCTCAGATGTGGTTGGCCACTTTGATGACCTGGCAGACCCTTCCTCCTCTCAGGATGGCAGCTTTTCAGCCCAGTATGGGGTCCAGACATTGGACATGCCTGTGGGCATGACCCATGGCTTGATGGAGCAGGGCGGGGGGCTCCTGAGTGGGGGCTTGACCATGGTAAGGGGCAAGACATTATCAGGCTTACCCAAGCTCATGGGCATGGTGTTAGGGGAGACATAAGTAACTCTATTCCCTGCTACACTTGGGTAGTACTTATTTTTCATTCTTCTGGCTAAAGGCTCACCAACAAAGACCTCGTTTCCCCTGAATAAGTGAGATTTACCATCTGAATCAATTTTACTTGAAAAATGGTTTAAAATTGTAAAATGTCCAGTGTTGACCCTGAAATGAAAATGATTTATTGGGATTTTTGAAAGAAAAGTTTTTTCCCTACTACTGTGGCTTTCATATCCTAGGATTCAAGTGTGTAAGTGTGATTGCTGGCATGTTGAGGGATGTATTCAAAAAACTGTCTGAACCAAAAGTATTAATTGTGGATTAGTATATGTTATAAATCAGTGTATTTGGGCTTCTAGCACATCTCATTAGTAGCACATCTTCACACACTATACTTGATACCAAACATCTCTACCATTGCCCTTATGCATTCTGATTTGCCTGTGTATTGCAACTTTAACAGCCGTTATTTAGGAGGGTACAGGGAGAAAGTTTTTCTTTCCCTTGTGTGTCATCACTGTCTAGATTACTGAATAACTTATTTGCTCTTTAAATTAACTTGTCCAAAATTATGACTTCTTTGGTTATTTTTAGTTATTTTGGAATAGGCCTTTGAGTACAAAGAAGTGACTTAGTACTCAATTTGTAATTTCTGTACTTTATTAAAAAGCTTAATATGTTTTATATGTAGACAAATTATTTGATGTTTGTTTAAATGATGATACATTCTGGGTAAGCAGAAGGTTTATAAATTGTCCTGAATTCTGGTGGGGGGAAGGGAAGGGTAGTGTTTTTTATATTTAGTGTTTAATTAGTCCTTCTGCTTCTCTCAGGACTTGGATCATTCTATAGGAACTCAGTATAGCGCCAATCCACCTGTTACAATTGATGTACCAATGACAGACATGACATCTGGCTTGATGGGGCATAGCCAGTTGACCACCATTGATCAGTCAGAACTGAGTTCTCAACTTGGTTTGAGCTTAGGGGGTGGCACCATCCTGCCACCTGCCCAGTCACCTGAGGATCGTCTTTCAACCACACCTTCACCTACTAGTTCACTTCATGAGGATGGTGTTGAGGAATTCCGGAGGGTGAGGCATTCCCTGCCAAAATCAAATCTGCCATATTATTCTAGGATAAAACTCTTGACCTACAGATCCTACTAAGTATTCTTTACTCCTGCCCTGCTGTCTCCTCTGCTCTTTTCTGGGTATGGGGTCCTGCCTCTCTATTTATAGTTTATAATGCTCCTTCCAATCTCCATTCTTATTGGTCCTCACATACTTTACTGTCTTAATCCTATTGCCTCTTTTAGTATTTCTGAGAATTCCATTCATGTGACTAGTTTACTCCATATAAAAGTCCTTTTCTTTCAGTTCTCCCGACATGATACTTCTCTTCTTGTAATTCTCTCTCTTTTCCCCCCACAGCAACTTCCCAGCCAGAAGACAGTTGTGGTGGAAGCAGGGAAAAAGCAGAAGGCCCCAAAGAAGAGAAAAAAGAAAGATCCTAATGAACCTCAAAAACCAGTTTCAGCATATGCTTTATTCTTTCGTGACACACAGGCTGCCATCAAGGGACAGAATCCCAATGCCACTTTTGGGGAGGTTTCAAAAATTGTGGCTTCCATGTGGGACAGTCTTGGAGAGGAGCAAAAACAGGTGAGCAAATAACAAGGAACTAGTGGTTAGTGAATGTTCAAGTTTTAACTTTCTTATGTGTTCTTTCATATCAGCTCTTTGTTAATGGCATTCAAGATCATTCTTCGTCTTAAAAGTTGCAGCCATATACTGAATCCCAAATACCCATCTAAAAATTATAGGGAGTTCCCTGGTGATCCAGTGGCCAAGACTCCATGCTCCCAATGCAGGGGGCCCAGGTTCAATCCCTGGTCAGGGAAATAGATCCCACATGCCACAACTAAGACCCGGTGCAGCCAAATAAATATTTTAAAAATAAATAAATAAAAACAATTTTTAAAAAATTATTATAAAAAACACTGAATCTAACTTTCTATGCCTTTTTTTTTCTATCTGTAAAATTAGGCTATTCTTTGGTGAGTTGCATGCTGTAGCTAACTCTAAAATCCACAGCCAAGTTTGAATTTTTTCATTGGCCTCATATAAACTTGAACTATAATCTCCCTAAATTTAACCTGGATTAAACAAATGAAAATTGTGATACTACATGAATATAAGATACAGTTGAAATTGAAGATGGCTATTATTATCATTACCCTACACTCCCCAGGTCTTCTTATTTCTTAACCACTGGACCACCAGGGAAGTCCCCAATTTATTATTTCTTATGATTCTTTAAATTGGTTGGGTGTTTTTCCTGGCGTTCTTACCTGGGCTCATTCCTACAGTCGTACCCAAACAACAGCTGGTATGGCTTATCAAGATGACCTTGCTCCCGTGTCTAGCAGTTGGTGCTACCTGTTGGCTGAAATGCCTTGGTTCTCTTTCACATGGTCTCTCATCCTCCAGATAGGCTAGACTGGCTTCTTTACACTATGGCAGAGTTAGAGCAGTATTCCAAGAAAACAAAAACAGATGTCCCCAAGTTCTCTTTTTGTCAATTCAGCCACATTCTAATGGTTAAAGCAACTCACAGAGCTAGCCCAAATTCAAAGGAATGGGAAATAAGTTTCAGCTGTTGATAGAAGACTAGGTATGAGGCACAGGAAGAATTCTTGTGGCTATCATTGCAAAGAGTTTAGCACATTCCTTAAGGGAAGGTATACTGGTTAGACACAATCCCAGACTAAGCAGACTACTCATCTTATTGGCGGTCAGGATTTGTTTTGGTTACACAAGTGTGAGCAAGGGTTGCTGTTGGCTTTAGAAGTGTAGCTATTCTGCAAGCCTACTGTTGATTGGCTGGCTTTCAGATGCATGGTCACTGGGAAGTCTGCCATGGTGGCTGTCTTGATTACTAGCTTTCAGGAGTTGTCAATATTTAGACTGAGAGGGCTTCCCTGGTGGCGCAGTGGTTGAGAACCCGCCTGCCGATGCGGGGGACACGGGCTCGTGCCCCGGTCCGGGAAGATCCCACATGCCGCAGAGCAGCTGGGCCCGTGAGCCATGGCCGCTGGGCCTGCGTGTCTGGAGCCTGTGCTCCGCAACGGGAGAGGCCACAACAGTGAGAGGACCGCGTACCGAAAAAAAAAAATTTAGACTGAGATGAATTGTCTTTCATTGATGAATAATGTAGGATTATCAGTCTTTACTAGGAATTTGTGGACTTTCTAAACAGTCTGTCTTTCATGCAGGTATATAAGAGGAAAACTGAAGCTGCCAAGAAAGAGTATCTGAAGGCTCTGGCTGCTTATAAAGACAATCAAGAGTGTCAGGTAAGAAGACTGGGGTAGGTGGATATTTAAACCAATAAAAAGAGTTTTAAAGCTGTATATTAGCAATTATAAGAAGTAAATACCACCAAAAATCTGTGGAACCTATTAATAGTATATAGTATTAAAAGCTCAAAAATATGTAACAGGTTTCCCGTTTGTTCCCATCATAAACCTTGCCAAACCTTGCCAAACAGTCCGAGTTTATTTACTTTAGCCAGGCAGACACATGGCTGCTCTTTTTTCTTTCTCTCTCTTCGTACCCCCCGCCCCCCCCAATCTGATGTACCTTTTCTTGGGAGGTGATTAGAGTATGTCCTGGGGAAGAGAATAAATCTCCTGATTTCTTTTTTTTTGGTCTTCTTTTAGGCTACTGTGGAAACAGTGGAATTGGATCCAGCGCCCCCATCACAGACTCCTTCTCCACCTCCTGTGACTACTGCTGACCCAGCCTCTCCAGCAGCAGCCTCAACAGAGCCCCCTGCCCTGTCTCCTTCCATTGTTGTTAATTCCACTCTTTCATCCTATGTGGCAAACCAGGCATCTTCTGGGGCTGGGGGTCAGCCCAATATTACCAAGTTGATTATTACCAAACAGATGTTGCCCTCTTCTATTACTATGTCTCAAGGAGGGATGGTTACCGTTATCCCAGCCACAGTGGTGACCTCCCGGGGGATCCAACTAGGCCAAACCAGTACAGCTACTATTCAGCCTAGTCAGCAAGCCCAGATTGTCACTAGGTCAGTGCTGCAGGCAGCAGCTGCAGCAGCAGCTTCCATGCAACTGCCTCCACCCCGACTACAACCCCCTCCATTGCAGCAAATGCCTCAGCCCCCGACTCAGCAGCAAGTCGCCATTCTGCAGCAGCCTCCCCCGCTGCAGGCCATGCAGCAGCCCCCACCTCAGAAATTTCGAATCAATCTACAGCAGCAGCCACCGCCACTGCAGGTCAAGCTTGTGCCTCCGCCCACTCTAAAAATGCAGACTACCTTGGTTCCACCACCTGTAGAAAGGAGTCCAGAGCGGCCTATGAACAGCAGCCCTGAGACCCACACAGTGGAGGAAACCTCTCCTGAGACAATCTGTGAGATGATCACAGATGTAGTTCCTGAGGTGAGCCTGTTTTCAAGTATTTCCTCTAGACCAGTGAAAATGTGTAAGCATTTTTGGTTGATCTAATAAAAGCAGGGGTTGCTACTAGCATTTAATGCCTGGCACGACTAGGCATATGAAATACCCTGTCAGCTCCCTGCAAGATACTCTGTAGTGTTCTTGGTGAGAAACATTAAGAGGGCCTCCTATCCTAGACTACTACTTAACTAAGCAGAAGTAATACGGTAGTCAACTAAAGATATATCCTAAGCATAGAGTTATTTTTCAGGTGTCTTACCCAAGGATCCAAAGCTTTGGAGATAAATCCTCCCATTTCTCCCAAACCTTGACTGCTTGGCTTGATGTTTTTAAGTAAGGGGATGGGTAGGGAATACAAGTAGAAAAATTCAACTGGTTAGTATCATTGAGTCTTTTCAGAAACAAGCAGATGCCAGTTTACCCTAGTTTTAACTTGTACCTGACCAGTAGTCATTTTGAAATATGGGTCTGTTTGTGACTGTAGTCCCACAATGAATGAAGCAGTCATTTTAAAGAAAAATACCACCCACACCACCCCTGCAAAACCAGGAAACTATTAATCTCTAAGTTTTTTCCCTTTTTGCTAATGGCACCACATTTTATCTTCTTTAGTCTCTGATCTTAGTTGAGGTGACCCAACCTTTGTTCACATTCTATTGATTTGATATTTTCAGAGGAATATTATTCAACTGTAGAATAAAGTCAGTGATAGGTAAAATTAAGATTAAACACTAGCAGTATGGCAGCATTCCCCTTATAGGAAGCATCTTCATGTCAATCTGCATGGCAAAATTCTAAAGCTGGATATAGACAAGACCAAGAACTCACCTTCTTTTGGAACTGTACCCCCATCTGTGAGGACTGTAACATCTGTTGCTCCATTGGATCCTCGAGTTAATTTGACTAGCTGGCTAGCTAGGTAAGTAGCAATCCAATCCATCTTTGGTGCTCTCTCCCTCTCACAGGTTGAGTCTCCTTCTCAAATGGATGTTGAATTGGTGAGTGGGTCTCCTGTGACGCTCTCACCCCAGCCTCGATGTGTGAGGTCCGGCTGTGAGAACCCTCCCGTTGTGAGTAAGGACTGGGACAATGAGTACTGCAGCAATGAGTGTGTGGTGAAGCACTGCAGGTGAGCTTACAGTTCCCCTTCTTATAATTCAAGTATGACTAAAATTAACTGTGTTGGAAAACACAGTAACCCTGAGCATATAATCAGTACCACCTTACCTTAGGTAGAGTAGGTTGCTATATACATCTGATTGTAGAAGGTACTAGAGAAGTTCCCCTGCTTAAAAAAAAGCTTACATTTGCCATGTAGATAAAGATGACATAATGAGCAGTTCACACTTTTCAGTTACGTTACCTGTGTGTGTGCTCTTCAAAAATATGACACATCAAGCTGTTGGTGACTAAATCTTAGTTTAACTTATCTCCTTAGTGCAAATCAGACCTCTTAGGGAATTAGAACTTGAGAAAGAATGGCTAGGTGGTAAGTAGCACAGTAAGATGCTAAG
The DNA here is from genome assembly GCF_949752795.1 of Hyperoodon ampullatus. NCBI lineage: Eukaryota > Metazoa > Chordata > Mammalia > Artiodactyla > Ziphiidae > Hyperoodon > Hyperoodon ampullatus. Next base: position 104,761,105 of record NC_136916.1, read on the forward strand.
TACAGGGGGAAAGGGAAGAAGTTCTGGAGATTTTGCCGATTTCCCCAATTTTCCTGAGACTGACCTACATCCATGAAACAAGGCATTGGTATTCCTATCTCAAATCCTCCAAAGTAAATTAGGATTGCCTATACTTCTGACTCTTAGGTCCACTGTCCTTATATTCCTATTGGGTGATATCTGTCAACCTATTTGTTTAAGACGAAGTTTAAAAAGAATATATCTAGGCTGTAATTCTGAGTTTCTGTGTATCTTTTTCTTTCTTAGGGATGTCTTCTTGGCCTGGGTAGCCTCTAGAAACTCGAACACAGTAGTGTTTGTGAAATAGTCCTGTTCTCCAAGCCAGTGAAGATTTACCTGCTGGGAACATGTCCACCGAGCCTGTTTTTAAAAGACAAGCTGGGCTTCTGGTAGTGCCTGATCTCAACCCATGATGGTCCTTTATGTCCTTCACGTTTCTCCCCTTTTATCTCTCTTCTACAGGGGCCAGGCTATGGAGCAGGGCCATTGAGTTTGCTGGAATTGCTTTTTACTTTCATGTACAAGCAGAGATATCAGTGATAATAACAGAGGAAAGGGTGAAGGACATATGAACAAGCAGAACATAGGGGTGGTGGCTAGGGGTGGGGAATTGTTTGAGGAAAACTTGTTGGTATAATTGTCATAGGACTTGCCTAAAATACTATTAAAATGATAGGGTAATACTCAGCTTTGAGCCTAGGAGAAAACATCACTGTGTGCATCCATTTTAAAGGGGCTAAAAAAAGGCTGCATTAAAGGTTACCTCTTAAACAGGGAACTATTACTATCACATCTGCACATTCATTACTTTGAGAACAAAGGTTTTCGACATAGTAAGCACACTGGGCTGTAGAGAAAATAACATCACCTAGGAGCGTCTTTTATTTATTTCCCTGCAACAATATTTCTGTAGTCAACGCACTTCCTTATCTCAGTTATCACAGTTTATGAGCGCAAAATGCAGAACTCTACATCCTTAATATAAGAGGTTTCACCAAAGTCTAAAGAAGTTGTGTTCACTTGTGTTTGATGAAATATCTTTTAAAAGACAGGCCAGAGGTGTTTTCACTTATATAATATATAGGCTAATTCTCTGCATACTCTAGGCACTTATTTAAATTTAATGTAAGATGTGCTTATTTCATTTTTCTTGGAAATAAACGAATAATAGACTAGCAAAGCCACATAGTTGTAACAATAAGCAAGATTTTAAGCATGATAGCCCTAGTGATGATAATCTTAAATGAAACTCAAATCTTACCTTGAGAAATGTTGTCCCAGAGAACCCTTCTTGATTACCATGTTTACTAGCGCTAATTGCTAATCACTTTGATCCTATACAGTATAATCAATATTTTAATGCTTTCCATGCATTCATTTAGTTTGAACCCTTATAGCAACCCCGTGAGGTAGGTAATATTCCCAGTTTACATACGTAATCATACTGAGAGATGAGTTACACATGATCACACACTGTTAAGTGGCAGAGCCAGAACTTGACCTCGAAATCCCAACTACAATACAAATTTTTATTTAAATAAGGAAAAAAAAACTATTGTACAAATATTACTCTTCAGGTGCAGCCTGCAGAGCCATGGCTATGGATGCTTAGGTTTAGAAGTACTTCTATAGATTCTTAGGTTTAGAGATGATACCATCTGGATACCTTTGCTTGAACCGAGCAACCACATCTGGGTCTAGTAGGTGGATCCCATCCAGTTGGTTTCCAAGGGTGATCCTGAAGCAAGGGGAAAGATGGGGCAAACCAAAAATCCTGGAATTTAAAGGCTTAATACTGTTAAAAGACGTGTACTTTTTATTAAGACTGCCTATCATCTCATTGAATATTCGTGCCAATTCTTTTAAAAAGATCTTAATATTAGTATAGTATATGGTAGTATGGCTGGTTAGAAATTGGGCAGATTCTGGTGTTAAAAAAGGCTGGATCTGTACTAATTAAGGGTTAATAACTTATGTTTAACCAGGCCTACTTCACAAAGTTGCTGCTGCCAGTGAGTATTCTTTGGATTAGTGAAATGCTAGCAGCAGGGTTTTTTTGTTTGTTTGTTTTGCGGTACGTGGGCCTGTCACTGTTGCGGCCTCTCCCGTGGCGGAGTACACAGGCTCCGGACGCACAGGCTCAGCGGCTGTGGCTCACGGGCCCAGCTGCTCCGCGACATGTGGGATCCTCCCGGACCGGGGCACGAACCCGTGTCCCCTGCATTGGCAGGCGGACTCTCAACCACTGCACCACCAGGGAAGCCCGCAGCATGTCTTTTAAAGCTCTACTAACAGGATGAAAGATTAAAATTGTTGACAGATTACACAGATTCTCAGTAACCACCAGGGGGCAGATTCAGTACATCCCACAGAATAACGAAGATCTTTAGGTTCTAACAGTGGAGGCCTTAAGAGCAGTGGTTTAAATCTTAAAACCTGTTGGGTTCCCAATGAATGCTGGTTGCTTAAGAATCCTCTGAAGCCCATTTATAGACTAGTGGAATGTGAGGTGAAGCTCTACTAACTTCTGTCCTTGACCATAAACAGTTTTGCCCTTGGGGGCTAGCATGTTCTCTGGTCACCTTACCAGTTCGGTTGCACATTGTGTGGTCGTCCAAATAACTCAATCTTGCGAGTGCCAGGGGACAGTCTTTCAATCATGCCATAGATTTCATCTGGTTTATGACTAGTGGAACGAACCTAGGAAATAAAAGCTCTAGCTACTTTTAAGTTACCCAAGATTGCAATTCTAGCCCTTTCCATTTATGTTTATGATCCCAATGAGAAAACCTGGGATAAGAATATACCTGACTAGAATAACTGATAGCAGTTATAAAATGTGGATCTTTGGATGCCTGGGCAAAGTACATACCTCAGCTACGATCACATCACAATCCAGACCCTGGTTGAAGCCTTGGGGGTTTCCTTTGACACCAACCTGCTCACCAGAGAACAGATTACCTTATGAAACCCCAGCATTTGAACTGTTTCTCAATAAGAAATCAAACAGTTCCTATTTTTTTGCTCCATCTATTGAATTGGGCCCCACTGCTGCTCACCAAGCAGTGTTCCTTCCCATGGTTCAACCAATGACCTGTGCGGCCTGTCCGAATGATGCGTTGCAGTTGATTTGTCTTCACCCAGATAATTTCATCTACCCGTTCGTAACTGTGGGGTATAAGAAAAAGAATTAGAGCTTTAATCAGGCTTTCACAGTTTAGGGGTGGCGCCATCTATTCTACAGAGGCAAGGAAATCACAGAATACTCTGAAAGAAAGGAACACATATCAACTACAGTAATTATGTACTTATTTCCCTCAAAGAAAAGCAACACAATGATCGTTACTTACCCCCAGAGGTTCAGACATTCTCTGCCCAACTCCATGGCCCTAGAAAGAAATAAGGGTTAAACAGCTATTTCCATCCCATATTTCTTCTCCCTTCAAGATATATGTGTCTTGTTTTCAGTAGACATTCAGTGAACATTTACATGCGAGACACCATTAGGGCAACAGAATGGATCTAAGAATGAAAAAATAAAACATAGTATCTATTCTCAATGACCTTACCTTTCACAAGCAACAAATGTAGAGTTACATAGAATTCATGTATCATTTGTGTTACAAACAGGCATTAGATCTCAGTAGGTAAAAAAGGCTGACTCAGTCATATATTTAATAGCAGGGCTAGGAAAACCCAGGATTTTATCCCCACCCAGTACTCACTCTATACTATATCTGCCCACACCTACATATCTTTGAACTGCATTACCTGCCTGTGACCCAGAGGAAGAGAAAGCCATCATCCTGCAGTACTGGTATGTTGAGCCTGCGCATCTCATCATCTGTCAGGGTCCCATAGGGCAGCTCCATGTGAATATCCCAGGGTGGGTCAGCCATCACAACTGCAAACTTGCCCAAGATACTGACGTCCAGGTAGCGGATATCACAACAGATCCACTGCATGAGGTGGTATTTGGTCATCTTCCCTTCCTTTACTCTTAGATTCATGGCCCCAGTCCCTCTTTTTACGTTTGATGTTCCTATTCCCTTATATGCATATCTATCCCACTCCATTCCCAATCAGTAGGGTGGATTGGTGATGTATGCCCTGCTTTCCTACATGTATGGCTACCCTACTAAGATAAAGGTCCTTAAGTTGAGGTAAGTTTTCTGAGCAGATAGGTACCTGAGGTGGGAAGAGTCGATCTGCATTGGAGTCACCTCCAACACTCTGTGTAAGGGCAAGCTCCTGGCTTGGTGTATGGTCTTTGCTTCCAGGAGCTTCAGAATCCATGCAAGCATCAATTTCATAGTGAACATATTTGCAGGTATCCATGTGGAAACATGTGTTAAGGAAAGAGCAGTCACCTAATGACTCATCAGTGTGTTTATTGATGATCCGTCTGGGGAAATAAAAAGGGAGAATTGGAATAAAGATGGTGTTCCAGTTAGATGCCACAGTTCGAGGTCCAAACTGTTGCAAAATTTCTAGTCTTTATCATTAGAGCTGCCTCCACAAGTTTTCAAATAAGGAAGGCAGGTGACATTAAAATCTGTAATTTACACTAAAGAAGAGTTTTAATTCCTCTCTGAGCAAAGAGTTAACTTCCTTATCTTATGACAGGAAGGAAGGGCTTGCTAGTTAGAGCAGAATAAAGCACCTACCTAACAGCCCAGGTTCCTGTTTCTCCTAAGATCGTCCTTCTTCCAGAGAACTTTAACTTTCACTGGGGCTCGGAGACAGAGATGTCTTGCTATTGCAAGAACAGAGGGGCATTTTTTTCTTTAAATCTCACATCTTTTGGGGAGTGTAGCCTGTATTCCCTCCCAGAGAACACTACTTCTGAAAGTGTACCTTCAGAGTCTGGAAGTCTTAGACAAATCATATTAAAACCACTTAATAACAGGATTAAAGACAGAAACCCAATAACCGGAAGAAACGTGCTTAAAAAGAACAACCGCTTCTAGGAGACCCATCCGATCCCCTCCCTCCCAAAAGACCTGAAGTGCAGCTTGCGACAGGGCCGGTCAGCATCACTGGCTTTCATGCACTCCTCCTTGGTTCCATAGTCACAGAACTCTTGCACTTGAGCCCGACCTCGTGAGCGAAACTTTTCAACTATGGATTGTTCCTTGGCTGTTGTAGTATTCAGTAGCTCTAAGATCTCCTGACTAACCTGTGACAGAAGAAACCTTGGTCTTAAAAAGGTTTGTAGATAAAATTAGCCCTTAAACCACCTCTGCAAATTCTACTTGACATCAATGTCCTATGAGGGGTCAATAGACTAAGTTAATATGGGAAAATTGGAGCCCTAGGAGAAGAGATGTGTCATGGGTTTAGTCCTTTCTCACAAATGTGCATTTGGGATGAAATTAAAATGTAAGAAGACTGGTTCCTACTGCTAAGCATTAAGCTAAACTCCCCTCCCCAGGAAAGCATTCCTTCCAACCAAAACCACTTACATTTATTAGGTACTAAACCAAGGCACAGTGCTAAGCACTTTAGTGTTTAGCTCAGAGCCTATGCAACAATTCTATAAGGGGGGGGTGGGGGAGCGGTAGGAAATGGGTAACTATTGTGGGTCCAATATTTAGACTCAGAAACCACTACAATGCCATTTCACATTGTACAATCAATTTCCATAATTATTGGTCCATATGACTATCTTCCAGTATTCGTCCCCTCTATTACTATATTTGGATTCCTCTTCTCAAGATCTGATGATTCTTCCAAACAGATCCAATGAAAAAGCTTCTCTAAATCAGAGTTTCCCAACACTGGTGCATTGTTTACATTCTGGGCCAAATAACTCTTTGTCGTGTGGAGGTTGCCCCTAAGACTGTAGGATGCTTTGCAGCATCCCTGGCCTCTACCCACTAGATGCCTGTAGTGCTCCTGTGCTGTGACAACCAAACATGTCTCCCAGACATTGCCAAATGTCCTCTGGGGGTTGCGAGGGGGGTAAAATCATCCTCAGTTGAGAACCACTGCTCTAAACCCTGAATTCTAAGAACTGCTCTTCGCCCTAGGGGTAAATTCCTCTCAACCAAAGCTAAAATTCAAAGTACATGTGTGAAAGCATTTCCATCTACCCCTACCTTCTTGCTCTGTTGTTCCTTAGTAGATTGTTGGTTAAGAAGGCTCTCTATCTCCAGATCAACATCTGAGGCAGCATGTTTCCTTGATTTCTTGGTTGGCTCCTTGGCTACTTCTGATGCTGAAGAGGCCAAACCAGAGGCCAAAGAGCTAGCAAAGGCAGCTACTGTGGTCGAGTCCTGTTCTGCACGCCGCTTCTGCCCTGTGATAGTCCCTGCTACCTCCCCAGAGCCCTTTTTTTCTGCCACAGCCCCCATCATGGCAGAGAGCTTGGAATGATCAGCGTAGGTCACAAGAGTGGGATGTGCATCATCTTGTAGGAGACCTCGCTTTACTTCAATCAACTCCTGAGCTGCAAACTTCTGTAGGAGGCTTTCCACCCCATCTTGAGTGGCAGGGGCATCTGGCTAAGGAAGGAGGGTGGGGGGAAAGCATTAAGACACTGACCATGAACTGAAGAAAAACAGTGGTAGTTCCCAACCTTGTCTTATCTGGTCATTACCGTGGAGATGGCAAGACGGATGGACACAGCATCAGTGGGCAATGTTAGCGCCAGATCAGAGAGGTGGTGTAGCAACTTCTTCTCTAATTCAGGGTCTGTAGCTAGTTCAGGAACTGCTGAAGCTGTGCTGGGCTTAGGGCCACCAGAAGTGGGTGCAGTAGGCACTGGGCTGTCACTACGGAAGGTTGGAGACAGTGCTGCCTCTGGATTCCGAAGATCTAGGAGTGAAGAGAAATGAAAATGAAAAAGGGCAACCATTGTTAACGTATACATTCCTCAGGAGTCAAGTTCTCCAGCATTCACAACGCACAGGTCTTTCATTTCATGAAGAAAATTCTCTGACCAGATTTAGCACTAGATACCCTTTATTAAATCACACTCAAGCATTCACTGCTTTGCCAAGATAATCCTGGATTTTCTGGGAACCACTTACCTTTCCTCTGTTGGGTAAGAGGTCTTTTCCTAATTCCTTTTCTTGCTGTGCTTCAAGGAAATAAATTAGCAGCTTGGTAGATTTAAATGTCCATACCACCTCCCTTCAGTCACTCTAAAATGACAGCTGATATAATCAAGCTGAATTTATAAGCCAGGAGTATTTTCAACAACCTACACTGTGATCAAATCTTTTTGAAGAACTGAATTTGAATTTGAATGATTTAAGGCCACTGGACATCAGAGGGTATAAAAAACGACAGCATTGGGGGTTAGAATGATGCGACCTTTAAAGTGAAACACAAAAATTTTATAAAACTGCTGAAGCCCTGGTCAGCAATGGTATTTCTTGACTATATTTTTATCACTTACTCTAGTACTTCACAAGCTGGGTAGCCAACATAACCTTAAGAAGAGTTAAGAAACTCAAATCGGGACAAAATATTACCTTTGGGAGAGCCTAATATCTGTGATTATTTAGTTAAAATACAGATGAAATATTAAACATTCAGAAACTGTATTGGAATTCTGTTAAATACTGTGTAAGTGGGCCACTAGTTTACATTTAGAGATATTCTGGTTACTTAGAAATTTCCAATCTAATGGAACTAACTTTAGTAACATTTAACTCAGAAGTCCAAGGAAAATGGAGCTGAAGTATACCAAACACCTTGCTGGAACAGTTACATTTTAGGAAAATAAGTTATACCATACATGGAAAACAGACTCCACAATTCCATACTAACTAGAAATGTTAAATAATTGCAGAACTTTCTTTACCTTGCTCATGTATGATTCTTTTATGTTCTGCTGAATCTCAGACTAGAACTTTTTTTAAAAAAAAAACATAATCCTATTTATTTATTTATTTATTTGGCTGCGTTGGGTCTTCGTTGTGGCACGCGGGATCTTTGTCGTGGCACACAAATACCCTAACAGACATCATCTCACTGAGGAAAAGCACTGATTTTGCTCCAATGTTAATGTCAGTAAGTTGAAAATGTACTTTTTATAATTAACCTGATACTACCAAGAATATAAACATTTCTTCTTCTTACAGAGTTTTCACTTTCTCTGGTAACTAAATTTATATGTTGAGTCATGTATAATCTTTCTTAAAGTAAGCAAGAAGTCTATGAAAAGAACCACTTTAAACATACATTTTCAATCCCTGGAACTGGATACAGACATTTTTTTTTCTCTTTGGTTATCTGACTAATCACTTGTTTTAAAACAGTTCTTTTGGGCTTCCCTGGTGGCGCAGTGGTTGAGAGTTCGCCTGCCGATGCAGGGGAGGTGGGTTCGTGCCCCGGTCGGGGAAGATCCCACATGCCGCGGAGCGGCTGGGCCCGTGAGCCATGGCCGCTGAGCCTGCGCGTCCGGAGCCTGTGCTCCACAACGGGAGAGGCCACAACAGTGAGAGGCCCGCGTACCACAAAAAAAAAACCAAAAACAGTTCTTTTAAAAAACAGCCTGTGGGCTTCCCTGGTGGTGCAGTGGTTGAGAGTCCGCCTGCCGATGCAAGGGACGTGGGTTCGTGCCCCAGTCCGGGAAGATCTCCCATGCCGCGGAGCGGCTGGGCCCGTGAGCCATGGCCGCTGAGCTTGTGCGTCCGGAGCCTGTGCTCCACAACGGGAGAGGCCACAACAGTGAGAGGTCCGCATACCGCAAAAAAAATAATAATAATAAAATAAAAAATAAAAAACAGCCTGTGATTCTGGTTATGAATCCTTGTGTTAGTAACACCTCCTAGGAGTATTCTTTTCAGGACATTCAGAACACTGAAGCTGAAAATACCTTTTTAAAAAATACCTTTTTCGGTTATTGGGAGGAGGAAGCTCACTTTTAACATTTTGGAAAAAATCTAACAGCTGATTAATGCAACTGTTATTTATAGATGGGCTTTAGCCACTCTGTGAATTCCATGAAGTTACTACAAATTTGGGGGAAAGACTCCAACGTTTCATCATGCTTAAAATGGGTCACTGGCAGAAAATCATTAGGAATCCTTGAGCTCCAACTCCTTCAAAAAGTATCTGTTCAGTTATTAATTCACTGTATTTACTGAGTGCTTCCATTATGCTGGTAACTATGCTAACACTCTGCTTCTAATCTAATGAAAAATTTAATGTGTTGGACTCAGCAAAGGAACACTTAATACTTGAGTTTATTCTTTGGTTAAGAGCTCCGATGAAGATAAATAAAATACTAGCTTGAAGACATAAAAATATGGCCAGTCTACTAACTTGCTGATCCCTAAAACATGTCAACATCTATATTCACATCTTCAATCCCACTGATGAAATATATTGAGCAGTTCACATATTTACTATGTGCTAAGCCTGGCCAAGTTTATTTTGTTTCAGTTAAAATGAAGTAAATATTTATTGGAAGTGATAATCCTCACTTCAAAAATCTGTACTTTACTCTATGGAAAACAGTATGGTGGTTCCTAAGAAGACGGAAAATAGAATTACCATATGATCCAGCAACTCCACTTGTTATATATCCAAAAAAGCTGAAAACAGCACCTTGAAGAGATATCTGCACAGCCATATTTACAGCAGCATTATTCACAATAGCCAAAAAGGTGGAATCAAGTATCCACCAGTGGATAAATGGATAAACAAAATGTGGTATACACATACAATGGAATATTATTCAGCTTTAAAAAGGAAGGAAATTCTGACACTTGCTACAACATGGATGAACCTTGAGGACATGCTAAGGGAAATCAGCCAGTCACAAAAAGACAAATACTTTATGATTCAATTTACATGAGGTATCTAGAGTAGTCAAACTCACAGAAACAAAATAGAACGGTGGTTGCCAGGGCCCGGGAGGAGGGGAGAATTGGGAATTACTGTTTAATGGGTAGAGTTTCAGTTTTGCAACACAAAAAACTTCCGGAGATTGGTTGCACAATAGTGTGAATATATATACATTACACTATCAACTATACATTTTAAAATGGCTAAGATGGTAAATTTTGTGTTATGTGTACTTTGCCACACTTAAAAAAAAAAGTTGTACTTTAAAAATGCCCAGCTAACGGGCTTCCCTGGTGGCGCAGTGGTTGAGAGTCCGCCTGCCGATGCAGGGGACACGGGTTCGTGCCCCGGTCTGGGAAGATCCCACATGCCGCGGAGCGGCTGGGCCTGTGAGCCATGGCCAGAGCCTGCGCGTCCGGAGCCTGTGCTCCGCAACGGGAGAGGCCACAACAGTGAGAGGCCTGCGTACCGCAAAAAAAAAAAAAAAAATGCCCATCTAACAAAGGTCTCCCAATGATTCTTGGTTCATAGTATTCTGCATTCATTAATGACACGAATACATTTTAGTTTACTCAATATCCTTGTCTTTTAACATTAACCTAAGAAGTAAACCATTAAGTATCAGATTTCAGTAATGCTATAAAAATCTAGATGTGGTAAGAAAATTTTTATTTTCTGTGAGAAAAGAACTGAATGAAGAAAAAAACTTTGCATATGGCGCAAAGTTTGGTTAATACCAAAGTGTGGTTAATACCATGGAGAAGTGAAGTGGAATTTCTATTAATTAATCCCTGATAATATGACTTGCACTTCTTCCCCTACTTACCCTGCCCTCTTACCTTCCCTTTAATTATCTAAGTCCTACATAGCCATAGAGACCAAATTCCAAGTGCCAACTCTTCCCTGACACCTTCAATGACTAAACTGACTCTTGTTACTTCTACCTTCACTGTACTCATTGTGGAATCGATTCATTTGGCATTTTACATATGTCATATTGTATTTCTGACTTTTCCTTTATCCCGAACTAAATTCTAAACTCCTTGAGGGCAGGGACACTGTCTTACTTACTTTTGTCTAACTAGACTCATGTATGCTGTAGACACTCGATAGATGTTCATTCATTATGGTATAAGAGTCCTGCCAGGGCATCTTCTAGTTCCAAGGGCCAGACTACAAGTGCATGGACCTAATATATATTTCAACACGAGACTTAGAGACGGACTCGAGTATACTGATATACAGTGGAACAAGCTACCACAAGAGTGGTACGGATTCATTATCCTTGTAGATCTTTGATTTGCCTTAGATAATTCAGGGCTTGTGCTGGGTATGTGGTATGAGTAGCACTTAATCTTTTAAGGTTCCTTCAAGTTTTAAGACTGTGACATAGGGGACAACGGGAGGGGAGAAAAAGTTTAAAAACAAATGTTTTCAGATTCCTGCTCAGTGTGTAAACGGCTAAGACAATGCCAGTTCCTCTACTCGTTTAGCAACACCGAGTGCTAACTCTGCGAGGGCCACTGAGCTGGGCACTGTGGATATAAAGGTTCCGTACTTGCTCTCACAGCGCCCAGAGTCTCAAAAGACATGACTACTAAAAAGCAATTGCTATAACCGAGAGAAGAACAAAGCGCCACGGGACTAACTAAAAAAGGGGACTTGCTGCTTCGAGGGATCGGGGGCTGAAAGGCCTAGCAAGTGAGACGCTCTCACAGACTCAAGAGCAGTCAACCTGACGCGGGGAGGCGGAGGCTTCCGGCCGGGGAAAGCGGAACCGGCGGAACCAGGGCCCAGGCTGGGAAGGAGCCGCGACTACTTGCAGGAGGGTGAAGCGTCTGTGCTGCTGAGGTGGGGGGAGAAGAGTACCAATGTATGAAGCCTTAAAGAAACGGCCGTTAGGGGAAAGGCACCGACTCGGGAGCTGTGTTTTTCTCCAGGGTTCCCTCCAGCCCTCCCCGGCTAAGGCTCGGCCCCAACAGTCCCGCGCCTCACCCAAGTGCCCCGAGTCCTGCTTCCGCCTCCGCTGCAGCCTCTCCCGCAGAGAATCCAGTTGCTTTTTGTGGGCCTGGATAGAGCTCCACGTGTCCGACATTTCGGTCTCGCAGCCCAGACACGTCTCGAACCAAGGGCGGCTGCCTTCCACCTCTCAGCCCTAGTTCCAAGAATTATCCAACTCTCACGCGGACACCCGAAGGCTAACCGGAAAGAGATCCCGGAGACGCACCGGACGGAATGTCATTTCCGGTTTTGCTCTCCCTTTGAAGCTGAAACGAGAGCCACCTTAAGTGTTGGCAGGATGATGGCTATGTTTTTTATGGGAGTTCTTTCACGCTTCTGGGTGAGGTGAGGCTATGGTTGCCATGTTGGTGCCTGGCAGAGCTGCCATGTTGCTTATAGCCGCGCATGCGGCCATGTTGAATATTAGGAAATGAGTTCGAGTTGAGGCGCTGAGCGGCAGCGTATGTAGTCTAGATTTTGGAAATGAAAGATCACTAATTCCATTTGACAGTTTGGTAGTAACATACCTTTGCCACTGAAGGTGTAGCTTCATGTTTCCGTGCACTTGTTTACAAAAATATAGCCATTACGCATGCATATTTGAGGGAGGAGAACTGATGGAGCAGAGATACTATAATGAGTCTACAAATACATATTCTCACTCTTCTTACTTATACCAAATCTACAAGTATCATGTGTAATACATTAAAATAGAGTCCTCAGGGAATTCCTTGGTGGTCCAGTGGTTAGGACTCTGCGCTTTCATTGCCAACGGAACGGGTTCAATCTGCGGTCGGGGAAATAAGATCCCACAAGCTGCTCGGAATGCATGCATGCGTGCATGCATAAATACATACATACATACATACATACTCAGAAGGAGGCACTAGGGGGCTCCTGAGGTTCTGGTTGAGCTGTGTTTCTTATTCTGAGAGCTGGTTTATGAATACGTTGTTTGTGAAAATTAACTGAGCCAAACATTTTGGTATGTGCACTTCTCTGTGTAGTAAACTTAAAAACTTCGTTTTTTTAAATGAGGTTCTCTGAATGGAAGCATTTGCGAACCACTGATTTATCAAGCCTACGGAAGCCAAACACTGCCAGAAAGAACAGCTTAAGAAGGCATGGCCCCTGCTTTCAGAGCTTCTGGTATGGTAAAGGAGCTAAGACCCAGTTTACTGATATTGAACCATCTTTACAGACTAAGGCAGCACCGAGCATAGGCTTAAAAAACAAACGTGATTGCAAAGAAGGGAGGACTCCAAGCCCAGATGACCCTTTGGCAAGAAGGTGACATCAAAGTTCAGGCTTGGAGTGACAGCTAGTACTTCAGTAGGTGAAGCTGTAGGAAAGAATTCCAGGCTAAGAACATGATAAAAGCAAAGGTCTAGACTAGATGTAGAAAAGCATGATGCATGCCGTGCTGACCCAGATTAATTTTGCTAGAACACAGAGAATTATTTTTGGGAATTTGGGAGAATATTTGTTTCTATATTTGAGGCCAAATTGCAAAAGGTACATGTTACCTGAGTAACGAGCTTGCAATTTATTCAGCACACAGCAGGGAACATTTTAAGGTTTGTGAATAGGGAATATTTTAGGGAATCTGGTGTTCTGGTTGAATTGAGATGGGGAGAAAAGTTTAGAGATAGGGAAAATAATTAGTAGCCTATTGTAACTGTTTGATGATAGAACCTTTAAGTCAGAAGCTATCTATGTATAGTAATGGAAAGGAAGGGGTGAATATGAAGGGAGACCACTGAGAAGAAAGATGTATGTGTTTAGGAATGTGGCAGTTTCATTAATTTATTCAGAAAATATTTATTGAGTGACTACTATGTGCTAGGTACTGTGGAGATTTAGTAGTGATCAAAATACCTATTTCCATATCATTTTCTGAATTTAAATTTACCTAGTAGATAATTTACATTGTCTTTTTTAGAAATTTATTTATTTTACTTTTATTTTATTTTTGGCTGCATTGGGTCTTTTGTTGCTGTGCGCAGCCTTTCTCTAGTTGCAGTGAGCGGGGGCTACTCTTCATTGCAGTGCGCAGGCTTCTCACTGCGGTGGCTTACCTTGTTGCGGAGCACAGGCTCTAGGTGCGCGGGCTTCAGTGGTTATGGCATACAGGCTCAGTAGTTGTGGCACACGGGCTCAGTAGTTGTGGCACACGGGCTCAGTAGTTGTGGCTCGCAGGCTTAATTGCTTTGCAGCATGTGGGATCTTCCCGGACCAGGGCTCGAGCCTGTGTCCTCTGCATTGGCAGGCGGATTCTTAACCACTGCGCCACCAGGAAGGCCGCCCTACATTGTCTTTTGAGATGTGTACCTTTATATATGAGCATTGAGATAGAGGACACAGAAATGAACATGGGCTCATATGAGCATATCTGGACATTTAATTCTCAGGATTATACTTAATTAGAAGCAAAAAATGCTATCTTGCTCAGCCGAAATACTCTTGGCAAAGTTGGCTGATGTGAGATCATAAGACTACTTACAAGGGCCTGCTCTACCTAAGGTTTTTTTTTTGGCAGCAACCTGCGGCACACGGAACTTACCTGACCAGGGATTGAACCCATATCCCTTGCTGTGGAAGGCAGAGTCTTAACCACCGGACCACCAAGGAAGACCCTACTTAACAGGTTTTGCTTCCTTTAATAACCTGGGTCTAACAACTACCCTCAAGAGAGTTGGCAAGGGATGCTTTGCACTTTCATTTGGGATATATTCTGTGTGGCCCATGTTTAGACACATGTATTATTACTGAAGTAAGATAATCCCATTATTGCTCTATTAGAGAACTGTTAGAGTTAACCGTTCACAAATCTGAATATCTCACTTGCTGTAAGATCACCGTTTCTTTCAAGATCCTTAACACATAGAAACGAAATACATAGAAATTATATAGCAGTAAAATTAAATAGGCTTGGGAGAGAAAGACAGTACTGGATAGAGCTTTGTAGAAGATGAAGGGGGTTGATTCATCTTAAAGACAGATTTCCACAGGTCAACCCTTAAATTCATAAGCATTTTCGTCTAGGAAGGATTTTTCTAGTGGAAGAGATTCAGTCTCTGGTAGAATTCGGGGTACCTAAGACCTGGATTGCCTCCTCTCACCTACAGAGGAAGCCAAAGAAGGAGTACAGGTACTCCTAAAAGTCAGCCAAGTTAAGTCTTTGCTTTCATATTCACTTTGGATAAATTATTACAGTAGTAAATTAGGCAAATTTTAGGAGCACAGGAGGGCCACTTAGCATGATCTGCTTATAGAGGGATTTTTTTCTAGACTCCTCAGGACCAGTTTTCAGCTCATAAGAAAGCCACTGCTTTCTTGTGTGCCCACTCTTAGCCAGTCTGTATACAACAACCCTGAGCAGTACAGGAAGGAGGAAGGAATCTCACCCATACCTCTTCTAGTCAAAAGAGTGTAAGCCTAGTTGTGAGTAGATGAGTGCTGCACGCACTACATTTCTTAACTTTTCCTCCTATCTGCTGCGGTAGACTTTCCAGAGTTAGCCACAACAATAATGGCTCGCATCCCACATGCCCTTATGCAGTGTGTCTTTGCCACTCTTCCCAATAAGAGGTAAAGCTTGTTTCCCCTCCTCTTGAATCTGAACTGGTCTTCTGACTAGCTTTGGCCAAGAGAAAGTGGCAGAAGTGATATTCTTTGAGTTTCAGAGTCTAGGCCTTAAGAGGCCTTGAAGCTTCTGCTTTTGTCGTCTTGGAGGCCTAGGCCTTCATGGAAGTCCAGTTATCCTAATAGCTAGACCATTTGAAGAGAGTAAAGGACAGGGAAAGGGAGAAGGAGAGGGAGAAAAAAAGAGTGAGAAAGAGACAGAGAGAGAGAAATCCTAGAGATTAAAAGATGTCAAGAAAAGGCCCTGGAGAATGAAAAACTCTAAGGAAAGAGACTCCAGCATTCCAGCCATTCAACTGAGGGGCCAGAGGTGAGTGAGGTCATCTTGGATCCTCCAGCCCAAATTGAAGCTGCTGAGTGAGCTCAGCCCTCACCACATGGAACATAGACAAGTCATCCTAGCTGAGGCCTGTTGGGACAACCCATGGACTCACAAGCAAATACGTAATTATTGTTTAAGACACTAAGTTTTGGATGGTTTGTTACACAGCAATGGGTTACTGAAACATCCACAGTATTGACCAAATACTGCACTTCGTAACTGGTTCTTTGGTCAAAATTTCTTTTTTTCTTCACTTTTGTCCTTACTCATTTTTTTTAATTATATGATCAAAAGCAAAGTGTCCAATGGGGTTAGTAAATCTGTTGTTAAATTAAACATTAGAAAAGACAAGGAAATGTAAAGGGAAGTCAAAGTTGGGTCTAATGGAGAAACACTCATGTGAGTTGTTTTGGGGATCAGGAGACGGATGTTCCTTGATTTACTGAGAAGTTCCAGGGATGGTATCCAGAGTCCCAGGAGCAGAAATTTGTGAGACATGAAAATGTGCCAATAGAATTGAAACCTTTTTTGGGGGTGACACAGGTTGAAATCTGGGAGAAGCAGATGCTGAGAGAGTCAGGAGTCCAAAAGTTTTATTGGGAAGTAACACTTGTAAAAAGAAAAAGGGAAGAAAATGAGATTGGGCAGGGAGAGCTGTCCAAAGCTGTCAGTGATGCAGACATGACAGCCTCTGCCAGACCACTGGAGAGTTCCATAGCAAGAATCGTTCACTAGTCCCATGTTCCCTGGGAATGGCTAAGCCCTGTAACACCCACCACCTTGCTTAGCCTTTGGCCAGGGGTTTGGAGAACAGTAGGACAGCTGGAGGCTGTCAGCTAACCAGGTTTCTTGCAGCTAGGTAGCCAGTTCTTTCTTAAGGGGACATCTCTGAAGTAGCACACCTCTGTATCTGCCAAAGGGGACTTGACGTACCTTATGTAGGTTTTTATATGGTAACTGCGTTGGTCCTTAGGTTGTCATATGGATTCAGTTAATATATTTCAGCATGGTTATTATGAA
The DNA here is from genome assembly GCF_949752795.1 of Hyperoodon ampullatus. Taxonomy (NCBI): domain Eukaryota; kingdom Metazoa; phylum Chordata; class Mammalia; order Artiodactyla; family Ziphiidae; genus Hyperoodon; species Hyperoodon ampullatus. Next base: position 104,777,918 of record NC_136916.1, read on the forward strand.
AACTGAATGTAAGAGAACTGTACATCCCCGCCCCCTTCTCTCTCTTCGTAACATGAGTTAGTTATTTCCCTTTCTGGAATCCCACAGGCCACTGTGTCTATCACAGTATTTACTACCATGATATAAAAATGTTTTCTTTTTTTTTTTTTTTTTTTTTTGCGGTACACAGGCCTCTCACTGCTGTGGCCTCTCCAGTTGCGGAGCACAGGCTCCAGACACGCAGGCCCAGTGGCCATGGCTCACGGGCCCAGCCGCTCCGCGGCATGTGGGATCTTCCCAGACCAGGGCACGAACCCGTGTCCCCTGCATCAGCAGGCGGACTCTCAACCACTGCGCCACCAGGGAAGCCCGTTTTCATTTTTCTTCTTCCTTGACTGAGCTCCCTTAGGGGCAGAAGTTTGTCTACCTTTGTATCTACCCAACACTTGGTCTCTGAAACAAAATAAATCCTCAAAAATTAACTGAATGAATGAGTGAGGAAGCTATCTCTTGCTTCTTATACTAGTGATCTTTTTATCCATCTAATTTGAACTGAATCCACTATGTATATTTCAGGTAAAGCGTTTCGCAAGCTGCATTTCTTGACATATTCATTTCAGCAGGTTAGAGTTAATTCACCTTCCAAAAGGATGGTCAAATGAGAAGTGCTTGAGAGTAAGAAATGGTGGGGTTGAGGGTGGGGATTGGAGGGGACTGCAAGAAGGAAGAAACTGAAGGCTCTAAGAGAGGAATAAACTAAAGGTGAAGAGAGAAAAGTAAAAGTTGTAGGTCAATGAAAGAATAAAAAGCAGGAGAGGAAAAACAAGAATGAAAAGGAGACAGAAGGGAAAATAAAGTAGAGTTATGAAGGAGTGGGGTGGGGAGTCCAGCTCAGTGCTGACCTGCCCAAGGAAGCACCCATTAGTAGAAGCCTCACTGACAGCTGTTACCATAATGGGAACTGGCATCTAAAGAGAGGGCAAGTCTAGTTTAATTAGTTAAATGGCATTATCTATGTCCAATGGGGGTAGGGGAGGTAAAGGGAATAGAAGGATTGGTGACCTACCTCCTTCCATAGGCTGAAAAGAAAAACAGATTTATAAAGCTTTGGTAAGGAATTAAAGAGACAGGAGCTGTTTCTTCTCCAGCCGACTTCACCAGATTGCCATGTCCTATTCACTAGTACCTTTAAAGCGGGACGGGTTTAAAGTTGCCTCCAGGAGGCAACTAGAATCAAACCTCTGTTCTTTACCTTGAATCGAGCCAGTAGGTTTACTCACCTTTCCCTTCAGTCTTCCAGCCAGCCTCACTTCAGGAGTCGTTAGTATGTAACAGGAAGCAAGCACCATTCCTGACGACTGGTGGTTAGCACTGAGACTGGGATTCTGCCGACCTGGGTTCTTAATCCAGTTCTGCCACTGATTGGCTGAATGTCTTTAGGCAACTCATTTTACCAGTCCCATCCCTTTAGCATGTGGTTTCAGTGATATAATCTTACAAACGAAAAAAAAAAAAATTCCGGAGAATGTTCTCTTTAGGAAAGCAAGGTCTTAAGAGTCAAATCTGAACCTTACCATGTTGTGGAGAGACAAAACCAAACAAAAAATATATATATATGCTTCATTTCATTCTCCCACCCCCAATGTATTTCCACTAAGAATTCTCCTTTATATTATCTTGTTGGTAGAAATTACTAGGGTTGAATTTTTTTTTTCTGTTTATAACACCAGACCTCAAGTATCATAAAGATGAATTCATCTTGGTTCTGCAGATTAACTGATGTCAGCTAGGCTGGCCTACAGGTCAGGATAGATAGATAAAGAAACAGCTTTCAACTTCCAAACAAAACAAAACAAAAAAAGTAAAATAAAATACAAAAAGCCTGGTGGTAGAAGGTTCTAGGCAAAGAGAAAACCTGGACAATGGCTGTAAACAGTGAGCAAATCCCCTACCTTTTGAGAACACAAACACCATTTCTACAAGGAAATTACATTCACTGGAGGTTGTTTTAGGACAAGGCTGATCAAATTAAATATTTCAACACCATATGTTCAGCTTTGGCAGGAGATGTAGGTGGGAAGGGAATCTCAATGTTAGGGAATGCTCATATCACACCCCAGCTGGCTATTTAGTCATGAAATAAGGAGAAACACACAAATATTTGGTTAAAACACCTTTAATGAAAAGGGAAAGACACTAACATCTCCGTTGTCTGCTCTTCACATTTTACTATGTTAGGAAACGGAAGCCTACACCTTTGGAGGAGGAGCCACCACTCAAGTCAGTCAATAGCAGAACCCTCACTCCCTCCTCCTCAGAACTCCTGTTCCAAATGATCCTATGTTAAGAGTAAATACTACATCTGATTACAAAACGGAGAGGCAGGGAGGACAGCACCTAGGGCTCATCTCCCAAAGTCTGGGACTCTAAGAACCAGACAGCGGCAAAGACATAAGCCCCGGTCCGTGGACAGGCAAAATGGGAAGGAAGTGGACCTTGAAAGAGGAAGATGAGGAAAATACAAGGGGCCAGGGAATAGAGGAGGGAGTTGTCTAAAACTAGAAGCACGCTAGTGCTAGGAAATCCCCCATGATCCATGGTGCATCGCTGCACACTAAAGTCACCATTAGTTCAAAAGAACATTCATGAGACCCGTCGACCCATCCAATTAAGAGTTTGAGGTCCCCTCCCTTATATCACACCCCTTTCTTAATCACATAGGTTCTCAGCAAGCCCTATGCTTTAGCAACACTCCTAAACTCTCCATTATTCCTTCAGCTAACCCTCATCAACAATGCTTGTTAAAGATAGGAACTTCACATTTCCTTCCCCAAAATATCCATCCCATGGGAGACCTCTCAGCAAGAAATCCACTTGTTTCCTAACTCAGAGGCAAGGATGAAAGATATGAGAAGCTCAAAATATCTTGGCATGTTAACCAGCCAACACCTTTGCCTTAACGTGACGAAGGCACATTAGTGCCCTACTACTGGGAAGAGTGTCCTATGCCCTTCGTTTCTCCCTACACCCTGGGGCTGAGCCACCAGATACTGATATTGTTGCATCTTCACTGTCGGCACCTTCTGGAGCAGGGGGAAGGAGAAGAAATGTACAGTTTGCTACTTCTCTTCTATGATGGGCTTTCTCAGGCACTGTCTTGGATGCCAGAGGCCAAAAGAGGAGGAGGGGGGAATCTCTTCTCCTTGGCTTCTCTGGATCCCATTGCTGGAGGCAACTTCTCAGCCACAGTTCCTGGGCCAAACAGCACTGGTGGTGCGGGGCCTGAAGGGGTAGTGGAGATGGAGATGGAGCTGGAACTCTGGGGCTTGGTGGGCAGGTCACTTGACAGTAAAGCCGTGTCCTGGTTTCAGCAAGACAGGGAGCCCACCCTCACCAGCTGGGCAGGAATGCCCTGGGACAAGAAGTCCTGCAGGTTGACCTGGTCACCAGAGAGGAGTGGCCCTAGGCCCTCCAGGGACAGCTGCTGGCCCCTTCAGGCTGGGCTATAATTCCAAATGTGGGTGCTCAAATGCACCTGCCAAAGGGAAAGGGAGAGGAGAGGGTAGAAGGGTCATTCCCAGGGAAGGTGGAGAGGGTTCTTCTTGGGAATGTGAAAGCTGTAGAGAATCTATTTTCCTCAGGTACAATAAATGAAGAGGAAAGAAAAGTTTCTCAGGGGGCCATTCCCCTGTAAGCACAAGGATTTCAAAGCTCAGGGATTAGAGAAAAGCCACTAGGGCCACATCATATAAGAACTCAGAGAAACAGACAAATAAGGGCTCATAGATCTTGGAGGTCCTTCTACAGAGCTCTCAGTTTCTGCCCCCCGGGTCAAGGGGCAGCAGGTTCAGAAAAACAGGCTCATGGGATCGTGGGGTCATCTTTTCGGGGAAAGGGGGAGAGCCCTGGGGAAGTAATGGAGGATGAGCAGCCAGGGACCAAGGAAAGAGCAGCAATATTCTGAGGGCCGTGGGGGGCAAAGGGCTGTACCTGGTGGTGAGCCAGCAGCATATGCTTCTTGAGCGTAGCCCGTTCGAGAAAGCCCTGCCTGCAGAAAACACAAGTGAAGAGCGGCCCCTCCTTGGGGTGGGTCTTCTGATGCTCCTCCAGAGCTGCCTGGGTGGGAAAGGTCTGGCCACACACCTCACAGGCCTTTCTGCTACTGCTCTCTCCGGGCTCCTTTCTCATCGCTTCCTGCAGGCTCAGCTCCTCCACCAAGGTGGGGCTGCTGCCTTCCCCTTCTAGGGCCAACGCTGACACTGGGCTGGCGCTCCTCTCCGGTTTGCCCCCCTCTTCTGTGCCTCCTGCAACATCACTGCCGCCCTGCTCCACTGGCTGCGTTCGATCCAGGCTGTCAGGCGGCGGCGGCAGAGAAGGCTGTTGAATCGTTTTCTCATTACTGTCCATCTCCTTCCCAGCTGTGGCCACTGCCACCACAGTTCCCACTTCCTCCTCTGCCCCGGAGGCCTCTTCTGAATCACCACGCACTGATATCGCCTTCTCACCTCCACTCTCGGAGCCTCTCCCTGCCAGGGAATCTTCATCAGTCACGTCTTCCTCTTCTTCGTCGTCCTCTTCTTCCTCTTCGGACAACTCCTCTTCTGGGGATGGCTGCTGGGATGGCTGCTGGGGGAAGCTCCCCGCCCCGGAGACTGCAGACTGCTCAGGGCCGTTCTCCTGGGCAGTTCCCCCACCTTCAGGGAGCGTGGTACCACCGTTGGGGATCTGGCCCCCCAGGTGCATCCGAACATGCTGCTGCAGAGTAACAGCATTGGTGAACTTCTTCTGGCAAATGGGGCAGGAGTTCTGGGCCCGGGCAGCTGGACTAGCCTTGTGGCCCACAAAATGTGCACGCAGATTGCCCCGGGTAGAGAAAGCTCTGCCACACACTTTGCATTTAAAGGGCCGCTCACCTCCATGTTGGCCGTAATGCAGGCGCAGCGCTCGAGGACAGCTCAGCACCCGAAGACAAATGACACACTGGTTAGGTCCCGATGAGGCTGAGGATGAAGTTGCAGGGGCAGAGGTTGTGGAGGCTCCCGAAGCAGTAGAGGCCACTGCCACGGCTCCTTGACGGTCAATCTTCTCTACCAGTTGCTGCAGCTTGGAGGTCTCAGAGGGTGAAGCCCCCAAGGGCTCTAGCACATAAGGAAAGGGGAAGCTACCAGTGGATTTAAAGTGGTTGGTAAGCAGGGCCCAGCTGGGTAGCGAAGTCACCAGCTTACTTAGCTGCATGCGGGTTGCTGTGCCACTTTCTGCCACCCCAGCGATGGCTGAGCCCTCGCTCCCGGGTGGGGTGTTTTCATCAGCTTTACTCTTCGGCTCTACCGCTTTCATGAGCACGAACTTATTGAAAGCAGGGAGTGCAGGAGCCGTGGCTGTGCCTGCCCCGGTGGAGAGCAGCGTCAGGCTCTCTGTGGCACTGAGTGCCGTGGTGGAGGCCACCAGAGGCTTGCGTTCCACACCGCCACCTGGCATGGCCGCCTCCTCCTCGGCCTTCTCTGGCGGCACGGACATACCATAGGGCAGGCCGCTGCTGGTGATGACGTAGTCCAGATGCTCTGGTACCGGGTGAGGGTTCATCTGCACGTGCGGGTACTTCTCCCGATGCCGGTGGAAATGCACTTTGAGGTTGCCACGCGTGGTGAAGCGGTTGCCACAGACATTACACTTATAGGGCCTCTCACCTGTGTGGGAACGCAGGTGGATCTGCAGGGCACTGTCACTGCCAAATACTTTGGCACAGAAGCGGCATTTGTGCCGTCCACCAGGCTTCTCCAAGGGACCCATCAATTCCCCATAGCCCAGCTCACCACCTCCATTCTTTGGCTTCAGGAGCCCTGGGGAGGCAGTAGCCTCGAGGCCCCGGGCTGCCCCAAGACACTGTGCTGCCAGTAGTCCCGTGGTGCCTGGGAATGCCAGATGAGGCGAGGCAATCAGCTGATCTGTGCTGCCTGACAGGGCCGGGGAGGGGGCAGGGGTGGGTTTGTGGCTTCGCCCGACCCCTCCGGCAGCAAAAGGGTGCTGTGACCCCAGTGGATGATAAAGGTGGAAGAAAGCCTGCTTGGGTGTTTCCGCCCCTGAGGAGGAGGAGGTGGAGGAAGGCGCCAGTGTCTTGCCAGTTTGGACAGGCTTGATGGGGCTGAAGAGGGGGAGCAAGGGCTTGGTGGAGGAGACGGCGGCTGTCCCAGGTAACTCGGAGGGGCTGGAAGGGGTGCCCACTGTCTGGCCTAAGGAGCCAAGCAGCAGCACCTGCCGGCAGATTTGCTCGGTCATCTGCATCTGATGGATCTGCCGCTGCTGCAGTACCCGGAGCTCTTCCAAGATCAGAGGGATGTTCAAGTGGCCGCTGCCTACACCTGGGGGCGGAGGAGGAGGTGGAGGCGGTGGGGGTGCAGGAGTGGATTCTGGAGGTAATGGAGTTGCTCCTAGCTTAGGGCTGGCCAAGATCAGGCCCCCACCTCCCCCAGCTGCTGTACCTGTGGCAGCTACGAGAAAGTGCCCCGAAGACTCCTCTCCCCTCCGCTCTGGGCCCCAGGTGGGATCTGTGGGTACAGAGGACCCGGAATCCGAAGGGTTGCTCTGCTCAGCCTCCATGACCTGGGGACTGCTGTGGCCCTCAGGCCGGGGTTCAGAAGAGGTCGAAGAGTTGTTGGGGTTCTCCTGGCCCCCAATTATCACCATTACAGGGGGGTCAGGAGAACATGCATTCTGGTGGGCGAGGAATTCAGCTGGGTCAGTGAATTGTGCGCAGCACTTGGCACAGACTTGGGGGTGGTCCTCCTCGCTAGCATCACCTGGGGAGAAGACAAGGAAAGAGCGTGGGTGGTGCGGTTCGGATGGGTATGCAGAGGCTGTAATTAACAACGAGCCCAGTAACCGCTAGTGGGGGTGGGGAGATGAGCTCACCATCCGGCCGGCCGTGCAGGAGGCTAGAGCTCAGTGCTGTCCCGCCTGGACCGGAGACTCGCCAGCACTGGCGGCCAGGAGGGAGGGGGAGCGGGCATGCACAAGCTACTCCCCCCCTCCACCCGCCCCCCGCCCCGGGCCACTGGCGGGCGCAAGGACTGGGTGTGAGGACCGGGTCCTGTGCAGAGAATCGTGCCTTCTATCTCGTCCACCGAAAGTCCTCTCCCCGCCCCCCGCGTCCCCTTCACCCCCACCCCTGCCCGCGCCGGGCCCTACCGCACCTCCAAGCTCCGCCGGCTCCCCGCAGGGCCCCCCGAGACGAGAGCTCCTCCCGGTTTCGTGCGCCATGGTTGTGTGGGAGGTGGAGGGCCAGGTGGAGTGGGAGACAATGGGTATCCGGATTGGGGGAGGCGGCAGTGGCCGCCGGGGCTGCGGCAGCTTCTGCACCCAGCGGCCCAGACTGCGGAGATGGAGATCGGCGGCGGGGGCAGGGAGCGGCGGAGGAGGGGGAGGGGAGCGAGGAGACGCGGAGGAGGGGAGGAGCTGGAACGAGAAAGCTGGGAGAGGGGAGATGGGGGAGGAGCTGCTGGGGAGGGAGGGGAGCGAGCCCAGGGCCCGGGAGGGTTTCCGGAGGCTCAGTGACAGGTGCTGTGGGGCATGGCGGGGGTCCACCTTTCCTTACCCTCTGCCAGCTCCCCCCATCTCCGGATGGCCTTGCCCAGACCTGCCCCCCTCCCCCCAACCCCCCAGCAAGCTCAAGGGGGCACAGTAGGAAATACAGCCTTGCTCAGTAGAGCAAAGCGACAGGCTTCTCTTATTTTCCTTTGGATAAAGGATCCGCTGAGCCTGGAAAACGTGGGCTCCAGAGAGGGTGGCCTGAGGGCCAGAGCGGGAGGGGGATCCCAGAACACCTACCCCTTACCTACACATATATATCTGGTACCCCCAAGATACCCCAAGTTTTGTCCTGTTTTCCTGACCTCCATTCCCACCCTACCCCCACCCCATCCACAAAAGAAGTTTCTCAGGGTGGGAGCCGCGAGGTAGAATTTCCAAGGAAGTCGTTTCAGGACTCCTCTCTGCGTAACACTAAGCCCCTTTACTCCCCGCCCCTCCTCCCCCAGAATAATAGCTGAATGCGAGTTACTCCACAGATCACCCAGCCCACACCTAATTTATAGAGTTCATGCTTATTTAAGGGGCCATCTCCTATTTAGTACCCTCTTCTCTACCCTTCTTCTTCCGTTGTCTTTCTCTGGCAACACAGCCACTACTGAGGACAGCTGGGTTTGGGGAGATGCTAGCCTGCAGAGGCCTACAGAGGCCTACCTAGCTCTAACCTGGGGGGAGGGGAGCTCCCCCTGAAACAATGGGGAAAATGCAGTAGGAGGGAGTTACCAAGCAGCCTCTAGGTGCCTAAAGCCCCTTTTAGCCCCAACCTGGCTTGAATGCCTAGGAATGACTTAACACCTGCTCACCAGCAGAGAGGTGGCCTCCTATTCAAAGAGAGGATAAGTAGGGATAAGATGCCTCCTGGACCAGGTACTCTGCATTCCCTTTCTACCTTGAAATGAGTCTTAATGGGTTTCCCACTTCCTTAAGAGCTTATCTTACTTACAGGAAATGACCACAAGTCCTTAGTTTTGTGGTTTGCCAAGGCATCAGTAAATGCATATTGTTCTAATCCCAGTTCCAATCTTGTCTGGCTGATAAATTGAGGCGTGGTGGTCAGTCACACCATGCTATACCACCATTTCCTCTTTTGTAAAGTGGAATGTTGTAGCTGTGCTATCTACATCAGAGAAATATTGTGGGATAAAATAATATGTATATATGGGACTTTAAATTTTGGGAGGAGTCCCAAATATTATGAATTAGAGAATTTATACTGTCAGTGGCAAAACAATCAAAATAAAATACATATATATTAAAATTAGATCTGTTTTCATGTTGCCTATTAATTTCTTATTTATCTATTTAGTTATTTATTGCTAAGCCTCACAGCTTGCACAGGACCTTAGTTCCCTGAACCCAGGCCCTCGGCAGTGTAAGCCTGGAGTCCCAACCACTGGACCACCAGGGAATTAGCAATCTTATTCATTTCTGAGGCTGATATCATTGGCATATATCAGGGGTAGGAAGTCTTTTGGGGGGGAGCTGAAACAATGTAATATTAGTAACGTCCACTTTGACTGAAAACATTGTACTGAATTATGTTTTGAAACTTCAGATAATCACAAGGGCCTTAACACTGTGGACAATGTCTCTGAAACAGATGAGCTACATGCTTCCAGGCCTGACCCCAACAATGAGGGGGAGGGGGTTCTATTTCCATATGGCAAGTCACAGGTTAATGCAATGTTGTTTATTTTTACAGATAAGAAAATGGAAGCTTGGAGAGGTTAAGTGACTCTTCCAAGTTCACACAGTAATTCAGTGAAGCAAGCGTTCAGAATTTTGACTCCTGTCCAGTGCTTTCCCAAGCACATCAACATTGTGTGGCTTCCCCAAGCTAGAGAAAGGGCCCTGTGTGGCTCCTACCTGCCATTTGCTCTCTGGCCTCAGTAACAGAGAGGGAATCAGATGGAAGCTTTCTACTGAGCATTTGTTAATTAGCATTGAACATTTGATATCAAGTTGCTGTTTTGTCAAGTCTTCCGACAAGAAAAGAAATCCTTTTCTTTTCATCTTCTCCTGGGAAACACTGTCCCCTTTCTTGCTCTTTAATGAAACTTGCTTTCTGATGCGTAATTTGATCTGGGCTCTTCTTTAAGGTAAATTCAGTCCCTGGTGAGAGGTGACGGATCAACAGCCACCTGTAAGAGGAAGCCTCTATTTCTCAGCACTTTGCACTCACTGCCTATCCTGAAAAGGGGGGCAGGATTCTTAGGCAGACACGAATGAAGTCATAAACACAGGAATAAACTAAGCTGGTAATGGTGTCCCTAGATAGCAGATAAGGTGAGGTAAGCTATCCTGGGTCACATGCAAAGTCTGGGGTGGACATAGGACTGAGACAGGGACATGCTTGTTTAAATTTATAAAGAGCTGAAATGACAAGGAAAAAGGAAACCAAGTGACTCTCTAAACCTGGTAACTCATTAAACTTGGGAGAGGATGGCTGGGAGAACAGAGAAAAATTGGTGGGTAGCAGGGTGGTAGAGCTGAACACGGGTTCTCAAACTTTGCTGCCCATGAGAATTACTGGGAGAGCTTTTAAAAATCCCAATGGCCAGGCCGTACCCTAGACCAATTAATTCAGATTCCCTGAGGGTGGGATCTAGGCATCAGTGTTTGTAAAGCTCCTCAAGTGATTCTGATGTACAACCAAGGATGAGACCCACAGTACACATCAGAGGAGTGCCCTCCCCATCAAACCTTCCACCCTGCTCCTCAAAAATCTTACCTGTGCTCAACTCGGCCAAAATTAGGGTGTAGGCAAAATGAGTTGCTCAATGCGAAATCTTCCTGTCGGGTTGCCTCTCTACTCTGACCACAGCCACACTTTGGCTCTCTTGTATCCTGCTTCCGGGAACAGAATTTGACATGATATACACCTGTCTATGAATTTAAGTGACTGTATTGCCCTTCCCAGGGTATGTGCATCTTGAGCCATACTTCCAATTGTAAAATGAAAGGCTTTGTTCTACACAGAGTTCAAGCATCATCCAGCCGTTAAAGAAACAAGCACACTATGTAAGCGCCTGCCTAAACTTAATGTTGGACCAACACAGATTGGTAGTGTCCACAATTATGAGTTGATTCTGTAACTGCTGCTATAGAAAACTTCTAAGGGAGAATGTCTCATATTCTCTTCCTCACTCCTCTCTCCTAAATACATACACATACTCCTTTGCTACCCACACCTAGTAAATGCACCCCTGGCCTGTGCAACACAGTGGACAAACAGGCACAAAGATTTATACATCTGGTGCTAAGTGAGAAAAATATATTTGTTTCCATAATAGGAATATCTTAGATCAAACACACAAAAAAGGGTTTTTTTTTTAAGGACGTTTTTCTGATATCAAAGGACTCGGCACTTGGTATGAATGGCACTTGGAATTCATACCACTTTGGAGCTGGAAGGGACTTTAGAGATATGACCTCTCGTTAAGCACAGTGACTGAGAGCGCCAGCTCTGAATCAGACTTGAGTTAACGTCCCAGCCCTTTCTAATCTTTGTGACCTTGGGAAAGTTTCTTAATTTCTCTAAGGCTTGCATTTCTTTAAAAAATGGGGGTATAGCCACAAAAAGGAATGAAATACATGCTACAACATGGGTGAGCCTTGAAAACATTATGCTAAGTGAAATAAGCCAGGCGCAAAAGGACAAATATTGTATGAGTCCATTATATGAAGTGCCTAGAATTGGTAAATTCATAGAGACAGAAAGTAGAATGGTGATTTCCAGGGGCTGGGAGTGTTGGGTGAAGGGAATGGGGAGTTATTGTTTAATGGGTATAGAGTTTCAGTTTTGCAAGATGAAAGAGTTCTGGAGATGGATGGTGGGGATGGCTGCACAACACTGTGAATATACTTAATGCCACTGAATTGTATGCTTAAAAATGATAAATTTTATTATGTATATTTTACCGTAAATTTTAAAAAATTTAATGGAGGTAGTAATAGCAGAGTTGGGAGGAATAAACAAGAGGAAATATATAAAGGGCCTAGCATGGTACCTGACAAATAGTAAATGCTCTGCAAACATTAGCAATGAGTATTATTATTTAAAGTCTAAAAGCTGAAGCCCTGGCAGAAGGATGGGCCTGCCCAAGGTCACAAAGCTTCAAGGTACAAGCTGGATTGAAAACCAGGTTTTCTGCTTCCTTATCCAGTGCTCTGTTGCACCCTCCCTGAGTTACTTTCTATCTACTCAGAAATGTTTTCTGTTTCACCCAGGAGTCCCTAGGGCTGAAAGGCTCAGGGATCAATACCCTGAGAGGTGACGCTCTCTACCTCCAGTTTTAAAGAGAACAGAACCCGCAAAACTATTTTTGTCTTCTTTCCCCTTTTGCTGCTCTTGTTGTCTGCCAACTGCCATTTCTCCCCCTAGGTCTGTTTGGCGGTTGTCCTGGTTTCTCCTTCTCACTAAGTATCTGGGTTTCTGATCGTTTCCTTTATTTCCCAGATGTACTAGTTTACATTTTCCCAATTCACATCCCTTATGTTCTCTAATCCAGATTTCTAGACTCTCTAGGGGAGACAGAAATTTTTTTTCTCTCCAGGGTTTTTAAGTAAATAGACTATTTCCCTCTCATCACTTATGTGCAATAACTATTCTGGTAGGTTTTGGTGTTCTGGTCAGGGAAGCTGAGCAGAAACAGGGCGGGAAAACAGGTTTTTCGGACTGTGCCTTGGTGATATCTTAGGTCACTGCAGAGATGAGGCTTTTAAAGTGTGCAACAAAGGCTCAGCATTTGCTTGTCACATATGGTAAACATTGCTTAAAAGAAGGCAAAGACTCTTGAAAACCTTAGTGGCACCCTAGCTTACTAAATAAATGTCTGCTGATGGTCATGATGATGCCCATAGTTCCACAGGTATACCTGTAAAAGGACACGTGTAAGAGCCCCCAAACAAGAGCCCTCCCTACCTAATTTTGGGGCATGCAGAACAAGAAACAGTCCCTGGGGAGCCTGAAGATCACATAAATGAATAGAAACCCTATCTATATATCTTATAAAAGCAGGAAGGAATTTAGATTTGATCAAATATTAGCCACCTCATCTTACAAATGAGACCCAGTGACACGCCAGGTCATACAAGTAGCCCAAGGATCTTTCAGTCTCTCAGGAGAATTCTGTAGGCAGATCTTTCTTAAGGTTACTACTGCTTTCTTGCTCCTTAACATTTATGTTTTCAACTTTTATGGCTCAAAGGCAAAATTGCAACTGAAATTTGTTGCTGCCAGTGAGTTCAAGCCTGCACTGTTTCTATGGGGACGGCTTTGCAGCAGCATCCCCGTGGCCCCAAGTGTTCACAGCCACAAGTGGGAGCTATAGTTCAAGGGGCTGGAGAATCCCCTCAGGGCAGTTGTGAAAGATTTCTTGTGACTCCCAGATTCTTCCTCAGCAGCGGTATAGGGAATGGGTGAACTGAGGATGTGGGAAGAAGAGAGGAGATGGGGGGAGAGGAGAGGATGCTTCTGGGTTGGAGGGGATTCAGCATTGTTCCACAATTTAACCAGCAGGGGAGCAGGACTGTACGGCAACTCTGAGGCTCTGGGGGAAGTCTCCTGTAGAGCAGGAGGAGGAAACATCCGGCCTGCAGCAGCATTAAGGGGGGGCTAATGTGTCCCAGGAGGGAAGATGCCACCAGCATGCCACCTCTTAATACTGGCACAGTGGGATCCCAGTAAAGCACTGACTTGAGGGGGATGTGTTCTACCCAAAACACAGTCTGTCTGTTAAGGTTGTTCCGTAGCATGTCGTGAACTGATTTGATCTCAAGTCCTTTTTTACAACAGGTAGAAAGGTAAATTTAATCCATGTTTTAGTTTTAGCTACTACAAATACATTATCCTAGAGCTTTTCATGGCACACATCTCATAAAGAAATGCTGAAGTTCGCCAAGAGGCTCCCAAGCTTTGGTCATATTTCAGCACTTACAGGAAGTGCACTGTACTCACATATAATAATAATAATAATAGACTTCCCTGGCAGTCCAGTGGTTAAGACTTTGCTTTCCAATGCAGGGGGCGCAGATTCGATCCCTAGTCGGGGAGCTAAGATCCCACATGCCTCACGGCCAAAAAACCAAAACATAGAACAGAAGCAGTATTGTAACAAATTCAGTAAAGACTTTAAAAATGGTCCACATCAAAAAAGTCTTAAAAAAATACATATTAAGTACTTACTTATGCTAGGGACTATGCCACATGTATTAAGCACTTATTTATGCTAGTTATTTTTCCAAGTGTATTAACATGTATTAACTCAGTAACCTAATGAGGTAGCTAGTATATTCATCCCTATTTTACAGATGAGGAAACTGAGGCATAGAAAGGCAAAGTAAACCAACAAGGTCGCACAGCTAACCAATTGGTAGAGCCAGGATTTGAATCCTGAAAGTCTGCCTTCAGAACACTTGTGCTTAATCTTACACTGCATTGTTGGGTGAATCAACCATTTGCTAAATAGTTTATCCCTGAGCCAGGACTTTCAGACTTTCACAGTGTGAACATATGTAGCCATACCAGATTGTCCCAAACTTGCTCGATCCTAAGAATTACCTGGACATTTGCAAAGATACAGATTCCCAGACTCTAGCCCAGATCTACCCACAATCAAGCAAGCTTGGAAAACCCTAGTTCAGGTGGAGTGAGCACCACTAGCCCTAAATGTCATGAAATCTAGGTTTCTGTCCTGACTGTGCCTCTGTTTCTGAGACTTTGGGCAATGTCATTTCTCAATACCTTAGTTGCTCTGTTGGCTGCCTCTTACTGGAATGTTATAAGAATACTTGAAATTTTCCCCCCTCATAAAGAAAATCTGTTACTTAAACAAATAATCATATCCCCATAAAATGATATGCATGTATCAACAAGTATGTTAACTCACACACTTTTTTTAGCTTGGCTTTCCTTGAAACACAAACCTAAGCCCCTCATCCAGAACTTTCCTCTAGCCTCTACTCCAGGTGACACAGATACACACCCCAAACCAGGCTGCATCTGACCGACATTAGCTCTCTCCCTCTGGGAGCTCTGATCTGTTCTCTGCTCAGCCCAACAATGAGAAACTTTTTTCTCTTCTCCCTCAGGGGACCCTTCACGTTTATCCAATTCATTCTCTTGCAACCCAACTCTCCAGAAAGAAAAGGGGGGAAAATCCCACCCCTAAGAGACGATCTTCAGGTCTGAGGAGGTTACTTAGCAACGCCACAAAGACCAGTGAGCAAAGGGGGGACCTGGGGAGAAAACTCTTGGGTGGGGAAACAGAGCCAGTTTGAAAACTCCATTTCATCCAGAGAAAAACAACACAGAAAACACAAACATAATCAACCCTGAGAAAAGCCAAGCGGGGCTTCTCCCCAGCACAGGTCATCTCCTTACACGCTGCATCTCAACTCTTTCAGCCCCCCAGCGACCAAGTTCTCCCCCTGGTTTTGCCCATGGCCCGGGTGCCCTCCCCTGGCCCTGGCCTGACCCACACAGGCTTGGGCTCAAGGCCCCCCCAACCCCTCCCCGGCACCCACCGTTCTCAGACGCGCTGGGACCTTCGCAGTCCGAGATTAACTGTTGGGGTTTCCGCTGCTTTCGCCGAGACATTCCCGGGTGGAGAGAGGTGGGACGGGGAGGGGCAACTCTCACTTAGTCTTAACCGGGGTGACCTGGTCTGGTCTCCCCCTTGGGTCTGAAGCCAACTGATGCCTCTCCCCCAGTGCCAATCACTGTGAAGCAGAGATGTTCTCCCTTCCAAGGGACGGACAGACAGACAGACAGACAGACGCGCGCGCTCTGATTCTCTGTCCCTGACTCTCTCTTTCTCTCTCAATCTCTGCAAGTCTTTAAAGGGGAGACGCCCCCTTTTTTTTCTTCAGCTTCTTCCCTACGCTTCTGCAGCTCCCATTGTAAAAGCAAAAATCCTAATCTTTCCGCACACTCTTTTCTTTTGTACTGCAGAGGAAAGGATTTAACCCTCTCCTCCCTGCCGGGGCTCCCGGCCTCTCGCTGTGCTGTCTGTTCAGAAAATGTCCCTTGGTTGTTTTTCTAACTCTTCTTCTAAGCTCTTCACAGTGCTTTTTGGTTATTTCATCATTCTATGCCACCTTGTTTGATGATGGGACTGCTTCTGAGGTATAAGCTGAAATGAGAACTTTCTGGTATATCCTGATTATAAGGCCAAGAAGTCAGCTACCTGCCAGTCAAAAATGAGGACGTGAAAGGCTGACAAAAAGATTGAGTAAAAAAGGTCATTATAATAATAACTTAATACATGTAGATCTCTTTATAATTAATAGGATATTTTCGTGTACAGGACATATTTTGAGTATTACAACTTTGAGGTTAGCATAACAGGTTTTACGACTCCTATTTATAGATGATCCTCTTTATAGATAAACCAAAAGGCTCAGTGAGGTTAAGTAACCTATCCAAGATTGCACAGCTATGATGCAACAGAGACAGGCCTGCAAACCAGGTGTATCTGACAGTAGTCTAGCATTTGTTCCCCTCTATATTGTTAAAGGTACAATATGCCACCAGACTCCTAGTGTGAAAAAAAAAAGTGATTGATCTTAAGGAATCTCATTTAAAATAGTGTCTCTTCTGTCTCTCCCACTCCTGTCCAGCTCCCAGGGTTGAGGGATGCCACCGTTGAGAAGATGATATAGATGAGTTCTCTGGTACTTCAGAGTAGAAGCTACAAGGAGGCACTTTCAGCTCAATATAAAAGAACTTTCTAAAGTGTAATGGACTCTCCAGTAAATGTGTGAGCTCTCTGTAATATGTTCTCACAGAGGCTGAAAACAGTTGTCAAGGATTCTGTGGAAAGAATTTCTTTGTGGATGTGAAGTTTGACCTTTAAGAATACATCATTTGGCAACCAACCAACTGGATCTCTCCTGTTCAGCTTGAACACTTAAGGGTGATTGGTTTATTGTTCTTTAACTTCTGACCTTGCTGTTCCTCCCTGAATTTAAGGTACTACTGTTACCCCTGGGCATAGAATATCCAGATATGCCCCATCTTCTAGCTTTATGCCTAGGTCCTCTCTTTTAACTTTATTTATCTTTTACTCTTCTGGCTAAGAGAGCATCTGAAACAACATCTGTTAGGAAAGTGGGAATGATTTTCCCCTTTGGAGTTGAGTGTTGCAAATCTCTGATGGCTGTGTCTTCAGAGAATAGCAAAGCTCACTCACTCAGTGTTGGGTGCAAACTTGAAGTTTCCATCATTTCTTCCCTTACGCAAGTCCAGGCTATTTTGGCAATACTAAGAAAGGGAGAGAGAGACAGATGGTAGGAGGGTTACTGGTGATAAATGAAGCAGGTACCACCATCTGAAGAGATTTGGAAAGCATTCTGATCTTTGCTTTGGAGTTCACTGAATCTCCATTATTTTCCCAGTCCTTTGGGGTCAGGACCTTGAGTGGCTCCCTCACGGTCAACCCTTGGAACTCTTGCTGACATTGTCTCATTCATCCTGTTAATCTCCCTGTGGTAGACAGGTGCAGTTATCACTAGGCTATTGTAGGGGAAATGGGAACACTGGGGCCAGGAAAGCTTCTAATTTCTCAGTGGAATAGACTGGGTTTTGTCACTCTTTCATTCCACTGTTTCCATCTGTACTTCCTCTTTGAGGAAAGGAAATGAGAGAAGGAACATAGCTTTCTGCTTTTCTCAGGAATCTGGAGATCTCCAAGGGCAGATCTGGGGGCCCAATATTCATCTCTTTACTGAGTCTTGTCTGTCTGGTCTTTTCCTACTTTGGTCCACCCTCCTTCTTGCTGGCCTTATTGTGAAAGGAAGGGCTCTTTCCCCTCCTCTCCTTTCTTCCGCCCTCCCCCATTTACCATTTTTTCCTTTTACCTCTCCACTGTGGCCTCTTGACCTCCCCACAGAGTTACAAAAGTAAAATCCTTGAAGAGATGCTGCTGTGGGAATGTTAATGAGCCTTCCCCACAAAGGGGCAAAGACTTTACTTCACTGAGTTGGAAAAAAGCCCCTTTGAAAAGGGGTTTCTGTGTGTGGTGAAGTGGAGAGGGGAGGGGAAGGAGAGAGAGGGAGAGAGAGGGAGAAAAGAAGGGAGGGAGAGAAAGAGCAAGAGAATGAAAGGAGAGAGAGAAATGAGAGAGAGAGAGATTGAGAGAAACAGCAGAAGAGAATATTAAAGCAACACTGTTCTTTCTTTAATTGGTGATTTAATTTTTGGAAAATGTTCCATAGTCATTTGACCTCGTAAACTAAGCATTTAAGTTCCCAAAAAAGCTGAAGAGGCACTCAAGGGCGTTGAAGATAATAAAGGATGGGAAAAAGGGACTTATCCTGGCACCCTGTCCCCAGTTCCTTCTCATGTGTGGGAGACTGAGAGGCTCTAGTGGGGAAGGATATTCTGGATGGCGGGAGTTGGTGGTGAAGATGGGCTTCTCATTCTGGTTTAGTGGTTCCTCCTTATGATATTTTCTAATTTTATCAACATTTTCTATTTTGGCTTCCCCATTGACTTAAAATTTTTCCTCTCTTCAGGAATAGCTTAAAGTACTGTTGGGTGTTTACATAGTGGAGCCAATTTTCAAGCCAGACCACTTGAGCATAATCTCTGTATCCTTCATTTGTGAGCACAGGTTGCCCCTGAATTAGTTAAAATGGATGTTAAGGTACTGTTAGTATCAAAAAAATAAGTCCCTGAAAAGCAAAGATACGACGTTGATTTTTAAAACAATTGAAGCATAATTGAATGTTGTTGCTCTTCGAAGAAAGCCAGTCATTATGTTTGACTCTCAGAGATTTTCCTACATGTTGTTTTGTGATATCAGTGCAACACTCCAGTTAAAGAAGCCCAGAACTGTGAAGAACAAAGAGAAGGTAGGTGATTGGAATGAGATCTTTGGAAGAGAAAGAAGAGGGGCCAGTCAGGGATGCTAATTCCCAGAGCTCTGTAACTCCTCTGGACTCAAGGTAATCAACCACATGGGGAATTTACCGAGAATTCACATTCCTAGCCTCTACCCCTGATCTACTTAATCAATCTCTGGGGGTGGGGGTGGGGGGGTGGAGCCTACGATTTAAAAATAAGCTCTTAAATGATCCTTTTGCAGTTTGAGACAATCGAGCTTGACTGTTGCTTTCTAAACCATAAGCTCTAGATTCTTAGGGGTCTGCAGTGTTGTTGCAGTGGAATCCATGTACACATGAAGTGAGCCCAGCCTGTGGCCCCAATAAATAACATGTCTCTCAAATGCATATACTACTGTTGCCCAAATGTTTGTTGATGTTGTTGAGTGTAATACACTTTTAAGTCACTGAAAGTGTTTCTAGACTCATAGTGGCTTTTGCTCTAAAAATACAACTACAGTCATGTGGGAGTCCAGGAAGTTCTTTGCCATTTCATTGAAGGCCTCTTCTCTCCGGACAATACTCTGCTCTTAGCATTCCTCTGTTTCTAGTTTGTAGAGCAGCAGGCACTGTGGAAGCATTTCGTCTACCTTCCTGAAAGTTAGAATCCCATGAGGAATTTGATTTTCATTGCAAGAGAACTAAACTAGGAGTCTAGAAAGCATGTAACCTTTCTATTGATAACCATAGTCATAGCTAATCATAGCTTGGGTGCATTCTGCTTACTACGCCCTATAATTGCACGGCCTCATTTAATCCTTAAAATAACTTTGCAAGGTAAACATTGTATAATCCCCATTTTAGACAAGCAGAACACCCCATTTTACAAATGAAGAAACTGAGGCACGGAGACGCAAAGTAGCTTTCTTGTTCAAGGTCTTATAGCTGATAAACAGCAGGTTGAAATTTGCCCAAGTACTGCCTGACAGTACTTGGACAGCCTCTGTTTTTTTCACCACAGTGTGACCATTTATTGTCATCCCACTGATTTCTGCCTCTGCTATAGGCCTCACTTTCTGGGTGCAGACCTGGAGGATGACAAACTTTCAACTTACAGAGAAAATTTGAAGACCTACAAGTAAATATCTACAACAAATTACGGTTCTTATAATCACATGTACTACCACATGTTCTTTGTCTTGCTAGCATTAAGGGAGTTAAGGCAATGAAGGGTAAGGGAAAAGTACCCTTTGCAGAACTTTATTAAATAAGAAAGCACTGGCAAGCAAACCTTGGTTTTATTGGATGATTTCCGCCTGGCCTCTCTCAGGTGGCAGTTGCCATGGTGTTTTAGGGGCAGAGGGAGGGAGTGAAGATCAAGGAGGTCATTCGGACTGAGGCTTTTCTGGTGTGTCTTTTCAGAGTTCATTCTGCAAAGGATGGCAGGAATTTAAACATTCATAAGAGAAAGGACAGAAGTTATTCTTTTTGTGTTTCTTAATTTCTCCATGTTACTGATGTTAAATAAAGGGGAAACGGAGTTTGTGAAGAGTTCAAGGTTGTGGAACAGGAAAGGGAGGTTGTGGGGGAAGGGCCAGGAGCCTAGCAGGCAGTTGGAGAAGCCTAGGGTGGGGGTGGGGAGGAGTGTGTGCACGCGTGTGTGCGTGTGCGTGCGCATGCGCGTGTGTGTGTGTGTGTGTGTGTGTGTGTTTTCAAGGACGAAATTATAGGAACAATTTGCTGAAGTTCTGGGAAGCCTGAGGTTGGTCATTTGAAAGAAAATCAACAAATGAGGTACAAGCAGTGAGGGCAAGGTGGGGAGGGAGCATGATGACAAAGGCAAAACAACAGCAACAACAACTAAACCCCAAGCCATCAGAAGGAAAAACAAATCAGAGGATGGGAAAGAAAGAGGTAAGTCACAGAGGCAACTCTTTGGAGGAATAAGAACAAAGGGACTGAAGTATGTCAGAAAATACGAATAACTGACAACCTGTAATAGAAACATGGTCAGAGCCTTCAGAAGGAAACTTTAAGAAGAGGAACAAGTGACTCCCAAGGACTTTGGAGCTAGAAGGGGGCCACGGGGATCATGTCCAAATCTCACTTTTCTGATAAAGAAACTAAGACCGAGAAAGGTTAAAAGACTTTTCAAAAGTTTCTCCAGAACCAGATCTTATCTCAGGGAATTGCCCTTTGCACTAGGCCATGGAACTAGAGAATAAATGGGAAGAGGCAAAATGAGAGGGAATCCAAGCAGAAGTAAAAATTGGAAAGCTAGATCTTAAATTAATTTCTCAATCTTCCCTAGAATTTATGAACTCTTTTTTCTTGTGGGGACCACTGTATTTTAGGAGCCAATTCCATTCTGATAACTAAGTACCTTAAACTATTTCAATCAAATAATAATCCATTCCCCACATTGGAGACTATGCCCAGGAACAGGATCATTCAGTGACTAATTTAAGTATTGAGAAAATTTTTGATCATGCCTAATTGATTCCTAATTATATTTTGAGTGCAAATCCTTTAAATCTGCCCTTGGTAGAGTGTATTCATTCACATTTATTCATTCAACAAATATTTTTAAAGCACCTACTATGTGCTAAGTACCTAATACACAATAGAAAATAAAACAAACACTGTCCAGTTTATTATTATGCAGCTATTTTGCAATTGGACTTCAATTTTTTGGTGATAATTGGACTTCAACCTTTTGTTTGTTTTTCACATTATTTCCATTTCCAAATTATGCTGCTCCTTTATTCCTCATCCATAATTGGGGTAATCCCAAGGATTCTTAGGGACTTCTGATGTGGCTCCTCATTTATCCTGGAACTGTCTTATGGCCTCAAAATGAGCCAAGACATGGAGTTGATCAGAGCAAGCTTACTGTGGAAGATAGTCCAAAGTAAGAAGAGCTGATGGGACAAATCAAAGCCAGAATACTTGAGGAGAACTAAAAGGAGCTGAAATCCAAAAGGCAACTTGCTAGTCCAAAGGGGCTGGATAGCAAATGAGGTAAAAGAGAGAGGAGCTAAGAACTGGAAGAGTTGCTGTAAATAATTGACTTTACTGGACTTTTGTGGGTTTGAGGTGAATAGCACTGGCTTAAATATGGAAGTTAAAGATGCATGATGTACCTAGAAGAGAACATAGGCAAAACATTATCTGATATAAATCATAGCAATGTTTTCTTAGGTCAGTCTCCCAAGACAATAGAAATAAAATAAAAAATAAACAAATGGGACCTAATCAAACGTATAAGATTTTGCACAGCAAAGGAAACCTTAAGCAAAATGAAAAGACAGCCTATGGAACGGGAGAAAATATTTGCAAATGATACGACTGATGAGGGCTTAATTTCCAAAAGATACAAACAGTTTATACAACTCAATAACAAAAAAAACCCAAACAACCCAGTTGAAAAATTGGCAGAAGACCTAAATAGACATTTCTCCAAAGAAGTCATACAGATGGCCAACAGGAACATAAAAAGATGCTCAACATCAATAATTATTAGAGAAATGCAAATCAAAACTACAATGAGGTATCACCTCACAGTGGTCAGAATGGCCATCATTAAAAAGTTAACAAATAGGGCTTCCCTGGTGGCGCACTGGTTGAGAGTCCGCCTGCCGATGCAGGGGACGCAGGTTCATGCCCCGGTCCGGGAAGATCCCACATGCCGCGGAGCGGCTGGGCCCGTGAGCCATGGCTGCTGAGCCTGTGCGTCCGGAGCCTGTGCCCCGCAACGGGAGAGGCTGCAACAGTGAGAGGCCTGCGTACCGCAGGAAAAAAAAAAAAAAAAGTTAACAAATAAAAAGGGAATGCTCCTACACTGTTGGTGGGAATGTAAATTGGTGCAGCTACTATGAAAACAGTATGGAGGTTCCTTAAAAAGCTAAAAATAAAGTTACCATATAATCCAGCAATCCCACTCCCAGGTATACATCCAGAAAAGACAAAAACTCTTAATTCGAAAAGATACATTCATGGGCCTCCCTGGTGGCGCAGTGGTTGAGAGTCCGCCTGCCAATGCAGGGGATGCGGGTTCGTGCCCCGGTCCGGGAGGATCCCATATGCCGCGGAGCGGCTGGGCCCGTGAGCCATGGCCGCTGGGCCTGCGCGTCCGGAGCCTGTGCTCCGCAACGGGAGAGGCCACAACAGTGAGAGGCCCGCATACCGCAAAAAAAAAAAAAAAAAAAAAAAAAAAAAGAAAAGATACATTCACCCCAATGTTCATAGCAACGTTCATAGCTATTTACAATAGCCAAGACATGGAAGCAACCTAAATGTCCATCAACAGATGAATGGGTAAAGAAGATGTGGTATATATACACAATGGAATATTACGCAGCCATAAAAAAGAATGAAATAATGCCATTTGCAGCAACATGGATGGACCTAGAGATTATCATACTAAGTGAAGTAAGTCAGAAAGAGAAAGACAAATGTCATATGATATTGCTTATATGTGGAATCTAAAATACAATGCAAATGAACTTACAAAACAGAAATAGACTCACAGACAGGAAAACAAACTTATGGTTACCAAAGGGGGAAGATGGTTGGGGAAGGATAAATTAGGACTTTGGGATTAGCAGATACAACCTACTATATACAAAAGAGATAAACAACTAGGTCCTACTGTACAGCACAGGGAACTATATTAATATCCTTATCATAAACCATAATGGAAAAGAATATATATGTACACACACACATATATATGTCTGAATCATTTTGCTGTATGCCAGAAACTAACACAACATTGTAAATCAATGAGACTTCAGTTAAAAAAAATTAAAAGATTCATGGTGTATATTGTGGAGAATTCTGTGCCTCCCTGCAATCAAGCATTTTTATGAGACTGAATGACAATATAGTACTTATGCTATTTAATAATCATATACTGTTTGATTCTCTATTCTTTCTCCATCTTAACGTGCATTGCACATTTCTTGACCCCATGATCCACTTAATCCCATGGAATCTAATATGAAGTTCAGGAATTTACTACACATGTTGTGAATACTATCTCTCCTCTCTCTCTCTCCCTGTCTGTAGATTAATATATACAGATATCTATATCTATATATCTGTGTATATATGTATATTATCTGTATCTCTCTCTGTTCTCTCTCTGTATATATACATATATACAGAGAGAGGTATAAAGGTATATATGTTTTATTTATTTATTTATCTATTTATTTATTTATTTTTTGTGGTACGTGGGCCTCTCACTGCTGTGGCCACTCCCGTTGCGGAGCACAGGCTCCGGACGCACGGGCTCAGCGGCCATGGCTCACAGGCCCAGCCGCTCCGCGGCATGTGGGATCTTCCCGGACCGGGGCACGAACCTGTGTCCCCTGCATCGGCAGGCGGACTCTCAACCACTGCGCCACCAGGGAAGCCCAAGGTATATATGTTTTAAAATGTATATACAAAGGTGAGGAAAGGGGATCAGTGGATTTGGAGCAGAAATTGGCGATGATGGAGGAGAAACGTAATGACCAAATTCTACTCTATGAGGTTTATATATTTCCTTGCCCTATATGGTTCAGTGACTTCTGTTCCCATCGTTTGGTCAAGGGATAAATGTCACCAGGATATGTGTATGTTTCAGAAAAACTGGATGAAAGTCTGAAAGAAAAGAGAGGGTACAGAGGGAGAATTGCGAGAAACAAGCTTGCTATTCAAGGGGAGTTATTCTTTTTTTTTTTTATAAATTTATTTAATTTATTTATTTGGCTGCATTGGGTCTTCGTTTCTGTGCGAGGGCTTTCTCTAGTTGCGGTGAGCGGGGGCCACTCTTCATTGCGCTGCGCGGACCTCCCACTGTCACGGCCTCTCCTGTTGCGGAGCACGGGCTCCAGACGCGCAGTCTCAGTAGTTGTGGCTCACGGGCCCAGTCGCTCCGTGGCATGTGGGATCTTCCCAGACCAGGGCTCGAACCCGTGTGCCCTGAGTTGGCAGGCAGATTCTCAACCACTGCGCCACCAGGGAAGCCCCAAGGGGAGTTATTCTTTCCATCACCTGCTCCCATTTTATACTGCAAACCTCCCCATCTTTACACACCATTTCTAAGCTGTCCTTCTTTATTCAGTCAGCTTGAAATCCCAGTATTAACTTTTTTTCTTGAAATGGAAGAAGGAACATTTCCCTCCCCCGACAAGATACCTGAACGTAACCTTAGAAAATAAACAATAAAATCACATTACATACTCTAAAATCTTAGAAAACAAATGAAAAAGTGCCACACCATTAGAGTAAGATGAAATCCCTTCTAAACGTAAGATCTGTTTAAAATAAGAGCATTAAAAATATATAATTTTCAAAATAAAAAGCACATTTTGGGAATTCCCTGGTGGTTCAGTGGTTAGGACTTGGTGCTTTCACTGCCGGGGCCAGGGTTTGATCTCTGGTCAGGGAACTAAGATCCTGTAAGCTGTGCAGCAGCAGCAGAAAACAAACAAACAAACAAACATTTATATGAAATCATAGTTTGACCATTCTTTGATATTCATTGGGTATCACTCTATGCTAGCTGGGAATGATGTATGTGAATATAACCTCATGTCCTTTCTACCCTCCAGGAGCTTATGTTGAAATATGATGCATATTTCCATTTTTAGTGGGAAAATCATTGATTTGGGTTCTAGTAGACTCTGCCACTTCCCAGTCAAATCACCTTGGGAAAATCACCTTTCTCTGTCCAGACTTCAGTTTCCTCATGTGTAGTGATAAGGTTAGACCAGATGACTTTAACACATGGCTTTAACCTCTGTGCTTTACATGTGACTATCTATGTGAATCAACAAAGTGTGTCTGTTGCAACAGTTTCTCCACAGGGTCCTGCAAAAATAGATCCATGAGAGTCAGTTTCTAAAGGCACTAGTTAAGACAAAATCATCTGGAGACAAAGTTGAACATCCCTGAGGAAGGAATGCACCAGAGACTGTTTTGCTCTGGTATTGGAATAGATGATCATTTCTTTGACTGAGTATCAAATGATGTAGAAGGCCTGCGTTTAGGGGGTGGGTAGAATAAAAAGTATCAATATAGAATCATACTTGTGCTAATATCAGAGAGGGACAGGAGAACCGAGAGACTCACTGTGTGCTCACTGAATGGAATGCTAGAGTGGGATGAACTGCATTCCGACTACATTCCTTAAGTTGTTGTTTCTCCCTTTCTTCCACAGACCTTAATGTGATTATAATTGAATTTGCATATTGAAATTTCATTTAAATTTTAAGTTAAAATATTAAAATTAACCAACAATCTTCAGGCCTGCCGATCTTTGTGACCTCTAGAAGTTAAGTCCAGTCAAAAACCAAAGCAGGGGATTTCCCTGGTGGCACAGTGGTTAAGAATCCACATGCCAATGTAGGGGACACAGGTTCGATCCCTAGTCCGGGGTGATCCCACATGCCGTGGAGCAACTAAGCCTGTGTGCCACAACTACTGAGCCTGTGCTCTAGAGCCCGTGAGCCACAACTACTGAAGCCTGCGTGCCTACAGCCCGTGCTCCGCAGCAAGAGAAGCCACTGCAATGAGAAACCCTCACACCACAACCAAGAGTAGTCCCTGGTTGCTGCAACTAGAGAAAGGCTGCACGCAGCAACGAAGACCCAATGCAGCCAAAAATAAATTAAAAGAAAAAAAAAGGAGTAGAATTAAAAACAAAAACAAAAACAAAAAAACCCAAAGCAGCTTACAGATTTATGATTCTGTATCTCCACATGACAGAATCACCTCAGGATTTAAACCCCAGCCCAAGCCAGAGAAATTCTTTCGTTCTTTTGGGACATAAGGACCAAGCTAGGCCTTCCAACTAGTTATACTCTCAACAAACATTTATCAAATGCATTTCATATTTCACTCACCAGACTTGCATTTAAGGAGCAAGTAGAATTAAAAAAATATGCACTTCTCAACATAGAATCACATGCATGCTCATAGTAAGAGACGAACAACAGAACTGAGATACTATGGTGACGAAGGTAAATGAGACATGGACCTGCCTCTCCTTGACAAGCAGGGAAATGTTAAACAAGAAAACATAATACAGTATAGGGAATTCCCTGGTGGTCCAGTGGTTAGGACTTCACACTTTCACTTCCGGACTTCCGGGGCCTGGGTTCAATCCCTGGTCCTGCAAGCCGTGCAGCGCAGCCAAAAAAAAAAAAAAAAAAGTACACACACACACACATACACACACACACACATATATATAATACAATGTGAAGAAATTTCATAGAGTATGCATAAAGTTCCAGGGGAAGAAGAAAGGAGAGTTGACTTGGACTGATTGTCACCAGCAATAAATTATCCATCAATTCGTCCATTCATCCATTCTTCCCTCCCTCCCCCCATCCCTTACATAGCCTTTTGACAAGGCTATGTGAGGCTCTGTCTTGCAGTGATCTTGTGAGGTAGACATTATTATCCCCATTTTACCAACTAGGAAATTGAGGTTTAGGGAGGTTAGTAAATTGCTGAGGGTCATGCCACCGTGAATTATGGAGCTGAGGCTCTAACACATTTTCCTTACAACAAAGTCTGTGCTCAAAGACTATATGGATTCTGGCTTTGACTTTTGGGGTTTAAATTGCCTTTACCACCAATCAGCTGCATGATTTGGGGCATTTTACTTAACTTCTCTGAGCCTTGGTTTCCTCATATAAAAATGAGGTTAAAGGAATTCCCTAGGGGTCCAGTGGTTAGGACTCGGTGCTTTCACTGATGAGGGCCTGGGTTCAATCCCTGGTCTGGGAACTAAGATCCTGCAAGACACGTGACACGGCCAAAACAAAATAAAATAAAAACGAGATTAATAGTGTCTACTTGATAGGATTGTGGTGGAGATTTAAAAAAACAGTTAAAGCATTTGGTCCAGTGCCTGGCCAATCTTTCAAGCTCACTACATTTGATGGCAATATTATTATGCCAAGTGGTGAGTGCGCAGAGAAATGCAGATCAAATGTGCACTCATTCAGAGGAAGGAAAGGTCACTTCCAACTGGAGGGTAGGAGGGTGAATAGATTAAAGGAGGATCATGAAGAATTCACTTAAAATGGAGTTTTCAAAAAAAGGTAAGACTTGAGTATTTAGACTCTAAAATTTAGAATAGAAGGCTCTGTGAGGAAAGCAGCAAGGAGCTTGTTAGCTGTGGGAGGTGACGAGCAATAAAAATGCAAGTAAATAAATTAGATAATTATAGAGTGGTAATTAAACAGGATAATGGAAGAGAAAGTGAGGTGGAAAGGTGGGGTTGGAAAGTAAGCGATTAAGGGGGAAAACTTGATTCTATCACCAGGTAGAGTGCTGTTCATATGTAGATCAACTGCTATCGGTGAATGGATACTGAATAGTGGCCCAAACTGACGGAAATGCAAATACTCTTAGAAACAGGTGCTATTAGTAATGCAAATATGAAAAAACCTCTTATTAAGCAGAAAAGCAACAAAACCCCCTAATCGATCTTTGAATGAATTGATCTGTGAATCAACACATTCACATCCTCAAGATTTTGATGACAAGAAAAGACAACATTTTTTCTTTGTCTCTAGTTTGTCTTTTCTCACGCTAGAATTAAGTAAAATTAGTTAAAGCTAAAGCTATCATATTAAAAAAAATTATTTCTATATTTATTTTTTTTGGCCACACCACGTGGCTTGGATCTTAGTTCCCCGACTAGGGATCAAACCCAGGACCTTGGCAGTGAGAGCGCAGAGTCCTAACCACTGGATCACCAGGGAATTCCCAAAGCTATCCTATTCTTATTGCTCTTATTTATTCATCCATTCAACAAATATTTTACTGAGAGTTTACCATGTGTCAGGCACTGTACCACACCTGGGGAATACAGTGGATGGTCTTTCCTTGGACTTCTCATCTCTTGCTCCAGAGTGCTTTTGGAACAGGAGGACATATCAGGACCCCAGGCAGGTTCTGACACAGGTCTGCCGATATTTTTGGATAGGGGTAGGAGAGGACCTGGTATTATAAAGGGCCCAGAGTGTGTCTTGAAATGGTCTATGGTAAGAAGACAATTGAAGAGTTTTGGAAAAGACTTTAATGTCCCCAAATTTTATTTGAACTAAAACATTATTTGCCTTTCACATTCCTCTGTGCACTCCATTCCAAGGTTCACCTCATCACTCCTCCTTCTATACCTGTCTTCGTCTTTTGCTATCCAAATTCACCAAATAAATCTCCTCCTTTCTACCCATTCCAGCTCCTGCTGTTCTTCACAGCCAGTCTCTGGGCTCAGCCCCAAGCCTTGAGGGGCAGTAAATGGATTCAGAGTTGCTGCTCAAACACAGATCCCCATGGAAACCAAAGGACTAAGAAAACAAAAAGAGAGGAAGAGGCAGCCACTGCCTGACCTTTTATGCTCACTCTTCAAATTCTTTTCGCTCTTGGGCGTGAAGGCAAGTGCTTATTTGTATAACTAGTGGAACCAAAGAACCTGACCCCTGCCCCCACACCCAAAATTTCTTAAGAACATCTCTTCTCTTTGATAGTAAGTGAAGAGCAGTGGGACACCTCCATCTGGTGGTAGAAATACCAAATTACCGCCAAGACAAGAGATTTATGAGTGACTTAGCGGCAAAAGGAAGAGGATGCAAAGACATAACATGCAGGAGTAACTCCTACGAAAGTGTTTAGCGTTTAGTACCTGCTCCTTCTCATATATATATATATTATTTTTTTAACTTCCTTATTGGAGTATAATTGCTTTACAATGGTGTGTTAATTTCTGCTTTGTAACAAAGTGAATCAGCTATACGTATACATATGTCCCCATATCTCCTCCCTCTTGCGTCTCCCTCCCACCCTCCCTATTCCATCCCTCTAGGTGGTCACAAAGCACCGAGCTGATCTCCCTGTGCTATGCGGCTGCTTCCCACTAGCTATCTATTTTACGTTTGGTAGTGTATATATGTCCATGCCACTCTCTCACTTCGTCCCAGCTTACCCTTCTCCCACCCCGTGTCCTCAAGTCCATTCTCTACGTCTGTGTCTTTATTCCTGTCCTGCCCTTAGGTTCTTCAGAACCATTTTTTTTTGTAGATTCCATATATATGTGTCAGCATACGGTGTTTGTTTTTCTCTTTCTGACTTACTTCACTCTGTATGACAAACTCTAGGTCCATCCACCTCACTACAAATAACTCGATTTTGTTTCTTTTTATGGCTGAGTAATATTCCATTGCATATATGTGCCACATCTTTTTTTTTTTTTTTGCGGTACGTGGGCCTCTCACTGTTGTGGCCTCTCCCGTTGCGGAGCACAGGCTCCGGACGCGCAGGCTCAGGGGCCATGGCTCACGGGCCCAGCCGCTCCGCGGCATGTGGGATCTTCCCAGACCGGGGCACGAACCCGTGTCCCCTGCATCGGGAGGCGGACTCTCAACCACTGCACCACCAGGGAAGCCCTGTGCCACATCTTTATCCCTTCATTTGTCGATGGATACTTAGGTTGCTTCCATGTCCTGGCTATTGTAAATAGAGGTGCAATGAATATTGTGGTACATGACTCTTTTTGAATTATGGTTTTCTCAGGGTATATGCCCAGTAGTGGGATTGCTGGGTCGTATGGTAGTTCTATTTTTAGTTTTTTAAGGAACCTTCATACTGTTCACATATATTTTTAAAATATTTAAATATTATCTTTATGTTGATGACTCAGTTTTTTTTGCATCTGATCCAAATATGGGTACACAAGGTCTAGTCTCACACCTCCCAACTCTGCAGTAGATATTTCCTACCTGAATGTCTTGTCACCACAGATTCAGTGTAATTCCAGAGCTAGATGGTGCTCTTCTCTTCCTTTCCTTTCCCTTCTAGAGGGCAGCCTTTGCTAGTTTACAAAGGGAAGCCAGAAGGTGTTTATTCCACTGTCTCTTTGGTATATCCTCTCTGGTTTCTTCATGGGTATGATCCTTTCTGCTGCCACTAGAGATGGTCTGTGCCCCCTGCCCCCTCCCACCCACTTATAGATTGTCTCCCTTTCTCTTCAGGAGCTAGGAGGGAATAGGGAAGGACAGATCCATTTCCTTCCTCTTGCTTCTTGATTCCCTCAGATTTCCCAGGACGAATACACCAGAGCACCTGTGATGTTCTTAACTGGAAAGTTAGGGCAATTTCAGAGGGGAATTACAATGTAAGAGAGATAAAAATTGAAGTTCTAGCTAGCCTGAATTTTCCCTTTCACTGTGCAAGGGAAGGTAGCTCAAGACTTGGATCTTTACGGGAAGGGGTGTCCCCATGGGTCCTCCCTCCATTCCTGACCTGCCAGTGGAGGCTTCAGTTTCTGGAGTTCCTTAAGTCCAACCTTCTGAGTTCTTTAAACCCAATCTTTCTACAGTGAGAGCTGTGGGCTTTCTGATGCCTATATAGGTTGATCTATTAAGTGAGCACATCTCTCAGGGTCATTCATTATTATCATTATTAATTAATTAAGTCAACACAATCTGAATCCATACTAAAGATACCCTACCACCCTTTTAGCAAAGCTCTGGTCCTTACCTTGCATTGAGGATTATATGATTCTTTCTTACTCCTCTGGGAGGGCCTGGTGACATGATAGAAACACTTCATACTTTTTTTTTTTTTTGGCCATGCCATGTGCCTTGCAGGATCTTAGTTCCCAGACCAGGGATCAAACTTGGGCCCCCTGCAGTGGAAGCACAGAATCCTAACCACTGGACTGCCAGGGAATTCCTGAGTTTCAGTTTTATTTGGGGACTTATTAAGGACTATAGCCCAGGAGACAGCCTCTCAGGTAGCTGTGAGGAATTGCTCTGAAGAGGTAGGCGGGGAGGTCAGTAAGTCTGATTTTGGAGGAGGGTGCGTGTACATGCAATCAAGCACACATCTCGGTAGAAGGTTGCTGCTAGTCACGAGGCACAGATATCTCAGTTAATGATTTTGGTGCTTTTCCAAGTATGGGAAGATACAAGCAATTGGGTTCACAAAATTTTCTCCTGAAAATATCTAATTATCTGAGGGTGTTCTGCCAGTTTTCCCAGAGCACAGACTGCCTCATTCCTGAGCTCCACCCTGAAATCCTTTTGCATTGTGTTGAAGGTCAGGGACTGCAGTGGCTAATGACTCAATCCTTGTAGAGCTGGATGGCAAGCAAGAATTTTTATTTGGCACTTTTAATATCTGATTCTCAGTCATAATGGATGCCAGCCTCGACAAAATTCTTTTGCCTCAGAGTCTCTCTGATAGGAGGGGGTGAGGGATTGGGGGAGGAGAGTGATTCACTATTCCCTCCCATCTATATCAGCATACCTAAACCACAACTAATTATTTTGTCCCGTAAAGCAGCTTTGCCTCCCAACTTTACCTTCCCTGTAGAAGGCACTTTGTTCTATTAATTAGTCGGTCTTTACTTCCATTTTCCTTTTTCCTTAAAAACAAAACCAAAAATAGAGACCTGGAAAAAAACCTAAACAACCACAACAGATCGATCCTTTTATTAAAATACTTCTCATAACCTGTCTCATAAAAATACTGTGGAGGGACTTCCCCGGCGGTCCAGTGGTTAAGACTCCGTGCTCCCAAGGCAGGGGCACGGGTTCAATCCCTGGTCAGGGAACTAAGATCCCACATGCCACAAGGCGCGGCCAAAAAATAAATAAATAAATAAATAAAATATAAATTACTTAAAAAAATACTTCTCATAGTCTTGTCTCATAAAATACTGCGGAAATATTCTCCTTCTATTTCCACAGGTACTTCCTAATCCAGATCTTCAGCACTTCCCTCTGAAGAATTACCTCTAACCCTCCTACCCCCATTTTCTCACTTCCAGGCTACCCCTTCACCACCACCTTTATGTTCTATTCCATCCTAC
This sequence comes from Hyperoodon ampullatus, assembly GCF_949752795.1. Lineage (NCBI taxonomy): Eukaryota > Metazoa > Chordata > Mammalia > Artiodactyla > Ziphiidae > Hyperoodon > Hyperoodon ampullatus. The sequence goes on from NC_136916.1 coordinate 104,810,190, forward strand.
GAATTATTTGTTAAATATCACTTGCATCAGGTCCCTTGTCTATCCCAAATCTTTCATTGGCTCTCAGATTGCTAGTACATGCAGTAATATTTCCCCTAATGCCTGGGGACTCATCCTTACCAAATATTTACTCTGCCCGCCTCTTCCTCTGTCTGCCGCAGGCTTTTTTTTTTTTTTTCCTGCTGCAGTTTGGCCAGGCTACCTCCTGGCCCCAAAATCACTTCCATCACTGTACTTCCTCAAGTCCTAGAGCCCTCCTTTCCTCCCTGACTGCTCCAGCTTCTATGGGTCTTCATCTTCGCTGGAAGGCTGCAATACTTTTAGTATTCTGCCCACAGTCTAACATGGAACATTGTTTGCTGCTTTTTAATAATGTGTATTAGCTTTCTCACTCCAACTATATAGTCATCCATGTCAGAGAGGAGGTCAGGGCTTTTATGCACCTTCTATAACGCCACAGCTCTGGGCACAGCCTGAGCATACTGTAGGTTCTCATTAAACTTTCTACTTGCATGTGAGTCACCTGTGACCTTTCCTTTCTCCATAATAGCACAGCACAATGTTTATACCTTGATTATACCACTTACCAGAGTTTACCTTTTATCAAAGGTAGAGCCCATACCTGTTTCTTTGGCTGCACTGGGAGTTCCTCAGGCATAGAGACCATATTGTATTCATTCTGCACGGTTCACAGCATTTAGTAGAGTGCTATAGTAAGAAGAAGCTCAAAAACTTTTTTCCCCAGCCTAAATACTTTTCTAGAACTGAGAGAAACAATTCATATATTTGAAAGACAGACCCATTGAGAAGATAATGGTAAATTAAAAAAAGAGATTTCTATAACTAATTAACTCTTCCATTTATAATAAAACATTTATAATTGAAGTTTTAAAAATTTATTTATTTTAAAATTTTAGGTACAAAGAGCTAGTGTTTCTCTCAGCAGATAGATGTTTTGGATAATCCATTCAAGGAAAATCATTTAGTCCAACTTGATGAGTCCTGTATCCTTCTTTTAGTGTTGTAAACACTGGCTGCATGTATTGAGGCCATATTTACAGATCAGACCATTCTGATTTGAGTGATTTGGAAAAAGTGGGAAACACAGCTGAATTTTTGAAGGCAGTTCCAGTAGAGCTGCTGGTGATCCATCTTGCTTTCAGGAGAGCAGTGAGTCAAAAACAATTGGTTTTTTGGTTTGTTTGTTTAATTTAATCAAATTCTTTAAGATCCTGCTCTGGATCTTTCTCCAGGATATAACAACAACAATAACAATAATAATAGCAGCTAATGCCTACCTGACATTTATATATCCCTTACTCTATGCCATGCACTGTTCTAAGTGTTTTTGCTCATTTAATGTTTACAACAACCTTATGAGCAGGACTGGGACTAGGGGTGGGGCAAGAGAGGCATCTGGGGAACAAATTTAAGAGACACTGACTCAGGGACACACAAGTGCACTTCCGCACCCTAGGTGCTTCTCTTGCTTCACCCTGGTCCTGGCCATGCTTATCAAGAAGGTACTACTATATACCCCCTTTTCAGATGAGTAAACTGAGGCACCGAGAGATTAAGTAACTTGACTAAGGTCACACAGGTAGTGGCAGAACTGGGATTTGAATCCTAGAAGTCAGGCCTCAGAATTTGCTCTTAACCAGTCCCCTACACTGTCTTTTTTTTAAATTTATTTTTTATTGAAATATAGTTGAATTACAATGTTGTGTTAATTACTGCTGTACAGCAAAGTGACTCAGTTATAAATATATATACATTCTTTTTCAAATCCTTTTCCATTATGGTTTATCATAGGATATTGAATATAGTTCCCTGTGCTATGCACTAGGACCTTGTTGCTTATCCATTCTATATTTATCAGTTTGCATCTGCTAATCCCAAACTCCCAATTCAACCCCCTCCCACCCTTCTCCCCCTCGGCAACCACAAGTCTATTCTCTATGTCCCCCATTCTGTTTCTGTGTCATAGATAGGTTCATTTGTGCCATATTTTAAATTCCACATATAAGTGATATCATATGGTATTTGTCTTTCTCTTTCTGACTTCACTTAGTATGATAATCTCTAGTTGCATCCATGTTGCTGCAAATGGCATTATTTTGTTCTTTTTTATGGCTGAGTAGTATTCTGTTGTATATATGTACCACATCTTCTTTATCCATTCATCTGTTGATGGACATTTAGTTTGTTTCCATGTCTTGGCTGTTGTGAATAGCTGCTGTGAACATAGGAGTGCATGTATCTTTTTGAATTATAGTTTTGTCTGGATATACATCCAGGAGTGGGATTGCTGGATCATATGGTAATTCTATTATTAGTTTTCTGAGGAACCCCTATACTGTTTTCCACAGTGGCTGCACCTACTTACATTTCCACAAATAGTGTAAGAGGGTTCCCTTTTCTCCACACCCTCTCCAGCATTTGTCATTTGTAGATTTTTTAACTATGGCCATTCTGACTGGCGTGAGGTGGTACCTCATTGTAGTTTTGATTTGCATTTCTCTAATAATTAGCAATGTTGAGCATCTTTTCATCCTACACTGTCTTTTTAAGTGCTAGGTTACCTTTTTTAAGTACTAGGTTAATTTTAACCTAGTAAAATGATATATAATGGTCAGAATTAGATATAGATCTATATAGATTCTCTGGATATGTGCCTGAAGAGTCTTGGAAAAGGTAAATGCATCAAGAAATATGGGCATAGCGAGGGGAGGCAGCTGGAATGTGTTTGTAACTAACAGAAACCTAAATTATGTGACTGCACAGTCACTTACCTAAAGAAAGACTGTAAACATAAGGGGAGTGGTCTTCTTGGAGACTAAGGAAAAGGGGTCAGAGATCAAGACTCTTACGCTGAGCCAGTACTCTCTGAGGAGAGCAGCTGCGGCTACTGACTAGGCTCCAAGTGGGGCTGGGTAAACAGGCCTGCAATGAGCTGCATTGTGTCCACCCAAATTGATACGCTGAAGCCCTAACTCCCAATGTGACTGTATTTGGAGGCCTTTAAGGAGGTAATCAAGCTTACATGAGGTCATAAAGGTCGGGCCTTAATCCAATAGGACTGGTGTCCTTGTAGAACAGTTGTGGCACTTTGATCTTGGACTTCCAGCCTCCAGAACTTTGAGAAATACATTTCTGTTGTTTAAGCCACCCTGTCTGTGGTATTTTGTTATGGCAGCCCTAATAGACTAGTACAGGGCCCTCCAGACCACTGGCCGCTTTTTTTTTTCTACTTTTCTGCTCACAAGTGACTTTCTGAATATAATTTCACTTCTAAGGTACTATAATTCCAGGATAGGGGTGCTTTGAATAATGTACCTAACCTCTCTAGCCACCAGTGAGAAATAGTCCCTAATCCTGAGCCCCATAATAAACTCTTAAATATCTTATAATAGTGAAAGGGCCTCAAATCTGGGCTGAGATGGAACTATTTTGTGTGATGCAATTCACACTTTCTTCTTAGAAGAAATTAGCAGTGAAAAAATTTGCTTAAACATTTTTCGAATATACTTTCAAGATATTAAGACTTGTTCTGTGACATTAGCCACCTGCCTACTCAACAGCTGCCTTGAAGCAAAAGTCAATGATCTTTAACCAGATTTTCTTTTCTTTTTGGCTCTCCTCTGAAAGTGATTATCTAACCATTCTCTTTTCTTATAAATACCTCTTCTAAAAGTGATTATTTTAATTGGCCTACCATAGGGGCCAGTATGACTTTATTTGTTGACAGCATTACTTGTCCTAGGAGGCTCAGATAGAGCTCTTCTCAGCTAATCTTGAACCCATACCTTATAACTTACCAGGCCCATAGGATGGAAACAAAATGATTAACAGAGATCCCCAAGTGTGTTTTGCAGAGTATCAGGGAAACCGCAGGAATGGAAACAACTTGCTAACGGCCCCTTGGACTGAGCATCTGGTAGGTGCATTGAGGGTCTAGAATGACTGATAGTGAACTTGGGATGTCACAAGCTGACACCACATGTAATATACGGAGCCCCCTGAAATTGCACATGTGATCCATGAAGAGGTGTGAAGGACAGTCGCACCTATGCAGAGAACTCTTTTTTTTTTTTTTTTTTGCGGTACACGGACCTTTCACTGTTGTGGCCTCTCACGTTGTAGAGCACAGGCTCCGGAAGCGCAGGCTCAGCGGCCATGGCTCACGGGCCCAGCCGCTCTGCGGCATGTGGGATCTTCCTGGACCGGGGCACGAATCTGTGTCCCCTGCATCGGCAGGCAGACTTTCAACCACTGAGCCACCAGGGAAGCCCCAGAGAACTCTTGAAGCTTACTGATACATTTACTTTCCATCAATCATTTCTGAGTTCCCTCCTCCTTTTGCTCCCTACTTCCATGATTGATAAATACCCCACTCAACAGGGGAGACAGATCTGAGCATTGCCTTCTGTCTCTTTGGCCACCCTGCCATAAAGCCTTTTCTCTCTCTCTGCAAAAGACTGCTGCTGCCTCGGGTTTTGGTCTTTCCGTTGCAGCTGGCAATGAGCTCACTTGCTGGGTTACAATCTGAAAGGAGATTCTGGAGGGAGCCACAACTGCCTTAGAATTATTATGCCAAAGTTTTTATTTCACAAGGAGTAGAGGCAAAGGAATATGTGCTGTATTCAGAAGAAAATTAATAATCACAGTGACAGCGTGTGCTTGCCCCTCTTCAGGAGAAAACCATCTGCAGTACTTCTTGGTGGAAGGAACGAAAAAAGTTGAGTTGTGTCAACCTTCTTCCTCTCCGTTGTGGGAGCAGAAGCCCAGGCTGCAGCAGGCACGTACTGCTGTCCTTGGACTCCCATAGCTATCACGGGAGTCCAAGGACAGTGTCTCCCAAACATTGTCTAGGGGGATGTGATAGCCCTCTCAGCAACTATGCTAGAGGGCTCCCCTCAGAGAGCTGTTAGCACAATCCCACCACGTACTTATAGCTACATGTTCCAGCTAAGGGCCCAGTAGGGGGATGCTGGGGCTCAGCACAAAAGAAAGCATAAGAAACGGCCCATTTTCTTCAGAGGGGAGTGCTTTCTTCTATGAAGTCTTTCAAATTGTAGGTGGCACATCTCTCCCTGGTTTTGTGTATACACAGGATGAAATAAAAAACATACTCAAGGGCTTCCCTGGTGGCGCAGTGGTTGAGAGTCCGCCTGCCGATGCAGGGTACACAGGTTCGTGTCCCGGTCCGGGAAGATCCCACATGACGCGGAGCGGCTGGGCCCGTGAACCATGGCTGCTAAGCCTGCGCGTCTGGAGCCTGTGCTCCGCAGTGCGAGAGGCCACGGCAGTGAGAGGCCCGTGTACCGCAAAAACAAACAAAAAAGAACAAAAGTTTATACACCATTGTGAAGCAATTATACTCCAATAAAGTTGTTAAAAAAAAAAATACTCAAGATGTTGACTAATTGTTCCTTTTTATCTTCTTTTCTGAAGTTCTGTTTCCCCAACCTTTATTTCTATCTTTTGGCCTTCTCTAGTTCTTTTCCAAAGTCTTCTTTTAAAACCGATTGAATTATTTAGAACAGTTTTAGATTCACAGCAAAATTGTACAGAAGGTCCAGAGTGTTCCCACATGTCCCCCGCACATGCATAGCCTCCCCGTTATCAACATCCCCACTGGAGAGGTACATTTGTTACAACTGATGAACCTACACTGACACATCAAGAAGCAACCTTAGAAACCAGAACCAGCGCTGGGGTAGGGAAACCTGAACTGTAATTGATGCTTTCCTGGAGGCTCAATGTGTACAAGTCTGAGAGAGAAAAATTCCAGATTACTCAGTCAAAGGGGAGCTTCCAGGTTTTTGTGAGTTTTATCTCCAGGAGCTCTACCTGGTTCTCATAGTGAGTATTGGAGAAAAATTCCCTCGTTCTTCCAGCAGGAGAAGGGAAAATGGAACTGTTTTGAAAGATGCCAGAATACTCTGCTCTTAACAAGTCCTGCCCTCAGGGGAAACTATTTAACCAGAGCCTAACCTGCTGGGGTATTATCAGAGCCTAACTGACCTGGGGAAAGGGAAATACTCAATTCCAGCCCCCTCTAGCCATCCTGTCCCACCTGTGCCACGAGAACCACATGTGAAGGTCAAAATCCAGAGGTACAGGCTCACTGAAAGACTGAGATGTAGTCATAAAACTGTAGGATGCTCCCCCTCCTCTCAAACCTCACCACCATACTACTAATGGCTTTTTTACAGCAATTCCTTTTTTTAAAAAAATTTTATTATTACTATTTTTTTTGGTTACGTTGGGTCTTCATTGCAGTGCACGGGCTTCTCATTGCGGTGGCTTCTCTTGTTGCGGAGCACGGGCTCTAGGCGTGTGGACTTCAGTAGTTGCAGCACACGGGCTTAGTAGTTGAGGTGGGCGGGATTAGTTGCTCCGTGGCATGTGGGTTCTTCCTGGACCAGGGATCGAGTCCATGTTCCCTGCATTGGCAGGTGGATTCTTAACCACTACAACACCAGGGAAGTCCACAGCAGTTCCTTTTACCAAGTAGCTCATGCCCAGCTATCAAGAAAAAAATTACAAGACATAATTAAAGGCAAAAAAAAAAAAAAGAAGCAGTTTGAAGAGATAAAGCAAGCATCAAAACTCAACTCAGATATGGCAGGGATGTTGGAATTATCAGACCAGGAATTTGAAACAATTATGATTCCCATGCTAACAGCTCTAATGGATAAATTAGACAGCATACAAGAACATATGGGCAATGTAGGCAGAGAAATGGACATCCTAAGAAAGAACAAAAAAGAAACACAAGAGATCACAAACATCATAACCGAAACAAAGAGTGTATTTAGGGCTTCCCTCGTGGCGCAGTGGTTAAGAATCCGCCTGCCAACGCAGGGGACACGGGTTTGAGCCCTGGTCCGGGAAGATCCCACATGCTGTGGAGCAACTAAGCCCGTGCGCCACAACTACTGAGCCCACACACCACAACTACTGAGACTGTGCTCTAGAGCCTGCGAGCCACAACTACTGAGCCCAAGTGCCACAACTACTGAAGCCCACGTGCCTAGAGCCTGTGCTCCACAACAAGAGAAGCCATGACAGTGAGAAGCCCACGCACCGCAACGAAGAGTAACCCCCGCTCACTGCAACTAGAGAAAGCCCACGCGCAGCAACAAAGACCCAAAACAGCCACCCCCCAATAAATAAATAAATAAAATTTTAGGAAAAAGAAAAGAATGTATTTAATTGGCTTACTGGTAGTCTGGAAGCAACTGAGGAAAGAACCTCTGAGCTTGAGGATATCTCAATAGAAACCTCCAAAACTGAAAAGCAACAAAAAAAGAGACTGGAAAAAACAAACAAACAAACAACAGAACAGAATACCCAAGAGCAAGAGCTATGGGACAACTACAAAAGATGTAACATATGCTTAATAAAGTCTATTTTTTATTGAATTATAGTTGATTTACAATGTTGTGTTAGTTTCTGGTGTGCAGCAAAGTGATATATATATATATATATATAAATATATATATATGTATACACACACACATGCTTTTTCCATTGTAGTTTATTACAAGATATTGAATATAGTTCCCTGTGTTGTACAGTAGGACCTTGTTATTTAATTTATATATAGTAGTTTGTAGCTGCTAATCCCAAACTCCTAATTTATCCCTTCCCCAACTCCTTTCCCCTTTGGTAACCAAAAGTTTGTTTTCTATGTCTGTGAGTGTGTTTCTGTTTTGTAAGGAAGTTATTTGCATCATATTTTAGATTCCACATATAAATGATATCATATGGTATTCACCTTTCTCTTTCTGACTTGCTTCACTTAGTATGATAATCTCTAGGCCCATCCATGTTGCTGTAAATGGCATTACTTCATTCTTTTCATGGGTGAGTAGTATTCCATTGTGCATATATATACCACATCTTCTTTAACCATTCATTTGTTGAGGGACATTTAGGTTGCTTTCATGTCTTGGCTATTGTAAACAGTGCTGCTATGAACATTCGGGTGCATGTAAATTTTTGGATTTGAATTTTCTCCAGATATATATCCAGGAGGGGGATTGCTGGATCATATGGTAACTCTATTTTTACTTATTTATTTATTTATGCTGCATGTGGGATCATAGTTCCCCAACCAGGGATCGAACCCATGCCCCCTGCACTGGAAGCGCAGACTCTTAACCACTGGACCACCAGGGATGTCCCTGTATGTCTTCTTAATAAAGTCTATTTATAAAAGAGAAAGAACATGGTGCCTTTGATCTAAAAGAGATTAATTTCTACTATGACCATTGAATGTATTCTTATTAGATAATCATTATGAGAGGGAAATAAGATATATTAAATCAAAATGAATTAAATAAGAATGCCCTTGCTGGTGGAGATCATTCGTGAGCTAGCTGATCACAAGGAACTTGCATGAAAGTTTAACTCTGTATTCTAACTTTATAAACAGATAAGAAGATGGCAGCCCTACAAAACTGCAGGTTCTAAGCACAACTTTGTGGCCTCTCCCGTTGCGGAGCACAGGCTCCGGACGCGCAGGCTCAGCGGCCATGGCTCACGGACCCAGCCGCTCCGCGGCATGTGGGATCCTCCCGGACCGGGGCACGAACCCATGTCCCCTGCATCGACAGGTGGACTCCCAACCACTGCGCCACCAGGGAAGCCCCATAAGCACAACTTTAAAGCTGAAAATGCTGTCACTAAAAAGAAAACTACAGACCAATATCACTGATGAACATAGATGCAGAAATCCTCAACAAAATACTAGCAAAGAGAATCCAACAGCACATTAAAAGGATCATACACCATGATCAAATGGGGTTTATCCCAGGAATGCAAGGATTCTTCAATATATGCAAATCGATCAATGTGATACACCATATTAACAAAGTGAAGTATAAAAACCATATGATAATCTCAATAGAGATTGAGATTCGTTCGTGTTTTTCTGTAACACCTTGTGGAAAAACTCGAATGAACTTCTTGGCCAGCCCAATACATCTTCAGAATTCACTGCCATGACCTTAATCCAAGCTATTATCACCCCTTACCTGAACTGTTGCAACAGTCTTCTAACTGTGTTACTGTGTTTTACCTTCTACAATTCATTCACTACATAGCAGCAATAGTGACAGTATTAAAACACAAGTTGGGTCATGTTGGTGTAGAGCTTTGATTCAGTCAGTGGTTTGGGCATTATACTTAGACTGAAATCCGTAGTCCTTAAAAGGTCTAAATGATCTGACCCCACGTCACTTGTCCTATCTTTTCTTATATCCCTGATCCGCAATCTCATTAACCATGCTAGTCTTGCCTAATTCTTTTTCATCCATCAAGTCTCATATTAAAAACCATATTATCACAAAAACTTGTACATGAATGTTTATAGCAGCATTATTCATGATGGCCAAAAAGTGGTCACAACCCAAATAATCATCAAATGATGAATGGATAAACAAAATGTGGTATAGCCATACAATTGAATATTATTAAACATTAAAAAAGATGAAATTCTGATACATGCTACAACAAAGATAAACCTTAAAGACATTATTTTATAGGTTTTTTTTTGGTTGTGCTGTGTGGCTTGTGTGATCCTAGGTCCCCGACTAAGGACTGAACCCAGGCCCTTGACAGTGAAAGTGTGGAGTCCTAACCACTGGACTGTCAGGGAAGTCCCTAAAGAAATTATTTTAAGTGAAAAGCACTTAGGACAAATATTGTATGATTCCACTTATATGATGTACCTAGAATAGGCACACTAATTATATGATACAATCCTGTATATTTCAAATCTTGGTTCTCCTCTACTATCCACATACTTTTTCATTGCTAGGTAAATATCTCTTTACTTCAGTGTTCTATATACTGTGGTCTGGGAATAATGGTTCCTGCCCATTAGCCTGTGGCAGGTCAGGTGAGGCCTGAATCACATGAGAAGTTCTGGTGCATGGAAGAAGGAGGCCCAGAAAGGCTGAGTGGTCAGGCTGAAAGAATCAACAGGCAGAGAAACAAATACAGTGATCTGCCCCAGGAGAGTGACAAAGGCTACAGAGGTCAGGCAAAGATCAGGCTTCCAAGGCATTGGAGAGCTGTTTTAGTGTGGTTCCAGGGCAAACATTTGGAGAACAAAGCACTGGCTGTGGGTGGAGGGAAGAGAAGTCTTTGGATGTCTGGGTCTTAAGTCATAGTAGCCAGGAGGATATTAAAAAGAGTAGTTGCCAACTTCACCAGCTTCCTGTTTCTTCGCTCAGACCTCAAGCCCTGCCTGCCCTTCCTTACTTCTTTCTTGCTGCCCTTTCTTCTCTTGAAAACTATAAATATTATTATTCCTAGAACCTTTGATTGCTAGATCTTCCAGTCTGAGAGCCTCCAGGCTACTTAGGGGGTTAGGGGTTGGGGGAGAGCAGAGGTGGTGGAGGCTGGCTTGTTGCTTGTGCAGGGTCCAAATTGATTGAGGGATTTCTGCTGTTGTGGTTGTTTCTTGCCCTTAAGAGCTGTCTAGCTTCTCTATAGAGGGAACAGGGATCCATTCTCTATATAACTTGTGGTAAAGATAGGTCCAGAGAGTGGAGACAAAGGCCTAGGAGTCCAGGCTCTCCCCCTTTGGTTATCTTCACACTTCAGGCTGTGTGAGGTCTTCTATCCCCAGGGAAACCCTGCTCTTGATGTTTGGATTCATTAAATGGAGCATAGAATGAGGTCTGAGGTCTCAATACTGCAGGAATGTCACAGATAAAGTAATCCACCTGGTTGGCCCCACAGTAGGGCAGGCGGAAGGTGAGGGTGGCCTGGATGGACCCATGAATGGAGCCGGCCACCCAAGCTCCAGCCACAAGGGTGGTGCATAGCCTCCCATTTATGATTACGGGGTAGCGCAGGGGCTGACATATTGCCAGGTACCTGTCGTAGGCCATCAAGGTGTAGAGGAAGCACTGAGTGCTGCCCAGGAAATGAAAGAAATACCGTTGAGCCACACAGCCACCAAATGGGATTCTCTTGCTGGCGGGAGTAAAATCCAATATTAGCCGGGGAACGATAACCGAGGAGAGCCACATGTCCAGGAATGAGAGCACGACCAGAAGCATGTACATGGGGCGAGCATGGAGCTTTGGGTCAGCCCACACGGTGAGCAAAATGATCAGGTTCCCCAGCTGAGTCAGGATGTAGATGGTGAAGAAGACCAGGAAGAGAAGTGTCCTCAGACTCGGGGGGTGAGATAAGCCCAGGAAAACGAAATCTGTCACTACAGTGTCCAGGGATGTGTTTTTGGTCTTCCCCATGTCTTTCTGTAGTCTGCTAAGACGAATGATGAAGTCAGACAAGGGGAATACAATACAGGGAGGTGGTGAGGAATGCTTTTGCCTGATGATTAATGCCTGAGAGTTATGAGATAAACTGAATACTATTAAATTTTTTTTTTCTAAGAGAAGAGGTGGTATTGTCATTAATCATTTTGGTTTACTTGATAAGAGAAATCACCCACAGGCTGGTTAGTGTCCTAGATGGTTGGAAACTCTTATCTCCTGAGAGATACTGAGAAGCAGAATTTGGCAGATCAGGGAACACAGGAATGTGTGAATGATAGGGAAGTACCATTAACTCCAATCAAAAAGGGTGTTTACCAAAGAGGGGCTAAGGTTGAGACAGAGCAGTGTGGAATGCATACCCCAGAATTACTACATCTATTTTTTCCTCCACTTACCGTCATTGCCATGTCCCCCCTTTGACCTAAGCTGAAATCCCATCTCCTCACCATAGCGTGCAACAGTATTCATTTTTCTGGTCCTTATTTGCCACTGCATCATACTCACTGTGATTCCTTCTTAATGTTCCGATGCACAGACTTCCTCAGTGCTCTCACAGTTCAATGCTGCAGCTTGGAACATATGCACACACTGCCTTCTCTGCTCCCTTCCCTAGTTAATGCCCACTTTTCCTTCAGGACTGTGTTTGGAGGTCCTCATCTTCAAAAAACTTTCCTGATTCCTGAGGAACATGTTTACACTTTTCAGAGCATGTATCACATTATGTTGTCCTTGTCTAATGTCTCTTCCATTAGTCATCCCTTCTAGCACAGTAAAAGTGATAATTATTTCCTGAATAACTGAATGGCTGATTGAATGATTGTTGCCAAATCCTACGGATATGACACAGTGTTTCTTTCTCCAACCCGTGGGCCCACCTGGCTGGCAAGGGACCACTTCATTCTTATGCATTATGGGTTTAGTTTCATTACAACAAACTCCAAGGATCTTTTGTTTTTTATTGCTCCAGGGTATCATTTAGATTTATTGGTTGGTTTATGTGGTTCATTGGTTTGGGATTGGTTTTTTTTTGTAAGGTGTTTCAGAGAAATTTTTATTGTTTACTATAAAAGCTTTGATTAATGCAGGACTTAATCTTTAGTTTGTACCTATATAAAATTATATCCATATCTGGATCTAGATCTAGATCTTGATATATAATTGACTCTTGAAGTACATGAGGGTTAGGGACACCGACTCCTGGGCAGTCAAAAACTCGAGTATTGCTATCTCTGTCTCAAAAACAAAGGAATTGATTAATATCATGTGATAAACCGTAATGTAAAAGAATATAAAAGAGAATGTATATATATGTATAACTGAATCACTTTGCTCTACAGCAGAAATTAACAGAACACTGTAAATTAACTATACCTCAATTAAAAAACCCCGAAAACCCCCCAAAGGAATTGATAAATGTGTTACCAAGGGGCAGGAAGCTGAAACACTTTGGAGAGAACCGGACTCACATCCTGGACATTTTGATTCCACATATTGTGATCTCTAATGGAACACAACTTTCCCCCCTTACTTAATTAATTTAAATCTCTGTAATTTGAATATACAGGTAGTATACTGAAAAAAAAATCCAGTTATAAGTGGATCTGTATAGTTCAAACCTGTATTGTTCAAGGGTCTACTGTATACTGCAGTCTATGATACAGTAACTCTCTCTAAAGATCTTGAAAGAAACTGAAGTACATAATCCACATGATAAGAAAATATAGAGGGGTGAAATGTGTTTGTTTCACTCCTTTTGTTGAATATGCTATTTGAAAAAGATTTTTTCCCCCACTAGGGGGGACTGCTGTCATCTGTCATTTAGCAATAAAGTAACTTTGTTACTTAAATGTCTACTTTCAGGAAGCAATTAACATAGTAGCAGACTAATTATAAATTATATGTGAGTATTAGTAGATTTAAACACTAACTCTCCATCAGAAAATTCACCAAGAGATTTTATCTTGGTTATTTTCTAAAATAACTTAATTCATATATTAATAGTAATGATAATACTTAATACACCTGGTTCTTCAGGATCCATAGAAAATATTAAGCATGCCTTCTGCCCACAAAGAAAGAAGAAATATCAGGTTTTTACTGCCTGAGTTTCAGGAAGACACCTTGATTTATTTGAAAATGAATGGGAAGATTGGTTCTTATTTCTTTGGCTAGAATATAGTGAAGAGATAGAGTTAGATTAAGATTATGTTTAAAATTCTAATAATGAGCCAAAGTAAGTTTTTTTGGGTCAATACATACAGGTAATATCAGTGTGCTTCCACTTAGGCAAAAGATATATTCCTGAAATGTTTTATGAAAATCAATTGTATATCAAATCAGATTGAACTGTACCACTGGGGGACTTATTTGGAGGTTTTCCATAATGCATATTTATGTATAGTGAAAAAAATTCTCCCTAATTTATCTGCTTTTCCAGTCTGATTTTTCCCATTTTTTGTGCATAAATTTGGTTCCACTTCTCCCAGGTGCCCTGTTGGAAGAAAGCTCCTTTTACCTCTAGGTTCTAGGTGTCCTGCCCAGTAGGGCTAGGAAACCGAGGTGTTACAGCTGGTGGACTTGAGGGCAGGTAAATTTTCCAGGCAAATTTGGTAAAGGATGGTAGTTTTGACTTGGGGTGTGGTGCTCAGGGGTTGCATAGGAGGGCAATCTGTGGTGCAGAGAGATGGGCAGAGTAGATTCCCAGAGGTGGATTTTTGGAGAAATGGAATGTGTTTGATGAAGGATTAGATCTCTTATTTATTTATTTATTTATTTATTTATTTATTTATTTATTTTTTGCGGTACGCAGGCCTCTCACTGTTGTGGCCTCTCCCGCTCCGGGCGCGCAGCCTCCAGACGCGCAGGCTCAGCGGCCATGGCTCACAGGCTCAGCCGCTCCGCGGCATGTGGGATCTTCCCAGACCGGGCCACGAACCCGCGTCGCTTGCATCGGCAGGCAGACTCTCAACCACTGCGCCACCAGGGAAGCCCCAAGGATTAGATCTCTTGATGAGAGAGAGCAGTCTGCCCCCCTTCCCTGCCCCACCCCTCCCCGTTCCCTCTTCTGGTAGCTTTACGTGTCATTTTGTTTTAGGTCTGCTTCTGTTTTTCAGCTGTGGAAACTCAGGATATTTAAAGTAAAGGGCAGGCTTAAAGAATTTCAAAAAATTAAAAACAATTTTAGTATATCTACCCTGGCTAATTAGATAACCAAACTATACAAAACTTTCCCAAGCTTTAGGCTATTTGATGTTGCTAAAATCATGTGGTAAAATGGTCAGAAATTAAATATAAAAGCACATAAAAATAGCAAAGTGTTAAAATAGTATAAAAAGAAGGGCCCAGTAACATTGGAGAATAAGCAATACATGCTTAAAAATCAATTATTCTGGAAACTCTAGGGAAAGGCAGTGCGGATGGGATGAAAGAGTGGCATTGAGAAGATAAGGACTGGGGAGAGGGGAGAACAAGAACATCTTCTAGAGAACTCTACGGAGCCATGGGATCATGGGATGGGCTGCTTTCAGTGCCCTCCCATCCCTCCACTCCACTCCCCCCTTCCCCAAATCAGGCCAGTTTGTTGTGAGTACATCTCTTGCAGTAACCTTCCCATTTAGAGAGGCTCAGAGGAGAGCAGCCCTCCATCCAGCTATTTCAAACTTTGGATTTCTACAGTGAAGTTTGGGATCTGAGCCATTGGGAACAGTTGTAAAATCCTGAAGAAGAGGAATGAAGACTGGTCCAGTGTTGTGTTAGACACACTAGGATCAAAGGACCCACCCCAAAACTGTTTCATTCAGTAACTAAACATCCTGGTAGAGCCTAGGGCAGAGTAGGGCAAATGGATAGAGTTTGGGATGGCCTAGACATATTTTATCTCTTTTCACAAGAAAAGTTTAAAAAGAATGAGCTTGCTTGCACAATTACCAAAGAATTTTCTTCAAAACTTCTATGACTTTATCACTGCCCAACTCTGCTGTTTATGACTGCCAGAGACAGAGAGAGAGAGAGAGAGAGAGAGAAATGAAAATAAAATAGCATTTTCTTTTGAACCACTTTCTCAACCCAAAAAGAAATTCCCTAAGTTTGGAAAGAAGGAACTTAATTCTAGCAGTTTAAGAAAGAGTTGAGGAAGAAAATGGGGAAAACAGACTGATTAACGTTTGGGGAAAAAAAACAGAAAATCTTAAGTTTCCAAAGTTAGTTTGTGGCCTTATTCTGAATGGAGTTGGTTTCAGGATTGCTTTCCCATCCTCATAGACTCACGTGTACAGAGCTGCAAAATCGTGGAGGAGGC
Source organism: Hyperoodon ampullatus (assembly GCF_949752795.1). Taxonomy (NCBI): domain Eukaryota; kingdom Metazoa; phylum Chordata; class Mammalia; order Artiodactyla; family Ziphiidae; genus Hyperoodon; species Hyperoodon ampullatus. Next base: position 104,825,793 of record NC_136916.1, read on the forward strand.
TGGCGGTCCTTGAGTGGAATGGTCTAGTACATAGAGAGATGTCCTTCAGAGATTGTCTAGCCTATTGTAAAGGGCTCCCATATCTGTTTTGGAAGTCTTTAGGATTCTTTCAGGAGTGTTGCCTGGCAAATAAATATTTAGAAACTTTGGGAGCACCTGCCTTTCAGGGCTCTTTGATGAGTGTGACTTCTACATCTCTCGAGTCATATTTTACATTAGTTTTCATCAGCCGTTGCCTCTCTCACTCTGAATAAAATGGGAAAAAACAAAACACTGTCAAGAGGTTTGAAGAAAAATTCTAACCTCAGGGGAATTTACTACTCTGAAGTAACTCCCTATTGAGATCTTCCTGCCCCAATTCCTCATTATTTTGTTTTGAGAGAGAGAGCAGGAAATGTTTCTAGTAGATCTCTGGAAAGGGGGCTGTGGGGAGTACCTTGTCAGTATACTTTTGGATGATTTCCAGTTGCTTAGAGGTGTTATGAGCTCTCAGTTGATCACTGTCTCTCCCCAGATATCCATCAGGGATCCTCCATCATTTCTTCTGGTTTCTATACATATGTCACCTAATCATTGAGGGTCTCTTGACCATCACTCTCCCCCTCTCCTGTTTTATTTTTCTCAGTAGCACTTAGCATCATTTGACAAACTATATTTACTCTTTTACTTGTTTGTTGTTTGTCTCCCTTCATTACAATGTAGGTTCCATGAGAGGAGGGGGTTTTGCTCACTAAGGAATCCCCAACACAAGCACACTGCCTGACATATAGTAAGTTCTCAATAAATAGTTTTGAATGAATGAATAGGAGAAACTGCCACACATATAAATGCTGTGGGCAGAAAAAAGCTGTGCTTTCAAATATGAACCTTAAATTTTAAGTTACTGGGAGATGATTTGGTATCAAGTTGATTCTCACATGCATATGCAGGTCTAGTCAGCATATGGCAGTGTAAGTAGCTTTGGGTATTCATTTATTTATTTTACAAAGGTTAATGTTAATCTGAGTAATATTGGGGAACTGGCTATAAATGAAGAAATGAATCCTGGAGTGTGATAGAAGCTTCTGGAGCCTCCGTGGTAAAACAATAGAGCTGGACAAAGATTGGATGATTTCTAAGATTCCTTTTAATTGTAAATTACTAAGGAAGAAGATGTTTAGTGTTTGGGGTGTCAGTGCACGTGCGTGCGTGCGTGCGTGCGTGCGTGTGTGTTTAAAGTTGCAGTGCTAAATCTGGCCACAAGATGACAGTATTATCTTTATTAAAACCAAGTACTGGGGCCTCCCTGGTGGCGCAGTGGTTGAGAGTCCGCCTGCCGATGCAGGGGATACGGGTTCGTGCCCCGGTCTGGGAGGATCCCATATGCCGCGGAGCGGCTGGGCCCGTGAGCCATGGCCGCTGAGCCTGCGCATCCGGAGCCTGTGCTCCGCAACGGGAGAGGCCACAACAGTGAGAGGCCCGCGTACCGCAAAAAAAAAAACACAAAAAACCAAGTACTGGAGGGGGCCTTCAAGATGGCGGAGTAGTAAGACGTGGAGATCGCATTCCCCCTGACAAATACATCAGAAATACATCTACATGTGGAACAACTCCTACAGAACACCTACTGAACACTGGCAGAAGACCTCAGACTTCCCGAAAGGCAAGAAAATCCCCATGTACCTGGGTAGGGCAAAAGAAAAAACAGAGACAAAAGGATAGGGATGAGACCTGCACCACTGAGAGGCAGCTGTGAAGGAGGAAAAGTTGCCACACACGATGAAGTCTCTTCACCGGCAGAGATGGGGGATGGGTGGGGGGAAGTTTCAGAGCCATGGAGGAGAGCGCAGCAACAGGAGTGCAGAGAGTAAAGCGGAGAGATTCCCACACAGAGGATCAGTGCTGACCAGCACTCACCAGCCTGACAGGCTTGTCTGCTCACTGGGGCTGGTGGGAGCTGGGAGCTGAGGCTCGGGCTTTGGAGGTCAGATCCCAGGGAGAGGACTGGGGTTGGCTGGGTGAACACAGCGTGAAGGGGGCTAGTGTGCCACAGCTAGCCAGGAGGGAGTCTGGGAAAAAGTCTGGACTTGCCTAAGAGGCAAGAGGCCATTGTTTTGGGGTGCATGGGGAGAGAGGATTCCTTCCCAGTGTGCCCACAGAAGGCAAAACACTGTGTAAGCGAGCTCCAGCGACAGGCATGAGCCACGGCTATCAGCTCAGACCACAGAGACAGGCATGAAACGCTAACACTGCTGCTGCAGCCACCAAGAATCCTGTGTGCAAGCACAGATCACTCTCCACACACCTCAGGAGCAGCGGATTAAATCTCCACAATCAACTTGAACCCTGCATCTGTGGAATACCTGAATAGACAATGAATGTTCCCAAAATTGAGGTGGTGGACTTTGGGAGCAACTGTAGACTTGGGGTTTGCTGTCTGCAAATGATTTGTTCTCATTTTTATGTTTATCTTAGTCTAGTTTTTAGTGCATGTTATCATTGGTAGATTTGTTTATTGGTATGGTTGCTCTCTTTTTTTAAATTTTATTATTTAAAAAATTATTTTATTTTATTTTATCTTTTTCTTCTTTTTTTTTTTCCCTTCCTTTTCTTCTGAGCCATGTGGCTGGCAGGGTCTTTGTGCTCTGGCCTGGTGTCAGGACTGAGCCTCCAAGGTGAGAGAGCTGAATCCAGGCTCTCCAGTGGACCACCAGAGACCCCTCAGCCCCACGTAATATCGATCAGTGAGAGCTCTCCCAGAGATCTCCATCTCAACACTAAGACCCAGCTCCACCCAGTGACCAGCAAGCTCCAGTGCTGGATGCCCCATGCCAAACAACTAGCAAGACAGGATCACAACCCCACCCGTTAGCAGACAGGCTGCCTAAAATCATATATCATACTAAGTTCACAGACACCCCAAAACACACCACCAGATGCGGTCCTGCCCCCCAGAAAGACAAGATCCAGTCCCATCCACCAGAACACAGGCACCAGTCCCCTCCACCAGGAAGCCTACACAAGCCACTGAACCAACCTCACCCACTGGGGGAAACACCAAAAACAACGGGAAATATGAATCTGCAGCCTGCGAAAAGGAGACCCCAAACGCAGTAAGTTAAACAAAATGAGAAGACAGAGAAACATGCAGCAGATGAAGGAGCAAGGTAAAAACCCACCAGACCAAACAAATGAGGAGGAAATAGGCAGTCTACCTGAAAAAGAATTCAGAGTAATGATAGTAAAGATGATCCAAAATCTTGGACGTAGAATGGAGAAAATACAAGAAACGATTTCTGTAGACATTGTCCTTGCATATTTAGCTCCCTATATATCCTTCTTTCTCCTCCACCAAGTACTGAAAGTAAGCTGGTTATTTATTCCATACTTTGTTGTATCCACTCTATCAAAATGTTACTAGAAGTCATTAGCACTCATTGATCTTTTTCCATGGGAAAATGGAAAAATTCCTCACGCAGAATACATTGGGAAATTCTAGACCTCGAAGAGGCACTCCCCAAATATTTTCTAGTGATTTTCCTTTCCCATATTATATGAGCAAAGAACTAAACACACCACTATCTTTTCCACATTAATGTGAGTATCTAACATGTTTGGATTTTTGCAATTGGCTGATTCAGCTAACATTATGGTATCTTTTGGATTTAGCTCCTTTCCTGAATGGATGTCTTGTTTTTACTTTTAATTTTTGTGTTATTGTTACTGAGTTTATATTGGGTGTTTCTTGAAGGAAGAGTGAATGATCTATATGTACACTTAAACAATCAAATATATAATCCTACACAACTGCTGTCTACTGGCCATAGTTCTTTGCATGTAGATAAGAAGGAAAAGAATGGGAAGGAATTACAATTTACTGTTGACCATATACCATAGGCTGACTCTGAAGTAGGTGTTATTGTCCCTATTTTACAGATGAAGAAACTGAGGCTCAGAGGAGTGAGTTGCCCAAGGTCACAAGGTGGCAGAGCTGGGATTTGGATTTAGGTCTGTCTGACTCTGAACTTGTGCCTTTTCTTCTTCTCCTCACTTCCTCTCTTCCATATCAAATGTCCTGTCCTAGCTGGTCAGTAGGGACTAGTGAGGGGTCTGCTTCCCTGTTTAAAAACTGTTAAGTGAGATTTGAGTAGCAGATGTAAGATGTGGACTTAGTGTGATTATAAAAGGACACCAGGGTGTCAAGAGATGAAAGGTCCAGTTCAGATGGTCTCATTTGCTCTTTTATGGAATAAGATTAAGATTCCATTTCATCTTACACAGGAATCAATGGGGGATTTCTGGGCATGAACTTCTAGGTCAGATGGGTTATTCTCCGAGCTCCATGAGCATGAGACTGGCTACAGTAGGTGACCACCTTCTGGGACTGTGGAAAATTGATGGGGAATAAGGAGCCCAATGGAATCTACCCTCTGATATATTTGTTTCATTCAGACTAAATCTCTAAAGGGTTAGACCTAAGCAAAGATCTAAAAGGAAAGCAGACTGCTATGCTGTTGTGCTGGAAGTTTTTACCCTCTATTCTTCTTCCTGAGTGCTCAGTTGAACCTTGAAGGGAAGCCCATTCTGAGGAGCTGTCACCCTGCTATTGGCTTGCTTCTGGGGACAGCCCTAGGTGAGAGCTGCTAGTGTGGGCTCTGGCAGGTGCTGCTGTGCCTCGTCCCTGGTTCATATCCCTGGTCCAGGCTCAGACTCAGCAGCAGAGCCTGACCCTAGGTCCTGGTTTACACTAGAATATGAGGCATTTGACAAGAGTGACTGTGCTCCTGATCTTGGGTGAGTTATTTTGGGATTAAGAGAAATAGGGATATGGGTCTGGACAGGGATCTGCAACCTTGCCTGCTACCATTGCTCTTTATCTAATATGTTGAGAGATGGCTTTGGGGTCCTATTTTTCTCTAGGCTGTTGTTCCTTGGTATTTATGTGAGGGGTGAGAGCAATAAAGATATTCTGGGTTATTGAGCTCTGGTCCATCAGGGGAGGAAGAAGTTAGACCTGCCACTTCTGTTCATGTATTACTGGGATTCCTCAGAATAAATATTAAAAAAAATTTGTCCCAAAACACAAATGAGAAGTAAATTGTATGTGTCTCTGTACGGTGGGGATGTAGGGGATTTACTTGAGAAAGAACCTGGAGGGTGCTGAGTTGGACCTTCAATTCGGTTTCAGGATAGGAACCAGTGTTGTGTTTTTACTTCCACAGGTACTTTGAGTCTTGCTAAGACCATCCAGCCCATATTCATTGACTCATACGAAGGACAAGAAGTGAACATATCCTGTAACCATACCAACATTGCTACAGGCGACTATATCTTCTGGTACCGACAGTTCCCCAACCAGGGACCACAATTTGTCATTCAAGGATATAAGACAAACATCGTAAATGAAGTGGCATCTCTGTTTATCCCTACTGAGAGGAAGTCCAGCACCCTGAGCCTGCCCTGCGCTGCCCTGAAAGATGCTGCTGTGTATTACTGCATCGTGAGTGGCACACAGTGAGACAGGTGGAGCTGCACCTGTTCAATATCTCCCTGTGGAGTGGGAGTCACAGCCCAGGGGGAATCCCAAAAGTAGTACTTTCCAAGTACTTTATTATTTTCAGAAGGTATTAGTAAATCTATATATTACTTTACTGTTTTTAAAAATTTTGATCTTATCTTTAAAATAGGTATTCCATTTACATGGTCTAAAATTCATCCTATTATTGTCTGTGAGCTGCTCAATTATACAAAATGAGGCAATCTATGGTACTTATACTATTGTTGCTTAGCTCACTGGTGTCCCTCAGTTTGTGCACATGCACACACACACACTATGCACACACACACTACACACCCTTACATGCACATTGCATGCTGTAAGTTTGGACAACATGCTTCTCAGCTTTTGAAAAATTCAGCCCAAGTGTCAGATTATTATTTACTGTCATATGCATTTTGAACATTTCTTTGTTATTTCAAGCATCTACAAGATGCTTTCCAAGTCTCCTCTGAGTTTAGATCTTTTACTCTCTGTTGCCCCTCTTTCACTTTTCTTTTGTCCCACTCCCCTGTTATGGATGGTATGGCAAAGAGAATGGAGATGATGATGGGGGCAGGGTGGAAGAGTTTTTTTGTTTCTAATTGGTATGATAGACTATTTTTGCAATATATTAAGCAGAAACATGGGGATTCTGGGTCATTATCACTTTTCAGAGTTGGGTCCTTTGGGGGCCAAAGGGAGACAGGAATAATGACAAAGTTCCTGGGAATGTTGCTAGTGAGTCAGTAGCTTAATCAGGACTGTGAGGATATTATTATTAATTATTTTTGGTGGGGGGCTAGTTTCTCATTTTGGCAACAGGGAATGCAACACTTGATGATATTTTCTTTTTTTTTTCTTTTTTTTTGTGGTACACGGGCCTCTCACTGTCGTGGCCTCTCCCGTTGCGGAGCACAGGCTCCGGACGTGCAGGCTCAGCAGCCACGGCTCACGGGCCCAGCCGCTCCGCGGCATGTGGGATCTTCCTGGACCGGGGCACGAACCCGTGTCCCCTGCATCGGCAGGCGGACTCTCAACCACTGCGCCACCAGGGAAGCCCCCTTGATGATATTTTCTATTGAGACTGACAGGGCTACACCATGACATGAGAGAGTATTTCCATGTAGCTCATCTTAGGGTTTGGTAGGGAAGCAGTATTGTGGAAAATCAAATAGCTACAGAGCATTAGAGTCCATAAACTCATCTCCTTTGGTTAACATCTTTCTAAACATGGTTGAGGAACCTGCAGAAGGTGGAACAGAGTGCTGGGTCTCTGAATGTTTAGAATGTAGCCAGCGCTTCTGTCAACTTCACTTAAGAAGACCACAGGGCTTCCCTGGTGGCACAGTGGTTGAGAGTCCGCCTGCCAATGCAGGGGACATGGGTTCGTGCCCCGGTCTGGGAAGATCCCAATGCCGTGGAGCGGCTGGGCCCGTGAGCCATGGCCGCTGAGCCTGCGCGTCTGGAGCCTGTGCTCTGCAACAGGAGAGGCCACAACAGTGAGAGGCCTGCGTACCGCAAAAAAATAAAAAAATTAAAAAAATAAAAAGAAGACCACAATTTCTAGTACTTCTTGTGGTACAGGTAATATCCTGGAAAAGCCTAGGGTTTCTTATTCCCATAAGCTCAAATGGAGAAAAAGAGAAAAGAAGATTCATAGCATTTGAACAAAGACAAGACACCTACAGACTCAGATACCTACATCTGCGTGGCAAGTTCACAGTCATCCCCAAGTGCCTGGAGTCTCTGCCCAAACCAGCGGCAGAGGGTCCACTTACATTCCTGACATGAGAATTGAGAGGATCGTGTAGAGGGGAATCTCTGTAAGGTTTCTATCTACTTATGGAAATAAATACCTATATCATATCTGAGAGGCTGTGTGTGATTAACTAAGGAGGATGTTAGACTATTCTGTAGATAAATGATCCACAATAGAAAATTATAGGTGGAATATTGGCCTGGATAAATCTTCAAAATGTTTTCTATCCACATTGGAGTTTCATCCCACCCTTGTTCATCAGATCACAGTTGAATGATGCCTTGGTCATAGTCTAAAGGAAAAGAACTTTGTCTCAGAGATGAAGAAGCCAGAAATATGGCCCACGTTCTTTCAAAGGGTCACTGGCTATGGGGAAACAACACAGTTAGGCTTAATTTTAAGTTCTAGTTTTATAAACAGGAATCTGCATGTTGAACATTTTGGAATAGTAGCCACTGAGTGATGGTTGAAAGAGCACTGGGGTTAGAAGTAGTAAGTTATCATTCTAGTTGTGCTTCATCTTTGCTACCTGCCCTTGGGTAGCAAAACAGTGGAAAAAGAATAAGCTCTGGAGCCAGGCATTCCTGGGTTTGAATCTGAGATCTGTTACTCTTAAGAGTTTGACCTTGATGAAATACTTATGGTGTCTGAGCTTCAATACCGCTTCTGTAAAATGGGGCTCATAATACTATGTTCCAGTGTTATTATGAGGTTAAAATAATATTACACCAAAGGTCCTGCACTTAATCAGCTCTCATTAGTTAAATGCTGTCAATATCCTGCATTATTACTTCTGTATAATGAAGTTATTAAACATGATTTGCCAACTGTACCAAGTTGTTTAGAGGATGACATCAAATCTTGTCATAAATTGAAGAAGATCTAAACAAATACAAGAACTTTTTGTGGGGGAGAGAAAACTCTTGGTCTTGTTATCTTTGTCCCCCCAAATCAATAAATTGATCAGCTATCTTTCTGTAAAAGATCATGTGGCTTTTTTGCCAAATAATCTCCACAACGAGGCTTTAAGTTTCAAGTAGATAAATGACTGTTCGTGGAATGATTGGTGATTCTAGACTCCCAGGGATGGATGGGTAACTCTCTGCCTCCAGGCTGAGGATAGTCGGTATGAATAAATGATTACAAAATATTCAGAGCTTTGTATAATTACAGAGACCAGGATGAGTTTTTGTCTAGGTTTCTGGCGGTCAGTTTATCAAATCACAGAGCTCTGTTATTGTTTGGACTTATATGACTTCCATCATAGTGGTCAGAAGTAGAAGTATTTATCAAGTATCAGTAGAGTACGGCTTTGGCTTAGATCTTACCACTGCACTGAGCACATTACAGGCACATACCCTGCCTTACTCAGATACATTTCCATACTCACATATACACACACATGTGTGTGTGGTTTTAAAAATATAGAATATATGGTTGTTCTTTCCAAATGGTCTCTGCTCATGGTGTCTCCAGCATGGTAGTTGGGTTTCTTACATGGTAGCTCCTAAGAGTATAAAAGGAGAACTGATTTCTTAAGCTTAAGCTCAGGACTGGTGCAACATTACTCTTCCTGCATTCTATTATGTGAATGGTTATGTGAATCCCAGGGCCTTCCCAGATTCATGGAGAGGGGACTATACAAGGCTGTGAATATCAGGAAGCATGATTCATTGAGAGTCATCAATGTAATGGAGTACTACAATAGCAGTAGAAAATCTAGAAAACAATGATAAATAAAATGGACAAAGAAATAAAAATTCCCCCCTCCCATATCTCAATATCCTTAGACAACCATAATTTACTTTTTGATGCGTACACTTCTGGAATTTTTCCATAAAATATAATAATATTAATTATGTGTAAGTAATAAATAGACCATGTGTGAGATAAGAAGCAAAGATCCTGTGAGTCAAGACTTTGGAAAATATTGGGTGATTGTCTTTTGAGGGTTAGATCATATCTTCTGGATGAGTTGACTCTTAAAGCTGAAAATTAAAAATAAGGTAGATATTATAACCACAAGTAAAAAGTATACTACAATTACATACCCTTTTTTGTACAGTTTTTCTTTTTCATGGAGTTTCTAATTGCTCTCCTTCCCCCTACTTTTATTTTATTTATTTATTTTTATTTATTTTTTTGCGGTACGCGGGCCTCTCACTGTTGCGGCCCCTCCCGTTGCGGAGCACAGGCTCCGGACGCGCAGGCTCAGCGGCCATGGCTCACGGGCCCAGCCGCTCCACGGCATGTGGGATCTTCCCAGACCGGGGCACGAACCCATGTCCCCTGCATCGGCAGGCAGACTCTCAACCACTGTGCCACCAGGAAAGCCCCCGCACCCCCTACTTTTAACCCCAATGTCAATCTCTTTAAGTTCCTCAGTGTAATTTATTCTTTCAAATTCCCTTTCTTCCTAGAGGTCATTATTCTCCTGTTCTATCACAGTCTAGTTGTTTAGTTACACTTTTTTGAGACTATTATTTTTGTAATATAGACAATTAGCATTTTTGTAAAGTTTTTCTTTTCTGTTTATTGAATTATCTCTGCTGTCTTTAGGGTCATTTTAAATTTGTTTATCTCAATCTTCATCATTCACATTGTAGACTTCTAAATTTCTGCTGATGACATTATTATTTAAGAATGAGGCTTACTTTATTATTTAAGAATGAGGTAATTTTAAAAAGCTCTCTCTCCTCACTCTACCAACAGGTGGTCTCAGCGGGTCTCTTTCCACAGATCTTTCCAGGCAAGAGTCAGATTCCAGTCTCTGTCCCCTCAAATTCCAGGAGGACATATATCAGATCCTCCCAGGAAATCTCTTGTGCTCTCTTCTGTTGGCAGGGCAGGACAGGCCTCTCCTGCAAAGTTTCTGCATTGCAGCAAGCATTCAGCTGAAGACAAATATGTCTCAGTCTCACTTTCTGGCACTTATTTCTCAGCTTCCTGAGGGGTTCCGATGCTACCCCCACTTAGCTTGAAGGAGAGGACAATGTTCCCTTTCCCAGGAGGAAGACAGAGGAAATCCCACAGAGACCTGTCTCTGAATAGTTTTCAAACAATTCTCTCTTCCTTTCTGCATCTCTCAACTTCTCTCACAGGATGGAGGCAGGTGAGGTGCTTAGGGTCTCAGGACAAATTTATCACTCTTACCAAGTCCTGTTGGATGTGTCTAACTTCTAGGTTTAAATTTTATGGAAACTTATCCATATTGTCCTCAGCCTTAGCTGATCTGAAGAAAAACAGGAAAACTCCTCATTGTTTAACTAAATTTAGTTAATATTCATTCATTCCCCACAATGAAAGCAGACTTTGTAGCTCATTTATATTATATATGACAGTTATATTACTATTTCTTTTTTTGTAAAATTATTTATTTATTTATTTTTGGCTGTGTTGGGTCTTCGTTTCTGAGAGAGGGCTTTCTCTAGTTGCGGCGAGCGGGGTCCACTCTTCATCGTGGTGCGCGGGCCTCTCACTATCGCGGCCTCTCTTGTTGCGGAGCACAGGCTCCAGACGCGCAGGCTCAGTAGTTGTGGCTCACGGGCCTAGTTGCTCCGCGGCATGTGGGATCTTCGCGGACCAGGGCTCGAACCCGTGTCCCCTGCATTGGCAGGCAGATTCTCAACCACTGCACCACAAGGGAAGCCCTACTATTTATTTCTGTTTTTAAAATAAGAAGCATGTACCTCTAACTGCTGGTCCATCACATTAGCCAGTGTGTTCATTCTTCTCTCTGTGAGATGAAGCTGCGAAGGCTCCCACTCAGCCCTCCCTGCTCTTTCCCTCCTCTGTCCTCACATACTGTCCACTGCATTGATACCTTTATGTCCTTTCAATTGTCAATATTTTTATTCATTTTTTTTGTTTATATGTTGGTTTATAAAATTCAGAAACAATAAATGCCATTATATCATTATAAATATGATATTTTGTTATTTTGTTCACTCCACATGAGGCAATGTGGAATGAACATCTCCTACTCTAAAAAGCCAATGTCATAGCCAAACAACATTTTTCCTAGCATCATCAGTTGGTTTTTCTTTTCCTAAATCCCCTAAGTTTCTTAAAATAAATTAACATTCATTTCACCCCTTTCTTGTATATTTTCCCCCTCTGTAGTTTCTAATCACCTTCATTTTTACTTCTTTGGAAAAAAAACCCAATATACTTTCATCATTTTCTCTATTTATGTTCTTTTAATCACTTATCTGCTAAGAAGAACCTGCCTTCTTCTTTTTTAGTTTTTAGCTTTTGTTGGCTTAAAACTCCTCTTTCTTGATTACATATTCTGCTAGAATGGCCTTGCCTTTTTTGAACTGATGATTTTGTGAGATGTTCTGAGGGAGTGATAGGCATTTTTCTTTTTTCCTTTTTTTTCTTCTAGCAACAGCTAAGTATTTGTGTGTGTGTGTGCACTTGTGTGTGTTTTAATTGTCATGATGCCCTAATTTGATCTGTCAGCAACTCCATAACTAAAATTGAACCTGGGTCAATCTATCTGATTCCTTTGCCCTAAGGGTTATGCTGATGCTTTCTGTGTAATGTTATGGGCAATGACTCAGAAGACTATTGTACTAGTCCAGTCAATTTTTCTGTGGAATCTTAGTTTCTCTCCTCTTATGGGTCTTCATACCTGGGATGAATAGTATGGACCATAGAGTGTCACATACTCATATATTAGGGAAGTAGGAAATGTCAGAACAACCACAAATCACATCATGCCTCTGAAATCATAAGGACAAGACAAATTGTGCATCTGTGGGGATTATGACTATAATGGTTTCAACTGAAAGAAAGGAATATTCCTGAGCCATCTGATGTTAGAAGTTTGCCCAACCTTTTCCTTTCTAAGTCCCTCTCCAATTATGCCTGGAATAGCAAGGGATATGGCAAAGTGTAATAGAAGAACTACTTCTGTTTGGTTTCCAGAGGGCGATGTTGCACAAACTAGAATTACAGTTAAAGAACAGCAACTGCTCCTTTAGCTCCTCCTTCACAGAGCTGGCTAAGGTGTTCACCTGGAGCTCTCTGAAGACAATTACAAACGGAGAGTGTTTAGAAGTCAGAAAACATCCAGATTTGTCAAGAAAGAGACTATTCCAAACACCTCTGGAACGTGCTTAGGCAAGATTCTAGAACACTGACAATACCCATTCTTCCTTGAGAGTGCTGTTTCCTGCTCAGGAAGGATCTTCAAAAAAGTATCCCACAGCTTCTTCACTGCTCAGTCATGAGCTTGATTCCCATATCAGTGCTTATGACACTTTTTGCCCTGAGTGAGTAAAATTCTATTCCATCTTCTTGTTCCCTCGAAGTATGGTATTGCAACTGGACTCTGAATAGAGACACCTTCTCTTAATAGGTAAGTCTGTCCTGGTCTCACTGACACAGCATTGATGTTTCAGGAGGAACGGGAGCCCAGTCGGTGACCCAGCCTGACGGCCACATCGCTGTCTCTGAAGGAGCCCGTCTGGAGCTGAGGTGCAACTACTCATCTTCTGTTTCACTCTATCTCTTCTGGTATGTGCAGTACCCCAATCAAGGACTCCAGCTTCTCCTGAAGTACATATCTGGAAACAGCCTTGTCTCAGGTATCAAAGGTTTTGAGGCTGAATTTAGGAGGAGTGAGAAGGCCTTCCACCTGAGGAAAACATCAGCCCATTGGAAAGACTCAGCCAAGTACTTCTGTGCTCTACGTGACACAGTGCCTGGGATGGGAGAGGGAGCTGAATACAAACTTCTGGCAAATGTGAGGCTTTCAGTGACTCAAGAGATCAACCTGGGGCATTTTCAGTAAGATCTCATGTTCTATAAAAACAAATAGGACAGAAGGGACTCAACCGCTTATCTCTTGTGCAGACATGGTCTTAATCTTCAGAGTCATGATTCAGGAGGAAAGACAACTCATGAGGAAAATACAATGTCTCCAACAGACTGGAGACTGGAACTTGCTCAGAGAATCACTTCAAATGGGACAGTGGCAGAGTCTGCTTTTGTGTGGGGATTGCCACATGACCTGAGATCAGACATAGGAGAGTACTGCGACAGTTTACGCTGATTGCTTTAATCCATTAGCCTCAGTCTAACTGAGGAGCTTTTCTTAAGGTCTAGATAAGCCCATCTGTGTGTGTGTGAATATTTGAAAAACTGAATGAGGAGATGGTTAACAAGAGTTAGAGGAAGGGCCACCCTGGTGGCACAGTGGTTAAGAATCCACCTGCCAATGCAGGGGACATGGGTTCGAGCCCTGGTGTGGGAAGATCCCACATGCCGTGGACCAACTAAGCCCGTACACCACAACTACTGAGCCTGTGCTCTAGAGCCTGTGAGCCACAATTACTGAGCCCATGTGCCACAGCTACGGAAACCCGTGTGCCTGGAGCCCGTGCTCTGCAACAAGAGAAGCCACCACAATGAGAACCCCACGTACTGCAATGAAGAGTAGCCCCCGCTTGCCGCAACTAGAGAAAGCCCGCGCGCAGCAACAAAGACCCAGTGCAGCCCCCCCCCCAAAAAAAGTTAGAGGAAGGGACTGAGGAAAATGTGATAAAATAAAAATCACTAAGCATACAGGGAGAATATTTACCGAATGTTCCTGTCATTTACTTGGCTCTTCCATTTTAACATAATCTCACAAAGATGGAGCTCACATCTTCCTAAATCGGTCACTGGATCAGGATGAGGAGGGCCTGGGCTATGATAATTCGACAGAGATGATTACTGGAACAGGGTTAAAAGTAGGAATCCGTTAGGGCCAAGTGGGGCTGTGGAGGGTCCAGTAGAAAAAAATCTATATTATCTGTTTCCTTTTCCCCTAAATTTTAGAAATAAAAATTCTTTTTTTAAAAAAAATTTATTTTATTTATTTATTTTTGGCTGTGTTGAGTCTTCGTTGCTGCGTGCGGGTTTCTCTAGTTGCGGCGAGTGGGGGCTACTCCTCATTGCGGTGTGCGGACTTCAGTAGTTGTGGCATGTGGGCTCAGTAGTTGTGGCTCTCGGGCTCTAGAGCACAGGCTCAGTAGTTGTGGTGCACGGGCTTAGTTGTCCTGCGGCATGTGGGATCTTCCCGGACCAGGGCTCAAACCTGTGTCCCCTGCATTGGCAGGCGGATTCTCAACCACTGTGCCACCAGGGAAGTCCTATAACTAAAAATTCTTAAAATGACCTTCTATTCCACTGACTTAGAAATTACTCTAATACCCCTGATGAAATTTTGTATCCTTTATCTCCTCGGAAGGAAAAGACAAAGAGAAGGGGGAAATAAGGAATAAAAGTAAAGAGAGGAGAAAAAGGGAGGTGTAAGGAAAGACTGGAAGGGAAAAAGAGAAACATTTCATCTGAACTAAAAAACATGGTCCTCCCCTTATGTTCACAGAGTAGAATCAGCCATGTGGTCTGCAGGATGTCAGGGGAAACAGTTGGATGGGAGAAGAGAGGAGGTGGGAATGTGACCAAGGTGGATATCCTGTACATGTTCAGTTTCTTTTTCTACCAGTCTAAGTCTTATTGTAGACCTCTACTGTGTTCAGGTATAAATATAAATCTAAAGTTTTAGATTTACAAAACTATTCTAATTTCTTTCATTTGTATTCACTTTTCTAAGAAAAGGGATGAACAAAATGTGATGTAGCATGAAACAGTATTCCTCTGTTAGACATTCCATATAAATAAATTATCAAATTCTCTGTCAAACTACATGTCTTAATTCTCATCTAGAAAGCAGGCTCATCTTCCAGGATGTACTGAAACCAGGCCTCTATTTCCCTCTGAGTTGTCTTTTCACTTTTCACCCTCCATCCAAATGTTCCCTGTTTCCTACCTAAAACAGTTCTGAAAAAAACAAAAACAAAAACGCTGGGAAGGTTGGATATTTCCCTTGACTGCTCCCCTCACTCCCACCAGCCTGGGTTCCCCCACCCCCAACACATCCACACACCTGAGAGAACTTACACACTCAGCCTGGGCTGGGCCGTCTCTGGTGGAGTTTCCTGTTAAGAAGTGAAATGACAAAACTCAAGTGCGTGATTGGTGCTCAGTGATTCTGGTGGAACATATTAACAGTAAGAACAAAATTTCTCTGGACCCAAGACTCTACACCCTCCAGAACAGGGATGAAGGCACCCCAGTAACTGGGCAAGGAGTCATGAAAAGACACTGGGGAGCCCTGCAGAGGCTTCTGTGGGTCCAGGTTTGCTGTGAGTTGGGGTCATCCCAGAGGGGGGACTGGGGAGCGTTGCACAGCTGACAGAGGGAGGGAGGGAAGGAGAGCTGACCCAGAGCTCCTAGATGGTCCTACATCCTCATGGGTGTTTCTTCAGATATTTTACAGGTCTAGAAACTGCATCAGCGATTCCCCAGTGACATCATATGTGTTTGTTTTTCTCTTTCCAACAGGGGTGAGAGGGATGAAAGTGAAGCAGAGCCCTTCAGCCCTGAGCCTCCAGGAAGGAACCAGCTCTATCTGAGGTGCAATTTTTCTACCACAATGAACTATGTGCAGTGGTCCTGACTGAATCCTGGGGGCAGCCTCATCCATCTGTGTTTCATAGCTTCAGGGATGAAGCAGAATGGAAGGTTAATTTCCAAAATGAATTCTAAAGAGCTGTATAGTACCTTACACATCACAGCCTCTCAACTGGAAGACTCAGCCACCTACCATGCAGTGGAGGCACAGGGCTCCCAGGTGATCTACCGCCTGTAATCAAACTGCAGCTGGGCTGCAGCGCCCCCCCCCACCCCGCCCCCATGGTACTACACCATGCAAGTAGCCTTTGCACCTCTTGGGTTTCCAGATTCATAATTCAGAACTCTTTACCTCCTAAAATTAGACCCTTTAGGCCTGTCATTTCACTTGGTTTTTTTGTTTGTTCATTTTGCTCTTTTTCTTCTCAGAAATCCCTTTGCAGATATAAAGCTCCAATATGGAACCATTGTTGTAACTGATAAAGATGCCAATATTCAATGTCCTGTTAAAACAATCCAATGCTCCTGGCAGATAAGATATAAATTACATGTAAATTGCTCTGATGGAAAATGCTTGGAAAAATATACTGTGGTCAACAAATAGAAAGAGACGACTCAGTTTTTCGCTTAACTGCACATGTCTCTCCTTTCAAGGGGAAAAGGGAAGAGAGTGTGCATAATGTTTTTAAAGTTAGTATTCCACTTTTTCACTCCTGGAAATAACAAATATAATAAAAATAATTTTAGATGTGAAGACAAGGCAGACACTGGAGCGATGTGTCTGCAAGGCAAGGAGAACCAAACACTGATGGCAGATGCTAGAAGCTAAGAGAAGGGCATGGAACAGATTCTCCCCTAGAGCTCTCAGAGAGAGCATGGCCCTATCCACACCTTGAGGTCGGACTTCCAGCATCCAGACAGTGAAAAAATACATTTCTGTTATTTAAAACCAAAAAAAAAAATTTTATTGAGGGTCAGACACTCTATCTAGCTTATTACACGTATTATTTATTTCAGTACTGATAATACTCTGTAAATAAGTACTTTCTCTTATTTATGCATGAATAAAGTGAGGATTGCAGAGCATAAATGACTTGCCTGGGCTTATGTTATTACTAAATTAGTGAAGCTAGTGTGACATGAGAACTTATACTCTGCACTACCTGATATAGGAGACACTTTAGAACCACAAAATCTAAATTATTTCTATTGTTTAATTTGTACATGTGTTTACATACATCACTGGCAAAAATATCCATTTTTGATCATTTCTAAATAGCACTTTGTATGGAAAAGCTCGTGGAAATTTATATTCTGTTCCTTTAAACTCCACTGTTCATCTTGCATTTTGAATGAATCTATAACCCATGACTTTGAAACATCATTCACAGTTTGGGAAAAAGAGCAGAAAGTTTCCAGGACTACCCGAAAAGAAACCCTTATATTCTGTAGCCAAAGACTTCAGACAACCAAGCCTGAAGTTTCAATTGGCACAAGGAACAATCACAATGCAAATCGAATTCCAACCTGCACTGTCTTTTGTGTTAATGAAAGGACAGTGCTAGGAAGGACTGGGACCCTGAAAATTAAGATGAAGACACATAAGCAGGCTCCAGGGACCTGGGAGCAGGACCACCTTTCTGGACATGTGAGCTATGCAGTTGCTCAAGCCTCACTCTCAGAAGGAACCCTGCCCTCGGTTTCATGCTCTGCTATGGCTATCTTGAAATTCTTAATAATTTCCTCTGTGTACTTGTGTTTTGTAAGTGAAGTCCCAAAAATGGATGGAACATGTGCGTGAGTAGAGGAGACACATGGGGCAGCAGGACACAGGACAGGAGCACATGAAGGCTCAAGGTCATGGTCACAGCAGGCAGTGTGTGAGCTGTGCAGCTAGTGGGGCCACCTGCTGTGCATGTGCATGCTTTGGACTATCTGGCGCACTGACATGGAGCAAAGGGGTGCAGTAAACTTTTTCTGTAAATTATTAGAAAATGAAAGTGTAGCCATGGCATTTCAATATAGCAGTTTGGCAGTTTCCTACACAACTTAACATACACTTACTGATCTTGGAGAGACAGCAGTGAGGGGTCCTGAAGAGAGGTCTTAGTTCCCTGCCCAGGAACTGAACCTGGGTAGCCTGGGTGAAAACCCAGGAATCCTAACCACTAGACCACCAGGGGCTAGAGGCTAGAAGCAAAGTTCCCCTTGCTCTTGCCCCCATTTGAAAGCAAGAATGTTTCAAGGAGGCAAAAACTGTAAAGACAGGTACAAAGTTTATTATTAGAGATACAGCAAAGTGTATGGGAGAGCACACAGAGAAACAGTTGGTTTATTTAACACTGAAGCAAGGCAGAAATATGCACCCAGAGAGAAAGGGTATGGGTGTCCTCTCTAATGAGGAGGAGCACAGTAAAGAGGTGATTTAAATCGCTTATATAGGACAGTCCTTCCAGGTCTTTGTTTACATTTGGCCAATTATCTTGTTTCTTTTTTCACACCTGACCAGTCCTAGGACTCTCCCCAACATGCCTGAGCAACTTTTTGCTAAGATGGATTCCACTGCAGAGGCCTGTGGGTGTATGTCCACACTTATTATGGGGTGGTGTCCCCTCCCTTTTTGACCCCCCCCTCTTTTGACCCCCAAGGAGCCTTCCTGCGCATGTGCAGACAGGGTAGTTTTCCTTGACCTCAGGAGTGGTCGCCTTATCTCTTTACTTCACCAGAGCTCAGCTTCTGCCACTAGCTTTGTCCTTGGAATGTCTGGGTGAGAACAAAGCTTCAGTTTTCCTCCAATTGACAAGCACCAGCTGTCCAGCCTGTGAGCCCATCTATCTTCTATCTCATTACCACATGATCCAGCAATGGCATGCCTGAATATTTACCCAAAGAAGTTGAAACTTATGTCCACATGAAAACTTGCACATGGGAGTTTATAGCGGCTTTATTCATCATTACGAAAACTTGGAAGCAACCAAGATGTCCCTCAACAGGTGGATGGATAAATAGATGGTGGTACATCCAAACAATGGAATATTATTCAGTGCTAAAAAGAAATGGGCTATCAAGCCATGAAAAGATAGGGGAAACTTCAATGCTGTAAGTGAAAGAAGCCAATGTGAAAAGGCTACATACTGTATGATTCCAACTATATGACATTCTGGAAAAGGCAAAACTATGGAGAGAGTAAAAAGACCAGTGATTGCCAAGGGTTGAGGGGAGTGGGAGGGATGAATGGGTAGAGCAGAGAGGATCTCTAGGGCAGTGAAACCACTCTCTGTGATACTATAATGATGGACACATGCCATTATACATTTGTGTAAACCCATGGAATGTACAACACAAGAGTGAACCCTGGTAAACTATAGACTTTGGGAGACTATGAAGTGTTAATATAGGTTCATCAGTTGTAAGAAATAGACCAGTCTCTTGTGGAAGTTGATAAGAGGAGAAGCTATGCAAGTGTGGGGTAGGGATGTGTATTGGAATCCTCTGTATCTTCTTCTTAATTTTTCTGTGAACCAAAAATGGCTGAAAAAGTAGTCTTAAAAGTTAAATTCAGATACATGAAACTGATTTGTAGGAAGAGTTAAAGCATTTTAGAAAAATGGTTCCACTAGAAACATTACCTAATGAATATTCCCCCTGCTTTTTTTTTTTTTTTTTTTTGTGGTACACGGGCCTCTCACTGCCGTGGCCTCTCCCATTGCAGAGCACAGGCTCCGGACGCACAGGCCCAGCGGCCACGGCTCACGGGCCCAGCCGCTCCGCGGCACGCGGGACCCTCCCAGACCCGGGCACGAACCCATCCGTGTCCCCTGCATCGGCAGGCAGACTCCCAACCACTGCGCCACCAGGGAAGCACCCCCCTGCTTTTTGAATAGAAGTTTCCAAATGTTCATTTTGCTCTGGATCTGAAAAATTGTATAGCTCGCCCTGGCTGGGAACTTGGACCCCCATCTAAACTTGCAAGGAGAAAGCCTGAAGCCAGAAAGCAGTCTGGCTGCTTTAGAAAGTGCTTCTTGCTTTACCTGTTAGTGAGCTCATCCACTTCTTCCAGGTCCTCCAGCTGGGGAGATTTTCCCCCCTTTTATCCCACAAGATGAGATAAGACTTATGAAATAAGTCTCCAAAAGAACATCTTGCTTACCAATGGCTCAGCCACTAGGGCCCTTTGACCTCACCGTCTGTGATGATCGTTACATCCAGTGAACCAAGTCCCATTTTATGCCATTTTACTATGGATTTAGACTCTCCTTGACCTTATAGGAGAAATGAAACCACAGATGGGGATTCACTCCAAGGACCCTGACTCTGCTTCATAAGAGGCCCCAGGGTTAATTAGTGGCAAGGTCAGCACCCCAAGATTGCACGGGGATGTGAAAATCCTGTTGGGGTTTCCACAATGCAGGGGATTTCTCCCCACTGTCACACCACTCTACTCTGTACATAAGCAGGTCTCAATAGAGATTTGCTCTGTTAAATAGTAAAAGAACTTAGAGCTAGATGAGCCCTTAGACACGCTTTAGTCCAACCTCATTTTACAAAACAGAAACTAAATCCAAGATGACAGAATGAAAAATCAGGTAATTAAAATTAGATTAAATGAGCTGGGAGTAGAAAGAAACTGGATTTCCTCACTTCCTCCTTGGTGTTCTTTTCCCTATCTCCTTCCTCCAGACCCTTATTGCTGAGCAAAGAGAAACTGTCTAATGCAAGCTGCGCCACTTAGATCTCTGCAGTTCAGTAATTGCATTTTAGGATACATATTGACTGTTGGCACTGTCAGTTCTCTGAAAATAGCAAGGTCCCACTAAAAACCAGCTTAGAGGAGCACAGTCTGAGATAACAGGCATTTGAAACGTCAAATGATCTTCTCTCTCTTACTCTGATCTTTGGCTTACACGTTCCTTGTAGAGTTTTCTTCCATAACAGGCAAATGAGAATGGTATATTGGCTGAACAGGAAGTTTTATATTTTCTTTATTTAAGAGAGTGAATTATGGTGCTTTTATAACTTCAAAGCTGTATATCAGGCCCATCATTGAATAAAAAGCAACAGCATCTACCTCTTTCCAGCTTATTAACAATGACTCAGTCCTGTGCAGAGATAAAAATACTGACCTCTACATTCTTACTGTGCATTTAATCTTCAATCTAAGGCATGATTTGTTTGATCTTTGCTGCTTTCATGCATCTGAGTCCCTCAAAGGCACAGGGTATGAGAAGAACATTTAATCAGAGTTCAGTAGTTAGAGATGTGACCACCAGATGGTGGTGCACCTCTGCTGATGTAGAATACAGGGAGGGTTCATTTTTGTGGATTCTGAATGAATAGGCTTAGGGCAGAAGCAGAGCCTTTTTCTTATTGGCTGGGTAGACAATGTGAGAAACCATCATGATGGTTAGAAAAAAAAGGGCTCTGTTGGTAATAGAAGCAGCTCTCCTGGTTGGAGACTGCAGGTCCACAATCGATCCTAAATGGGAAGAACGATGAAGACACCCACTGGGGCTTTAATCATGTTCTTGTGGCTGCAACTGGACTGTGAGTGGAGGGTTTAAGGGAAACAGTGTATTAGTGGATATTCTTTAGAAGCCAAGACTGGCTTTATTCAGGTTTCTTCTAGTTATTATAGAGAAGGAAAAGTAAATTCTGGAGCTTAGTAATCTGGCAACCCTTCTCCTTTCTCTGACTTCTTCTTTCTGCATAGGTGTCAGCCTTGGAGAGAAGGTGGAGCAGAGTCCTTCTACCCTGACTGTCCAGGAGGGAAACAGCTCTGTTATCACCTGTACTTATACAGACACTGCTTTAGACTACTTCCTTTGGTATAAGAAAGAACCTGGAAAAGGTCCCCAGCTCCTTATAGACATTCGTTCAAATATGAACAAAAAAGAACGCCAAAGATGGAATGTTTTATTGGATGGCAAGGCCAAACGTCTCTCCCTGCACATCTCAGACACCCAGCCTGGAGACTCAGCTGTCTACTTCTGTGCAGCAAGTACACAGTGCTTCCCAGGCACCTGCTACCTGTACTCAGAGCTGCGACTGGGGCAGCCTCCTTCCTTTGGCACAGACTTCCATGTATAGTATTTGTCATATTGTTTGTCTGCAAGTGGAAACTAATGTATTAGACATGAAATGCATAGAATAAGAAGATTAGGTTCAAAATGACCCAGAAAGTGTTACACATTTTTGTGGATAACTGTTGCTTACTGAATTCTTGAAGGGAGTTAGTAATATTTTATTTCAAAATTGTAAGATTGATGTTACATTGCTATTCAGACTCTTCTTCTATAAATAACTCCCTGGTATCAATATCACAATCCTTATGGTGAATAGATTTTTAAATACTGTGTTTTGAAAACAGCATTTATTATTTTTCTGATTATACAACGTTACATGCCAGTTATAGGAAATGTGTGATATTCAATAATATGATATTGACAATTCTGTAATCACATAATATTGCTAATATTCAGTTTACTCTTTTTTATAAATTCTTATTATAAATAGGCTCATGATTTTTTCACTTACTATTATATCTTGAATTGAGCATTCCCCATTCATCAAGACTTCTCCTCAAACATCTGCTTTTTTAATTGTCCTGCAAGAGATAGTAATAAATTACAGCTTTATAGTAATTTTCTTCCTGTAAATTTGTGGTAAATTTGTCAGCCTGTTTTATGTGCTTTTTATGTACCACTTTCTTATTGAGAAAATGTGACATAGGTCTTCCTTTAGTGTCCATTGATGGCATTTTTTTGTGTGTCTTTGAGTTAAATTAGGATAGGAAGTGATTTGAGAATATGAGCTTCATATAAAATTCACAAATCTATTCTCTTTACGAAATTCTGTAAGCATCTGTTTACATTTACTCTTGCATAGAATTTAGAAGACAGAGTTGTGTGTCTTATTTGCTGCTTTATCTGTAATACCTAGCACAAACTTTTTCTCATAGTTGATTATCAGATGCTTGTGAAAGAAATAAGAAAAGGTGAATTCTATTTATTCATATTTTGATTTAAACTTTGTAATTGAATTAAATTATAAATTGATTTGTGGAGAACAAAGCTCCTTAACGTGTATATTTGATAATTTGATTAAGAACATACTATTTATTGCTATTTATAAATGTCTTTAATTCTCGGTAAAGCACTGCTTAAAATAATTAAGTTTATTCCTAGACTTGTAACGTTTTGTTACCATTATGATTGAAATTTTTCTTTCTGGGGTATATGGGACATTTTTTTATATGTATTTATCAGCCCCTTACTATTATTACTGGTTTGCCTAAAGGCATTTGGGCTAATGGCTAATCTAGAGACAGCTTGCTACAAATCTCCTGCCTCATCTTCATGCTTTGACTGGATTAAAGATCACTAAGCATAACCTTCTCTTTTAAAATGTTATTTCCTTAGTGTTGTACCTAAATCAATGGAATGAAAGAAGTTGCATAAATAATTAATTCCCTAGTTCTGTGACACCTGGTCAAGGGTAGGCTATTCTCAAGATCCCTCATATTCTTCCTAAGGATGGATATAATTAATGACTGGTATGGTGAGAATGATGCCTCTTGTCTGAGTTATGGTTGTTAGTAATTTGCAAACTCTTTTTTTTCTTATAGGGAAAGTCATACTAAATCAGATTGAATACATCTAAACAAGAAAGACTAGTATTGAAGCCCAACACCTCAACCGGCTTTGATTATTTCCCTCATTGTAATCACTAGCTCCTGTCCAGGAGAAGCAAGGTGACTCTTAGTTGTTCCATTTCCTCCAAGACTGATAATGGAGTGAGTGGGAAGCGTGGCTTATATTTTATTGATTTATTCTTCTTAAATCAAGTCAGAAGAGAGAGAGGATGCAATTACTATGGGCTTTCCTGCTTTGCGGTAGTTAGGTGAGAATTTATTCAACAGAAGTGGAAAAAAAAGCTCTATGCAGGGGCTTCCCTGGTGGCGCAGCGTTTGAGGGTCCGCCTGCTGATGCAGGGCGTGCGGGTTCGTGCCCTGGTCTGGGAGGATCCCACGTGCCGCTGGGCCTGCGCGTCCGGAGCCTGTGCTCCGCGACGGGAGAGGCCGCAGCAGTGAGAGGCCCGCGTACCGCAAAAAAAGAAAAGAAAAAAAAAAAAAAGCTCTATGCAGTGTGCAGAGTCAGTCACAGCTCAGATTCAGACACATTCGAGCTTTAAACCTCCACTATGGTTAGTGTATTTGTTTCTTACTGTCTCTGAAGACGTTACTGCAAACTTCACCGCCTTCTCTTGATCCTGGGAAGCCAGTCTGGGTGCTGACAGCCTCCCTTTTTCTTCCTTTCCCTACAGCGGTGTTGACTGCTTTCATTTGTCTTGTTTCTCCCGAGCCTGCAGGATGGGGCCGCCTTCTGCACACGCTCACTATCTATCTGCAAAGCCTTGCTCTAGCTGCCCTTCTTTGTGCACTGGGAGCAGCCACAGGGTGGGGTGGTGTTTGGGTGAAGTGTTGAGCGTTGGTGGTACCCTTGGGCCACTTTTGGTGATTGGCAAGCAAGGCATCCCAGTGGTTGGTGTGCGGGTCCTGATGGAGTCTGTGCCCTGGCTGTAGGGCCCTTGTCCCTTTAATGTCTTCCTGGAGCCCTGGCTGCTGTTCTCCCAGGTGCTCCCCACTCCCCAGCTGAGCAGCACACCTCAGTATTCTGGGTGAGGTGAGAAAGGGGTGGATCTCTTTGGCAGCCTCCCTCAAAGCTGGGGAGCAGCTGCTCACTCACAGGCTCTCACTTTCCTCTGTGGAGAAATCACAGGCCAAGAATGTTTCTCTTGGTGCCCAGCTGTGGGCTTTGCAGAGAGAGGTGATGAGGGAAAGTGAAATTTTCCCCCTAATCCTCTTCAGTGTGTCCAACCTCAGACGGTGTGCAGGAACTTCTCTGCTGGACTCCTGGACTCCTCAAGGCACCCTTTACTTTATGACTGTGAGAATAAGTGGGGGTTTTTTGGGGGGAAATGTGGTAGAAAATTCTATTTTGCCATTTTGAACTTAGTGTTTTAAATTTTTGTTTCTAAGTAATTATATAGAAAAATTGATTATTTTTGGTGTACATTTCTGTTTATTTGAATTTTAATACATTGTATAGATCACGTAGCCATCACATGATTATGATACATAACAGGTTCATTGCTCCCCAAAACTCCCCTGTGCTATCCTTTTGTAATTACAAACTCCCCTATTCCTAACTCTTTGCAAGTACTGGTCTGTTCTTTCATATTTTTATCTTATTAAGAATGTCATATGGGGGCTTCCCTGGTGGTGCAGTGGTTAAGAATCTGCCTGCCAATGCAGGGGACACGGGCTCGAGCCCTGGTCTGGGAAGATCCCACATGCCTTGGAGCAATTAAGCCCGTGCACCACAACTACTGAGCCTGTGTGTTAGAGCCCATGAGCCACAACTACTGAGCCCACGTGCTGCAACTACTGAAGCCTGTGTGCCTAGAGCCTGTGCTCCACAGCAAGTGAACCCACCACAATGAGAAGCCCGTGCGCTGCAACTAGAGAAAGCCCACGCGCAGCAACGAAGACCCAACACAGCTTAAAAAAAATAAATAAATAAAAAGAATGTCATATAAATAGAACCATACAATATATAACCTTTTTTTAAAATTTTTTTTATTTATTTATTCATTTCTGGCTGCGTTGGGTCTTCGTTGCTGCTTGCGGGCTTCAGTAGTTGTGACTCGTGGGCTCGAGAGCACAGTCTCAGTAGCTGTGGCGCTCAGGCCCAGTTGCTCTGCAGCACGTGGGATCCTCCTGGACCAGAGCTCGAATCCATGTCCCCAGCATTGACAGGTGGATTCCCAACCACTGCGCCACGAGGGAAGCCCTATAACCTTTTGAGATGTCTGAATCTCGGGGAGAGGAAACGCATGCCACTGGGCACAGGTGGGATCTCCATCTCTGCCAACACACTCAGTGTTTTCTACCCCTGATGTTTTAAACTTTTGTTTTTATGGGAAGAGCTCATCATTTCAAGTGTTTGAATTCCTGTGGATATTTGATTTATAATTCTATGAAAAACACTATGGCAATTGATAATGGAGAGGTAGTGCTGAAGGTTAGACCATATCCTATAATCATGTTGAGTCATGTTCTGTATACAAGTTTAGTTGCACAAACTCCATCCTAAATTTTTATCAATAGATATTTTTATCACACTTTAAGGCTAATTTTATTGATGAAGATTTACTCTAGCAGTACGGATTAGGGTATAGCTATTACTTGGCTTTTCTAGGATGGCATTGAATGAAATATCCAATAATTCTTTAACTTTGTTGCAATACCAATATCTTTGTAGGGCTGAACATTTGCATTAGGATGGGTATTTTTTCAAATAAAGCCATACCTTAGCAAGTTATATTATTGGTAAGAGGACAAAGTCAGGAAAATCAGAAATATATAACATTCTACCATTAAAGTGGGAAGATGTCTCTAAAAGATGAAAAACAAAAGAATGCAAAGGAGAGTGTGACAATCTCCAAACATCTAGGAGAATTCTTTTCTAATGGTCTTGGATGGAGATGTATACTTTAGGCAATTATATGTTTGTTTTAAGGATCATGGGTCAGCCTCATCTTCTATAGAATGTCTACTTCTGACCATTCCCTGGAGAACCTTAGTTTAATATATCTAATGTGAGTAACTTTTCAATTCTTGTCAATTAAGGAAGCATGATGTTATACTAGTTGGTGCACATGTAACACAGGATGTATTTCTTGTACTTTATCTGCTGAATTAGTAACAAATAGTACCTAATAAGGTCATTTCTGCAAGCTCAATGGAAGTCTTTCTCTGGGTATCTTGCAGAACATCCAGTCACCCAGGTTAACATCATGTAAAAGCTGATTAAATGAAAGGCTATAAAATCAACCTCTGTCTGTGATGAAAGGACTGATTATATTGGGTTTATCTATTTTAGTTCAGTTTGTGAAAGATTGGAATACGTGTTGTTTGGGACCTTGTGGGTTACCTGGGCCTATCAGTGACCAGTTCATAGTGAGACAACATATGACTTTGTGAGGGGAAGAAAGCAGAGCCATGGGGGCCAAGGCTAATTAATAATGCATTAGACCATAGTAGTTCAAGGGTGTCTGATACAGTAATTCATTTCAGTTCTAATATTCCATTTGTTCTTTCCACTTCTTCAGAAGACAGAGGGATGATAAGAATAGTAAACTTTCTGAGTGAGGGCCAAAACTTTCTATAGCTCCCCTATATAGATATACATTGAAATGGCACAGGTAGTAAACACAATATCAAGTTGATTTTCAACTATCGTGAGTGCTGTGGATTCTCTGACAAAAGACTGCTTCAACCCATGTAGAAATAAAAATACTACTACTAGTACATACTCAACCCATGGGGAAAAAGCAATTGTTTAACTCCTTTTCGAAATACCCCAAATGTTTCCTTGGGACAGTATTCCAGTTCATATCCCACCTTTACAGATTTTTATGGGAGTTTGTTTGTTCCAAGAAAGGCATGAACTGACCCCATTCTTTGCCATCCTAGAAGTTTCCCCACCAGTGTTTGTTTAATGTTGCAGCCAATATGTCCCTACTGTGATGTCTTTTCTCTAGAGGACTTTAGCAAGAGTTCATCGGAGATCATTAGGCTCCACCAGACAGCTGTCCTGGCTTTGATATATCTTGTCCTCGTGAATCAAACAAATCAATCATTCCTAATGATTCTTTACAAAATTGGGGCCAAATTTTGTGCATCTAAGATGGAATAATTGAACTTCTCCATGGATTTGTGTTTATGTTCTAGAAGAGGTGCTTGCATAAGGATTAAGTCAGAAAGGGATGCTTAGCATAATAATCTGCTCAAGCATTTTTTCCTAGCTTCTACAGTCTTTTACACCATGAGAGTTGGTTTTTATGACAAAAATTTCTTTGAGTAACATGAAGACATCAAATAATTCATGTATTTGACATCCATTTTTAATAGGCATACATGAGATACACAAGAAGGTTAAGAAAATGTTAAGATGCTTAAAAAACCTCATTGTCTTCCTAGTATTTGGAAGCCGTGAACTGTGTTAAAAATCTATAACTAACACTGTATGTATACTTTTTGTA
Source organism: Hyperoodon ampullatus (assembly GCF_949752795.1). Lineage (NCBI taxonomy): Eukaryota > Metazoa > Chordata > Mammalia > Artiodactyla > Ziphiidae > Hyperoodon > Hyperoodon ampullatus. The sequence goes on from NC_136916.1 coordinate 104,853,641, forward strand.
ATTTAATATATCCAAGAGAGATCCACAAGTTCAGCTACTTAAGTTAATTTTGCTTCTGCTAATGATTGGTTTTAAAGGGAGTTTAGAGTAGCTATTGCATAACTAGCTTGGTATTTTTCTTTTCAATATTTAAAGTAAGATTATTTTAAAAACAAGTCAATTCAGAATTTGGTATGAGAGTGTCCAAAAGATCTGTTCTGGACATGAAGGCATTTTGAATAACAGAAGTACAATCATGAGATCCTTTAATTGAGAGGTGCAACAAAGTTGAATAATATGCAGAGAAATTAATATTTTATGATTAGTCAACTAATTGGTAGACAAAGTTTGAGTGTTTTAGATTGGAGAACAATTTGTACTGTATGTAGTACCATCAGATTTAAATGGAAATTCCGGAGCAAGATCTGAAGATGCTTCAACCAATTTAGCCAAGGCTGTAATTACTTTGAGACAAGGAGTATAAGTTTTGTTGAACTTTAAGGGGTAGGCCATGATAGGCAATGGGTCTTTGTTTTTTGCCATGTTGTTTAGTAATATCCTTAGGCATGGCTTTCCTTTTACATTCATACACAAAGAAATGTTTATTACAATCAGTGGTGAACTTACGATCAGCTGTCTTATGGAGGTGTATGATGTCACCTGCAATATATTCCCTTTAGAGCTGGGCGCACAGAATATAGGGGCTTCTTGTGGCTCTTTTAGGGTTCTAACTGAGTTAATGGGAAAAATATAAATTCAAAGGTTTGATAACCTAATGGCCAAACTCTGGCATCTATTTTGGCCTTTCTGAACAGAGCTGGGCTGTCAAAACTAATAGAGAAGAGAAGGGGACCTCTGTGACAGGACTCCATGTCTGCAAGCTTCATTCTAGTCTTCTGCAAAGGGAGATTATCTTTTCTCCTGCTATTAGGTCCCAAGATAGGTAACTGAACAGATGTTGTGGTGAATAATTATACTGATTGCTATATCAATATATAGGTTGAAAAAGCTGCAGTAATTAGTCTAAAGAGATTTTGCCTTCTTATCATAAAGTGATTTATTTCTACCTTAGGTGAAAGAAAAGCATACATAAGTGTCAGGATACATGATCATTACATCTTAGGTTGTTTCCATAATCCATTATATATAGTATTTTAAAATAAGTTCCATCACTGACGCAACGACTAAACACAGCAGTTGGTCGAATCATCAATCTCCCTTTCAATAACAAATTTACCTCGTGTTTATTTTCAGATGTAATTGCTATCAGTTGAAGAGCTGGTTAATGCAATAGGAAGTCTGGGTTGAGTGAGTCTCTCACCTAGTCCATAGAGAAGCTGACATGACCCACATCAACTTGCTCCTCCAGGAAACCCCTGTTTCCTGTTGTGGGGCAGCAGCAACACATAGCCCAGCAATTCTTCCCTCACTCTGTCAGGTTCAGCTCACCTTGCAGAGCCTTGAAATTGAAGAAGACACTTTCCATCTAGTGGAAGACCTCAAACATGCTTCTCTCCAGCCTTCTGAAGGTGGTCATGGCTTCATTGTGGCTAGGTAAGGATGGCCCCAGTGGGATTGTACCCCTCTATGACCTAAGGACTGGGGGAACAGGTGGTTTATGGGCACCCTGGGAAGAAGGGGCAGTAGAGTGTAAAATAGAATTTCTTTGTTCCACAGTACTTATTCCTAAACTTCTGATTCTGTTTTTTTTTTCTTTAGGATCCAGTATTGCCCAGAATGTAACTCAAGACCAACCAGTAATATTAGTGCAGGAGAAGGAGGTTGTGACCCTGGACTGCATATATGACACAAATGAACCCAGTTATAGTCTATACTGGTACAAGCAGCCCAGCAGTGGGGCGATGATTCTCCTTATTCGTCAGGACTCTTATAACCAGCAAAATGCAACAGAAGGTCACTACTCACTGAATTTCCAGAAGGCAAACAAATCCATCAAACTTGCCATCTCAGCTTCACAGCTGGAGGACTCTGCAGTGTATTTCTGTGCACTGAGTGAGCCCACAGTGAGAGGCGTGTTAGAGGGAGGTATACCAAAACCCAGGGCTCTGCTTGATACATCTGCCTGCTATAGGGACCAGGGCAGGGAATTGCCTTCACAGACAAGAAGTGGTTAGGGCTGTGGCAGCACAGGTGTAGGGTTAGAGGGAAAACACTCCTTCTAAGAAAATATTTCTCTGGGTTCGTAGACCATGTCTAGAGCTATCATTCATCAAAAACATCCTTATCCCTGAAAATTTGTGTTCAAATTTTTTATTGAAGACAAAAAATAGCCACATAAAATCCTTGCCATTTAGTGATTAGAATGAGCTAGAATAATTGACTAAGGAAATTCAGAGACATCTGATTCAAAAATTAGTAAAAGTATGTGTGAATTTTTGGATTTTCATTTCAATTTGTTCATTAAATATTTATTGAATATATATTATTTTACAGGCTTGTTTTGAGTAAGGAAGGTTGTGAAATCTCTTTGTGATTTTCCTCTTTTTGAATATTATGCAGTTTTACACCGTTTAATGAATTCATTTATTTTAGTTTTGTTACCTGAGTTAATGGTACACTTGTTTACTTTCTAAGGTGCCTGATATGTCACAAACTTTGTGCTAATCCTCATTCCATCTTATTAACACCTCTAGCATGGAATAGCTCAATTACCATAATGTAAGTTTTACCTGCCTCCCATCAGTCTTATCCACAAAAAGATCAATAATTAGTGGCTCTTAAAAGGACATTGTGAGAAGCAGAGTATGAATTATCTTGTTTCTCTGCTCTTGCCCTTCACTGCACCACTCCTTCAAAAGTATTTTTGCCATCATGTGGCACATTTTGGACACCTCCAGGCCCTCTTTTCCAATCAGTGTTACACAATCCTAAATACTCTTTCTCTCCAATTTCCTCCTGCTACCTCTAATCCCATTTTCTCAGTGTCTTAAAATTTGAATGGTAATGGGTGGTTGCTAAGTGATCTTGTATTGTAACTGCCTCTTATATTCGCATTTTGAAAGCAGTTGTGTAGAGTAGAAATCTTTTTTTTTTTTAGTTACTATCAATCACCTCACATAGCTATAATTTTTATTTCTTCTGATGAGAACTTTTAAGATTTATTCTCTTAGCAACTTTCAAATATTCAGTACAGTATTGGTAACTATAGTCACCATGCTATACATTACATCCCCAAACTTACTTAGAACTGAATATTTGTGCCCTTTGACCGACTTCACCCATTACACTTTACCCCCCTGCACCTCTGTCCTCTGGCTACTATGAGTTCTTTTTTTTTTTTTTAATTTTAGATAGAGTAGGAATCTTTTTTTTTTTTTTTTTTTTTTTTTTGTGGTATGCGGGCCTCTCACTGCTGTGGCCTCTCCCGTTGCGAAGCACAGGCTCCCGACACGCAGGCTCAGCGGCCATGGCTCACGGGCCCAGCCGCTCCACGGCATGCGGGATCCTCCCGGACCGGGGCACGAACCCGCGTCCCCTGCATCAGCAGGCGGACTCCCAACCACTGTGCCACCAGGGAAGCCCTAGATAGAGTAGAAATCTTAAAAGGAATGTCTTACAGTCCCTTCATTAAGTGGTGCTGGAAAAATTGGACAGCTACGTGTAAAAGAATGAAATTAGAACATTCTCTAACACCATACATAAAAATAAAGATCTAAATGTAAGACCAAATAATATAAAACTCTTAGAGGAAAACATAGGCAGAACACTCTCTGACATAAATCACAGCAAGATCTTTTTTGGTCCACCTCTTAGAGTAATGAAAATAAAACCAAAAATATATAAATGGGACCTAATGAAACTTAAAAGCTTTTGCACAGCAAAAGAAACCATAAATAAAATGAAAAGACAACACACAGAATGGGAGAAAATATTTGCCAATGAATTCACAAACAAAGGATTAATCTCCAATATATACAAACAGCTCATGCAGCTCAATGTCAAAAAAACCAAACAACCCAGTCAAAAAAAAATGGGTGGAAGATCTAAATAGACATTTCTCCAAAGAAGACATACACATGGCCAAGAGGCACATGAAAAGATGCTCAACATCATTAATTATTAGGGAAATGCAGATCAAAACTACAGTGAGGGGTCCTTCCCTGGTGGCGCAGTGGTTGAGAGTCTGCCTGCCGATGCAGGGAACATGGGTTCGTGCCCCGGTCTGGGAAGATCTCACATGCTGTGGAGCGGCTAGGCCCATAAGCCATGGCCACTGAGACTGCGCGTCCGGAGCCTGTGCTCCACAACGGGAGAGGCCACAACAGTGAGAGGCCCGCGTACCGCAAAAAACAAAAGAAACAACAAAAAAAACCTACAATGAGGTATCACCTCACACTGATCAGAATGGCCTTCATCAAAAAATCTACAAACAATAAATGCTGGTGAGGGTGTGGAGAAAAGGGAGCCCTCCTACACTGCTGGTGGGAATATAAATTTTTATAGCTACTATGGAGAACAGTATGGAGGTTCCTTAAAAAATTAAAAATAAAACTACCATATGATCCAGCAATCCCACTTCTGGGCATATATCCAGAGAAAACCATAATTCAAAAAGGCATATGCACCCCAGTGTTCATTGCAGCACTATTTACAATAGCCAGGACATGGAAGCAACCTAAATGTTCACCAGTGGAGGAATGGATAAAGAAGATGTGGTACATATATACAATGGAACATTACTCAGCCATAAAAAAGAATGAAATAATGCCATTTGCAGCAACATGGATGGACCTAGAGATTGTCATACTGAGTGAAGTAAGTCAGACAGAGAAAGACAAATATCATATGATATTGCTTATATGTTCAATCTAAAAAAAATGGTACAAATGAACCTATTTACAAAACAGAAGTAGAGTCACAGATGTAGAAAACAAACTTATGGTTACCAAGGGGGAAATGGGGAGGAGGGATAAATTGGGAGATTGGGATTGACATATAACACTACTATATATAAAATATATAACTAATAAAAACCTACTGTATAGCACAGGGAACTCTACTGAATACTTACATGGGAATAGACTTAATTGGGAATAGAATCTAAAAAAGAGTGTAATGACTTACATGGGAATAGAATGTAAAGTAATGACTTACATGGGAATAGAATCTAAAAAAGAGTGGATATATGTACATGTATAACTGATTCACTCTGCTGTACAGCAGAAACTAACACAACATTGTAAATCTACTATACTCCAATAGAAATCAATTTTAAAATGTCTTAAAATTTTTTAACTCAAAAAATCTTACCATTTTAACAGACATTTTTACCATATTAATAATTTTAAGTGTACTATCCAGTGATATTAAATACATTTACATTGTTCAACCAGTACCACCATCCATCTCTAGAACTCTTTTCATCTTGAAAAACTGAAAATTTGTACTCATTGAAGAGTAACTCCCCATTCACGTGTCCCTCCAGCCCTGGCCACTACTATTCTACTCTCTCTTTCTATGAGTTTGACAGCCCATATAAGTGGAATCATGCAATATTGGTCATTTTGTGACTTATTTCATTTAGCATAATGTACTCAAGTTTCATCTATGTTGTAACAGGTGTTAGAATTTCTTTCCTTTTTTTTGAATTTTATTTTATTTATTTTTTTATATAGCAGGTTCTTTCCTTTTCAGGGTTGAATAGTATTTCAGTGTATGTGTATACCACATTTTGTCTATCTCTTCATCTGTTGATGGATATTTGGGTTGCTTCCACCTTTTGGTGGAACCATGGATATATAAATACCTCAATATTTTGGGTATATACCCAAATTCTTTCAATTTTTTTGAGTATATAATTAGAAGTGGAATTGCTGGATCACATGGCACTTCTATTTTTAAATTTTTGAGAAATATTTATACTGGTTAATTTTTTTTTTTTTTTTTTTGCAGTACGCGGGTCCCTCACTGCTGTGGCCTCTCCCGTTGCAGAGCACAGGCTCCGGATGCGCAGGCTCAGTGGCCATGGCTCATGGGCCTAGCCGCTCTGCGGTATGTGGGATCTTCCCGGACCGGGGCACGAACACGTGTCCCCTGCATCGGCAGGTGGACTCTCAACCACTGCATCACCAGGGAAGCCCTACTCCCTGATCTTTGATGACCATCTCAGTCTAGGGCACTGATCAAAAATGACATCTTATAAACGGGCATCAGACTGGCTGCAACAAAACCATCTGGGAGCTTTAAAAAATTACACACTTGTGGGAATTCCCTGGCAGTCCAGTGGTTAGGACTCCGCACTTTCACTGCTGAGGGCCCGGATTCAATCCCTGGGTGGGGACCTAAGAGCCTACAAGCTGTGCAGCAGTGCCAAGGGAAAAAAAATAATTACGCAGTTGTGGGTCTCAATCCTGGAAAGTATGATTCATGAAGTTAGTTGTGGGATCCCAGAATCGGTAATTTTAAATCACTTACACATTGATTCTATTATCAGCTGTTGTATGAATATCAGCTATGTCTTTAATAATTTGAAAAGCTGGGAAAAAAGAGAGTCCTAACTCATGCTCGAGGCTTTTGAAACAAATCCACATCTTTAGAGTTCCTAACCAAGTGGAGGAAAATTATTTGATTAAAGTTTGGCAATAAAATATGGCAGATGGATGGTAACAGAAAGCATCCTTGAGGTTATTCACTAAGAGTATAAGATTAGTACTTGTCTGATTCACATAGGCCAACACTTTTATCTTGGAGTCAAGAAAATAGTAGGAGAATAAGACATGGATCTCAGACCATTCTATAAGGATTTGATCATTTCAATTATGATATTTCTCTTGTTTTCACATTTTAATGATTCTGAAATTCAGGATTATTTGACTATTGATAAGATAGTGTGGCTTTTTCCTCTGAAAAGATTTTATTAAAAAGATAGCATTTCTGGGCTTCCCTGGTGGCGCAGTGGTTGGGAGTCCGCCTGCCGATGCAGGGGATACGGGTTCGTGCCCCGGTCTGGGAAGATCCCACGTGCCGCGGAGCGGCTGGGCCCGTGAGCCATGGCCGCTGAGCCTGCGCGTCCGGAGCCTGTGCTCTGCAACGGGAGTGGCCACAGCAGTGAGAGGCCCGCGTACCGCAAAAAAAAAAAAAAAAAAAAAAAAAGATAGCATTTCTTACAAATGATATTATTTTGGGACCGATAAAATATTATATTTCAAGTAGTAGTGATTCCTCAATCAGTGACCCTTGATTCATTATTTTTGTTTGGTATAGCAAATATTTAGTGAGCATGTAATAAATGTCAGTCACTGTTGCTCTATAAATTGGGGTACAATGCTGAAACACAGAGATTCACTCAGTACTGATTTGGCTTCTTATTACTTCCTCTGTAATCAACCTCAGATTCTTTTCTGACATTCAGTGGATTATAGGCTGGCCCACCATGGATACCTGAGAATATAAAGTACTATTTAAAGTGCTTAAGAAAACTGATATCTTCTCAGCTGCAGAAATACCTGGGATGCTCTGTCAAAGAACTTCCATGTCAGGTAGTGTCCTAAGAGCAAAACAGACCTGATAAGTTATGACAGCTCTTGATCAGATTTCCAAGCACCACCTGAAGACTGGCATGTACCTCATGAATAAAGTCAAGGATAACATTTTTCTGACTTGAGGAGACCAGGAAGTGTGCATCCCATTTCAGTGTCTGTCCACCAGGGGGTGCAGTTTCCTAACACAAACACATTTCCTGTCTGAAACTAGGCTTAGGTTTATCACTTCACTGTGACTTCAATATTTCTTCAAGTGAAGAGTCAAGGACATTATTCAGGAGACACTCTAGAGATGAACTCTTCTCCAGGCTTAGTGACTGTGATACTCCTAGTGCTTGGTAAGTAAAATGCCTCTAAAAATTTGGATTCTTTCTTCTGTTATGTCAACAAAACCTTTAATCATAATTTTACCCCAGAGCTTTATGCCCAAGATGATAAAGAACTCTTTTATTTTTCCCCAGGACAAACCCCTGAAGACTCAATGACCCAGATGGATGGCCAAATGACTCTTCCAGAAGGGGCTGCCTTGACCATAAATTGCACTTATTCAGCCACTGGGTACCCCATTACTTTCTGGTATGTTCAATATCCTGGAGAAGGTCCACAGGTCCTTCTGAAAGCCATGAAGGACAATGAGAAGGGAGCCAATAAAGAGTTTGAAGCACATACCACAGAGAATCAAAATCCTTCCACTTGGAGAAAGCCTCAGTCCAAGATTCAGATTCGGCTGTGTACTACTGTGCTCTGAGTGATACAGTAATGGGAACTGCAGGGGTGGCTGAGCACAAACTCTTTGAGTGGCAACAAGGGGCCTGGAGGCTGAGTGTCTCCATTTGATCCACTCTGTGGCACTGTCTATGGTGGTTTGTCCTTCAGTCTCTGCTTGATACAAAACTCATACAAATTTCTAGAGAATAAGAACAGGGCTTCCCTGGTGGTGCAGTGGTGGAGAGTCCGCCTGCCGATGCAGGGGACACGGGTTCGTGCCCCAGTCCGGGAGGATCCCACATGCCGCGGAGCGGCTGGGCCCGTGAGCCATGGCCGCTGAGCCTGCGCGTCCAGAGCCTGTGCTCCGCAACGGGAGAGGCCACAACAGTGAGAGGCCCGCGTACCGCAAAAAAAAAAAAAAAGAACAAGAAGTGAATATTCCCTACACCCAACTCTTCATTAGTGATTTTGAAAGAAGAGTCTGACATCAATAGTTCCTCATCCAGGGCCAAAGTAATTTCAAGGTAAAGTCACATAAACAATGAGACTTGGGGCTAATGTAAGAAGAAGCAAGAAGCACTGGATGTGTGCTGTACCCCTGTGGAAGGGTTTAGAAACCAGAAGCATTAATTACACTTGAATAATTAGGGTGGATGGTGCTGTGTGTGTTTGTGTGTTTTGAGGGCATTCAGGGAGTGAAGGCTGAAAATAGGAAGACTGAAAATATATAAGCAGCAGACTACCCATGTTCTCTACCAGTGCCTGTATAACAAGCAGTGATCATTTCCCAAACCCAGCAGAAAATTGGAAGTTAGCCATTGATGAATTGAGCAACAGCACATATAAGTAAGAAAGCCAAAATAATTAAAAATTTTAAATGTAATAATTAACTATTCACTTCAAGGAAAAAATTATTATTCAAGAAAATAGCATACTCATAGTCTATATGATTCAACTAAATTTTCTTCTAGGTAAGTTTTACCACCAGTAGTCATGATTAGGCAGAATATCTATTTTCCCCAAACCTTGCATATTACTAAGGTTCTGGACTGTTGCTATCAGTTACGCTTTTTAGAAAAAAATTAATAATTTAAAATTTACGAATGAGATGGAGCTTCATTTCATTTAAAAGTCATTTATACGTTTTTGTATAAATTGTCTATTCATATATCTTCCCATTTCCTACTGTATTATAGTCATTTAAATATAGAGTTTAAAGAACATTCTCTATGTTAAGGAAGTTGTCATAAGACTGTCACATATATGTGTCTTTTAAAAAAGTTTAATATAACCTTTTTGACTTTATGGCCTTGTTTGTTTGGCAGGCAGAACTTTAAAAATAGTATGTAGTAAATTTTTGAAAAATTTCTTTTATGGATTCTGAGTTATATTTCGTGCTTAAAAATCTGTAGCACTCTAAAATGATAAAATTTTATCTCATATTTTCTTTAGTTTTTCTCAGATTAATTTTGTCTTTAAATCTTTAAATTTGCGTGTGTGTGTATGTATGTGTAGAGAGGTTGAGGTTTAAGGCTTTGTATTTTTCTTAATTTTTGTTTGTTAGTTTATTTTGAGGCATGTATCCAGGCTCAACATTTTGAATGACTCATTTTTCTTTATTGATTTTAAATGTTATATTTGTCTTTTTTCCTATCTCTTTCATTTTTCCTTATTAAGATTTTCAACCTAGGCATTCTTTTTTTTCCCAGTATTTATACTTCAATATTAGCAGTGCTTTATGCCAATAGCTTACTGGATATATAAAGAATATATATCCAGTCAGCCCTAAGACCATGCTAGAAATAAATACAGAGAAAATGGTGTGACTGGAAGGGATGCCATTGGAGAAGGAGAGAGAGATAAACCCACTCCACTGCTTCACAAGATGTGTATGAGATGTCACCTCAGGCAATGGAAATTATCTGCCTGTGTTCCCAGCTCTGTCAGTTGGTTTGGACTATGAGGACCCAGACAAAGTAGCTGACAACATGCTCACAATTAGTCCATACAAGGATGGGAAGTAGACAACCAACACTGGAGAACAAGAAAAATTTTGTATCATCTGTCTTCTTGAAGAAGAGGATTTAAATAATGGGGACTTGATTTAGAGTTTGGAAGGATCCCATCTACTTGAAATGCCTTGAAATCTGCTGCTGCCTCAGTGTTTTGAACCCTGTAATTGCTTTGGAGGACATTTTTGAATTTTTCCTGTTGCTACATAGCTTTTTGATGAAGTTTGTAAAACTCCATTGTAGTAACTATCATTGCCTCTGTTGAGGGTGTTGTGGAAAATTGATTACTATATTTCAAACATCTTGCCCCTAATTTAAGCAGAGTAGGTATGGGCAGTTCTGTTCTCTAAGGTTCTCTCTTTCTCCCTCTTCCTCTCCTGCTCCCTCTCCCTCTCTCCTCTCCTGTCTTCTCTCAGTCCTTTTGCTCTTGATTTTGCTGGACTGATTCTCTTTTCATCCTTCCCTGAAGTAAGCATTTCTGAGGGATCAACCATTTCTTTGAGCCATCAACACATAAAAATTATTTTACTGTGAAATATAACCAGTGTTCACAGAAGTATGTAAAACCTACAAACAATCAATCTATATTATTTAGGTACATACAAATTTGAGACTGTGATTTTTTTGGTTATGAGATTTCTGCATGAATTTTAAAAACTCTCTGTATTAGTCAGGGCTCTCCAGAGAAACAGAACCAAAAGGATCAATAGAATGTGTGTGTGTGTGTGTGTGTGTGTGTGTGTGTGTGTGTGTGTATGTGTAGAGAGAGACAGAGACAGAGATTTTAGGAATTGGCTCATGTGATTGTAGGGACTGGCAAGTCCAAATTCTGCAGGGCAGGAAGGCAGGCTGGAGACCCAGGGAGCAGTTCATCTTGTACTTTGCATCCAAAGGTGGTCTGGAGGCAAAATTCCTTCTACCTCCAGGACCATAATATTTTTCTCTTAAGACCTTCGACTGATTGGATGGAGCCCACTCACATTATGGAGAGTCATCTGTTTTTCTCAAAGTCTACTGATTTAAATGTTAATCTCATCTAAAAAAATACTTTCACAGCAACTTCTGAACTGATGTTTGACCAAATATCTGGATACCAAGCTTAGCAAAGTGGAAACATAAAATTAAGCATTAATTAATTATTATCTCTAATAATCCTATTCTGGAAGCCTAGTTTGTTTTACACAGATATAATATACTAGCTTTTTTGGGTGTTTGTATGATATAGTTTTTTCCATTTTTCTGCTTTCAACCTCTTTGTGCACTGTATCTGAAACTTGGAAGAAATCCTCAGAAATCCACACTCTCAACTGTTCATTGTTTTCCTATTTCACTGAGAAAATAGAAGCAACAAGAAGAGGATTTTCACAAGCTTCTAAACTTAGCTCTTACTAGCATCTATGCTCAAATACTCTACTTCTTCTCCTATTAGATGGTATTTCCATGATAGCAGAGATTTTGCTTATCCTCAACACATAGAATCATACCTGGCAAACAGTTGGCATATAAAAAATTGTTGAATTACAAATGAATAATAGAAAATACCACTATCAATGCCAGAACAAAAAATTACCATTAATTCATTCAATAAAAATTTGTTATGTGCCTATTTCTTGGCAGGTCCTATTTTAGAAAATGTAGTAGAGAATAGAACAGATAAAAATTCCTATAGTAAGGAGCTTATATTTTGCTTGAGAACTAAGTTTAGACTATTTACTACCATAGGGTCTTTATATGCATCATCTCTTTTGTTTTAAAATTTTTCCAGCTTTATTAATGTACAATTGACAAATAAAAATTGTCTATATTTAAAGTATACAACATGTTTTGATATATGTATAGATTGTTAAATGATTATGACAACAAAACTAATTAACATATTCATCACTTCACATAGTTACTATCTGTGTGTGTGTGTGGTAAGAACACTTAAGATCTACTCTCTTAGCAAACTTCAAGTGTACAATACGGTATTACTAACTATAGTCACCATGCTGCATGTTAGATCTTCCGAATGTATTCTGCATAATGGAAACTTTGCACCCTTTGACAGCATCTCCCTGTTTTTCCCACCCCCAAGCCACCTTGCATCTACCATTCTACTCTCTGCTTCTATAAGTTCAACTTTTTTAGATTCCTCATATAAGTGATTTCATGCAGTATTTGTCTTTCTGTGTTTGGCTTATTTCACTTACCATAATGTTCTTCCGGTTCATCCATGTTGTTGCAAATGGCAGGATTTCATCTGTCGATGGACATGAAGGTTGTTTCCATGTCTTGGTTACTGTGAATGATGCTGCAGTGAACATGGGAGCTCAAATATCTCTTGGAGATACTGATTTCATTTCTTTCATATATATATATATATATCTCCATCTAGAGGTGGGATTCCTAGATCATATGGTAGTTATATTTTTAATTTTTTGAGGGATCTCCATATTGTTTTTCATAGTGGCTGTACCAATTTACCTTCCCACCAACAGTGACCAAGGGTTTCGTTTCTCCAAATCCTCACCAACACTTGTTATCTCTTGCCTTTTTGATGATAACCATTCTAATAGGAGTAAGATAATATCTCATTGTGGTTTTGATTTGCATTTCCCTGATGCTTAATGATCTTGAGCACTATTTTATATAACTATTTATCATTTGTATGTCTTCTTTAGAGAAATGTCTATTCAGGTTCTTATCGATTATTCAGTTGGGTTGTTTCCTTGCTATTGAGTTGTTTGATGTCTTTATATGTTTTGGTTGTTAGCTCCTTATCAGATGTGTGGTTTGCAAATATTTTCTACAATTTTGTAAGTTGACTCTTCACTCAGTAGGTCATTTCCTTTGCTATGCAGATGCTTTTTAGTTTGATGCAATCCCACTTATTTACTTTTGCTTTTGTTGCCTGTGCCTTTTTGTCATATCCAGAAATTATTGCTCAAACCAATGTCAAGATTTTTCCTTGTGTTTTCTTCTGTTAGTTTCACAATTTCAGGTATTACTTTTAAGTCTTTAATCCATTTTGAGTTGATTTTAGTACAAGGTGTGAGGTAAGGTTTGACTTTCATTCTTTTTTTTTTCTTCTTTTTGAGGCACGCGGGCCTCTCACTGCTGTGGCCTCTCCCGTTGCGGAGCACAGGCTCCGGATGCACAGGCTCAGCAGCCGTGGCTCACGGGCCCAGCCACTCCGCGGCATGTGGGATCCTCCTGGACAAGGACATGAACCCGCGTTCTCTGCATCGGCAGGCGGACTCTCAACCACTGCACCACCAGGGAAGCCCTTGACTTTCATTCTTATGTATGTGGATATCTAGTTTTCTCAACACCGTTTATTGATGAGACTATCTTTTCTCCACTGGAAATGGGAGCTATCCTTTCCCCATTGTATCAAAGATCAGTTGACCATACATATGTGGATTTATTTCTGCACTCTCTTCTGTTCCATTGGCCTGTAAGTCTGTTTTTATGCCAGTACTATACTGTTTTGATTACAAAAGGTTTGTATTATTATTATTTTTTTATTTGCGGTACGCGGGCCTCTCATTGTTGTGGCCTCTCCCGTTGCGAAGCACAAGCTCCAGACCCGCAGGACCCAGACCTGCAGGCTCAGTGGCCATGGCTCACGGGCCCAGCCGCTCCGCAGCATGTGAGATCTTCCTGGACCAGGGCACGAACCCGTGTCCCCTGCATTGGCAGGCGGACTCCCAACCACTGCGCCACCAGGGAAACCCTCTGGAGGTTTTTGATGACTGAATCAATCTCCCAAATTGTTATTGTTCTGTTCAAATTAAATTATTGATTTCCTCATGATTCAGCCTTGGTATGTTGTGTATTTCTAGGAATTTGTCTGTTTCTTCTAGGTTATCCCATTTGTTGGCATGTAATTGTTCATAGTAGTCTATTATGATGTTATGAATTCCCATAAGTCCTTCAGGTTTTCTTCACTCTTTTTTCTTCTTTTTTCTTTTGATCCTCTGACTAGTGACTTTTCTTCACATTCTCTGATTCTTTCTTCTGCTTGATCAAGTCTGATTTTAACCCTTCTAATGAATTTTTCAGTTCAGCATTGTGTTCTTCAGTTTCAGTATTCCTGTTTGGTCCTTTATATGTCTTCTATGTCTTTGTTGAACTTCTCACTTTGTTCATGTATTGTTTTCCTGATTTCATTTAGTTGTCTCTCTGTGTTCTTTTGTAACTCATTGATCTTCTTGAAGATGATTGTTTTGAATTCTTTGTAAGGTAATTCACAGACTTCCGTTTCAATTGGTTACTGGAGATATGTTTCCTGACTTTGATTGTATCATGTTTTCTCGAGTTTTTATGCACCTTGTAGATTTTCTTTGTTGTCTGAGCATTTGAAGAAGCAGGTAGCTCTCCCAGTATTTATGGTCTGGTTTTGACCAGAGGAGACATTCATCTGTCAGCAGTGCTAAATATGAGGCAAGATAGAGACCAGAACTGGGAGTGCACTGTAAGGTTGAACAAGGACCCCTTGCGTTCCAGTCCTCTCTTTTGGAGGAAATACCTCAGTTCTGTGCTTTTCCCCACCTTGCAGAGCAGTACTAGCTGTAATACCACAGCATTCCTTTTTCTTTGCTGCTAGCTGTTCCAGGAACCAAGCTCTACCAGTCATTCAGTGCTAAGTATAGCATGAGGTAGAAACTGGCTCCATGGAGGGTGCTTTGAATTATCAGGCATAAGGCCCCCTTCGCTTCATTCCCTTCCTTGTGGAGGTAAAACCAGTTCTGCACTTATTCTCAATCTTGCAGGGCAGTGTTAGTTGTAGAATGATACCCTCACTTTCCTTTGTTTCTTACTGTCCCAAGGGACCAGGCTCTGCTGGTCATTCAGCACTTGGGTGCTGAATGCAGGGAGATAGAAACCAGATCTACAGAGGGCACTCTGAAATGCTAGGAATAAGACCAGCTCTCCCCCACCCACCTGCTTTCTTCTCCCCCTGTGGAGGAAAAACCTCAGTTCCGCTCTTCCAATTCCACAGAGCAGAACTGGCAGTAAAGGAGACATCCTCCATTTTCCTGTGTTTCTTATTGTCTCAAGGGATTGCTCTCTGCCTGTCATTCTGTACTTGGTATGAGATAAGATAGAAAACCACCCCACAGAGGGTGACCTGAGAGGACTGGAGGTCAGGTTCAAGCTCCAGTATCACTCCCCTCCCCCATGGGGGAAATCATGGGCATTGGTTACCTTCTTAGTACTGAGCTATCCTGACTTGGCTGAGGGACTGATGCGGGTAAAGTGAAATTCTCTTCTTACCCCTGTAAGTGTGACTGCTCTCAGTTGGTGCTTCCTTGAGTGCTTTTACTTTTAGCTGGATTCTGAATTTCTCTTCAAGGTATTTTGGTATTAATATCATTGTTAAATCCATGTCTGTGTAGGAAAGAGAGCTAGGGCTTCCTCCTCTGCCATCTTGCTCATGGCCTGCATCATGTCTTTTAAATCTTTCAGTAATAGTCAGGTAAGTGTTACTACACATATTTTCAGATGAGAAAGCTGGGGCTTAACTCTCCTATCCAATACAGCCAGAATTCATACTGGGGTTTTCAAACATATGTTTTATGTACTAAACTACTGTGCTTACAGAGACTTGTAGGGGCTTATATTCTGTATTAGATTGAAAATAGAGAGGAAGAAATTTAGCAAGAAGCCTAGGCAGAGGTTGTGAGCAACTGTAGCTCTGACCCCAAGATGGCAGTGTTTGCAGTGTTTGGCCCTGCCTGTAGATACGATTGAGTATAAAGTAGCAAAACCTGGTCTTTGACTGATTAGGCATGTAATCTCTGATTGGCTAAGCATACTCCCTGAGAATCCCTTTGTTAATGTAAGAAATAAAAGATGTTGAATAGACAAGTCAGTTTTGGGGGACAGCCCAGTGCAGAAGAATGGAGAAGCATGTGAGGACCTCCCTGGTGGTTTTGTGGCTTCATTTTTGGTGTAAGTTAATGAAGAGTTTTAGCCAGGTTGACACAGGAAGTCCAGGGAACATTTTTAAAGGTTTTCAGCAAAGGTGTATTGCATTGGGATGGGAGGAGGGAAGAATATGGGGTCATTTTATGGTTCACCTGGGATTCATTTTGGAGAAGAGGAAGGGATGCAAATTAGAAAGCATTAAAAATGGATGATCTGGGCTTCCCTGGTGGCGCAGTGGTTGAGAGTCCGCCTGCTGATGCAGGGGACGTGGGTTTGTGCGCCGGTCCGGGAGGATCCCACATGCCGCGGAGCGTCTGGGCCCGTGAGCCATGGCCGCTGGGCCTGCACGTCCGGAGCCTGTGCTCTGCAATGGGAGAGGCCACAACAGTGAGAGGCCCATGTACAGAAAAAAAAAAAAAAAGGATGATCTATCTCTCAGATCTCTCTTTGCTTTTTGAATAGGGGTGAGTGGCAAAAACCAAGTGGAACAGAGTCCTCCATCCCTGACGGTCCTGGAGGGACAGAACTGCACGTTTCAATGCAATTATACAGTGAACCCCTTTGGCAGTTTAAGGTGGTACAAACAGGACACTGGGAGAGGTCTTGTTTCCCTGATAATCATGAGTTACAGTGACAGCAAAAAATCGAATGGACGGTACACAGCCACTCTGGATGCAAGTGCCAAGCACAGCTCCCTGCACATCACAGCTGCCCAGCTCAGCGATCCAGCCTTCTACATCTGTGTGGTGGATGCACTGTGCTCCCCAGGCACTTGCAGCCAGTACCCAAACCTGCACCTGGAGGCTGTCAGGGAGCATTTCTTTTAATGTCGTATGTAATTTCACAAGCGAGCTAGTACTTCTCTCTCAGACACGACTGAATTTGAACTTGAGCCTAGATGTCTATTAACATAGAGGTATCCTCACTCAACACAGAAAGTTAACTGCTACACCTGGCTATTCCCAAGGGTAAGATGCATTACTGCCCTGAAGTAGATGATAATTTTGGTTCAAAGGAAGAGTCCAGCTCTCTGTGGGGCCCAGCTACCAGTAGAATGTCTACTGGATATTAAAGCAAAGTGTTGATGAGGCTTATAACAATATTTGATAAGGTTCCTTCCCCTTGAGAGATTTTTAGTCCTCATTTAATGGCTCTCCAAGTTCTCAGAAAATTTTCTTTGGGGAGAGATCTACCATACCAATTTACCCATGCTCCACATCAGGGCAACTTTCTAGATGCTGCACCACCTCTTTTATTGCCTTCACCAGCTGCTCCTTTGGAGGACGTCACTGCTCAGACTGTTATGCCAGCATGATACTGGCAGGGAGAGTCACTCTGAGGCAGCTGGAAAACTGTCCCAGCTTCTTCAACTATCAGTATTCTAGAACAGAGACTTAAGTGACAGAATGCCTACTTGGTATGTGTAGTCCTAGGTTGACAAATTAGCGTGATGCTCCTTTTGGGGACAATTAGAGAAATTTAAATATGGTTTGAGAATTAGATGAGATAAATATGTATATGAAAGGCATATATCAATTGAGAAAAACAGGAAGGATATATACTAAGGTATTAAAAATGATCAGGTCTGGGTGATGGGAATATTATATTTTTATTTTTGTACCTTTCCTTGTCTGTATTTCTAATTTTCTATAGTTCACAGTCTCTACTTTTAAAGTCAAAATAAAGATTATTAAAAAACAAAAACTAGGGGACTTCTGGTTTCTCGTTCTGCATGTGAGGAGCTTTGAAGTCACCACCTGAACTAACAACAAGTATAAAGCTGAACTGACTGAAAAATCAACAATGGTCCTGGGATCTGTAGAGAGGAGGACAAAGGACAAACTGCTGCCTCTAAGACTGGAGAGACAGACAGTGAAGTCAGAGAGCTGCAGCTTACTGGAGCAGAGACTCAGAGCAGAAACTGCCGCGGGAACCAGTGCTGGAGTTGGAAAACCTGAACTGTCATCGGCGAATTGCTGGAGGCTCAGTGTGGACAAGTCTGAGAGTTAAAAGCAGTCATAGAGGGACCCCACAATGTTGTGAGATTTACCTCCAGGAGATCAACCAGGTATCCGCAGTAAATATAGAAGAAAAATCCCCTGATGCTTCTGGGGGTGGTGGTGTGGGACTATTTTGAAATGCACCAGAACACTCTTTTTCTTAACAAGAGTTTCCCCATAGCGGAAACTAGTTAACCACAGCCTAACCTGCTTGGGTATTATTGGAGCCTAACTGACCCAGAGGAATAGGCACAACGAAAGGCTGTGAACTGATCTTCGGGCCGTAGAACACTTTCCCTCCCCTCACGCCCCACCACCAGATTGCTGAGGTTTATTTCAGCAGTTTCTCTCACTCAGTATATCATGTCTGGCTATCAAGAAAGAATCACAAGGCATACGAAAAGGCGAAAAACACAAGGTGAAGACACAGAGCAAGCATCAACCAGACATGGCAGGGATGTTGGAATGATCAGATCTGGAGTTTAAAACAACTGACTTACTAAATGGTGTGACTTTGGACAAAATTACTTAAACTTAGAGCACATGTATTTTATCATCTATAAAAACGTATAGTAGTCAGTTGAGAAATAGCTACTGAATAAATGTTGCTTGGCCCTTCTCTGTTTTTTTCCCTTTTTCCTTCTTGTCATTCCCACCCTTGTAACTCTCAACTCTGTGTATGTTCTCCTTGCTTGGTAGGTGGTACAATTCAGTTCTCTCTGGCCCTTACCTGCAGACTCAGATTCTGGCCTTTTTTGGCTCAGTGAGCTCTGTTAAATAATTAGATCCACTCAGGGTCTCAGCCTGTCCTCAATCAACTGACCTCACTTTGTCAGGTGTAATTTCAATGAACTGGGTCAACTTGAAGGCTAGTAACCCCACAGTGAAATATCTAAGAGAAAAAATAAGACATGTCCAAAAGACTTTGGAAAATATAAAAGGAACTTCAAGTCAAATAATTATGAGCACATGTCAAAATTTGATTTCAAATTACTGCACAAGAAAGTCTCCTTAGGGAACATATTCAAATAATTAGCCTTAGTAGAAACGTTTTATAGGAGACTAGATTTTTTAAAAATAAATTTTATTTATTTATTTATTTATTTATTTATGGCTGCGTTGGGTCTTCACTGCTGTGCGCGGGCTTTCTCTAGTTGCGGCTAGTGGGGGCTACTCTTCATTGTGGTGCATGGGCTTCTGACTGCAGTGGCTTCTCGTTGCAGAGCATGGGCTCTAGGCACGTGGGCTTTGGTAGTTGCAGCAGGAGGGCTCAGTAGTTGTGGCTTACGGGCTCTAGAGTGCAGGCTCAGTAGTCGTGGCTCGTGGGCTTAGTTGCTCCGTGGCATGTGGGATCTTCCCAGACCAGGGCTTGAAACTGTCCCCTGCATTGGCAGGCGGATTCTTAACAGCTGCGCCACCAGGGAAGTCCCCGATCCAGTTTGGAGTTCATTGTTAAGCTTAATTAGAATCATCATTACTTCACTTTGGTTAAGCTATATGAGCAGTGTCATTCGTGAGGCATAATTCAGGATTCTCAGACATTAGAAGCATATATGTCTGTACCAGTCATACTGAAACAAGGTTGTGCTGATTTATAGGTTTGTACACATACAGGGATGGTAATCCATGTTGAGCAGCTTCCATTGATGGTGTCAAGCACAGCAGAATAGTCCAGGACAAGCCATATTCATATGAGTTTTTCTGTTTTCACAGACCATATGGTTGTTCTCATAGGCTGCAGTGCTGGGTCTAGCATACAAAGATGGTATTAATCCCCCTCCCTGCCACAAACACAAACCTTCCAGGGTCTAAGTTTCTCCCTTCCTTGGTACCAGGGCTGTTGCTCTTTTTCCACCACCACAAAACTGGTGTGACCATTCTAGCCACTATAACTATGTCATTTTTTCTAGTCATTTCCTAATCACACTCAAAACTTTTGTATAGGAGGATAAAGAACAAGAAAGACAAGGGCATTTTCATGCCATTTACAGAGACCAACTATATTCACCACCTTGGGTCTGCTGGGCCACTGTAAGGAATTCTTAGAGCAGTGTACTCAAATAAATGGTAGTTATCTTCATGATGTAGGACCACATTTATCCAATGATAAATCATAATCAGGGATAATCATTTATCCTTGATTTAGGACCAGCCATTTATTCTAGATGGCTATACAAGAATGACAATTTTTTTTTTTTTTTGCGGTACGTGGGCCTCTCACTGCTGTGGCATCTCCCGTTGCAGAGCACAGGTTCCGGATTCGCAGGCTCAGTGGCCATGGCTCACGGGCCCAGCCGCGCCGCAGCATGTGGCATCTTCCCGGACCGGGGCACGAACCCGTATCTCCTGCATCAGCAGGCGGATTCAACCACTGCGCCACCAGGGAAGCCCAAAGAATGAAATTTTAATGCCATTTTGACTGGGCTACTACCAGTAAGGTGTATTAACCAAGCTGGTCAGAGGTTCGCCCTTCAGGGAAAGAAAGAAGCATTATGCTTTCCACTTCTGGCAAGTTGGAGTAGGTGTAATTTTTTCTACTCAACCTGTTAAGTACAGCTAAAACCCTTGACCACATGTAAAAACAAAACGTAAGAATTTGGAGAGAAGAAGCTAGACTAGCTAGGAACTTGGGGCTTGAGGAATGATAGAGCAGTGAGTTCCCTGAATTTTCTTTTGCCTCATATAACCCAAGTGAGTCCTGGAGAAGCCAGGAACCTGGAAATGCCAACAGGTGCAGACAAAAAAGTCCATGAAAAGTCTTCTCTCTAGCCAAAGAACCAGGAAGGGGACAACGTAGAAAGATATAAACCTTTAAGACATTAATCAGCACACTCTGGCCAAACACCACAGAAAGGTATGCAGCAACCAAGCAAATATTTAAGAAAAAGGTAACCAAAACCTGGTAGGGAAGCTTTGTGGCATTTTAACTTAACGCTTGCTCCGTCTTTTCATCACTGGATCCATGACAGTGTGTAGATGGCCGCCTGCGTTCCCAGTGTGGGTTCCTGGTGGAGGGAGCAGAGCACTTGGTCATCACAGAATAAACCTTGATTGTGTGACCTGTTGGGGGGCTCGTGAAGGACTAAGGCAAAGGGCTTGCCTATATTTCACATAACTCAGAGCTCTCTCAGGGCAGAGAAGTTGTTACACGGAGCACATTTCCTAAGAAAAAGCTCACTAGAGGGATTCAACAGTAGATTTGAATAGGCAGGAGAAAGAACTTGATGATAGGTCAATTGAAATTATCTAGTCAGAGAGCAGAAAGAAAGAAGAATGAAGAAACATGAACAGAGCCTAAGAGCCCTGTGGGACATTGTCAAATTCACTGACAGAAGTATAATAGGATTCCAGGATCAGGAGAAAGTGAGAAAAGGCTGTGTGATTTCTGTCCAAGGCAATGTTCTCTTAGAGAAAAGTATTTCATTATTAGCATCTTCTCCCTCATCCTACTTCCTACACGGTTGTCGGTGGGAATGGGTGGGACATGACCATCTTTGATGGATACTGTTTACCTGGTTCTCAAGCAGAAACGGACCTGCTGCCTTGCTGGTCTCTAGCCACCAGCTTCTACAAGGACATGAGGCACGTGGTGAAACAAGAAGGAACAGTAGTTCCGGTGCTTGTTTCTGTGTTAGACCCAATTATGCTTCTTGCACAGATAGTCCTCTGATAAATCTGGTTTTCTGGTTAAGGTAGGAAGGAAAGACAGAGAGAGGGATACCAGACCCATAACTTTGGAGATTAATTCCTAGATGCCAGTGCTGTGTACAAGAAGAGGAAATAAGAGGAATTAGACACATGAACAGGTGCATTGGGTTTTATTTACACTCTAGGCGTTGAAGGCAGGTCCATCTACTACTGCCAGCCCAAGTAAGCACTGTTTCCACACACATGTGCCATTGGTGCAAAATGGAATGAAGAATCCTGATCTCTTCTAGTCCTTGACTTTGTTAAAAATATGCCCAGGTTGTGAGTTGGAAACATGTTTCATCAGTCAGATTGTAGGCCATTGTGTCTTCAAAGGATTCTTTTGAATGAAAATAGATTTCTTTAAAAATTGGAGGTGGAGAAATGAGATAGGAGGTGTCTGGCCTGATGTGGAGAACAGCTACACAATATTAACTTCTCCTTGAATCACAAGAGCTTCCCCCAGACTTCTATCATATCATAGAATACTTCAGCACTGGTTTTTTAGTGTGAGGGATTGGTCATTTGATATAACTGCTTTTGCTCACACAAACATTGCCATTTGATGTAAAACACATACACATACACATCGAGCTCTCCCCACGCACATTGACTTGAACCATATGCTTCTCAAATTTTTAATTTTACTAAAGTGGCAGATTTTTACTTTCATCAGTTCACATAATAAAGGTTTATGTTTTGAATATTTCTTTGATCAGTGTCTTGAGTCCACAAGATGGCAGTGTCTTCTCAGAGACTCTGAAGAAATCTGTCATGTATTCTTCCGTGTGTGTGTGTGTGTGTGTGTGTGTGTGTGAGAGAGAGAGAGAGAGAGAGAGAGAGAGAGAAGGAGAGAGAGAGAGAGAAGGAGAGAGAGAGAGAGAGAGAAGTATATGAGAGGAGGAGCTCGGTGGTGTAGCAGGTGTGGTGAAAAAAATCTCGTTTTTTCACTGGCAGAACAGAGTCTTTTTATGATTCCTAAGGCAGAAAAATTAGAAATGTCTGAGTTCGACTCATTTTTTTTTTTTTTAGGGTTTAAAATTTGAATCCTCAGTGAATCAGGGGAGGAAAGAATGATGAAATCCTCAAGAGTTTTACTAGTGATCCTGTGGCTTCAGTTAACATGTGAGTTTGGGGCATATCTATGGGAACATAAAGTAAAGCATTTGGAGTCATTCTCTATTGTAGGCCCATGGATAGAAACATGAATGTTATTTCCCTTAAATAAGGGATGGTAGTGGTGGGAGGCCTGTGAAAAGATAACTTAAATTCTGCAGAGGAAGCACCCATTACCCAGCCAGGCTTCTTCGACTGACCATTCGTTGTCTCTTTGCACAGGGATGAGGAGCCAGCAGAAGGGAGTGAAGCAGAGTCCTGCATCTCTGCATGTTCCAGAGGGAGCCATCGCCTCTCTCAACTGCACTTATACTGACAGTGCTTCTCAGTACTTCTGGTGGTACAGACAGTACCCCAGCAAAGGCCCTGAGTTCCTCGTGTACAGTTACGGATCCTTGAATAAAGACAAAGAGGAAGGAAGATTTACAGCCGATGTCAATAAAGCCAACAAGTATGTCTCCTTGCTCATCAGAGACTCCCAGCCCAGCGACTCAGCCACCTACCTCTGTGCAGTTAGCACACAGTGCTCCCCAGACACCTGCAGTCTGTACCCAAACCTGCTGTGGCCCCAGTAATGCCTGATGTAGAGCTTAGGCTGCAGGGCACAGCAATTCTGTTTGCTTTGTAGATGAAAATGAGAATTAAGAGTTAACAGAGGGAAATATTTATATAAGTCTGAAAAGAATTGACCCTGAAGGGAAATTAAAGACACAATTTGGTCTGAATGACTGTTTGAACTATTTTCCAGTCTTCTCTTTGTACTCTAGTTTTTTGGGGTTCGTTTTGCAGTTCGTGGGCCTCTCAGTGTTGTGGCCTCTCCCATTGCGGAGCACAGGCTCCGGACGTGCAGGCCCAGTGGCCATGGCTCATGGGCCCAGCCGCTCTGCGGCATGTGGGATCTTCCCAGACCGGGGCACGAACCCGTGTCCCCTGCATCGGCAGGCGAACTCTCAACCACTGCGCCACCAGGGAAGCCCTGTACTCTAGTTTTATACCACAAATTTACTCAATGGGATTGGTATTATGATGCTCTTATATATGGCAACAGTATTTTAATATGATAACTGAGATATTCCCTTACGTTCTTAGCCCAACTTGCTCTTTCCCCATGTAGTTATTCAAGGTGTTTGATATTCATTACTTTAAACAAGTATGGAAAAACAGAAATGCAAAAGAAAGGAGTCTTAAGCAACTACTTTGAAAAAGTTGTAAGTCATGAGTTATTTTCGTTACAGATCCCCCACCCCATCTCCACCCTCAACTGCTACCCCACTGGTGGATTACATAAGGATACCTTTGATGAGTGGATGGAAGGACTAGAGTCAGAAGGTGAGAACTGGTTGAAAGAAAAAGCCTAGACAGTTGCAGGGGCTCAGATCAGAGAAGGCTTATGTTACCATTTTTGCGTAAGGCTGAGTAGAACTCAGAGTTCCTGGCTTGAGGCTTGTGGGAGAGTGTATCAGTTCCTTTGTACCTGAATATGGCTGGAGATGGTAGAATAAGCTACAGCCATAGAATGTCCCATAACGGCAGCAGGGTATGGGAGCATATGATGACTTCAGATTTCCTGAGACAGATCTCTGAGTAGCATCTGGAATAAAAAATTCTAGACACCAAGGAGCTTTGTTATGGTGATTGAAGACCTACATGGATCAACTGTCAAAGACCACATGGTCCTGAGGATGTTTTATGTTGGTGAGGGGAGTTGAGAGCACCAACAATTATATGAATATTCCCCCTCTCCTGACTCACTTGCACTGTGGAATTGTCCTATAACTTACGCCCAAGTCCAGGAAAAATGTTTGTGGCCTGATGGAAATTCAGCCTTATAATAAATCTAAAGTTGAATTAGAGGGAAAAAAATTAAAAGTCACCCTCACTGTAAAGCTGAAGCTGTGGTCTGTTAGACATGACATTGTTTATGTAGTCCAAAGAGTGGGACAACTTGGAAATGAGGAATTAAGATTTTTGTTCGCTTTTGTTCACATAGTCAGTGACTAAAATGATGCAATCCAATCAGAATTTGCTTCAAATTCTCAGCCTGCAGACTTAGGACTTACAAATATTTGCACATCTTGGAACAAACGTTTGAAAGGCAGTGAGAAACGGCATGAAGTTGTGTTGGAAGCAAGATGGTCAAATTCTCATCCCGCTTTTCTTGTGTGCCTTCTGGTGCCACTGGAAAGAACCTAGTTTCTGGTGCTGGTTTGAATATCTTTTGTTACTAATGAGCCATTTGGTTTTAGGCTATACTTTTTTTTTTTTTGTTTTTTTTGCGGTACGCGGGCCTCTCACTGCTGTGCCATCTCCCGTTGCAGAGCACAGGTTCCGGACGCGCAGGCTCAGTGGCCATGGCTCACGGGCCCAGCCGCGCTGCGGCATGTGGCATCTTCCCGGACCGGGGCACGAACCCGTATCCCCTGCATCAGCAGGCGGACTCAACCACTGCGCCACCAGGGAAGCCCCAAGAATGAAATTTTAATGCCATTTTGACTGGGCTACTACCAGTAAGTTGTATTAACCAAGCTGGTCAGAGGTTCGCCCTTCAGGGAAAGAAAGAAGCATTATGCTTTCCACTTCTGGCAAGTTGGAGTAGGTGTAATTTTTTCTACTCAACCTGTTAAGTACAGCTAAAACCCTTGACCACATGTAAAAACAAAACGTAAGAATTTGGAGAGAAGAAGCTAGACTAGCTAGGAACTTGGGGCCTGAGGAATGATAGAGCAGTGAGTTCCCTGAATTTTCTTTTGCCTCATATAACCCAAGTGAGTCCTGGAGAAGCCAGGAACCTGGAAATGCCAACAGGTGCAGACAAAAAAGTCCATGAAAAGTCTTCTCTCTAGCCAAAGAACCAGGAAGGGGACAACGTAGAAAGATATAAACCTTTAAGACATTAATCAGCACACTCTGGCCAAACACCACAGAAAGGTATGCAGCAACCAAGCAAATATTTAAGAAAAAGGTAACCAAAACCTGGTAGGGAAGCTTTGTGGCATTTTAACTTAACGCTTGCTCCGTCTTTTCATCACTGGATCCATGACAGTGTGTAGATGGCCGCCTGCGTTCCCAGTGTGGGTTCCTGGTGGAGGGAGCGGAGCACTTGGTCATCACAGAATAAACCTTGATTGTGTGACCTGTAGGGGGGCTCGTGAAGGACTAAGGCAAAGGGCTTGCCTATATTTCACATAACTCAGAGCTCTCTCAGGGCAGAGAAGTTGTTACACGGAGCACATTTCCTAAGAAAAAGCTCACTAGAGGGATTCAACAGTAGATTTGAATAGGCAGGAGAAAGAACTTGAAGATAGGTCAATTGAAATTATCTAGTCAGAGAGCAGAAAGAAAGAAGAATGAAGAAACATGAACAGAGCCTAAGAGCCCTGTGGGACATTGTCAAATTCACTGACAGAAGTATAATAGGATTCCAGGATCAGGAGAAAGTGAGAAAAGGCTGTGTGATTTCTGTCCAAGGCAATGTTCTCTTAGAGAAAAGTATTTCATTATTAGCATCTTCTCCCTCATCCTACTTCCTACACGGTTGTCGGTGGGAATGGGTGGGACATGACCATCTTTGATGGATACTGTTTACCTGGTTCTCAAGCAGAAACGGACCTGCTGCCTTGCTGGTCTCTAGCCACCAGCTTCTACAAGGACATGAGGCACGTGGTGAAACAAGAAGGAACAGTAGTTCCGGTGCTTGTTTCTGTGTTAGACCCAATTATGCTTCTTGCACAGATAGTCCTCTGATAAAACCAGTCCTCTGGTTTTCTGGTTAAGGTAGGATGGAAAGACAGAGAGAGGGATACCAGACCCATAACTTTGGAGATTAATTCCTAGATGCCAGTGCTGTGTACAAGAAGAGGAATTAAGAGGAATTAGACACATGAACAGGTGCATTGGGTTTTATTTACACTCTAGGCGTTGAAGGCAGGTCCATCTACTACTGCCAGCCCAAGTAAGCACTGTTTCCACACACATGTGCCATTGGTGCAAAATGGAATGAAGAATCCCGATCTCTTCTAGTCCTTGACTTTGTTAAAAATATGCCCAGGTTGTGAGTTGGAAACATGTTTCATCAGTCAGATTGTAGGCCATTGTGTCTTCAAAGGATTCTTTTGAATGAAAATAGATTTCTTTAAAAATTGGAGGTGGAGAAATGAGATAGGAGGTGTCTGGCCTGATGTGGAGAACAGCTACACAATATTAACTTCTCCTTGAATCACAAGAGCTTCCCCCAGACTTCTATCATATCATAGAATACTTCAGCACTGGTTTTTTAGTGTGAGGGATTGGTCATTTGATATAACTGCTTTTGCTCACACAAGCGTTGCCATTTGATGTAAAACACATACACATACACATCGAGCTCTCCCCACGCACATTGACTTGAACCATATGCTTCTCAAATTTTTAATTTTACTAAAGTGGCAGATTTTTACTTTCATCAGTTCACATAATAAAGGTTTATGTTTTGAATATTTCTTTGATCAGTGTCTTGAGTCCACAAGATGGCAGTGTCTTCTCAGAGACTCTGAAGAAATCTGTCATGTATTCTTCCGTGTGTGTGTGTGTGTGTGTGTGTGTGTGTGTGTGTGTGAGAGAGAGAGAGAGAGAGAGAGAGAAGGAGAGAGAGAGAGAGAGAGAGAGAAGTATATGAGAGGAGGAGCTCGGTGGTGTAGCAGGTGTGGTGAAAAAAATCTCGTTTTTTCACCTGCAGAACAGAGTCTTTTTATGATTCCTAAGGCAGAAAAATTAGAAATGTCTGAGTTCGACTCATTTTTTTTTTTTAGGGTTTAAAATTTGAATCCTCAGTGAACCAGGGGAGGAAAGAATGATGAAATCCTCAAGAGTTTTACTAGTGATCCTGTGGCTTCAGTTAACATGTGAGTTTGGGGCATTTCTATGGGAACATAAAGTAAAATATTTGGAGTCATTCTCTATTGTAGGCCCATGGATAGAAACATGAATGTTATTTCCCTTAAATAAGGGATGGTAGTGGTGGGAGGCCTGTGAAAAGATAACTTAAATTCTGCAGAGGAAGCACCCATTACCCAGCCAGGCTTCTTCGACTGACCATTCGTTGTCTCTTTGCACAGGGATGAGGAGCCAGCAGAAGGGAGTGAAGCAGAGTCCTGCATCTCTGCATGTTCCAGAGGGAGCCATCGCCTCTCTCAACTGCACTTATACTGACAGTGCTTCTCAGTCCTTCTGGTGGTACAGACAGTACCCCAGCAAAGGCCCTGAGTTCCTCGTGTACAGTTACGGATCCTTGAATAAAGACAAAGAGGAAGGAAGATTTACAGCCGATGTCAATAAAGCCAACAAGTATGTCTCCCTGCTCATCAGAGACTCCCAGCCCAGCGACTCAGCCACCTACCTCTGTGCAGTGAGCACACAGTGCTCCCCAGACACCTGCAGTCTGTACCCAAACCTGCTGTGGCCCCAGCAATGCCTGATGTAGAGCTTAGGCTGCAGGGCACAGCAATTCTGTTTGCTTTGTAGATGAAAATGAGAATTAAGAGTTAACAGAGTGAAATATTTTTATAATTCTGAAAAGAATTGACCCTGAAGGGAAATTAAAGACACAATTTGGTCTGAATGACTGTTTGAAGTATTTTCCAGTCTTCTCTTTGTACTCTAGTTTTTTTTTTTGTTTTTTTTTTCCGGTGCGTGGTCCTCTCAGTGTTGTGGCCTCTCCCGTTGCAGAGCACAGGCTCCGGACGCGCAGTCTCAGCGTCCATGGCTCACGGGCCCAGCCACTCTGCGGCATGTGGGATCTTCACGGACCGGGGCACGAACCTGTGTCCCCTGCATCGGCAGGCGGACTCTCAACCACTGCGCCCCCAGGGAAACCCTGTACTCTAGTTTTATACCACAAATTTACTCAATGGGATTGGTATTATGATGCTCTTATATATGGCAACAGTATTTTAATATGATACCTGAGATATTCCCTCACTGTTCTTAGTCCAACTTGCTCTTTTCCCATGTAGTTATGCAAGGTGTTTGATATTCATTACTTTAAACAAGTATGGAAAAACAGAAATGCAAAAGAAAGGAGTCTTAAGCAACTACTTTGAAAAAGTTGTAAGTCATGAATTATTTTCGTTACACATCCCCCACCCCATCTCCACCCTCAACTGCTACCCCACTGGTGGATTACATAAGGATACCTTTGATGAGTGGATGGAAGGACTAGAGTCAGAAGGTGAGAACTGGTTGAAAGAAAAAGCCTAGACAGTTGCAGGGGCTCAGATCAGAGAAGGCTTATGTTACCATTTTTGAGTAAGGCTGAGTAGAACTCAGAGTTCCTGGCTTGAGGCTTGTGGGAGAGTGTGTCAGTTCCTTTGTACCTGAATATGGCTGGAGATGGTAGAATAAGCTACAGCCATAGAATGTCCCATAACGGCAGCAGGGTATGGGAGCATATGATGACTTCAGATTTCCTGAGACAGATCTCTGAGTAGCATCTGGAATAAAAAATTCTAGACACCAAGGAGCTTTGTTATGGTGATTGAAGACCTACATGGATCAACTGTCAAAGACCACATGGTCCTGAGGATGTTTTATGTTGGTGAGGGGAGTTGAGAGCACCAACAATTATATGAATATTCCCCCTCTCCTGACTCACTTGCACTGTGGAATTGTCCTATAACTTACGCCCAAGTCCAGGAAAAATGTTTGTGGCCTGATGGAAATTCAGCCTTATAATAAATCTAAAGTTGAATTAGAGGGAAAAAAATTAAAAGTCACCCTCACTGTAAAGCTGAAGCTGTGGTCTGTTAGACATGACTTGTTTATGTAGTCCAAAGAGTGGGACAACTTGGAAATGAGGAATTAAGATTTTTGTTCGCTTTTGTTCACATAGTCAGTGACTAAAATGATGCAATCCAATCAGAATTTGCTTCAAATTCTCAGCCTGCAGACTTAGGACTTACAAATATTTGCACATCTTGGAACAAACGTTTGAAAGGCAGTGAGAAACGGCATGAAGTTGTGTTGGAAGCAAGATGGTCAAATTCTCATCCCGCTTTTCTTGTGTGCCTTCTGGTGCCACTGGAAAGAACCTAGTTTCTGGTGCTGGTTTGAATATCTTTTGTTACTAATGAGCCATTTGGTTTTAGGCTATACTATGTTGTTGTTTTTTTTGCGGTACGCGGGCCTCTCACTGCTGTGCCATCTCCCGTTGCAGAGCACAGGTTCCGGACGCGCAGGCTCAGTGGCCATGTCTCACGGGCCCAGCCGCTCCGCGGCATGTGACATCTTCCCGGACCGGGGCACGAACCCGTATCCCCTGCATCCACAGGCGGAATCAACCACTGCGCCACCAGGGAAGCCCCAAGAATGAAATTTTAATGCCATTTTGACTGGGCTACTACCAGTAAGTTGTATTAACCAAGCTGGTCAGAGGTTCGCCCTTCAGGGAAAGAAAGAAGCATTATGCTTTCCACTTCTGGCAAGTTGGAGTAGGTGTAATTTTTTCTACTCAACCTGTTAAGTACAGCTAAAACCCTTGACCACATGTAAAAACAAAACGTAAGAATTTGGAGAGAAGAAGCTAGACTAGCTAGGAACTTGGGGCCTGAGGAATGATAGAGCAGTGAGTTCCCTGAATTTTCTTTTGCCTCATATAACCCAAGTGAGTCCTGGAGAAGCCAGGAACCTGGAAATGCCAACAGGTGCAGACAAAAAAGTCCATGAAAAGTCTTCTCTCTAGCCAAAGAACCAGGAAGGGGACAACGTAGAAAGATATAAACCTTTAAGACATTAATCAGCACACTCTGGCCAAACACCACAGAAAGGTATGCAGCAACCAAGCAAATATTTAAGAAAAAGGTAACCAAAACCTGGTAGGGAAGCTTTGTGGCATTTTAACTTAACGCTTGCTCCGTCTTTTCATCACTGGATCCATGACAGTGTGTAGATGGCCGCCTGCGTTCCCAGTGTGGGTTCCTGGTGGAGGGAGCGGAGCACTTGGTCATCACAGAATAAACCTTGATTGTGTGACCTGTAGGGGGGCTCGTGAAGGACTAAGGCAAAGGGCTTGCCTATATTTCACATAACTCAGAGCTCTCTCAGGGCAGAGAAGTTGTTACACGGAGCACATTTCCTAAGAAAAAGCTCACTAGAGGGATTCAACAGTAGATTTGAATAGGCAGGAGAAAGAACTTGAAGATAGGTCAATTGAAATTATCTAGTCAGAGAGCAGAAAGAAAGAAGAATGAAGAAACATGAACAGAGCCTAAGAGCCCTGTGGGACATTGTCAAATTCACTGACAGAAGTATAATAGGATTCCAGGATCAGGAGAAAGTGAGAAAAGGCTGTGTGATTTCTGTCCAAGGCAATGTTCTCTTAGAGAAAAGTATTTCATTATTAGCATCTTCTCCCTCATCCTACTTCCTACACGGTTGTCGGTGGGAATGGGTGGGACATGACCATCTTTGATGGATACTGTTTACCTGGTTCTCAAGCAGAAACGGACCTGCTGCCTTGCTGGTCTCTAGCCACCAGCTTCTACAAGGACATGAGGCACGTGGTGAAACAAGAAGGAACAGTAGTTCCGGTGCTTGTTTCTGTGTTAGACCCAATTATGCTTCTTGCACAGATAGTCCTCTGATAAAACCAGTCCTCTGGTTTTCTGGTTAAGGTAGGATGGAAAGACAGAGAGAGGGATACCAGACCCATAACTTTGGAGATTAATTCCTAGATGCCAGTGCTGTGTACAAGAAGAGGAATTAAGAGGAATTAGACACATGAACAGGTGCATTGGGTTTTATTTACACTCTAGGCGTTGAAGGCAGGTCCATCTACTACTGCCAGCCCAAGTAAGCACTGTTTCCACACACATGTGCCATTGGTGCAAAATGGAATGAAGAATCCCGATCTCTTCTAGTCCTTGACTTTGTTAAAAATATGCCCAGGTTGTGAGTTGGAAACATGTTTCATCAGTCAGATTGTAGGCCATTGTGTCTTCAAAGGATTCTTTTGAATGAAAATAGATTTCTTTAAAAATTGGAGGTGGAGAAATGAGATAGGAGGTGTCTGGCCTGATGTGGAGAACAGCTACACAATATTAACTTCTCCTTGAATCACAAGAGCTTCCCCCAGACTTCTATCATATCATAGAATACTTCAGCACTGGTTTTTTAGTGTGAGGGATTGGTCATTTGATATAACTGCTTTTGCTCACACAAGCATTGCCATTTGATGTAAAACACATACACATACACATCGAGCTCTCCCCACGCACATTGACTTGAACCATATGCTTCTCAAATTTTTAATTTTACTAAAGTGGCAGATTTTTACTTTCATCAGTTCACATAATAAAGGTTTATGTTTTGAATATTTCTTTGATCAGTGTCTTGAGTCCACAAGATGGCAGTGTCTTCTCAGAGACTCTGAAGAAATCTGTCATGTATTCTTCCGTGTGTGTGTGTGTGTGTGTGTGTGTGTGTGTGTGTGTGTGTGTGTGAGAGAGAGAGAGAGAGAGAGAGAGAGAAGGAGAAAGAGAGAGAGAGAGAGAAGTATATGAGAGGAGGAGCTCGGTGGTGTAGCAGGTGTGGTGAAAAAAATCTCGTTTTTTCACTGGCAGAACAGAGTCTTTTTATGATTCCTAAGGCAGAAAAATTAGAAATGTCTGAGTTCGACTCATTTTTTTTTTTTTAGGGTTTAGAATTTGAATCCTCAGTGAACCAGGGGAGGAAAGAATGATGAAATCCTCAAGAGTTTTACTAGTGATCCTGTGGCTTCAGTTAACATGTGAGTTTGGGGCATTTCTATGGGAACATAAAGTAAAATATTTGGAGTCATTCTCTATTGTAGGCCCATGGATAGAAACATGAATGTTATTTCCCTTAAATAAGGGATGGTAGTGGTGGGAGGCCTGTGAAAAGATAACTTAAATTCTGCAGAGGAAGCACCCATTACCCAGCCAGGCTTCTTCGACTGACCATTCGTTGTCTCTTTGCACAGGGATGAGGAGCCAGCAGAAGGGAGTGAAGCAGAGTCCTGTATCTC
This sequence comes from Hyperoodon ampullatus, assembly GCF_949752795.1. Lineage (NCBI taxonomy): Eukaryota > Metazoa > Chordata > Mammalia > Artiodactyla > Ziphiidae > Hyperoodon > Hyperoodon ampullatus. The sequence goes on from NC_136916.1 coordinate 104,886,579, forward strand.
TGCATGTTCCAGAGGGAGCCATCGCCTCTCTCAACTGCACTTATACTGACAGTGCTTCTCAGTCCTTCTGGTGGTACAGACAGTACCCCAGCAAAGGCCCTGAGTTCCTCGTGTACAGTTACGGATCCTTGAATAAAGACAAAGAGGAAGGAAGATTTACAGCCGATGTCAATAAAGCCAACAAGTATGTCTCCCTGCTCATCAGAGACTCCCAGCCCAGCGACTCAGCCACCTACCTCTGTGCAGTGAGCACACAGTGCTCCCCAGACACCTGCAGTCTGTACCCAAACCTGCTGTGGCCCCAGCAATGCCTGATGTAGAGCTTAGGCTGCAGGGCACAGCAATTCTGTTTGCTTTGTAGATGAAAATGAGAATTAAGAGTTAACAGAGGGAAATATTTTTATAATTCTGAAAAGAATTGACCCTGAAGGGAAATTAAAGACACAATTTGGTCTGAATGACTGTTTGAAGTATTTTCCAGTCTTCTCTTTGTACTCTAGTTTTTTTTTTTTGTTTTTTTTTTCCGGTGCGTGGTCCTCTCAGTGTTGTGGCCTCTCCCGTTGCAGAGCACAGGCTCCGGACGCGCAGTCTCAGCGTCCATGGCTCACGGGCCCAGCCACTCTGCGGCATGTGGGATCTTCACGGACCGGGGCACGAACCTGTGTCCCCTGCATCGGCAGGCGGACTCTCAACCACTGCGCCCCCAGGGAAACCCTGTACTCTAGTTTTATACCACAAATTTACTCAATGGGATTGGTATTATGATGCTCTTATATATGGCAACAGTATTTTAATATGATAACTGAGATATTCCCTTACGTTCTTAGCCCAACTTGCTCTTTCCCCATGTAGTTATTCAAGGTGTTTGATATTCATTACTTTAAACAAGTATGGAAAAACAGAAGTGCAAAAGAAAGGAGTCTTAAGCAACTACTTTGAAAAAGTTGTAAGTCATGAGTTATTTTCGTTACAGATCCCCCACCCCATCTCCACCCTCAACTGCTACCCCACTGGTGGATTACATAAGGATACCTTTGATGAGTGGATGGAAGGACTAGAGTCAGAAGGTGAGAACTGGTTGAAAGAAAAAGCCTAGACAGTTGCAGGGGCTCAGATCAGAGAAGGCTTATGTTACCATTTTTGAGTAAGGCTGAGTAGAACTCAGAGTTCCTGGCTTGAGGCTTGTGGGAGAGTGTATCAGTTCCTTTGTACCTGAATATGGCTGGAGATGGTAGAATAAGCTACAGCCATAGAATGTCCCATAACGGCAGCAGGGCATGGGAGCATATGATGACTTCAGATTTCCTGAGACAGATCTCTGAGTAGCATCTGGAATAAAAAATTCTAGACACCAAGGAGCTTTGTTATGGTGATTGAAGACCTACATGGATCAACTGTCAAAGACCACATGGTCCTGAGGATGTTTTATGTTGGTGAGGGGAGTTGAGAGCACCAACAATTATATGAATATTCCCCCTCTCCTGACTCACTTGCACTGTGGAATTGTCCTATAACTTACGCCCAAGTCCAGGAAAAATGTTTGTGGCCTGATGGAAATTCAGCCTTATAATAAATCTAAAGTTGAATTAGAGGGAAAAAAATTAAAAGTCACCCTCACTGTAAAGCTGAAGCTGTGGTCTGTTAGACATGACTTGTTTATGTAGTCCAAAGAGTGGGACAACTTGGAAATGAGGAATTAAGATTTTTGTTCGCTTTTGTTCACATAGTCAGTGACTAAAATGATGCAATCCAATCAGAATTTGCTTCAAATTCTCAGCCTGCAGACTTAGGACTTACAAATATTTGCACATCTTGGAACAAACGTTTGAAAGGCAGTGAGAAACGGCATGAAGTTGTGTTGGAAGCAAGATGGTCAAATTCTCATCCCGCTTTTCTTGTGTGCCTTCTGGTGCCACTGGAAAGAACCTAGTTTCTGGTGCTGGTTTGAATATCTTTTGTTACTAATGAGCCATTTGGTTTTAGGCTATACTATGTTGTTTTTTTTTTGCGGTACGCGGGCCTCTCACTGCTGTGCCATCTCCCGTTGCAGAGCACAGGCTCCGGACGCGCAGGCCCAGCGACCATGGCGCGCAGCCCCAGCGGCCATGTCTCACGGGCCCAGCCGCTCTGCGGCATGTGGGATCTTCCCAGACCGGGGCACGAACCCGTGTCCCCTGCATCGGCAGGCGGACTCTCAACCACTGCGCCACCAGGGAAGCCCTGTACTCTAGTTTTATACCACAAATTTACTCAATGGGATTAGTATTATGATGCTCTTATATATGGCAACAGTATTTTAATATGATAACTGAGATATTCCCTTACGTTCTTAGCCCAACTTGCTCTTTCCCCATGTAGTTATTCAAGGTGTTTGATATTCATTACTTTAAACAAGTATGGAAAAACAGAAGTGCAAAAGAAAGGAGTCTTAAGCAACTACTTTTAAAAAGTTGTAAGTCATGAGTTATTTTCGTTACAGATCCCCCACCCCATCTCCACCCTCAACTGCTACCCCACTGGTGGATTACATAAGGATACCTTTGATGAGTGGATGGAAGGACTAGAGTCAGAAGGTGAGAACTGGTTGAAAGAAAAAGCCTAGACAGTTGCAGGGGCTCAGATCAGAGAAGGCTTATGTTACCATTTTTGCGTAAGGCTGAGTAGAACTCAGAGTTCCTGGCTTGAGGCTTGTGAGAGAGTGTATTGTTTCCTATGTACTTGAGTATGGCTGGAGATGGTAGAATTAGCTACAGCCATAGAATTTCCCATAACCGCAGCAGGGTATGGGAGCACAGAATGACTTCAGATTTCCTGTGACGGATCTCTGAGTAGCATCTGGAATAAAAAATTCTAGACACCAAGGAGCTTTGTTATGGTGATTAAAGACCTACATGGATCAACTGTCAAAGACCACATGGTCCTGAGGATGTTTTAGAAAATGTTGGTGAGGGGAGTTGAGAGCACCAACAATTATATGAATATTCCCCCTCTCCTGACTCACTTGCACTGTGGAATTGTCCTATAACTTACGCCCAAGTCCAGGAAAAATGTTTGTGGCCTGATGGAAATTCAGCCTTATAATAAATCTAAAGTTGAATTAGAGGGAAAAAAATTAAAAGTCACCCTCACTGTAAAGCTGAAGCTGTGGTCTGTTAGACATGACATTGTTTATGTAGTCCAAAGAGTGGGACAACTTGGAAATGAGGAATTAAGATTTTTGTTCGCTTTTGTTCACATAGTCAGTGACTAAAATGATGCAATCCAATCAGAATTTGCTTCAAATTCTCAGCCTGCAGACTTAGGACTTACAAATATTTGCACATCTTGGAACAAACGTTTGAAAGTCAGTGAGGAACGGCATGAAGTTGTGCTGGAAGCAAGATCGTCAAATTCTCATCTCGCTTTTCTTGTGTGCCTTCTGATGCCACTGGAAAGAACCTAGTTTCTGGTGCTGGTTTGAATATCTTTTGTTACTAATGAGCCATTTGGTTTTAGGCTATACTATTATACGTATTTCAGGATTGGTTTAGGATTAAAGGCGGTAGCATACTGTCTTGAGTTCCTTAAAAGCAAAACCTAAATTGGGGTTTCCTGTATCCATAATTTTTTTTTTTTTTTTTTTTTTTGTAGTGTGTGGGCCTCTCACTGTTTTGGCCTCTCCCGTTGCGGAGCACAGGCTCCGGATGCACAGGCTCAGCGGCCATGGCTCATGGGCCCAGCTGCTCCGCGGCATGTGGGATCTTCCGTGACCGGGGCACGAACCCATGTCCCCTGCATCAGGCAGACTCCCAACCACTGCGCCACCAGGGAAGCCTTGTATACATAATTTTTGGAGAAAAGCAAGTGAAGGTGGAAGGGAAAAGGCTAGGCATGTATGTGGCTCAGCTGGACTCTTGATGCAGCCTGACCTCATGGGGATCTCTGGAGCATGAAAAGCACCACACAATTGATCCCTCCCTCCGTGAATCAAGGGGGCCAGACAGCTGACCTCTGTACCCCAGAATAAAGCAGTCATTTGAGCAGGGGTATACCCTACTGGAGAATGGTAACCTTTATTGGCATAGATCAGTTTTCTGGGGAAGAGGGCAACTGTGAGCCAAGTGTAGCCAACACTTGCAACAGCTGGGGACTGGGTACACTGACCTGGAAAAGGGGATCTAGGCTGGGCACCAGCAATGTCTACAGCTAACATGGAACTCGCTTATCACATGGTTTGCATTCAGATGGACTTTATAATTATTGTATTTAAAATGTTAATTTCCTTCTTCATTTAATGAGATTTAAACAGCTGGTCTTACAAATCTGGAAGAATTGAAATAACATAGGGTAAACCACTTAAGAGAAAAAAATCTAAATAAATATGAAAATTATTATTCAAAGCCAAGACTCAAGATTTTTTTTTTTTTTTTTTTTTTTTTTTGCAGTACGCGGGCCTCTCACTGTTGTTGCCTCTCCCGTTGCGGAGCACAGTCTCCGGATGCGCAGGCTCAGCGGCCGTGGCTCACGGGTCCAGCCGCTCCGCGGCATGTGGGATCTTCCTGGGCTGGGGCACGAACCCGTGTCCCCTGCATCGGCCGGCGGACTCTCAACCACTGCGCCACCAGGGAAGCCCCGACTCAAGATTTTTTGAGAGTAGTGACCAAGACACCAGCATATTATTCTCTTAGTTCCTTTGGTCATTCTCTAAATACTACATTCCCATACTAGACCATAGAGCATGACATTCCACCATAACTTTGGATCCAGGTATAAGTGACTCCGATGATTCACAGCTGAAGACTCTGGGTTTCCAGGAATGGAAAGAGAAACCATATCTACATGTATAAATGACTAGTGTTACTTTGTTCTTGGTTTCTATTTAAGAATGAAGGGCTGGGTAGCAGGATGGACTCCATATTTCATTGTGTCCATGTTCAGCACAAGGTTTCTTCCTGAATGGGATGCTTGACCAGTAGTCTGGGCATGTGGACTTACCATGTTACTTGGCAGGCTTCTTTTTAGGATGAATGAGCAGAGAACTGGTTATTAACTTGTTCCTTCCCCTCCCCCTGCACCTAATATCAGTTTGAAGGTGGCTTAACTCTGTCAACTACTCACAGGAAAAATTAGCATTCCATGTGTTTTACTTCAACTTTAGTGAACATCAAATGCCCACGTACAGGCTGGCCTACTATGCTTCTCACATATAAGCACAGTAGCAGGATGGAGGGTACAGAGGGAGACTAGTATAGCTTTTCCACATATTGACCTTCATTTTGTCCCCATGTTCTGTCCCTCCTGCCCTACATCATACCTATTCTCTTTCTCAGTCCACAGTCCCTACAGGTTCCTGAGGAGTAAGTTTCCTTCACGTGCATTTCCAATAAAATCTTCTCTTAGTTCATTTTGGACTGTGCTTTCTCCGTCTCTGTCTCACCCATCAGTACACTCACACCTACTTTCTATCTTATGGGAACTGTTGATATTTTTCACCTTTTTATTATTTTCACATTATGGATTTAGCATTATCCTGTTTATACTTGTAAATTTTATCTCAGTGGGAACCTTGATAAGAAGAGAGGCAAGTACATATGCTTGATTAGATATTTTGAATCATTTAAAGTTTCAAACTGACCATATGATTTGGTCTTACATGTGAAAGAAAATCTATCGACAGGGTCAAGAAGTGAATAGAAGCACAAGGGAGAACTGATTTCAAGCTGGTACAAGTCAATGGAGTATTCAGAAAGGAGGAAGTTGTTCTGACCTTGTGAAAAGGACCCCAGCTGGCCAGATTCTCATTTCACCTGAGAATTCTCTTCTTAGTTATTTCAGTTTGAGGTTTCAGTGGTCTCTGTGTTAAAATAAGTTGGGTAGGGAAGTCTTTTCCCCTCAGAGTTTCATCTCACTATTAGAGCACAGAGGGAATGTCCCTTGATTGACAGATCTTGTCTCCTACCTGCATGGGATGCTGCTTGCTTCGCTACCTTGAATGTCACTGTCAATCTACTCCCATGTCCTCTGTACCTGCAGACATTCTTCTCATTTCTGTTCTGCTGGTTGCACTCTTTCCAGCTTTATTGAATTCATGTAGGTTTATTTTTCTTTTTCTCACAATTCTTTCCAGAATCATTTATTTATATGCCACATTTTCCTTACCTTGAGAATTTTGCTCAGGTTTCTCTGCAGGTACTCCTCTGTTGGCATTCTTCTTAGTGTGAGGTCCCCTTAACTTGGCCTAATATGCCGGTCTATTCTGACCATTGTCAATTGGAACAGGACTCTCACTTTCTCCACTTAAGCATGTGGTGCCCAAGTTATTTTCTCATAGTTTTAACAAATGTCAAAGTTGTTCATCTGAGCTCAACCAGTCATCTTCAGACTTTCTGCTTGACAAAGAAAACTGCTGTTTTTATTAGTTTGCATTGATTAAATAATTAATGTTATGTGTTCCAGGCTGATTTTAAGTAAAAGTCTCTGATCTAATTTGTTTTTTCCCTCTTAGCACCAAATAAAGGAACACTCTCTCCCCCTCCCTCACCTGCTATAACGCTCATATCCAGCAGCACAAGGCCATATGAAGCTCAGCACACCTGAGGCAATTGATCTTTTTCTTTCTGCCTCATGAATGGCTTAAAAAAAAAAATAGTCTCTCAATGATATTCCAAAGTCTAGTATATGGTCTTCTGTAACTAATTCCTCAGTGAAGTAAATTACTCTTCTGTTACAAATCCCCATTTCTCATTTACTTTAGGATTAATACCACGTACTCCAGGAGATGACATCATCACAGATTCAGGAAGGAAGAAACACGTTCTGGTGAAGATTTGATGATCACATCTTTGAAATGCAAGTCAGCTCTTATGGATCATTAGTTCTCCCTATGGCCTCCAGAGGGCGATGTTGCACAAAGGAGACATTTGTTTTTGTTGCCCATCCTCACCATCCACTGAGCCCCTCCTCCTGCAGCCAGCTGCTGTATCCTCACTGATGTCTGAGTTGATAGGAACCTGTGACAAGAACAAGAGGCCAGAAAGGATCCAAACTCATTAAGAGAAAGACTTTCTAACAGTTCTAACCTTGTTAAAGCAAGGGACTTGTCCAGCTCAACCTTCCGTCTCCTCCTGTGGCTCTGAAGGCTCAGTGACCTGGGCCTCACCTGTCTTACCTGCTCAGGAGCCTGCAGCGTTTCCACTGCTCAGCCATGCTGCTGCTTCTCATCCCAGCGCTTGAGATGGTTTTTGCCCTGAGTAAGTAACATCCCATTCCCTTTTCTACTTTCACAAAAGTGACCATGTTCTAACTGGAATCTGAATAGAGACACATTTTCTTCATAGCCAAATCTGCCCTGCTTCTACTTACACAGCACTGATGTTTCAGGAGGAACGGGAGCCCAGTTGGTGACCCAACCTGATGGCCACATCACTGTCTCTGAAGGAGCCCGTCTGGAGCTGAGGTGCAACTACTCATCTTCTGTTTCGCCCTATCTCTTCTGGTACGTGCAGTACCCCAATCAAGGACTCCAGCTTCTCCTGAAGTACACATCTGGAAACAACTTTGTTACAGGCATCAAAGGTTTTGAGGCTGAATTTAGGAGGAGTGAAACCTCCTTCCACCTGAGGAAACCCTCAGCCCATTGGAGTGACTCGGCTGAATACTTCTGTGCTCTGAGTGACACAGTGCCTGAGTCTGCAAGGGGAGTTGAACACAAACCTCCTGAGACCTTGGGATTTTTTGTGACTCTAGAACTCGAGAGAGTTTTCAAGAGGGTCTTTGTTTCTGGGAAGGCAAATAGGGCAGGATGGGCTGGGCCCTGGGGAATTCTTATCTCTGGAATAGTTGCTTCAACATCAGTGCCGTGCCACATTCAGATAGACTTTATGTGGGACGGAGGTCTTCTGATTAATTTCTCTGGAGAGATGCCCCCTCATCATCTCCCCTCCCCATCCCCCCACACTGAAGAAAATACATCAGAAAGCATCAGAGTTCTTAAGTCAAAAAGGTGAAGATTGATTTTTATTAAAAAATCATTTCTAGCATTCTTAGGATAATTAGCACAGCCTCAGGTGTTGATCATGTGTGGAAAACTGAAGCACTCGGTTATCATATTAGCTGACAGGCTCTGCCACATAAATTCTCAGTTAGAGCAACCTGTACAGCATATGTTCCCAATGAGTGCTGTATAGATTCTCAAACTAGATCTGAAGCTTAACTTCCAGCACATACATAATGTTTCACTGTGTGATACTGACATATTTTAAAATAAAGCAGCCATCGAGATACCTAGATTTCCAATCTTGCAAGTGTTACAGAAAACTAATGAACAAACTGAACATAATTTGTAATGTAATATTGAAAATCTAAAAGCCACCCAGTTTAACTGTTTTTTGAAACAGTTATTCCAGTTACTTCCAAAATAAGAATTTGAGGCCACTCTCCCCCCCAAATATAACAAATACAATGGATTAAACTACTGAAAATCTCTAAGACATTTTATAAGGAGTCACACTAATTCACAATATAATATAAAATTACACATTCAACAAAAATTTCCAGTCTTTCACAGCACATTAACGAAGTTATAGGAAAATAGACCTCCACTACCAAAATTCACAGTATCAAATATTACATGAATTCTAATAGGGCTATCCAAGACCGGGGAACATATTCATTTCCTCTGAAACAACTTTACCCCAAAGCTGATACGTTTAAGATATTTTATATACATGATTATGACTCTAAATTATTATTTGTGATTTGATTCATATGATATGCTTAAAAAAAACTGCCCTCCAAAATATTGTAAAAATTTACACACACAGAAGTTAAGCCTCCCAGAATTCAAAATTTCATAATTTCTTTTGGCAGAAATTATGAAGTGAATGATTTCACCTTTTAAAAAATTTACAATTACCTAAATCTAATTTCTTTAATGAGATGAGATGAGGTAGAATTCCTTCCTTATTTTAAACGTGTCTCTAGAAGTATAAAGCATGAATTTAAAAATAGTTTATAAAGATGGTTCTATGAATTGAACAGAAAGTGGGTAGGGGGGTTATGTTCAAAGCAAAATGAACTTGGCTTTTTCCTCTATTGTTGCATCAAAAATTCATTGTTCTCACTTTTAGGTTCTTGGGCTACTGCTGAGTCCTTAGTTTCTAAATCTTAAGGTGCCCCCTCTTCTAGTTTTTCTTTTGTTCCCCTTTTCATTTTTGTTTGGAGTTTTTATAACAGAAGATTTGTCCTTTCCTTGTACCTTTTCTAGTCCTTTAGTTTGCTTGGGTCACATTTTCCAGGCACAGGAGTCTTACCGTTCTCTTGGGCTCCTCCTTCGTTTGTCCTTCTCCAGAACTGACCGTCCTCTTGAGCATCTTGTTGAATGTGATGCTCACAGTGGGCATGGAACTGTCTGAGTCCAGCAGGGAGCCTAATCACACTTTTAACACTCTGTCACTTCATTGCATGTTTTTATGTCTCCTAACCAAGATTTGAAAATCATTCAGATTGTCTCTGTATCTTAGTAGGAAAATCTGCCTAGTTACATTTGTGTTTACATGCATTTATTGGTACAACTAGTATTTTTTTTTTGTGGTACGCGGGCCTCTCACTGTTGTGACCTCTCCAGTGGTGGAGCACAGGCTCCAGACCCGCAGGCTCAGCGGCCATGGCTCACGGGCCCAGCCGCTCCGCGGCATGTGGGATCTTCCCGGACCGGGGCATGAACCCGTGTCCCCTGCATCGGCAGGTGGACTCTCAACCACTGCGCCACCAGGGAAGCCTGGTACAGCTAGTATTTTTAAGTTATTTGGAATAGTGTCTTAGTTTGGACGAAAGTGTCATAGACCAGGTGGCTTATAAACAACAGGGATTTATTTCTCACAGTTCTGGAGGCTGGAAGTCTGAGGTCAGAGTGCCAGCATGGTCAGGTTCTGGTGAGATCCCTCTTCTGGTTTGTAGACTGCTGACTTTTCATTGTTATCCTCACATGGTGGAGAGTAGAGTAGACAGACAAGCTGTTTGCATTTCTTATAAAGGCACAAATCCCACAACGAGGGCTCCACCCTAATTTCCCCCAAAGACCCCACCTCCAAATGCAATGATGTTGAGGGATTAGAGTTTCAACATATGAATTTGGGAGGGAAACAAACCCTCAGTTCATGGCAAAGAGTGATGACATTTGACATTATAGAACACTCCTTTAAATTCTTTATTTAGGTTTAAGAGACCCAGCACTTTCTTGACTTTCTTCCTATATTATCAGTTGCTCCTTCTCAGTCTCCTTTGAGGGTTTTTCCTTCATCTCCCTGATCTCTAAACATTGAAATGCCTCGGGAATTTATTCTTGGAACTCTTTACTTTCTACTAACAATTTATTTCTAACTAATTTAATCAAGTCTCTTGGCTTTAAAAACCGTTTAAATACCAAAATTGATATCTGAGACCCAAATGGCTCCTCTGATTTCTGGACTCGTATATTAAATGACCTATCTGACATCCCCATTTGGGCATGCCCTTCTTGGTACATCTCAAGGTGATCTCTTGATTTCCACCACTCCAGCTACTCTGCCCTCCTTACCTCCCATCCGCTTCTTGTGAAGTCTTCCTCATTTAGGCAATAGGCAACTCCGTCTACCAAGTTCTCTGATCACCTTGGCCAAAACCTTGAAGTTGCCCTTGTCTTCCCAATTTTTCTTATATCCCCATTTGATCTATTAGGAAATTCAATCAGCTTTCTTCAAAGCAGGCCCAGAATCGACTACTTTACGCTACGGCCACTGCTCCTATCTGATCCAAGCCACTCTCATCTCTTGCCTGGTGGTGGCAATAATAACCCTACCTGATCTCCCTTCTTTCATCCTTGCCCCTCTTCGGTCTGGTCTGCACCCAGCAGAGAGATCTTTTGAGAACTTAATTCAGATCATGTGGTTTCTGTGCTCACAACTCTCTAGTGGTTTTCCATCTCACTCAGATAAAAAGCAGATTCTTTACTACAACCTACAAGGCTCACTCCATCTGGTTCCCTGCCACCTCTCTGACATCAGCTACGGTCTCCCCCTTATTAAGTATCTCCAGCTTCACCACACTTGATGTTGCTGTAACATGGCAATCGTTTTCCTGCCCTGGAGCCTTTGCAGCTGTTCTTTCCTGTACCTTGAGTGCTTTTACTCCAGGTAGCCACCTAGCTTATTTCTTCACTTTGTTCTGGCCTCTGCTCAGGAGACATGCTCGAAACATTTATTGCAGCATTTGAGGGTGGTAATAATTGGAAAAAAAGAAATACACATAAAAGGAAATGAAATTGAGTTATTTGTAGTGAGGTGGATGGACCTAGAGTCTGTCATACAGAGTGAAGTAAGTCAGAAAGAGAAAAACAAATACTGTATGTTAATGTATATACATGGAATCTTAAAAAAAAAAAAAAAGGTACTGATGAACCTAGTGGCAGGGCAGGAGTGAAGACGTAGACATAGAGAATGGACGTGGGGACACAGGGTGAGAGGGGGAAGCTGGGGAGAAGTGAGAGTAGCATCGACATATATACACTATCGAATGTAAAATAGCTAGTGGGAAGCAGCAGCATAGCACAGGGAGATCAGCTCAGTGCTTTGAGATGGCCTAGAGGGGTGGGATGGGGAAGGTGGGAGGGAGGCTCAAGAGGGAGGGGATATGTAGCCATATGGCAGATTCACTTTGTTGTGCTAACACAGTATTATGAAGCAATTATACTCCAATAAAGATCTATTAAAAAATACACAAAGTATTTCTCAGAAAGTGGGTACAGAAGCTGTGATATAAATCTATTCTATGGAATATTGTGTAGCAGGGGTGTTAGCATCAATAGGGCATCAGGACGTATAATTGAGGACCATAACTCAAATTGCAAACTGTGTAGTATTATATCTATATATCTATATGTATTTATATAGATATATATATAGATTGGTTAATAATCTATTCATATGTCCTTTAAAAATTTGAAATAAATAACAGAGCAGAACATTTAGCTTCACACCCCCCAACTTATTGCCACATCCCTGTCCATCTTCTACTCTTTTATTTTCATCTAGGAAGTGTCTCTATTCTATTCTCAGCCTAATATCTCTACTTAATCTCTTGATAACATTCCTTTCTATCGTTCTCAGGGAAAAGACAAAGTGATTATGTTCTCATTAAATTTTTGTCTGACTGTTCTCTGTTATATGTCTCCTTTTTTCTGGATTCATTTTGTACTATTTGATGTGCCACTTTGTATATGAATACACACACACACATATACCGTTGTCTTTTCTATCATGTTGCAATGTCTCATGAGTAGACAATGCCGCGTTCAGTTTTTAATTTTTTAAAATGTAGCACAAGATCTAGCTTACAGAAGACCTTTGATAAGTTGCTGTGGACCTATTTTGAAATAGATTGAAGAAATCACATTCAACCCTGAAGATGCAATTTGACAAAATATTTTAAGATAGTAGGCTCCATTAAATGAAGAAGAAACCAGTTTACTTAAACCAGTTTACTTAAAAAAAAAATCCCCATCCAGCCTGAGAGTTCTTTTGTTCCTGATAATTTGTAGATGGTCCTCAGGAGAAAATGGAACGAAGGCTCTGGGGTTCTGGTGGCTGCTGATGAGCTAGTTGACTTAACAGTTTTAGACCACTAGGTGGCACTCTAGGCTACTCTAAATGAGGAGCTTTTTTCTCAGGTTCTGAGATAGTTGAATCTTAGTGAAAATTTGAATGAGGGTTCCTGGCAGTTAGGAGAGCATCTGAACTAGTCAGATGGGGAAGAGGGGCATCTCCATATATTCATCTTCGAGGAAGGTCTGTTGCTTTGATTGGTGTAAAGAGATGATTCCTCAGCAAAACTGAGCATCAAATAGGGCCATGGTAAAACTGGAAGTTCAAGAAGACAACACATGCATTACCTATCTACAGTTTTGATTTTCGTGACTAAAAATTCTAAACTATGAGCCTTTACTCTCACTTCAAAATGATTCCAATGATTTCTACCTTCTATTATACTTCTGTTTCTCCCAGAGAAAAAATTAGGAAAAAAAGAGATGAGAAAATGAAATGGGAGAAAGATGGTGAACATATGCAGAGAAAGAGGAGAAAAGAGAGAAAAGAAAAGAGAGGTTAGGAAGAAAGAAAGAGGACACAGTTATTTGAATTGTGGCCCCTACTTCATAGTCACAGAGCAGAATCAGCCAGGCGAATGGGGAAAGTGCTGCATAGGAGAATAAGGGTGGTAGAAAGGAGGTCAGGTGGCCAGCGTATACATGTCCTATTTCTCTTTCCAGCAACCAAAGTCTTGTTGGAGATACTGTATTTCTTTATGATGATTATGTGTCTGAGGGTTACAGAACTGTCCTAATTTCATTTAACTGTATTTACTCCTTTATGGCGGATTCAATACATAAAGAACGCATTCAGTGAGATATTCTTTCTTTGTGAGAGTTTCCTTGTAAACGAATTATGTTTTTATTGGAGTGTAATTGCTTTACACTGTTGTCTTTGTTTCTGCTGTACAATGAAGTCAATCAGCTATATGTATACATATATCCCCTCCCTCTCAGTCCTCCCTTCCCTCCATTCCATCCTTCTAGGTCATCACAGAGCACCGAGCTAAGCTCTCCTTGCTATATGTCAGGTTACCACTAGCTATCAATTTTACACATGGTAGTGTATTTATGTCAAATCTAATCTCCCAGTTCATCCCACCCTCCTCTTCCCCCCTTGTGTCCACATGCCCGTTTTCTATTCCTGCCCTTCAAATAGGTTCATCTGTACCATATTTCTAGATTCCACATATATGCATTAATATACGATATTTGTTTTTCTCTTTCTGATTTACTTCACTCTGTATGACAGACTCTAGGTCCATCCATGTCTCTACAAATGACACAATTTCATTTCTTTTTATGGCTGAGTAATATTCCATTATATGTACCACATCTTCTTTATCCATTCATCTGTCAATGGACATTTAGTTTGTTTCCATGTCTTGGCTATTGTAAATAGTGCTGCAATGAACATTGGGTACATTTGACTTTTTGAACTATGGTTTTCTCAGGGTATGTACCCAGGAGTGGGATTGCTGGGTCATTAGGTAGTTCTATTTTTAGTTTTTTAAGGAACCTCCATACTGTTCTCCCTAGTGGCTGTATCAATTTATATTCCCACCAACAGTGCAAGAGGGTTCCCTTGTCTCCACACCCTCTCCAACATTTATTGTTTGTAGATTTTTTTGGTGTGAGATGATACCTCATTGTGGTTTTGATTTGCATTTCTTTAATAATTAGTGATGTTGAGTATATTTGCATGTGCCTCTTGGCCATCTGTATGTCTTCTTTGGTGAAATGTCTATTTAGGTCTTCTGCCCATTTTTTGATTGGGTTGTTTGTTTTTTTGATATTGAGCTGCATGAGCTGTTTTTATATTTTGGAGATTAATCCTTTGTCAGTTGCTTCTTTTGCACATATTTTCTCCCATTCTGAGGGCTGTCTTTTCATCTTGTTTATAGTTTCCTTTGTTGTGCAAAAGCTTTTAAGTTTAATTAGGTCCAATTAGTTTATTTTTATTTTCATTACTATAGGAGGTGGGTCATAAAAGATCTTGCTCTGATTTATGTCGGAGAGTATTTTTCCTATGTTTTCTTCTAAGAGATTCAATAAATAAACGGTGCACTGAGTGGGATATTCTTTCTTTGTGAGAGCTTCCTTGTAAATGAATTCTTGTTCACTGTCAAACTATGTGTCCTGATTTTTGGCTAGGGAAATTGTGTCACTGACTCTGATAATTTTTTCAGACTATATTTTCCCCAGATGAAGCCCTTATTTTTCTCTGAGGTATCCTTTCCCTTTCTTTACTCCTTCCTGACATGTCTGATTACTGGGGCACTTTAAGTGGAGGCAATGTTGTGAGGGTGGAAAGCCTAGATATTTCTATACCTGTGATCAGCAATGTAGCAGACAATAGGACACTGGTCTCAGCAGCAATGCCAGTACCTTGCTGAAAAACTAGAAGGAAATCTCTTTGCTCTCCAAACTCCTTGTACTCCTCTTCGTTAAGGACAGCTGGGACTCAGCCTACCTGTTACTTTCTTCTCAGCTATTTGGGGGCTAGAGGAAAGGCTTTCCGCAAACAACTAGTTTCCTTCTTAGATGTCCATTGATCTGTGCATAACAAGCTTTCTCTACAACCTATTGTTTTCTGCTCTTCATCCTGGAGTTCCCTGCTACTGACCCCAGATTTATATACGAGCCTCAACGGGACACCTCACTTAAGCTCTGTTGGCAGAGCATGGCTGGCTTCCACAGAAGCTCCTTGGCTAAGCACGGGATCAGGGACATTTTAAATCTACCATCTTTCTAAAATTGCCTTATTCTCAGGTCAAATGATTTTTACTTTGTTTATGGTCTATTTAAAAAAAAACCTGTAGAACTAAAATTCTAAAGGGCCATTCCTGGTGTGAGGAAGGTCAGAAACAATGATGATGAATGGAAAATACCTTGATATGGTAATGTTTACACATTTCATTAACATACTTGTACAGAAGCTTAAATTTCAGTGAAGGCTGATCTATCAATATTTTCCCTTATTCTTTCTGACTCTCATGTTTAGAAAATTCATGACCATCCTAAATTTATAAAAATATGCTTTCATTTTATTTAAAATATTAATTATCTCTATTTGGAATTTATTTCATAGCTGATGTTAAGGTATGCATCCAAATTTATTTGCTGATCTCTGGATGACTCTCCATTCATGAAGACATACTTTATTGAATATACCATCTTTTCCCTATTTTTTGATAACTAAATTTCCATAAATAATTTGTATGTTTGGACTTTCTATTATGTTCCGTCGATAGCTCTATCTGGACCTTTCTGGTAACATGCTTCTTCACTTAGTACAGCATTACACTTTGTCTTACTAACTGTGGAGGACATCCCTCACCATTCTGTTTCAGAACTGAAGGCTTCCTGAAGCCCGAGATTATCTGCAGTATCAGATAAGGCCTCTAGAGGAAGATGCTACACAACTTGAACTTGATAGAAAGCCAGAAAGCAGCCAGCCCTTTGAGGAAGAGTTTTTACTTTGCATGCCAGTGTAAACTCACTCACTGCTCTATCAGGGTGTCCATGTGGCTGAATTGTTTCCAGGAAAAACCTGCAGAAAGCAGCTTCCTGTTTCCTCACAGCTCAGACATGAAGCCCACCCTCATCTCAGTGCTTGTGATGATATTCACACTCAGTGAGTAAAGTCTCTTTTTATTCTATCTTTCTCTGGTCTTCTGATTTAGAATCAGTTTAACGAACTATTCTCCTCTGTCTGCAAGACAATCCCTGATTCAGAATTGGTGTTACAGGAGGAACAAGAGCCCAGGCAGTGACTCAGCCTGAGGACCACATCTCCGTCTTTGAAGGGTCCCCAGTGCAGGTGAAGTGCAACTACTCATATTCTGGGAGTCCTGAGCTCTTCTGGTATGTCCAGTACCCCAAACAACACCTCCAGTTACTCCTGAAATACAGCTCAAGAGAGAGTATCAGAGGTTTCACGGCTGACCTCAACAGGGGTGAGGCATCCTTCCATCTGAAAAAGCTATCAGCTCAAGAGGAAGACTCAGCGGTGTATTACTGTGTTCTGAGGGACACAGTAACTGGTTTTACAAAGGAAGCAGAGCACAAACCCCTTAAGAGTTACTGAAAATATTTCTAAGTTCCCTATTTGGCCACAGTGGGGCATTCTCTCTCTAGAGACTGACACTGAGTTTATCTCTCAGATACAGTTGTCATCAGTTGTCAGTTAGCTATACATTAATCTCAAAACTTTGTTCAAGGAAATTCTCATTACCTACAATGCCTAAATTAATTTTTAAAATAGTAAGTGTATTTATTCTATATATTAGTACCTGGAAAAATACTTTTGAAATAAAACGATGTAACGGCATAAAAATCCTTTTCTTGGCCCAGAGGGGCTCCCCAGACTTAAGTGGTGCAGTCCCTCCTCTCTAACTCCTCTGCCGTAGCATCCACCCCCATGTGTGTTCATCACCACATACTGAAGCACAGTTCCTGAAAAGGAGGATACTGTTTCTTGACATGTGGTTGCTGATCTTTCTACAGCCAATGCCTTTCCTCTCATGCACTTCATGGACCCATACTACCCAAATAAAGTGCAATCAGGAGAAAAATCACAGCAATTTGAACAAGGAAAGTTTAACATAAAGAATTATTAACTAATAACAGGGAGTTATTTACTAATGAGTAAAAAGAACTCTAAAGAACATAAGAATAGCGTAGGTAGGAAGACGCTGTTATCTCTAGGACTAAGCCAGAGTTCCGAGGAAACTAACACATTGTAATTTGTACCCCCTTCTCCTACCAAGCCAATGGCTCAGGTTTCATTGGGGAGTGTGTGGCTGCAGCCTGCTGGGTGGGGAAGTTTGCTGAGGTGCCAGAGGACAAGGATGACAGGCAGAAGAACACCTCCCAGGGTTCCAACACAATTTATAGGAAGCTGGCAAGGGAGTGCTGCTGAATTTGCTTGGGTGCTTGTGAAACTTGCCAAGAAACCACCTGGGGGGCTGTCATTAAATGTTGCTGGAGGTGAGCATCACTGGTGTCCCACAGGATGGACAAGCACTGCAGGAACAAGAAGTGTGGAAAACATGCCAGGACCTGGAAGAGATGCTGCTTCTTCCTGCAGTGTCCTTCCCGTTCCCTCTACTGACAAAGCTTAACATCATGCCAGCTGGCAAAGGAGAAATGTTTACAAGGTCCATGTCCAGCGTCACCCTCTGAATCCATGAAGGATGGATTTATAATTGAAAGGCAATAAATTGATAAGTGGCATGCCCCATCTTTCTGGTTATTGATCTTTCCTACACACCCCTCCATACACACTTGAACTTCCAAACAACAGTGAAATGACTCTATGTTTCTATCTGACAAGGTAAAGCTGTTCTTTGAACAAGTGAAGAAATTCCCATTATTTCCCCCAAATGAGGAGACCCATAATCCCAGCAGTCACTACGGATCACTGGCTGTATTAATTACTTCTAAAATTCAGAGGAAATTTCACTGAAAATGCTGTTATACACAGACTAAATTGTAAAGTTAATCTCTGACAATCTGCATATAAAATAATTATGGTGAGGAGAAAGAAGAAGAAAATGGAAATGTATACAAAGGAACACACATATAAAGAGCAAAAAGAAAATATAGAAAACTACTACATTCTTTGATTCCCAATTTGGTCACAATACTGCAATTGACATAGACGGCTTCTTTCTTTTATTACACATTTTATACTTTCCCTGCCCTCAGCCATAACCTCAGTGGATTAGGTTACTTCCCTAGTGGTGTGATCCAAATCTTCATTCTCAAAGGATCTGAGTACTCAAAAATCTTGTCTTTTTATTGCTTGCTGTAATTTAACATTAACGTTTAGTATCAGGCTTGGAAGTGCCAAGAGGCTCCCCTAGGAAATCTCCTGAGTTCCAGACATAGTCCTCTTTATATCTGTTGTGTAGCAGCTACCTAATTCCTCCTTGGAAATTGGTATCAATCACTCCAGTCAGTAGAGTAACCTCGTTTTCTATTCATTGTTGTGAGACATATGTAGCCCAAATGGCCATATGGCTGTCTTATCTTCCAATTCAGTGAAATTATTGCCGTGTCCCCTGGTGAAAGCCTTCCTCCTTTTAGAGAATAAGACCTCCAAACCAATACAGCTCAAAGTTACAAACATTGGGAGCAAAAATACTGCTAGTGGGTTACTGGTAATAATAGTGAGAGCGTCCACTCCCAGAGCCACTTCCTTGATTCCTGGACTCATGCATTCTGGGTATGGGGGAGAAAACATCATATAATAGTCTCTGCTATAAAGCATATATTGCATCATATAAGACAGAATCCCATCTTTTTACAGAGTTGTTTTCCAACTGGTGCTATAACGGAATCAATAAGCCATTCTACATTTCAACAGGCCAGCCACTTCTGGGTGATGGGGTATGAGGTAAGATAAATAATCCCATGGGCATGTGCCCACTGTGTAATCTTTTGCAGTGAGAATAGTTTCTTCCTCAGAAGAAATACTGTGGGCAATACCTTGATGAAATTAGGCATTCTGTGAGTTTATAAGGATGATGCTGGCAGGGTACAATGAGCAAAGAAGACAAATCCATATGCAAGTATATGTGTCTACTCCTGTGAGAACAAATCTCAGTCATCTCCATCATGCAAGATGTCTAACGCAATCCACTTGTCATCAGGTGTCTGGGCAGTCTCTCTGGGGAAAGACACCATATCAGGGGCTCAGCATTAGTCTCTGTGTTTGGCAGATTAGGCACTGAGCAACAGCATTAGCTAGGTCAAACTTGGTAAGGGGAAATCAATGTTTTTGACCTCATGCATATCTTCCATTCCTGCTAGCAAGGCCACTTTGCTCATGGGATGATTGACCAAGCATCGGGGTGGCTGGGGAAAGATGTTGACACATCCATAGAGTGCATTGTTTTTTCCATTATTAAGAGCTTCCATTTCCCTTGGCCAGTATCCACATAGTGCATAATTATCTTGACAGTCTGTGCCCATTCTGAGAGGTCCATCCAGATACCTCTTTCCTAGATTTCCTTGGCACTAATCTTCCGATCTTGTTCCTTCCAAGTCTCTTACCAGAAAAATCATTAGCATCTGCCCAAGAATCACTGTAGATCAGTACCTCTGGCCATCTCTCACTCTAGATAACATGAATAACCAAAAGGTATCACCTGATGATGTAGAGGGATTGTCCTTCATCTTCATCCTTCAGTGGGCTATAGTGCTAGTTTTATGTGGTACCAAAATAATGTGCAAATCCATATGAAAAATAGGCTTGATTTTCTTATTCCTTACTTAACTGATTATAAGGAACTCCCCAGAAGGTTATAGGCATGGTTAAGGGAGAGTATACAAAACAAGAAGAGTTTGTGTCAAAGGAATCTGAGGTGCTTACTCATTCAGCTTACCTGGATCTTCTGGGGATGCCTGAGCCCAGTCTCTTATATCTCATTTCCACTTGATGATTGATTGCTGCTGGGCATGACCAACAGTGCAGGTATGTAGGTTGGACAACACTTGGTTCATGATGGAAGTTCAGGCTGCATGGTCACTAAGTTTGTTTTTTCCTAAGTTAGATATTCAGACTTTGCCATGGTCAATTAGCAAGTCAGAAGCTGTTTCTTAAAAGGAGAATCAATATTTAAAGAAAAGGGCATATATTCCCCCCCAGCCCCCAATACTAGTGGACTATGCTGCAATTTTCCTGTTGGTGTTTCCCATGTCTCCATCCTATGTGCCATGGAAACTCCAAGCATTATTTTTGGATCTGCTGGATCATAAGACCAAAGTGATGAAGCAGATAGCACTGAGATGTTCCTTCCTCTGCAATTTTTTGGAATAGTTTAAGAAGGATCAGTGTTAACTCTTCCTTAAATGTTTGGTAGACTGACTCAATAGCTTTTGACTCCTGTTATTTGACCCTATTGGAGATGCTGAGGCAAACCCAATATTAATTAACTTATTCCTTTTTTACTTAATTCAGCCAGAGTCAGTTTCGGTTACTCACCAATAAGAACCCTGACTTACATACAATCTCATTCCAGCATTAGGCAAATTAGAAGAAGAAAAAAAAAAAGAAAGCTCATATATAAAATACCAGAAGTGATTGTAAGAAACCTAACAGTGCTTCTCAGAGGTATTCTGTAAATATCAGGCATCAATATTCTTTCTTAATTGAGTTTTTACATGAATTAAGCTGTATCTAGGCTGGAACTGGAGTGTAATAAAGGCAGAGGATAGACTAGCTTTGTAATTTCTTCTGTAACAGCTCTAACACACTTCACCTTCCACAGCAGGCTCTATTAGCAGGATGATGTTGCCACCACAAGATGGCAGTACCCTCTCTCCTCAGACTTGCTTGGTTTGAAATCAACATGTTTGTATTGAAAGCGCAGGATTGAGCTTCCTCTGATTGGCTGGGTAAGAAGCCTGAGACTCTCTCTGGAATCCAGAGGGACTAGATAAATATACCCAGAAAAAACAACTAGACTGAGGAACCTGGCTTCATTTCAGGCTTCGGAGCTGAGTGTCCTGTGATCCCAATAAGGAAGAAGAATGGAGAAACTCCTGACCGTGTCTTTGGTGATTCTGTGGCTTCAACTGGCCAGTGAGTTGGGGCTCTTGGCGATGGGAAGAGGGTAACCAAAGTTCCGAGCCCACAAGACAGAGGGGCAAAATCTTCTTGTTAATTGGGAAATGTGCCCCCAAATTATGGAAGGAAATGCAAACACTAGAGAGTAAAAATGCAGTGACTGACTCCTGGCCTCTGGCCTTGTGTTTCTGCCTAGGGGTGAACAGCCAGCAAGGAGAAGAGAATCTTCAGGCCCTGAGCATCCAGGAGGGTGAAAATGCCACCATGAACTGCGGTTATAAAACTGCTATAGACACCTTACATTGGTACAGACAGGATTCAAGGAGAGGCTTTGCCCACCTGATTTTAATACGTTCCAATGAGAGAGAGAAGCATAGTGGAAGACTGCGAGTCACGTTTGACAACTCCATCAAAAGCAGTTCCCTGTCCATCACGGATTCCCAGGCTGCAGACGCTGCTACTTACCTCTGTGCTACAGATACACAGTGCTCACCAGGCAACTGCAGCCCCAACGCAAACCCTGCCAGAGCTGCCTCTTAGAAGCTGCAACAGTGTGTAGAGTTGGTGGTTATGTCTTCCCACAAAGGAGAGTCTACAAACAGCTGGCAACAGGAAAGGGAGGCCTGTCAAATTCCTGATGTTTTTGGCAGCATGTTAGACTAGGGTAAAGGGCATGAGATTTAGAACGGGAAACTGAAATACCAGCTTCAGCTCTGCCCATCCTGGCTGTGTGTCCTTAAGCACACCATCAGTGTAGCAGCCTTCAGTTTCCTCACTTTAAACAAAGGATTTGGACTGATGAGCCTTAAGACCCTTCAAGCTCTAATTTTACCAGGTCACTTGTGGAGGATGAGGAAGGACTTGTCAGTATTAGAAGGTCTCATCTGTTATATGTGCAGCCCCCTCAAGACTTAGGTGGGGCTTTGAGATGCATGAGAGGATTTTTGCATTTCTCTAATTCTAACAGTAGATTCATCAGACATTAGAGTTAAAAAGGATCTTAGGACTCTTTCAACCAAACTTTTCATTTTAAAGCCGAGGAGTGAAAACGTTGTATAATAATAGACACAAAGATCTGAATCTTTGGAGTAGTGGAGACAAAGATCTGAATCTGATTCTCCCATTTATTAGTTGTGTGATTTCCAAGCTTCAATTTCTCCATTAAAGAGGTGGGAATTTATCAGAGAGTCATAATCTTTCCTCGTACAAGTGAGAGATGTATGTTCTCGGCTACCAAGTCCTAAAATGTTGTGTTTTGAAAGTGGATACTTCTATTATCACATATATAACAGTTTTCCATCCATTTTATTCTTGTTTCTGGTAAGAAGAGTTTTTTTGATACACTTCTGATGCTACTGAAAATGTGTTTGTGGGGAAAGCGCATTTGTACTTATGTGATGCTTGGTGGAAAAGGTGGGGGAGAGCAGGCGAAAGGTTGGTAGGACTGTGGTTCCCACATGCTAGAACTTCAACCACCAACATCACGCATATCAG
The DNA here is from genome assembly GCF_949752795.1 of Hyperoodon ampullatus. NCBI lineage: Eukaryota > Metazoa > Chordata > Mammalia > Artiodactyla > Ziphiidae > Hyperoodon > Hyperoodon ampullatus. The sequence continues at coordinate 104,909,249 of NC_136916.1, forward strand.
AATCACCTACAGCACCTTGAAGATCTGGGTTATTAGACACTTACTCAATCAGTCTCTGATGCACTGAGGCATTATTTTTTTTATTTTTTATTTTTTTGCCGTACGCGGGCCTCTCACTGTTGTGGCCTCTCCCGTTGTGGAGCACAGGCTCCGGACGCACAGGCCCAGCGGCCATGGCTCACGGGCCCAGCTGCTCCGCGGCATGTGGGATCTTCCCAGACCGGGGCACAAACCCGTGTCCCCTGCATTGGCAGGCGGACTCTCAACCATCGCGCCACCAGGGAAGCCCGATGCATTGTATTTTTAATGAACATCTTCTATATCAGTTAGAGACTGGGTCAGCTTCAAGTTACAAAAACTTCAAATAATAATGTTTTTAACAAGGTGGAGTTTACATTCCTCTCACGTAAAGAAGCTCTGTCATATGTATCATATGCAGTCCAGGGCTGGTATACTACCTTCATCATGTTATTAAAAATCAAGGGTCTTCCTTCTAGCTCTCTGTCTCTTGTCCTTAAAGTGTTACTTTTGTTTATATACTTGGCAGAAACTGCTAGAGATCCATCCACTTTATACACCTTCCAGGCAGAAAGAAAGAGAAGGTCAAGGGACAAATGAGTACATGCTGGCCAAGTCAATCATTTCCAGAAAATCCACCCAACAGCTGCTACTTACATTTCACTTACCAGAGTGTTATTCTATGTCCCCACCTTTCTCCCATCTGCAAAGGAGTCTGGGATATCAGTATTTTTTCAGTCTCAGCATGTTGTCACTCACATCAAAACTGTGGTTCTATTAGTAAGAAATAGGAGAGAATGGACATTCTTTAGGCAAATAGCAATTTCTACTATCCTCAGTTTAGGGTATATTAAGACTCATATGGGGTTTTTTGCTTCATAGTTATTCATTTTTGAAATACTATATCCAGTCTATCTCCCAGTTCTGTTGACTTTGCTTCCTAAAGGTCTCCAGAAGATGTCACAAACCCCACACGCTAATTCACCTCCACCATCCTAATGAAAAATCCATTTTAGTCCCTTGCTCCCCAGCATGTGACACACCCCATCATTCTTCAATGTAGTCTTCTGTACCACAGTGAGAATGATCTTGTCAGAGTGCAGATTTGAGCATGTCAATCACCTGGATCCCCATTTGCTCTTAGAATAAAGAGAAACTTCTTTTTAAATTTTTATTTATTTTATTTTTGGCTGCATTGTGTCTTCGTTGCTGCGTGTGGGCTTTCTCTAGTTGTGGTGAGCCAGGGCTACTCTTCGTTGCGGTGCGCAGACTTCTCATTGTGGTGGCTTCTCTTGCTGTGGAGCATGGACTCTAGGTGCACAGGCTTCAGTAGTTGCAGCATGCAGGCTCAGTAGTTGCGGTACACAGGCCCTAGAGTGCACGGGCTTCAGTAGTCGCGGTGTGTGGGCTCAGTAGTTGTGGCTCGTAGGCTTTAGAGCGCAGGCTCACTAGTTGTGGTGCACAGGCTTAGTTGCTCCGTGGCATGTGGGATCTTCCTGGACCAGGGCTCAAACCCGTGTCCCCTGCATTGGCAGGCAGATTCTTAACCACTGTGCCACCAGGGAAGTCCCAAAACTTCTTAATATGACCTACAAAACCTTGCATAATTTAGGATCTTGTTACCTCTCCAACCTCATTTCACAATGTACTCCTAATCTCTCTCCCTCTCTGTCTCTCTCTCTCTTCAACAATACTGGTATTATTTAAGTTTCTTTTTTTAAAATTGATTAATTAATTTTTGGCTGCGTTGGGTCTTTGTTGCTGTGTGTGGGTTTTCTCTAGTTGTGGTGAGTGGGGGCTACTTGTCGTTGCAGTTCGCGGGCTTCTCATTGGGTGGCTTCTCTTGTGGCAGAGCACATGCTCTAGGCGCACGGGCTTCAGTAGTTGTGGCACATGGGCTCAGTAGTTTTGGCTCGCGGGCTCTAGAGTGCAGGCTCAGTAGTTGTGGTGCACAGGCTTAGTTTCTCCACGATATGTGGGATCTTTCTTGACTAGGGCTTGAACCCATGTCCCCTGCATTGGCAGGCGAATTCTTAACCACTGCACCACCAGGGAAGTCCTTAAGTTTCTTAAAAGTACCTTTTTCCTACTATATGACCCCTTCATAGCAACTGTAGGTGATTTCTTATTTATTTTCCTTTTCCTAAATTTTTTTCCTCCCTTCAAAAGAGTAAAAAAAATAGTAAATGCCTATTCATTCTTATACATCTGCCCAAGAGTCAGTAGATGAAGGAAGCTCAGGGGACATTTTTAGAATTATAGACCTCTGCATTTTCACATTTGCAGCTTCTCCTTTATTTCTTTGATTATTTGATTAAGACCTATTTTCACTACTACTTCTGTGAGTTCCTTAATGGTAGCGTCCATATCTGTGTGTCTCACCCTTGAAAACTCAGCATCAATGTATCTTAGGCATTAGGATCATCTAATTTCCTTCTTCTTCTTTTCTATCCATTAATGTATTCTTTATTTTAAGTCTCCTCAAAAAGATATGATAATATTTATTTAAAAAAAGAAATCTTTGGAAGTTTATGTATCCACATTCTTATGGCATAGCAGGGATTGGCAAAGCACAGCCCTCAGGGCAAAGCAGCCTGCCACCTGTGTTTGTAAATAAAGTTTTATTGGAAAACAGCCATGCCCATTTATTTATGCATTGACCATGGATGCTTCGTGTTATAACAGCATAGTTGAGTAGTCACGAGAGAGACTATATGACTTCAAAACCTAAACTATTTACTATTTGACCCTTCACAGAAAAAATGTTTGCCAACCTCTGGGGTGTAGGAATTACATGGGAATTTTTAGATTTGCAGTTTTTTGTCTGATGGCAACAAATTAAATAATAAAAGCATATTTCTAATCATCTGTATGGCCAACTTAGAATACTCCCCTTGGTTTTGAGGCTTTCGTGTTCTTTATGTTATTTTTATCAAATTAAAGACAAATGGAAAAACGGCACTTTACAAATAAAAGCATCTCAGTTCTTTAAATGGATAAAAGTGTTAAGAATATTTTTTAAACATTTAAAAAATTTTTACTGAAGTATAGTTGATTTACAGTGTTGTGTTAGTTTCAGGTGTACAGCAAAGTGATTCAGTTATACATACGTATCTATTCTTTTTCAGATTCTTTTCCATTATAGGTTATTACAAGATATTGAGTATAGTTCCCTGTGCTATACAGGGATCTTGCAGGACCGTTTGTCTTGCATAACACATGAGCCAAGATTTTCTTGACGATTCCACCAAAGGACCAAGAAACTAGAGGAGTAGTTCTGTCAACTTTTATGTAACTCCAAACAAAACCTCCTGCTGCTTCTCAGCCAGCCATGCTGTTTGCTTTCTGCATACTGCATAATGCAGAATTTAACAGTTATAATAGTTTTAATGGTACTGAAGGACGTAGTCACTGTTGTCACCTAACAGGGTGGATGTCTGGACACCCATCTGAAGGTGAACACTGCCTTCTTCCCTAACATTCTGGAGTCCTGCACACTGGGTGTTGGACACCTGAGCATTGGGAGTTAAACATCAGGATAAACAGGCCAAAGAAATGGAGAGGGAGATGAAAGAACAAAAATAAATCTAAATAGTGGAAATAAAGTATTCAAGCAGGTTTTATTCCCCTGGGGATAACTGCATCAGCTCTTTACTTCCAGTCTGAGCCCTCATTCCACATGGCTGGGTCCAGGCTAGTGGGAGTACAGGCAGTGCATAAGATTTGTTTTACTTACCTGCTGCTCACTCAACTGAAAGCAATTTGAGATAGGAATCGTGTCTGGTTTTGGCTTACACATTGTAGACAACTCTGTAAATTTCCAGAATGAATGCTTGAGCCTAGGGATTCCTGAACACGCACAATAATATGAGTACCTAGGTGATCTGCTGAGCCAGAGAGTCTTGCCAGCAGGATAAATCTACTCAAGACCCTAATTTTAGTAAGAGCTAAAAAAAATAGTTCATTTTAACTGGTGAGAAAATCTATGTAGGTGAATAGGTATCATTTGAAGAAGACTATTCTTGTGTTAAACTGACTTAGTCATAGCCATTGTTACTAGATTGACAGCACTGCCCTGAGAGCCTGTGTAAGGCAATATCACAGCTGTCTGCAGAAACAAAGTCCCCATGCCTTAAAATGGTTGATGTGAGCAAGTAACAATGTTTTGACTTCTTGCTATAAACACAGTCATACTTTGCATAAAGTAAACCCAATCCTAGGGAAAGAACAAGCTATGAAATGACCCTGTCAAATCTTCTGCTGTGTTCACTTCACTAGCACAAATAATTGCACAAGAAACTAGACAAACAAGCTGACTGACAATGAGCAAACAGTTCTTTACATTGAGATTCCTGAATCCCTAATAATACAAATAAACAAGAGACAAGTAAATACCACACACGTGCCTCTGGAATAAAGAGAGTCTGGCTAATACTATTAAGTATCTAAACTCTACTTTCTTAAAAAATTACTTAGTTGAATTAAAACAAGAATATGACAAGAAGTAAAAAGAAGGTGTTTCAAAACAACTAAAAGAAGTGGAGATAGGCAACCTTCCAGAAAAGAATTCAGAATAATGATAGTGATCCAGGACCTCAGATAAAGAACAGAGGCAAAGATTGAGCAGATGCAAGAAATGTTTAACAAAGACCTAGAAGAATTAAAGAACAAACACCGAGAAGATTTTTCAAACAGAGTTGAAAAATACAATAACTGAAATGAAAAATACACTAGAAGGAATCGATAGCAGAATAACTAAGGCAGAAGAATGGATAAGTGACCTGGAAGACAGAATAGTGGAATTCTACTTCCATGGAACAGAATAACAAAAGAAGAATGAAAAGAAATAAAGACAACCTAAGAGACCTCTGGGACAACATTAAACTCACCAACATTCGCATTATAGTGGTCCCAGAAGGAGAAGAGAGAGAGAAAGGACCCAAGAAAATATTTGAAGAGAATATAGTCAAAAAATTCCCTAACATGGGAAAGGAAATAGCCACCCAAGTCCAGGAAGCACAGAGAGTCTCAGGCAGGATAAAACCAAGGAGAAACACGCTGAGACACATAGTAATCAAAGTGACAAAAATTAAAGACAAAGGAAAATTATTAAAAGCACACAAGGGAAAAACAACAAATATCATACAAGAGAACTCCTGTAAGGTTAACAGCTGACTTCTCAGCAGAAACTCTATAAGCCAGAAGGGAGTGGCACAATATATTTAAAGTGATGAAAGGGAATAACCTACAACCAAGATTACTCTATCCAGCAAGGATCTCATTCAGACTTGATGGAGAAATCAAAAGTTTTACAGACAAGAAAAAGCTAAGAGAACTCAGCACCATCAATCCAGCTCTAAAACAAATGCTAAAGGAACTTCTCTAAGTGAGAAACACAAGAGAAGAAAAGGACCTACAAAAACAAACCCACAACAATTAAAAAAATGGTAATAGGCACGTACATATCGATAATTACCTTAAATGTGAATGGATTAAATGTTCCAACCAAAAGACACAGGCTCACTGAATGGATACAAAAACAAGACCCATATATATGCTGTCTACAAGAGACCCACTTCAGACCTAGAGATACATACAGACTGGAAGTGAAGGGATGGAAAAAGATATTCCATGCAAATGGAAATCAAAAGAAAATTGGAGTAGCAATACTCATATCAGATAAATAGACTTCAGGATAAAGAATGTTACAAGAGACAAGAAAAGACACTACATAATGATCAAGGGATCAATCCAAGAAGAAGATATAACAATTATAAATATATATGCACCCAAAATAGGAGCACCTCAATACATAAGGCAAATGCTAACAGCTATAAAAGAGGAAATCGACAGTAACACAATAATAGTGGGGGAATTTAACAGGTCACTTACACCAATAGACAGATCATCCAGACAGAAAATTAATAAGGAAACACAAGCTTTAAATGACACAATAGACCAGATAGATTTAATTGATATTTATAGGACATTCCATCCAAAAACAGCAGATTACACTTTCTTCTCAAGTGCACATGGAACATTCTCCAGGACAGACCACATCTTGGGTCACAAATCAAGCCTCAGTAAATTTAAGAAAATTAAAATTATATCAAGCATCTTTTCTGACCACAACGCTATGAGATTAGAAATAAATTACAGGGAATAAAACGTTAAAAAACACAAACACATGGAAGTTAAACAATACATTACTAAATAACCAAGAGATCACTGCAGAAATCAAAGAAGAAATGAAAAAATACCTAGAGACAAATGACAATGAAAACACAATGATCCAAAACCTATGGGGTGAAGCAAACGCACTTCTAAGAGGGAAGTTTATAGCAATACAATCCTACCTCAAGAAACAAGAAACATCTCAAATAAACAGTCTAACCTTACACCTAAAGGAACTAGAGAAAGGAGAACAAACAAAACCCAACGTTGGTAGAAGGAAAGAAATCATAAAGATCAGAGAGGAAATAAATGAAATAGAAACAAAGAAAACAGTAGCAAAGATCAATAAAACTAAAAGCTGGGTCTTTGAGAAGATAAAATTGATAAACATTTAGCCAGACTCATCAAGAAAAAGAGGGAGAGGACTCAAATCAATAAAATTAGAAATGAAAAAGGAGAAGTTACAATGGACACGGCAGAAATACAAGGCATCATAAGAGACTACTACAAGTAACTCTCTGCCAATAAAATGGACAACCTGGAAGAAATGGACAAATTCTTAGAAAAGCACAACCTTCTGAGACTGAACCAGGAAGAAACAGAAAATATAAACAGACCAATCACAAATAATGAAATTGAAACTGTGATTAAAAATCTTCCAAGAAACAAAAGTCCAGGACCAGATGGCTTCACAGGTGAATTCTATCAAACATTTAGAGAACAGCTAACATCTATCCTTCTCAAACTCTTCCAAAAAATTGCAGAGGAAGGAACACTCCAAAACTCATTCTACGAGGCCACCATCACGCTGATACCAAAACCAGACAGAGATACTACAAAAATGAAAATTACAGACCAATATCACTGATGAATATAGATGCAAAAATCCTCAACATAATACTAGCAAACAGAATCCAACAACACATTAAAAGGATCATACACCGTGATCAAGTGGGATTTATCCCAGGGATGAAAGGATTCTTCAATATACACAAATCAATTGGTGTGATACACCATATTAATAAATTGAAGAATAAAAACCATATGATCATCTCAATAGATTCAGAAAAAGCTTTTGACAAAATTCAACACTAATTTATGATAAAAACTCTCCAGAAAGTGGGTACAGAGGGAGCATACCTCAACATCATAAAGGCTATATACGACAAACCCACAGCAAACATCACTCTCAATGGTGAAAAACTGAAAGCATTTCCTCTAAGATCAGGAACAAAACAAGGATGTCTACTCTCGCCACTTTTATTCAACATAGTTTTGGAAGTCCTAGCCACTGAGATCAGAGAAGAAAAAGAAATAAAAGGAATCCAAATTGTAAAAGAAGAAGTAAATCTGTCACTGTTTGCAGATGACATGCTACTATACATAGATAATCTTAAAGATGTCACCAGAAAACTACTGGAGCTAATCAGTGAATTTGGTTTAGTTGCAGCATACAAAATTAATGCATAGAAATGTCTTGCAGTCCTACACATTAACAGCAAAAGATCAGAAAGAGATATTAAGGAAACAATCCCATTTAACATCACATCAAAAAGAATAAAACACTTAGGAACAAACCTACCCAAGGAGACAAAAGACCTGTACTCAGAAAACTATAAGATACTGATGAAAAAATCAATGATGACACAAACAGATGGAGATGTATACCATGTTCTTGGATTGCAAAAATCAATATTGTGAAAATGACTATACTACCCAAAGCTTGATAGGGATTGCACTGAATCTACAGATTCAGTGCAATCCCTATCAAACTATCAATGGCATTTTTCACAGAACTAGAACAAAAAATTTCACAATTTGTATAGAAACACAGAAGACCCTGAATAGCCAAAGCAATCTTGAGAAAGAAAAATGGTGCTGGAGGAATCAGGCTCCCTTACTTCAGACTATACTACAAAGTTACAGTAATGAAGACCGTATGGTAGTGGCACAAAAACAGAAATATAGATCAATGGAAGAGGATAGAAAACCCAGAGATAAACCCATGCACCTATGGTCAGCTAATCTATGACAAAGGAGGCAAGGATATACACTGGAGAAAAGACAGTCTCTTCAATAAGTGGTGCTGGGAAAACTGGACAGCTACATGTAAAAGAATGAAATTAGAACACTCCCTAACACCATACACAAAAATAAACTCAAAATGGATTAAAGACCTAAATGTAAGACCAGACAATATAAAACTCTTAGAGGAAAACATAGGAAGAACACTCTTTCACATAAACAACAGCAAGATCTTTTTTGACTCACCTCCTAGAATAATGGAAATAAAAACAAAAATAAACAAATGGGACCTAATGAAACTTAAAAGCTTTTACACAGCAAAGGAAACTATAAACAAGATGAAAAGACAACCCTCAGAATGGGAGAAAATATTTGCAAATGAATCAACAGACAAAGGATTAATCTAAAAAATATATGAACAGCTCATGTAGCTCAATATTAAAAAAACAAGCAACCCAATCAAAAATGGGCAGAAGACCTAAATAGTCATTTCTAAAAAGAAGACATGCAGATGGACAAGAATCACATGAAAAGCTGCTCAACATCACTAATTATTAGAGAAATGCAAATCAAAACTACAATGAGGTATCACCTCACACCGGTTAGAATGGGCATTATCAGAAAATCTACAACAACAAATTCTGGACAGGGTGTGGGGAAAAGGGAACCCTCTTGCACTGTTGGTGGGAATGTAAATTGATACAGCCACCATGGAGAACAGTATGGAGGTTCCTTAAAAACTAAAAGTAGAACTACCATATGACCCAGCAATCCCACTCCTGGGCATATACCTTGAGAAAACCATAATTCAAAAGTACACATGCACCCCAATGTCCATTGCAGCTATATTTACAATAGCCAGGACATGGAAGCAACCTAAATGCCCATCGACAGACAAATGGATAAAGAAGATGTGGTACATATATACAATGGAATATTACTCAGCCATAAAGAGGAACGAAATTGGGTCATTTGTAGGGACGTGTATGGACCTAGAGACTGTCATACAGAGTGAAGTAAGTCAGAAAGAGAAAAACAAATATCATATATTAACGCATATATGTGGGATCTAGAAAAATGGTACAGATGAACCAGTGTCCAAGGCAGGAATAGAGACACGATGTAGAGAACAAATATATGGACACCAAGGGGGGAAAGCGGGATGGGAAGGGGTGGTAGTGGGATGAATTGGGAGATTGGGACTGACATATATACACTAATATGTATAAAATAGACACCTAATAAGAACCTGCTGTATAAAAAATAAAATAAAAGAAGGTGTTTCAAGAACAAAGACACATAAGTAAGGTCACCTATCCCTCATAAGGCTAAAGGTGTAAGGCTGTTGTTATCTAAATATGGTTCATGGGCCCAAAGGAGACCCTTTCTGGGTGGTTTACCAAACTCGATGCGTTTTCTCTCTTTTGCTGCAGATTAGTACTCCACACAGGATTCACAGTGACCCCCCCTGCCATTATCTCTCTCTCTCTCTTTTCTTTTTTGCGGTACATGGGCCTCTCACTGTAGTGGCCTCTCCCGTTGGAGAGTCAGGCTCCGGACACGCAGGCTCAGTAATTGTGGCTCATGGGACTAGCTGCTCTGCGGCATGTGGGATGTTCCCGTACCAGGGCACGAACCCGCGTCCCCTGCATCGGCAGGCGGACTCTCAACCACTGCGCCACCAGGGAAGCCCACTCTCTCTCTCTTTTTGTGCACGTCCCTCCTCTCTGGTACACTGGTCCACAAATTCTAGGTGCTTCAAGATCCCCAATCTGCTATTCCGTCTCAATCTCACAGTGAGACAGCTGGGCTATTTTTGGTAAATCCCTCCTGAACTGGTGCCGAGAAGCTGCCTCCATGAAGTAAGCTGGGCAATGTTCGGGCTCACCTCATCTGTTTTCCTTATCTCTGTGCTACCGGTAGTCCAATGTCCAAAAGTTGTTTCATATAGTTTGTCCAGTTTTCCAGTTGGAAGGGAGGTCAACTCTACGTTTATCAGTGAAGAAGTTACAGTTATTTGTTTTTATTGTATTTTCATTTCATGATGGATAGGGATAAAAACCTTTTCGACCAACCACACATTATTTGAGACCTGCCTTAGGTAATGTTTCCTCTGTGGCATGCTGAATGAGTCTTGGGGATGAATAGTAATTCAGGCAAAGGATTGGGGGAGACTAGGGAGCACTTTCTAGGCAGATGAATCCCTCTCTTACCCATGGGAGTCATGGATACATATGCAAGGAAGAGACTTCTGACTATTCCAGTTAAAAATTCTGCCTGGGATTATTTGGGTAGCTAGAGATACCTGTACCATGCAGAAAATGATGGAAGCAACAGCTGAATATTTCCCTAAGCATGCTCGTGTTTAGAGCTCTCTTCTGAGTCCTGTCCCATTCTCCTTTATCTATGCCTCAAGCTATTAATATTATATCAGGAGAAAGTGGTCAGATTTAGCTGTGGTGCAATTTTCAGGATGACCACCAGAGGGCGGGGGTTCCTACAAATGTGGTTCTTCTTTTTATTCAGGTGCTGCTTTGACTTCTTTACTTTGTAACCACAAGACAGACAATTGTGGCTGTGCAGAAAGGGGCTCTCAGTTTCTAAGTGAGGAGTTTCTATAATATTCAGCTGCAAACTAGCCCCATTAGATTTGGTGTATTCTAGGGAGCAAGGACCGTTGCCAACATGTTTTCTGCCACTCACGCTGCTCTTGTGATCTTCTTAATATTCAGTAAGTAACATTTTATCCTAAATGTTCATGATTTTTCATTTTCCTATAATTATAGGTAACTTTAATTTTCTTCTCTGGATGAAAACTCTCCTTCTATCCATTTCTAACATAAAAAATTGATTCTCTTGTAGGAGGGACCAATGGAGACTCAGTGACCCAGACAGAGGGCCCAGCGACTGTCTCAGAGGGGGCGCCTGGGACCATGCACTGCACTTACCAGACATCTGGTTCAAATCCCTATCTTTTCTGCTACGTCCAGTATCTCAACAAAGCTCCGCAACTCCTCCTGAAGGGCTCGAAGGCAAAGCAGAGGGCAGAGCATCAAGGTTTTCAGGCCACTCTTGTGACGAGTGACAGCTCCTTCCACCTGCAGAAACCCTCAGTGCAAACATCAGACTCGGCTGTGTAATACTGTGCTCTGAGTGACACAGTGAGAGGGGCTGCAGGGGGAGCTGAACACAAACCCAAGGGGAGCAGGACGGCTGAAGTGAGCAGCCTTGGGAGGAAGAGGTATATTCTCTCCTTGGGCAGTGTTTAGTTTATTTAGAGCTTTTCAGGAAAAGAAATCAAGCTCAGATCTAATTCCTAGAAACCCAGGAGGTTGGGACTTGTTCTTCAGGGAGAATAGGGTGGATGTCAGTCTTAAAGAAGACCCAAGCTCTGATCCCCAGAAGTGTCCCTGTTCAGCCAGAAAGACTCCTCCCTTCTCTAGACTGACTTTCAAAAAAAATCTATTTTCTCTTAATGTAAGATGGATGTTAGATGTCCCGGTATTAATATATTCATTTAGGGAAGAGAAAAGGAATAGATAACTACAAGCTGCATCAGCTGAATCACAATCATAAATCAGCACAGGGATGCCAAGCAAATCATACACAAATTTCCATGCGGCTGAGACGTAACGCTGTTGAGGTGCTGCTCTCAGTGAAATGAGCTAGAGCTGCTGCAGCAGTGGGTTGAAAAGACATTTGTGATTTTTGAATGACTACATTTTTTGTTGTTGTTGTTCGGTACGCGGGCCACTCACTGCTGTGGACTCTCCCGTTGCGATGCACAGGCTCCGGACGCGCAGGCTCAGCAGCCATGGCTCACGGGCCCAGCTGCTCTGCGGCATGTGGGATATTCCTGGATCAGGGCACGAACCCGTGTCCCCTGCATCGGCAGGTGGACTCCCAACCACTGCGCCACCAGGGAAACCCTGAATGCCCACATTTTTGATATAAGGAACTAGGAATGCATGGTCTGGTGATTTTGCATTCATTTTGACGATAGGATGGATTACTTGAAAGCAAGGTTTTTCTAGCAGAGACTGACTATTGATTGGCATTGGACACGTACATCTGGACAAATTTTGTCCACCAGGAAACTTGCTGTGATAGCATTAAGCAGGCAAGGAACTTTATCCAATGTAAATTTCCCCAGGAACCAATGCCTTGGAGTGAAGGAAGAAAATTTATGATGACTGAGGGTAAGTAGTTTGATCTTGCTCTCTGGAAGAAGAATCTATGAGCTTATTTCACTGTAGATTTTGGCTGCAAGCCAAAAAAAAACAAAACAAAAAAGCCGTACAAAAACATGGATGACTCTTTGTTCTCAGAAGTCACCATAATCATAACAACTTGTATTGGTCATAAAACTTATGTCTATCCTAGATGCATTGGCTGAATACGGCAAATGGCTGCAGCACTGATATTATTGTTGTCAACTTAGTTGCAATAAAGTCTAAATAGGCAGGTTAGGTTCACCAACCATGTCAACAAGCCATGACGTGCCACAGGCAAACTGATAGCAGCAAGTTACATTTCCTGTTCTGGTGCACAAGCATCTCACACTTCATTTCTCGTGCACGTGCCCTGTCAGGCACAGGGCAGGCATTTAGACCTGAATTGGAGACAGAACACAGCACATTTCACCCAGAAGAAGAGATTCCAACATGGGGTTCCCTGGCCTGCTGAGAGTTGTCATAGCCTCCGTCCGCCTTGGTAAAGCTGTGAAGGATGGCCACAAACAGACTCAGCTCCACTCAGCTCCCATGTTTGGGGGTAGGGCAGGTTATTTTTGTCTTGTGGTGTATAGGAGAGTTGAGTAATGGGTAGAGGAATTAGAAGTCTTAGTCTTGTGTTTGTTCCTTGCAGCCCTCGGTGCTCCACCAGGAGAATCAGCCTAATTCTTTCTCTCTGTCTGTCTCTCTCCATATATATTATATATATAATTTTTTTTCTTCTCCCCAGGATCCATCACAGCCCAGAAAGTAACTCAAGACCAGCCAGAAATTTCTATGCTGGAGAAGGAGGATGTAACCTTGGATTGTGTATATGAAGCTAGAAGTTACAGTTATTATTTATTCTGGTACAAACAACCACCAAGTGGGGAAATGGTTTTCCTTATTCATCAGGAGTCTTACAATGAGTGAATACAACAGAGGGTCGGTAGTTTTTGTACCTCCAGAAAACGGCCAGTTCCATCAGCCTTATCATCACAGCCTTGCAGCTTGGGGATTCAGCGGTGTATTTCTGTCCCCTGAGAGAGCACAGTGATGCAGTACCTGTGGGAACCCCACAGAAACCTCAGATCTCAACGTGTGGTGTCCCCCAGCTATGACAACTTAGTGAGATTCTCAGTAAGGACAGGAGAAGGCAGGGGCCGTGTCAGCTCGGATGGGGAGTTAGAAGTGGAAACCTCACTCTAAGGAAAATGCTATCTCTCTGGCTCAGAGAACATATGTAAAAGTGTCATTCATCAAAAGCATCTTTATCTTCAATTCTTCATCTTGAAGTAGATCATTTGCCAAAAAAATTTTAAAACTTTTTTATGGTGATTATATTAAAGCAAGCAATTTGGTTTAAAAAAATTCAGTAATATTTGGCCAAATCTGCACCCGAATTGTTAGACTTTTAGGTTCACTGCACAAATATTTATGCATTGCTGACTAAGTCTTCTCATTATGTTAGATCTGAAGTATCTATTAAATGGCACTTCTTGGACTCTCCCTGTCCCATTGTCTCATGCTGTGCCATGAATGACTTGGAATGATGTACATAGAATAAATGTCACCACAAGTCTTGACACCAAGGGGAAATGAAGCTCTTCAGTTTGCTGAGAACCAACCCCATTACCTGATCACATACTCTATATGCAATTACAAAATCTGCATGTTTAATGCAGATAAAATAGAATATCCAAAGAAGGAATACTAAAAACAAAACAGAACAACTCAAAAATTCTACTAGTCAGGAAAAACTCTGCTACAGAATCACATCTTATAGGATGTTTTCCATTCTGCATTTTTACCCAACAGTATATTGTGAAATAATTATTTGCACAACATTATTTACAGATCAAAATCAGACATTCTAATGGCGATATTCCAATGTATGATTTTTTTTAAGAAGATGTTGGGGGTAGGAGTTTATTAATTAATTTATTTATTTTTGCTGTGTTGGGTCTTAGTTTCTGTGCGAGGGCTTTCTCTTGTTGCGGCGAGCGGGGGCCACTCTTCATCGCGGTGCGCGGGCCTCTCTCTATCGCGGCCTCTCCTGTTGCGGAGCACAGGCTCCAGATGCGCAGGCTCAGTAGTTGTGGCTCACGGGCCTAGTTGCTCCGTGGCATGTGGGATCCTCCCAGACCACGGCTCGAACCCGTGTCCACTGCATTAGCAGGCAGATTCTGAACCACTGCGCCACCAGGTAAGCCCCCAATGTATGATTTTATAATACTTTTTGGCAAATTCTGTCTTACTAGCTTTTTAAATTGTTTTTCTCACAGTAACAAATAATGCTGGAATGAACACACAGGTATTTGATGACTTCCTTGATAATTCCCAGGAGGTGAATAGGAATTTACCTTTAATCTTTCTGGTATGGGCTCCCCGATCATTTCTGTGACCCTGGAATATAGCACATTTTCACTCTACAACTACTAAACACTCATATTTTGCCTGTTACAGAAAATTCTCTTACATGAAGGCTTTGCTTTACAGTTTAGCTCCTAATGACTCCAGATGGCCTCAATTTCAGGCAATTCTGTACCACATACGTAGCTGTAATATAACATCTAAAAGAGTAATGTCTCTGTGCTATTGTGTGGTGGTATTAGGTGGCAATTAACCTGGTGGATATGTTTTCATCTGGAATTCCAAAAAGAAAGATATTCTTCCTTATGTAAGGATTTTCTATCCCTAGTGTACAAAAAAACAATGATCCCAATACAGAACAACTTTCCAGAAAAGAAAGCATAAGTGTGTGTGTGTGTCGGGGAGAGGGAGGGAGGGAAGGAGAGAGAGAGAGAGAGAGAGAAAGAGAGAGAGAAAGAGAGTGATAGAAACAAGATAGACTTATGTAGCCAAGTCATGAAGTAATTAACTAAACAGTTAAATTTCGTAAAATGTATTGGAAGTAAGTAAAGTGTTTCAGAGACAACGTTTTTTTTGTTTGTTTGTTGTTTTGCGGTACGCGGGCCTCTCACTGCTGAGGCCTCTCCCATTGCAGAGCACAGGCTCTGGACGCGCAGGCCCAGCGGCCATGGCTCACGGGCCCAGCCGCTCCACGGCATGTGGGGTCTTCCCGGACCGGGGCACGAACCCGTGTCCCCTGCATCGGCAGGCGGACTCTCAACCACTGCGCCACCAGGGAAGCCTCAGAGACAACTTTTAATGAAGAAAATAGATGTAAGTAGTTTACAAGGGAATAAATCAAAGATTTGAAGCAGGAAACATGTATCTTAGAATCCGGTGCAGGAAGCGGTATTGGTGAGAGATACTCAAAGGAGGATTCCCAAAATTTAGCAAAAATTAAAAAAAACACCAGGCCTAAAATAATCAATGACCTATCTTGTTTAACAATTATTTCAATCTATTTGTACTTTTAAAGTCTGAGAAATCTTCTAAAATGTTTTGGATAACATGCATACCACCTCAAACTGGAGCCGTTGTAAAATCACGGTCACTAGTCTCTACTTGATCCCTAACATTCCCCAAATCATATCCCGTCTCCTTAATCAGTGAGCTGTCTAATCATAATCGCCTTTTTAAATTTTCTTGATTGTCACATAACTCTAATTTTTCTAATATCTACATCAGATTATTTTGCCAATAAATAAATAAATGCCATCTGGGAAGGAATGCGTTAACAGTGTGCCTGTAACTTGTTTTCTACTTCCTCTGAGGTCACCTGAGGCCTTTGGGGTTTCCTGAGCTGAGCTCTTTGTGGACACAGTAATCTCATTTATACTTGAAAAGTAAAGAGGAGTTTTTAGGAGTTGTTCTGTACTAAGTTCTTATCCAGAATGACCTTAGCAGGACATCCAGGGTATTTCTAGATGATTCATTGCAAATAAACTAGAATTTATGGACATGGGATATATCTGATTGAAAAATGGCAGTCAACTAATGTTGGATCTCTGGTCCGTGATTAGAAAAACCTAAAAGACCCCAAACCTCAATGACTTCCCTGCTGCAACCTGTGTTGCTATAGTTGAGACTTGTCATACTGAACCCCAAATCTGTCCTGGTGTTAAAAAAAGGGACTTTGTGAAGCTTCATTTGAACAATTCATGAGCTCCCAGAGACTGAAGCTGGGTCTGCTGCTCTTTCTTGCTTGTAGTTTTGCTCTTCAGAAGCCCTGTTTTATCCCCTTCTGGTCACTACCATCCTTCCAAGGATACCACAGTCCCATAGATAGATTGGTTTTGCCCATTTTTGAACATTATACAACTAAAATAATATGGTTTGGATTTTTTTCTATCTGGATTCTTTTCTTAATATCATATTTCTAAGAGTCCTCCATGTTGTATAGAGTTTAGTTTGTTTATTCTCATTGCTGTATGAACATACCAGAATTTATTTAGCTACCTGCTTAAATGGTTCTTTGGATTTTTCCTGCCTTTGGCTGTTATCAATAGTGTTATTATGAATATTCTTATACATGTTCTTTGGTGAACATATTTACACACTGCTATTGGGCATATATATTAGAATTTCTGGATTAAAGGGTATATATATATCTGGCTTTAATTCCTCCACTAGCTAAGCCCTCAGAGAGTACTAATAACCTCTGTGTTGTAAATCAACCAAAATTTCCAAACCTCATCATTGCTGACCTCTCAGAAACTTTAGACACGTGAGTTGTGACCATTTACTCTTGCTTCAAATCCTCTCTTCCTCAGAGAAAGTTTCTCTCTTTCTTAGAGAAACAGCTGCTTCTCTGACAAAACACTCGCTGAGGTTTGTACTTCTTGGGCTCTTTCCTCTCTCACTCCTGCACACACCTTCATCTCCCTTCCAGTCATTAACTATTGCATGCCTTCAAGGTTTAGCTCTAGACTATGTCCTCTCTTTGTGTTATTCTCTCTCTCTCTGACATTTTACTCATGTCTACATGACTCTGTGTCATACCTCATCATCTACTTTCTCTAGCTTTTCACTCAATTTAACAAGTGTGAGCCACCTTTCTGTCACATATACACAGAGATAAAAATAACAGAGTAATCAGCATTCTGGCCATAAGTAAAGTGAGAGAAATTGTCATTGCAGCCTAGTGTGACCCTCTAAGTCCTCCAAACTCCAGGGGATTCATTTCAAACTCTCCGAGCCAATCTTCTGAATCTCCTCTAACTTGGCTTGAGGAAGATTGAGGAAGACACACCATCACAGCTTCACTTCTGTTTGCTCTAACTCTTCAGTGAATTATCAGTTTTCTCATATATCATTACTCTGCATAATAGGCTAAGGAAAGTTGAACAAATGCACTTCATATATGTTTTGGAAGTGTAGCCAAGCATGTATTGTGGACTCTCTCCATGGGTTCTCATGTACTGAAGCCTCTCTTCCATGTGCAAGACAAAAGGAAATGTTGCAATTAATATGTTTTTATAATCTACATCTATATCTATACTTATGTATAGACTTCTAAAATTCCTGTTATGCCTATAACTGTGAGTTCCATACAGTCAGGAAACATGTATGTATTGTACATTACACAGTACATGGCACATAGTGGTTGCACATTAAATATTGGCTAACTGAAGAATGAATTAATTGATAGTATCAACAGATACAGAGCTTCTACCCTTTGGATGCTGTTAGATAATTGTGGATCAATTAGTTCTTGTATTCGTCCAATTCTCATCACCATAAGAATACTTCTATTTCCATGTACCATAAATCCCCTTTCTGTTTGTACAGATTTTTGTCATATGGTACTATTTTCAGGTTTGCAATTAGATGGTCTCCCTCTTGTTGGCGTAGACAGAGCCATCTTCAGCACCTGAGTGAGTCTATAGGAAGATGTATATCTAATTCATTTTCTTGTGGACTTGGAAGTCCCTCTTATCGGTGATTCTTCCAGTTTCACCTGGTGATGACGTATTCCTGTATTATCTCTTCTGCTTTCTTCTCTAGAGCTTTTATCTTAGAATTTCAGCCTCAAATATTTATTTCCTGTGGCTAGAGATATGAGTCCTATAAAGCTAAGGGTGGTAGTGGGCAGAGAGTTGGGGAGTGGTCCAGGCCACAAGAAAATCACAGTTAACTTAGTTCTCTTTGAGTCTCAATACTTTTCCTTTCCATCCTAATTCCTAGGGCTCAAGGAAATGACCTTTTTATAACAGGTGTTCTCCATACACTAGATGTTGCCCATGAGTACAATTGGATGGTGTTAAACTATCTGTTTCTATTTATCTTTACCATTGCCATCACTTGTTCTGCTTCTTTGTATATTTTTAATTTCAAGTCTAATGACCTAGTTTTGGGGTAGATATTCCTACCATTGGGAGTCCTAGCCTGAGGCAAGAAAAATGTCTTGTCTGTTTTTCTAATTTCCTGATTCTGGTTCCAAGGGCTGAATTATTTCAATCAAGAATCCTTTTAAGTTCCTGGATTCTCAACCCTTAAGAAAACTTTTAGAAAGTATTATCCTCAATTGTAATATTGGTATTTAAAAAGTTCTCCTATGAGAGCAAAAATCAGGACTCTGCCTCTGGCACAGTAGAAAGAAGAATCACTACATCCTTGGGGAAATGAGCTATTTGACCTTGGAATGGTGACTGTGAAAAAAGGTAGATGGAAGCATGTAATTTTAGCAAAAAGTAATAACAGAAAGAGGGAATTCTCTTTCTTGTGACAATTTGTAGAGAATATTCTCTTTTTCAAGAAACACTTGCTCAATTATAGGAAAGAAGTTCTAGAAAAGGAAGAGACTCTCACTTTAGTTCACTTTGATGACTTAAATATTAATAGGCATTTTTTTTCTCAGAGAATTTTAAAGTTTAAAAGAATGTGAAGGGCTTCCCTGGTGGCGCAGTGGTTGAGAGTCCGCCTGCCGATGCAGGGGACACGGGTTCGTGCCCCGGTCCGGGAAGATCCCACATGCCGCGGTGCGGCTGGGCCCGTGAGCCATGACTGCTGAGCCTGCACGTCCGGAGCCTGTGCTCCGCAATGGGAGAGACCACAACAGTGAGAGGCCCGCGTACCGCAAAAAAAAAAATTAAATAAATAAATAAAAGAATGTGAATTTTAGGAAAGATTACAGTTATCCTTGATCATAAGATACATGTAACCATTTTCCAAATCTATACTAGAAAACATTGCCCTGTAATACATTATAGATGATTTCAGAGGCTGATATGTTGATAAGGGTTTGGGTTTGTACTATAGTTTTAACTTTACTTTTTTTTTTTTTTTTTTTTTTGCGGTACGCGGGCCTCTCACTGTTGTGGCCTCTCCCGTTGCGGAGCACAGGCTCCGGACGCGCAGGCTCAGCGGCCATGGCTCACGGGCCCAGCCGCTCCGCGGCATATGGGATCCTCCCAGACCGGGGCACGAACCCGTATCCCCTGCATCAGCAGGCGGACTCTCAACCACTGCGCCACCAGGGAGGCCCTAACTTTACTTTTAATTTAGAGAAATCACAGTAAATATAAAAAGGGAAGCTCACAGGCTCAAAGCATAAAAGTTTTTTTCAGTCTTCTATGAGAAGTGCTCAAGCTACATTTTGGTTATGTTGCCTTGAACTAGTTACTTGATAACAGCAAATAGGTAAAGCTTAAGACAAAGATGATAACAGATTCCTCTTTTCTAAGAAAGATCTTCTTAAAAATATACATTATAAAAATCAACTCAAAATGGATCATAGAGTTAAATGTAAAATATAAACTATGAAACTTGAAAAAAAAATAAGAGAAAATCTTCAGGCCTGGGGCTAAGTAAATCTTAGATTTGACACCAAAAGCATGATACACACACACACACACACACACACACACACACACCTAACTGAATCAAATTTAAAAACTTTTCCTCTACAAAAGACCCTGTTAAGAATATGAAAAGATAAGCTACAGACTGGGGGTAAATATTTACAAACCATGTATCTGACATAGTACTTCTATCTAGAATATATAAAGAACTCTAAAAGCTAAATGGTATAGAAAACAAACAACCAATTAGAAAAATGGGTGAAAGACTCAGATTGATATTTCACCAAAGAGGATATACAGACTGCAAATCATCACATGAAAAGATGTTCAATCTCATTAGTCATCAGAGAAATGCAAATTAAAACCACAATGAAATATCACTATACAACTACCAGTGGGGCTAAAATAAAAAATAGTGACAACACCAAATTCTGGCAAACATGTGGGGAAAACTGGGTCACTCATAAATTGCTGATGGGAATATACAATGATACAGGCACTCTGGAAAATAGCTTGGCAATTTTTTATAAAACTAAACATGCAATGTATACTTGGACTCTTATCCTAGATAAATAAAAGATTTTATTTACATAAAAATCTGTACCTGAATATTCATAACAGCTTTATTCATAGCAGCCAAAATATGGAAACCTGATGTCCCTTAGTAGGTGACTGATTAAACAAACTGTGGCACATCCCTACCATGGAATACTACTCAGAAATAAAAAGAAACAAACAGGTTGGATACACACTATTACCTGGACAAATCTCATGTTTTTACTACTCATTGTGAGTGAAAAAAATCTCAATGCTTACTTCTATATAATTCCATTTATATAACATTATTAAAATAACAAAATCGTAGGGATGAAGAACAGGTTAGTGATTGTCAGGGGTTAATGACTAGGGAAGGAGTGGGTGTGGCTACAAAGGGGTGGCGTGAGGAAGCCTTGTGGTTATGAAACAGTTGTGCATCTTGATTGTGGCAGTGAACCTATACATGCGATATACATGAATGCATGAATCTGTACATGTGTAAAATTGCATAGAACTACACGCACACACAAATGGCTGCATGTAAACTGTGGAAATCTACTAAGCCCTGTGTGTTGTACCAATGTTAATTTCCTGGTTTAGGGACCCCTGGAGGACTCAGGGTGAAGAGTACACAGAGCCTCCCTGTACATTTTTGGAAGCTTCCATGAATCTATAATTATTTCAAATTAAAAATGTTTTTTAAAATTACAAACAAATTTCCTAAAAATTACAACTGTAAATCATCTCCTTGGTTTCATTACACATCACACATTCAGCTTCTGGGTTCTTTTAGAGTCTATCCTACAAAGAGCTCCTGCATTAATCTTGCAGTTATCTTTTTCACGTTCTTTCTGAGACACACATTCAGAAACATAGAAAAACAGCCTTTTAAATATGATTTGTAAGAGTCAGAGTTTGCTAAGTGTGACTAGAATAAATCAAATCAAATGATGAGAAAATGGATACAAGTTAGTTTAATGACTTTTAGATCACTGAGAAATTATCAGATTTTCAAAGAAAAAGTCAAAGAACAACAAACCCTTTACCTACACTGTTAGTGCAATAAATTCTGTGCAGCTTATTCTTTTCTAGTCCCTGAGTGGGTGAGGGATGAAGTGACATCAAAGCAGTGCATCTGAGAGTTGATGTTCTTTTTCTGGGTGGTAGTTAATGGGGGTAGAGTGTGCTCTTTGGACAAGTCTGAGGAGAGCTTATATAAATGGTGGTCAACTCTGCAACATCAACACATGTTCAATGACAAAACCCAATGGAGTGTCATAGAACCAAACAAATTAAACAATACTAGTTTTGCTATACGTATCTTCCTGTTCCCCACTCCGCCCTGTGATGTTCTGATCTCTCCAGGGTCTAGAATGGAGAGCTCGTCTTTCCCTCTGCCATGCTCTTCCCTCCTTTCCTCCTAAGATCTATCAAGTTCGTCACCCTGAGTTTTAGTTACACTTGGTCCCTGTAGCCAGGCGTAAAATTATTTGAAACAATGGATTTCTTAACTTATGTTCCCAATTCTCTGTCAAAGAGGTCTCCAGACATATCCACAGCTATTCTATCTCCCCGCTTTTTTCAGCACTCTAGTCCTTTTAAGGTCTCACCTGCTGAGATTCTTGTGTACCATAAAGAGAAACACAATCTATTACACCTATGCTTGGGTTCAACTTTTATAACCTCTGGTAGCAGTTTAGCTTTAAAGGCCAAACAAGGAACAATGAAACGATTCAAATTGCAGGCAGAGAAGCCTTCTCTGATGATCGCTTTAAACCTCATATGCACTATGCCCACCAATATAAAAAGTGTCCTCCCCTCAATTTTTGTCTTTGTAGGGGGCATGGAGTGAGTCCTGTGAGATGTTTGTGTTTGTGACCACCAGGTGGCAGTGGTTCCATTCCTCTCATTCCTCCAGGGCCTTAACCGTCAAAAGCATGACAGCTACTAGAGGATTTGCTCTTGATTGGCTGAGCCACCAACAAAAAGGCTATCTCGTGCATTAGAGAAGGAGAACTAAGACACAGGAGCAGCTCCTCAGGGGAGAAGATTTGGAATCATTAAAATTGTATCAAGGGTGTGATATCAGGATGGAGAACATGCTGGAATGTGCATTCATAGTCTTGTGGCTTCAGCTTGGCTGTAAGTTGGAGGTTAAGAGATGAGAACCATAAGGGCACATTTATCCAAAGCTGGAGAGAAGAGAGAGAGGGGTTTAGTCTCAGCTCATCCCAGGTTTCTTGTTGGAATTTTTCAAAACTGCTGAACTGAAAGGTTTGTTTCATTTCTGATTTTGTTTTCCTGAACAGGGTTGAGGGGAGAAGACCAGGTGGAGCAGAGTCCTCAGACCCTGAAAATCCAGGAGGGAGACAGTCTCATCCTCAACTGCAGCTACACGGTCAGCAGTTTTCAAGGGCTACTGTGGTATAGACAGGATCCTGGGAAGGGACCCGAACTTCTCTTCCTTCTTTACTCAGTTGGGGATGAAAAGCAGAAAGAAAGACTAAAAGCCACCTTGTTAAAGAAGAGAAGTTCCCTGCACATCGCAGACCCTAAACCTGAAGACTCAGCCACTTACCTCTGTGCTGTGGAGACACAGTGCTCCCCAGGCACCTGCAGCCTGTACACAAACCCTGCAGCTGGGGCTCTGGAATCGGGACATCTTTTTTGTTTTCCCTCCTCGAAGAAGTAGTTACTTAGCACCCAGAACCTCTTTCCAAATGGTCCTATGGAGAATGAAACATAGCCAGACAGCAGAGATTACTGTTCATTCTGTCCAGGATCCTGAGTGATACTGGTATTCAACCTTTTCTTTCATTAAAATGTTTAGGTCAGATTTTGGTATCAAGATTATAATAGTTCATTAGATAAGTTGCAATTTATGGATACTTTTCTATCTATAGAAGAATTTGTGCAGGGTTTTTAATAATTTTTTTTTAATTTTCACAAAGTTCACTAGTGAGCCATCTAAGCATAGAGTTTCACCTATGGGAGAAACTTAATAATCCTTCAATTATGGATTCAGTTACTTTAACAGGTAAGGGGTTCTTTATATATTTGGTATTTTTCTTGTGAAAGTTGGTCAATTTTGTTTTTTCTCCTCATAATTTATTATCTGCTACCTTTACTTTCTTTTATTTGTCTTGCTACTTTTTCTAGTTCTTTGAGTTGCAAGTTTGACAATTGATTCTCAACATTTCTTCTTTCCTAACAAATATAATTTAAATCCATAAATTTGCCTCTAATTACAAATATTCCTTGACTTCCAGTGGGGTTACGTCACAATAAACCCATCATTAGTTGAAAATATCTTAAGTCAAAAGTGCATTTAATACATCTAAACTCCGGACAGCATAGCTTAGCTTAGCTTACCTTGAACGTGCTCAAACACTTATATTAGCCTACAGTTGGGCAAGATTATCTAACACAAAGCCTATTTTATAATATGGTGCTGACTATCTCATGTAATTTATTGAATACTGTACTGAAAACAAAAAGCAGAGTGGTTGTCTGGGTTCAGAATGGTTTTTTTTTTTTTAACATCTTTATTGGAGTATAATTGCTTTACAGTAGTGTGTTAGTTTCTGCTTTATAACAAAGTGAATCAGTTATACATATACATATGTCCCCATATCTCTTCCCTCTTGCATCTCCCTCCTTCCCACCCTCCCTATCCCACCCCTCTAGGTGGTTACAAAGCACCGAGCTCATCTCCCTATGCTATGCGGCTGCTTCCCGCTAGCTATCTATTTTACGTTTGGTAGTAGTGTGATGGTCGTTTACCCTTGTGATCCAGTGACTGGCTGGGAGCTGTCCAGCATCAAAAGAGAGCATCATACTAGCCCAGGAAAAGATCAAAATTCAAAATTTGAAGTGTGGTTTCTACTTAATGCATATCACTTTCATACCATCATAAAGTCAGAAAACCGTAAGTCAGGGACCTTCTGTACTGCTTTTGCTGTATCCCACATGTTTTGATATGTCATATATTCATTATTATTCAACTAAAATGTTTGGTAATTTCCATTTGAAGTGGGGATTTTATGTCCCATGATGATATTTCCAGGGATGTAAGAATGGCCAAATCCTGCCCTGCTCACCACTGGGAAGATTCCTGAGGATGCTATATGTATTAGCTTAATACAAATGGAAAGTGAAGAAGGACTTTCAGCTGAACCAGAACCTGATTACCTCTAAAGCAGCAAAGGTGGGTTGAAGTTCAGTCTAAATGGAGTTTCCTACTTCCTTCTGAATCCAGAAACGCAAGCTCAGAATTCCTATAAGGATGAGTAGGAGAGATAGGCCACGCCTCAGACTGGCCAAGAGTTGACTTGATTTTCAAGCATCTGAGCTGAAATAGAAAGAGAAAGAGGTAGCCAATCACAGGGTACTAAATTAGCGCTCCTTAGATTTGCTTATTATCACAGGTAGGCAAAGACTTAAAATGCAAGAGATATAAGCAGAGTGAGTGGAGTCTCGAGTCCTACATTTTAAGTTAGACTAAGGACTAATTTCCTACTCATAAATGGACTGCGAACAACAGAATCAGCCCTCCTCACCCTTCCTGTGTCGGGAGGGGAAGAGGCAAGGTCTACGAAGAAGGGAAGCAGAAGTGGAAATTTCCTGATTTAGGGAAAGAAAGTTATTCTTTTATCCACACCATCTGGTTTTGTTTAATTTTAATCTTTTGGGTTTACAGCTTTAAAGTCTGCCCAATGTGTTCAGGGAAAGAGATCAGAGAATTATCATGGGATCCTTGTTTCCACCTGCCCTTATTTTGTCATTCTCATCATTACCACAATCATCTTTATTATCATTTATGGAACATTTACCATATGCCAAGTCCATTGCTAAGCACTTTACATACTCATTTTATAATCTAAAAACCACAAAGTAATATTAACCCATCCTCAGGTGAGGAAACTGAGGCTTAAGAATGTTTAAAGATAAAGGGATTTCTGAGATAAAGTAAATGCTGCAGGCAATATAAGATGAGATTAAAAAATAAAAACTCCAGAGTTAACCAATTGGACACTATTTCTCAAATTTTACTGTACATTTAAGAATCACATGAAGAAAAAATACATCTTATTCTGATCAATAGATTCTGATTCAATAGGTCTGGCGTGAGTTTTGGGGGTTTACTTTTTAGTGAGTTACTTGATGATTTTGGTTCAAGTGGCTGGGAGATTTTGCTTTGAAAAACACTATAAATGGAAGACTGCTGAATTTCAGGAGGATGGATGATATGGAAATGTATGTGTTGTGTATTCACTTAGATGTTAGGTGGTTAGAGAACCTCAGAACCCACCTGGGGACACCTAATGCATGTAACACCTTATTCTGATTAAACCATATTCTATTTTGATTAGTAAAAAAAAAATCTCTTTTTTAATGATAAACAAGGTAATGACTTTTGTTTTCAGCAACAGCAAAAAGAAATTTATCCATGGTTTAATGAATGGTGAGATTTGGTATAAAACTGATGTAAGTGCAAGTTTTTGTCACGTTAATGAGCTAGGCCAGCTGTTAGTGAAATGCCTTTTGTAACTGCGGATACTCAAACGTGAAATGGAGAAAGTCTTCATTCTATGACAAGGGCTCTTGTTATGATGATGGATGCTGTTGGATCAAAGATTTTTGTAAGTGTTCGTTGTTTATTTTTTTATTCTTTATTTTTAATTAAAAGACAAAACCTCGGGCTTCCTTGGTGGCGCAGTGGTTGAGAGTCCGCCTGCCAAAGTAGGGGACATGGGTTCGCGCCCCGGTCCGGGAGGATCCCACGTGCCGCGGAGCGGCTGAGCCCGTGAGCCATGGCTGCTGGGCCTGCGCGTCCGGAGCCTGTGCTCCACGATGGGAGAGGCCACAACAGTGAGAGGCCCACGTACCGCAAAAAAAAAAAAAAAAAAAAAAAAAGACAAAACCTCTCTATATGTTAAAGGCCATGAGTCAGTTATTTCTTAATATTTCCTCCTCTGTCCTAAAGTTTAAATATATTATACTTCATAATTTTAATTAATCTTTTTACTCTTTCTGGATTCTTTACAACATTTAAAATTCATATTGAAGAAAGCAATTTACAACACTGATAAAATTTTGTTTATTGCAAAATATAGCACAATAATTATCTAACCTCTGCCTTCATAGTTCTCCTAATAATTTCCAGGAGAGACCACACTGATGACTTATAATTGTTTTATGACCATGTTTAATCTTTTGCCATATCCTCACAGCCAGCCTTTCCTTTTCCTGTATCTGTGGTGATTTGGTTGGTGCAGGGCTTATTATTGAATTTTGTTCCTCAAGCTCATCTAATTGGTAAATATTAATTGATATTACTAATATTATTGGAATATATTTAATTATAATATATATTTATAAATTACACAATATAAAATTATTGGACTATATATGTATATATTTTTATTTTGTCTTAAGAATTGGAAACTTTATTTAGAATCACTTATAGAATCAGAGATTTTTTTTCCATTTAGATGAATAAGATGTACTCTGGAGCATTTTTCATCGTCACAAATTTGGCAGCTGGGACCCAGAACTAGGGACCAAGAGGCATTAAGCATTCACCATTTTCCATTAAGAACAACTCACAGCCAGGCACTCTAGGATTTATGAAGAAGCAGCTTCAACCCTGCAACCCCTGATCTTCACTTCTTTAGCTGATGTGAGGGATGGAGCAGTCAGGAGAAGAGTATCATCAGAATGTTCCACTTTCCCCATGAGCCACTTCAGACATCAATATCCTAAAATACTTGCTTTTAAAGACAGAGATCATGGGAGTAAAAAGGAAAATTGCATGGCATTCCGTCTTTGGATATCTGTTTCTGGAGCAGATTTTGATCTATTTTTGCATCTACTTAAGCAGAAGATGAGGAAATCAGAGAAGGATGGTACAGTGAAGGGGGGCAGCAGTTGGGGCTGCCTGGGTGTCTCCATGAGGCACGGTGAGGAGGAGTGAGTGCTGTGTCCCACAAGTGCCACCTCTGAAGGCAGCAGGCCTGAATCATCAGCCAGTGCTCCACAAGGAAAAGGGGAGACAAGAGGCCATGGGGAGTGCTTCCTGAATGGGATCTGACAGGGGGGGAGGATCCTGCCTTGAGGAGGCTCCTGAGGGTCCCCGACTGCTCTCTCACAGGGATGCTCGCACATCGAGGCCATCAGCGGTTGGGCAGGAAAGCAGTGACACCCAAAGGTGCACACCAGTTAAATAAGAAAGTGTCTGCCATTTAAAAAAAAATTCTTCTTAATTTTTGTTTCTTCCCTAACCTCAAGGGAATTAGAACCAAAGAAAAAAGGCAGAGGAAGAGAACAGAGCAAGCCATGCTGACCTTACTGCAGCCAGGAGTCAAGCC
Source organism: Hyperoodon ampullatus (assembly GCF_949752795.1). Taxonomy (NCBI): domain Eukaryota; kingdom Metazoa; phylum Chordata; class Mammalia; order Artiodactyla; family Ziphiidae; genus Hyperoodon; species Hyperoodon ampullatus. The sequence goes on from NC_136916.1 coordinate 104,937,296, forward strand.
TCAGGTTCAAAGAGCAGAAGAGAGAAATGAAGATGGAAGTTTTAACCAGGGCTGCACTGAGATTTACTTAATACATGAAAGTGGCCCAGAGGTCTTGTGGTTTTCTTTCCAAGATGTCTTTAGGGGATAAGGTTCAATGTTCCTCCAAGGACCCATCGATACTTATGCCTCCTTGCTTTACTCAGATACTCTCTCCTCTCCCCCTTGCTCCACTTAGAAAATGCTTATTTTGCCTCAGGTAGGCTCACTTGTATTATTTCAGTGTATCATCTCCTAAATCTGTAGCTGATGCTTGTCCTTTGATTTGCCTATAGGACTAAAACTTTTGAAATAAAATGGGAAGCAAGGCAGCTTTATTTTTTTCCCAGCAGTACATCCTTTCCTTGAAGTGATGAGCTGAGAATCACCCATCTGCCTGAATGAAGGAAAGATCATGTGGTTTTAAAAATGAAAAAAAGCAAAAACTCTGTAAATACTGCAATTGTCTTGTTACACACAGTGATCATTCTAAAAACTTAAATGACCTAAACTGTCCTATCTGTAACATGAGATGCACATCTAAGCTGTTCTCTTCCATTATCTGTACAGTAACTTTACAAAAGCTGGTAGGTGGACTTGCCTGGGATCTGGTGATGGCATTCATGTGTTTAGTCGCAAGAGGGGCCTGCTGTATCTCTGTCAGTAACGTCCCTGATCAGATGGGGAAAGAGTAGTTAGCTCACATGCAATATTGAAGTCATGTGGAAATTATGACAAATGATATATTTTATTCTCTTTGTTATAAGCAGAATAGTCTGGGCACAGCTTCCAAACGTTCGATGATTCCTGGCCTTGTCCCAATCCATTATGGAAGGTTTTCTTTCTACTTAAAGTGGGATGACACACAAAGAGGAAGACAGGAAGTGGCTGTGCAGCTTTCCAGCTTAATTGATCCATTTTTGTCAATTTTTTGTAGGAACAAAGAAAAGTATAATTTTTTTTCCAATGGGAAGAGAATTATTTTTCCTCAATCTCTTTTAGCTCTCTTAAACTTGTGAAGATAACAAGAAAACGTTTTCAAGTCTACTCCCCCTTCTTTCTTACAGTGCCTTTTCTTCTTTCCCTCCTTTCTCTCCTCCTGGCCAGTCCACTCTGTGTTGGGACCACTAGGCACACGCAGAGAATGGGGAAAGACCAGATATGAACAGGGTTTGTGAAGTGTAAGGATGAGTGCCAGGTCTACTGTTTCCTTTATACCAAGACATGCCGTCTATAAATGCCCTCCTAGTAACACACGATCCCTAGAAACATTTTAGGAGACCAGAGAATCGGGCAACTTGGCTTCTAGGTTAGGGTCTGACCTTAACCTTCTCAATCACTTTGAGCACATCACCCTCTGTATCTGAGTCTCATTTACTCTTTCTTGTCATTTTTTTTAAGTATTTCTTTTTTATATTTTTTATAAATTTATTTATTTAATTTATTTATTTTTGGCTATGTTGGGTGTTCATTGCTGCAGCACGGGCTTGCTCTAGCTGCGGAGAGCAGGAGCTACTCTTCGTTGCAGTGCGCGGGCTTCTCATTGCGGTGGCTTCTCTTGTGGAGCATGGGCTGTAGGCGCCTGGGCTTCCGTAGTTGCAGCACATGGGCTCAGCAGTTGTGGCTCACGGGCTCTAGAGCGCAGGCTCAGTAGTTGTGGTGCATGGGCTTAGTTGCTCCATGGCATGTGGGATTTTCCCAGACAAGGGCTTGAACCCGTGTCCTCTGGATTGGCAGGCAGATTCTTAACCACTGCACCACCAGGGAAGCCCCATCTTTCTTGTCATTTACGGAGACTTTCCCCCTGCTCTTAAGGCTGTATAAGACTTGGTGTTCTTCCTGAACGTAAAAAAAAATGCTCTGACCTCCTCAGAGCATCAGCTCACCAATAAGATCTTTTCTTTCTCTGGGGTTGCGAAAAAGCAATAAGAAAAGGGTTCTGGGTGGATCCTGGCCTTGAGGTTTTTATTTTCCTCTTTCAGAATCAGCCCCTTAGAGTTTAAAACTTAGAAGTGCTCTCGAGGGAACCCCTGGGCTGAGAGTGGATGCCTGTTTTATATTTTTACCCTAGTTCTAGGGACATGACTAAGCCTGCGGAGGATGTATCAATATCAATGAAGGAGCTACTATCTCCATTGGCTAACTCCAGGCCTGGGGATTCCCTGGGTTGACAGCTGTCAAGCGAAGGGCTGGGCTGCAGCAATACAGCTGATATGTCTGTTCTGTTACCACCCCCAGCCCAGGTTCAGACACAGGGGCTGAGTTAGGGGCCCTGGATTCTAGTGTCTGCTTGAAGTATGAGGCTGGTGATGGAGTGACTGTGCTGCTGAACCTGAGTGAGTGTTCTGAGCTTAAGAAAGGATGGTGTCTGAAACCAAAGTATTGGAAAGGGGACTTGGTGCCTCCGTTTGTCCTGCTGTCCTTCACTCAAGATGCTTACAGCAAGAGTTCAGATAACACCTATATACTTTATGAGGAAGTCACATCCTCAGTGTGAGGGGCTTCATTGTACCCAGGCTATTAGTTTGCTAGGGCTGTCATCACAAGTGCCATGGACTAGGTGACTTAACCAACAGAAATGTACAGTATTGCTTCACAGTTCTGGAGGTTAGAAATCTGAAATCAAGGTGTTGGCAGGATTGATTTATTCTGAGGGCTGTGAGGGAAGAATTGTTCCAGGTTCCTTTCCTTGGCTTGTGGAAGGCCATCTTCTCTGTGTATCTCTTCACATCATCTTCCCACTATGCATGTCTCTGTGTCAAAATTTCCCCATTTATAATAACACCAGACATATCAGATTAGGGATCATCCTAATGACCTCATTTTAACTTGATTGCCTCTATTAAGACCCCATCTCCAAATAAGGTCATTTTCTGAGGTAATGAGGGTTAGCACTTCAACACTTGAACGTGAAGGGGACAGAATTCAACCCATAAGTCTCAGTGATCACAGAAGAGTTTTCCCTGCTATAAAGATTTTCTTATATTCATTGAGCCTAAGGGAAAATGGGAGAAAGCAATGGAGTTCTGCCTCTTGAGCAGTGAGTCTAGATAATTCTAGTGATATTCTGCTCTTTCTGTAGGATGGAAATGAGAGAAAATTGAAATAGGGGATGAGAGTCAGAGAGGAAAGTTCTAGAGACACTGTATCTTGATCTTGAAAATCTGCCTTGAGGGTCTGGAGACAATTATATAATTCCCTCTCTTGCTTAGGGATTTTGCATAATGTTAAGACCACACAGCCCAAGTCCCTGGATAGTGCTGAAGGAGAAGAAGTGAACACACCCTGTTCCCACTCCACCATTGGAGGAAATGAGTACAACATCTGGTATTGACCATGGTATAACCAGGGCCCACAGGATCTGATTTGAGTTTAAAGAACTATAAACTGGCTTCACTGCCCCTCCCTGTGGACAGAAAGTCCAGTACCCTATCCTGCACTGGGTCACCCTGGAAGGTACCATTGTGCATTATTACACTGTGAGAGACACACAGTGGGGCAGACTTGGCCACACCTGTGTCCCTGATGGGGAAGGGAAGATAACTTCTATTTAAAGAGGACATTACACAGAAAGTGTGAGCTTGATGGAAGAAGGTGGAAAACAAAATAAGAAGAAGGAAATGGAAAAAAATTAAGGAAAATGTACATGAAAATTACTGGGGCAGGAAGAAGGAGGACCCTGAATATGTGTCCTTTCTCCAATCTGATATTCTCATTCTTGCTGAAAGTCCAGTGTGAACATCATAAGGTGAACATTATTCCTCTGAGAAATGTCTGGATTCTCTCCGTTTTTTCAACTGCAGCACATGCATTTGAGAAATAAATAAATCTTGAAAGTTTGCTAGAAAGAGACAATTATATTAATATTTCTCATTTCATTTTGTTTCCTTAGTTTTCTTTTTGGCCATTAAGCTCTCTATTTGTTATGATTAAACAAGTTATAAATTAATATTTAATTATTTAAAATAGTAAACAGTTTTAAGCATATAGAATAAAAAGTGATACTACCTAGATTTGTCCCTGGTAAGTTCTCAATTACTGATAAAGGTTTAGTGAGTGCATTTCAACTGTTTCATTTACATACACACCCATAATAAACACACTTTTTAAAAATACAAATGGAGGCACACTTATATGCAAAGTATTGTGATTTGCTTGAATAAGTCTGAAAAATCTTTGCATGGCAGAAATTTTGTCTACTTACTCTTTTTCACAACTGTATAGTATATTGCAATATAGATCTACCATAACATATTGAATATTTGTATGGAAGGATATTTAAAATTTTTCACTTTTTTGCTGCTGCATTCAATGTGTAATTTTATAATGTATTTATAAGGCTATTTCTTAAGAAAAAATTCCCAGACAAGTGGAATTTCTGGCCTCCAATTATATGTAAGTAACACTTATGAATCTTTATTAGCTTATACTTCAGCTATTGGATATGAGAATGCTCATTTCCTGATATTATCACACACACTGAATATTAATATTATGATTCTTAACTCTTTTTGCAATCTGATGGGTGAGAAATGATAGAAAGGGATTTTCAAGAAAGTGTGAATTAAAGGCAACCAGTCCTGAAGGGCTGAAGTGGCAAGAGGAGGGAGCAGTTATAGGAATCTGAAGAGAGCACCTGCAGCTGTGCAGTAGAAACTGAGATTTCTTCTTTTCTAATTAAACATTTATGTTATACATTTCTCTCTATGTCCAGACTTAGCAACATTCTACAAATATGATACGTTAAAAATTGTTTTCCTTTAGGAGGAGGAGGAGAGCTCAGCATTTCTCTGGTAATGCTGGGCTTGGTCCTGAGATGACGGTGTTTCCATTGCCACCCCCCATTCTTTGCAGATGGGCATCTGTGTGCACTCCTCCTTGCTTTTGTGACTTGTCTCTCATTGGCTGGGCTGACTCTATGTTTCCTGTAGAAATGTTTGAACATAAGAGACAGCAAAGCAGATCATTTATCGTGTGAGCCCTTGCTAATATTACAGACACTAGAATTCAGTTCTCAGTGAGTCTAAGTGACAGAAAGAATGGACGGATTCCTGGGCCTGCTCATCCTTTGGTTACAACTAGACTGTGAGTTAAACGGATCCAGAAATGGGCAAAGAACGGGCAGACCCTGGGATATTTCTCCCCAGGGAAAAGAGAGAAAGACAGAGAGAGGTACCTGCATGGTTTTCTGGGAGTTGCTGTGGAGAGTGAAAAAGTTAACTTAAAATTAGTTTCCAAAGAATAATGAGCCGCTAACCAGTCTGTCTCTCTGTTTTCTCTTTCTGAACAGGGGTGAGCAGTAAACAGGACGTGAATCAGAGTCCTGATGCTCTGACCGTGCGAGAGGGAGAAAGCTTGGTTCTCAACTGCAGTTACACCGATAGAGCTCCTTACTTCCTTCAGTGGTTTAGGCAAGATCCCGGGAAAGGGCTCACATCCCTGTTGTTAATTCAGGCGAGTCAGAGAGAACAAACAAGTGGAAGAATTAAAGCCTCGTGGGATAAATCGTCAAGACACAGTGCTTTATACATTGCAACTTCTCAGCCCAGCGACTTGGTCATCTCCCTCTATTGCTGTGAGGCACACTGCACAACAGGCACCTACCATCAATATGCAAACTCTGCAACTGGGGCTCCAACCATGTCCTGTCTTGATGCTGGGGAAACTTTTTCCATTAAGGGCTTTTCCACATTGACTCTCCCTCCAGAGAGAGGCAATTAAGTGTACAAAATCTGATTAAATGATCTGAAATTAAACTGTGAATTCTTTGATCTTTAGATTTTTATCAACTTTAATTTAAATAATAGTTTTCTTGAGATTAAGCAATATTCCACACAGTTCACTCTTTTAAAGCGAACAGTTAGGTGGCATCTAGTATATTCACAATGTTGGCAACTACTACCTCTATCTAGTTTCAAAGCCTTGTCATCACCCCAAAAGGAAACCACATACCCATTGAGCAGTTACTCACCATGCTCCCCTTTCACATGCCCCTGGCAAAACCCAACCTGCTTTCCGACCATGGATTTACTTATTTTATATATCTCGTACAAATGGAACCATACAATATGTGGCCTCTTGTGCATGGCTTATTTCACTTAGCATAACATTTTGGAAGTTCATCCAACTCAGGACCAACTGGAGAAAGGCAAAAGTGTACCCTTAACCAATCACATAAGATGCCCAACTTCTAGTTAGCTTGCTTACATTGTGCCTGGTTATTATTTTTCTTTGTCTATTTTGCTAGAAGTTTGTCAGTTTTACTGATCTTTTTAAAGAACCAGCTCTTTGTTTCATTGATTTTCTCTATTGCTTTTCTATTTTAAATTTCATTGATTTCTCCTTTTATGTTCTTCCTAATATGTTCTTCCTTATGCTTGTTCTGGATTAATTTATCTCTTCTTTTTTTAGGTTCTTCAGGTGGAAGCTTAGATAATTGATTTGAGATTTTTATTCTTTTCTAATATTTGCATTTAGTGCTAAAAATTTCACTCTAAACACTTCTTTGGCTGTGTCCCCCAAATTTTGATATGTTGTATTTTCATTTCCATTCAATTCAATGTGTGTTTGATTTCCCTTGAGTCATTCTGTGTGACCCATAGATTATTAAGAAGTGTGTTGTTTAGTAGCCAAATATTTGGAAAATTTCCTGTATCTTTCTTTTTCTTATTTATAGTTTTATTTCATATGTTCAGAGAACATACTCTTTACGATTTCAGTATGTTTACATTAAATTTGCTGAGGTTTGTTTCAGGCCCCAAGATTTGGACTTACTTGGTATATATTCCATGGGCACTTGAAAAGAAGTGTATTCTGCCGTGGTTGGGTGGAGTGTTGTATAGCTGACTATTAGATCCTATTGGTTAATTGTGTTGTTGAGTTCTTCTATATACTTGCTGATTTTGTGGCAAGTTGTTCCACCAGTTGTTGAGAGAGGGGTATTGAAATCTTTAACTCTAAATCTAGATTTGTCTATTTTTATTTTTAGTTTTATCAATTTTTGTTCCACTTATTTTTCAACTCTGTTAGTTGGTACATACAGATTTAGGATTGCTACATCTTCTTGGTAATTTATCCTCTTCATCAGTATATAATGTTCCTCTCTGTCTCTGGTAATTGTCTTTGTTCAGAAGTCTATCTAGTTTATCTCATATTAATAGAGCCATTACTACTTTCCTTTGATTAATGTTTGCATAATATATTTTTTTCCATCCTTTTACTTTCAAGATGACTATGTGGTATTTGAAATGAGTTTCTTTTAGACAGCTATAGTTGTGTCATGTTTTTTAATCCACTTTTTGTCTGAACTGTCATGTCATTAGTGTATGCAGACCAATCTCTGTGTCTTAGTTTGTGTATGCAGATCATTTGCATTTAACGTCTTGATATTTTAGGGCTTAATCTTCCATTTTATTTGATTTTTTGTTCTCACTGTTTTTTGTTCCCTGTGTTTTTTCCTCTGACTTCCTGTGATTTATTCAACATTTTCTAGAGTTATATTTCAATTTACCTATAGTGTTTTAGATGTGTCTTATTGTATAGCTTTTTAAAAATGGTTGCTCTAAGTAGTACATTATATATATATATAACACAGTCTATTGGTAATATCATTTTACCTGTTTGAATGAAGTATAGAAATGTCACCTCCCTTTACACCCATTTATTCTCCCCTATTTTATTTATTCATAAAATAATTTTCTTTAATATTTCCTCCATGTGCGTTTACAACCTCATTAGACAGTGTTATATTTTTTCTGGATCCACCAAATATAATTTAGGAAATTCAAGAGAAAAAGAAAAGCTCACTGTATTTATCCAATTTTTGCATATTGTGTTCTTTCTTCCTTCTTCTTGTTTCAAGATTTTTTCTTTTATCATTTTATTTCTGTTTAGAGAGCTTCCTTTAGACATTCTTTTAGGGAAGGCCCGCTGGTGACCAGTTTTCTTACTTTTCCTTCATCTGAGAATGTCTCAGTTTCTCCTTTATTCCTGAAGGTAATTTCACGTGTATATAATTCTGGATTGATGACTCTTCTCTTTCAGCAGTTGAAAAATATTGGTTTATTTCCTTCTGGCTTCATAGTTAAATCTGGATACTAAACATATATATATATAATATGTTGTGATTTTATTTCTCATTCTAAAAATTATTTTGTATCCAGTTTTTTAAATTGAAGTATCATTGATTAACAGTGTTGTGTTAATGTCTGTTCTACAGCAAAGTGACTCAGTTATACACATATATACATTCTTTTTTATATTCTTTTCCACTATGGTTTATCCCAGGACATTGAATATAGTTCCCCATGCTATACAGCAGCACAGGGAAATTTTAATTCACAATTTTGTATTCTTTTAAAAAGCCCAATATAATACAATTCAGGGCCTACAAAACGTAAATCCTCTTCTGTACATAATCACAGTGCATTGAAATTCAACCATAGAAGGGCAGAAAGGAGGCGGGGCAAGTTCACAAAAATTGTGAACTTCTCCATAGTTCCATCTTTGGCCCCTGGAGGGCAGTGCTACCTAAATTGGAAATGGCTTTTCTGTAAAAGACCAGAATAAGCTGACACAAACCTTCCTTCCCTACAGTTTAAAGAGATATTCTGACAACATTTTTTTAGACAACGACATGTAAAGCGTCTCAGACACCAGAGGCAGACAGTTTTGTTAAGATAGACTCTCTCCCTAATACCCCCTACAACCTCCATCAGAAGAAGAAATCTAAATCCTGTGTCAATCCTTCTCAACCTCACAACAACCTGGGTTCAAGTCCACCAGTCACCAGACTTTTGTTTGTGGAGAATCTCCCAGAAAGGAGCTCACTGCTTCCTCACTGCTCCACCATGACCTTGGTGTTCACCTTGATGCTTGAGGTGCTCCTGTTCCTGAGTGAGTACTGTTCCATTTTACTCTCTTGTCCACACATGGAACATTGCTTTGGACTGACTTTGAATACAGACTTTTTGTTCTGGCTGAGTTCATTGATTCAGCACTGATGTTTCAGGAGGAGCCGGAGCCCAGTCGGTGACCCAGCCTGACGGCCACATCACTGTCTCTGAAGGAGCCCGTCTGGAGCTGAGGTGCAACTACTCATCTTCTGTTCTGCCCTCTCTCTTCTGGTACGTGCAGTACCCCAATCAAGGACTCCAGCTTCTCCTGAAGTACATATCTGGAAACAGCCTTGTCTCAGGTATCAAAGGTTTTGAGGCTGAAATGGAGAGGAGTGAGAAGTCCTTCCACCTGAGGAAAACATCAGCCCATTGGAAAGACTCGGCCAAGTACTTCTGTGCTCTGAGTGACACAGTGACTAAGACTACAGTGGGAGCTGAACACAAATCTCCTGAGACATAGTAGCTTAAAAGACTCAGGGTCTCAGCCTATGTTATTTTCAGGCTGTTGGCATGTTCTGTGAAGGCAAACAGTACAGAGAATACAGAATCCTGAAAGTGTTTGGTTCCCATGGGCATTTTAGATTTCTTTTCTTTTTCTTTTTTCTTTTGCAAAGGAAAGACTATTGTTTTCTTAATTTCAGTGTTCTCAGTGGTCTTGAGGCTGGTGGGTGGTTTCCTGTCAGTGTCACCTGAGCAGGCTTTGTTCGGTGAGCTGATTGGCTGCACGAGTAGGAAGATTCAGAGCAAGTCATGACACTCACCACCCAGGGGTTTAGCTACGTATCTTAAGGTGAAAATTTCCCAGCAGCAAGGCAAAGCATCATGAAGAGGCTAGCAGGCACTGCGCTGGGGCTTTTTTTGCCCAGGTTTGCTATGAGTTGGGACTGCCCCACAGGGGAATCTGAAGAATTGAGCTGCTTGCTGTACCGTTGAGGGAGGGAGGAGGGGCTGACAAGTCCTGCACACTTTCTATCCTTATTATCAATGCGGCACTTTCAGGGATTTGTCGGAGTTACAGTAACACTCACAACAGTTTCTCTGTTTCTCCTCAGGGGTGAAAGGGGTGGATGTGGAGCAGAGTCCCCAAGCCCTGAGTCTCCAGAAGGGTCTACGCTGCAGTGTAATTTTTCCACTTTTGCTGACAGTGTTCAGTGGTATCGTCACTGGGGCCACTTCATCCACCTGTTTTACATTCCTTCAGGGGCAAAGCAGAATGGAAGATTAAATGCCACGACAGTCCCTAATGAATGCCGCAGCTCATTGTACATTTCCTCTTCCCAGACCACAGGCTCAGCCACTTACTTTTGTGCTGTGCAGCACGGTGCTCCCAGGCACCTGCAGCCTGTACACAAACCCTCAGCGCGGCTCAGCCCCTCCTTCAGCCATGATCACACCCTGAGGCCACCATGCCTCATTTGCACTGTTTATTATTCCTTACTACACTGGTACCGTTTTAACCACAGACACTTTTTGGCCCTACAGATTTGGGATTTTGCCTTTATCTTCCCTTCTCATTCTATATCTCCTTCTGCACTAGAACCTCTAACTTGGGGCTAGGAGAATAGCTCATAAGAGGACAGGGTTAAAATAAATATTTAACCACAATATGCTGAACTCCAAAATGGTAAAAAGTGAAAGAAATGAGAAGAGAAAAATTGCTCCAATAAAGATGTTATCTGACTTAGTTGGGTGTCTCAAGAATGTTCAAGCCTGCCTCACCATGATGTGTCCCAACAGGCAATTGCAAATACTCTCATCTAATCCTACTAGTGCAGCAAAGCAAAAAAAAAAAAAAAAAAAAAAAAAACTTGCTCAATGTTCATATATGAACTTGGTCATTTAAAACAAATTTATTCTCTTGCAGTTCTGGATGCAAGAAGTCTGAAATCAGTTTCACTGGCTAAAGTCTATGTCTTGGCAGGGTTTATTCCCTTCCTGTGTTGTACATTACATACTTTTAATTTATTTATTTTATAAGTTGAAATTTGTACCTCTTAATCCCCTTCACCTATTTCACCCCTATACCCACCACTTTCCTCTCTAGTAACCAATAGTTTGTTCTCTATATCTCTGAGTCTTGTTTCTGTTTTATTTGTTCATTTGTTTTGCTTTTTAGATTTCATGTATAAGTGAAAGCATACAGTATTTGTCTTTCTCCGTCCGACTTATTTTCAAGTAAAATACCCTCCAGGTCTATCCTGTTGTCCTAAATGGTAAGATTTTATTCTTTTTTATGGTATATATATGTATATCTTCTGTATCCATTCATATGAATGAATACTGCGGTTGCTTCCGTATCTTGGTTTTTGGAAATAATGGTGCTGTGGAACTTTTTCGAATTAATGTTTTTGTTTTCTTCCGATACATACACAGGAATGTAATTGCTGGATCATAGAGTAGTTACATTTTTAATTTTTTGATGAATCTTCATACTGTTTTAAATAGTGGCTGCACCAGTTTACTTTCCCAGCAAGAGTGCACAGTTTCCCTTTTTTCCACATCCCCGACAATACTTGTTTTTTTCTCTTTTTTTTTTGATGATAGTATTCTGTTAGGTGTGAGGTGATATCTCATTGGTTTTGATTTGCATTTACCTGTTGATTAGAAACACTGAACATATTTACATGTGTCTGTTGGCCATCTGTATGTTTCCTTGGAAAAATGCCTATTCAGGTCCTCTGCTTATTTTTTAATCAGATTATTTGTGGTTTTGGTATTGTGTGTAAAATTTCTTTATATAGCCTGGACATTAACCCCTTATTGACTAATCACTTGCAAATATCTTCTCCCATTCGGAAGGCTGCCTTTTTTTTTTTTTTTTTTTTGTATTAATGGTTTCATTCACTGTGCAAAATATTTTAGTTTAATTAGGTCCTATTTGCTTATTTGGGGATTTTTTTTTTGTCCTTGCCTGAGGAGACAGATACAAAAAATATTGCAAAGATGAATGTCATAGAGCCTACTGCCTATATTTTCTTTAAGGAGTTTATGAGTTCAGGTCTTACATTTAAGTCTTTAGTCCATTTTGAGTCTGCTTTTGAATATGTTGTTAGAAATATTAGAAATATTATATTTCTCACTAGAAATATCTAGTTTCATTCTTTACCCTGTAGTTGTCCAGTTTGTTCAACACTATTTATTGAAGAAACTGTCTTTTCCCCGTTGCTTATTCTTGCCTCCTTTGTCATAGATTGATTGACCATATGTGCATGGGTTAAAATCTGGACTCTCTATTCTGTTCCACTGATCAAATCTCTGTTTTTGTGCCAGTACCATACAGTTTAGACTGCTATACCTCTGCAGCGTATTTTGATATCAGGGAGTGTGATACCTCCAACTTTGTTCTTTTTTTCAAAATTGCTTTGGCTATTTGTGATCGTTTGCAGTTCTATAAAAATTTTAGGATTATTTGTTCTAGTTCTGTGAAAAATGCCTTGCATGTTTTGACAGCAGTTACATTGAATCTGAAGATTGCTTCACTTGGGATGGACATTTTAACAGTCTTAATTCTTCCAAGCCATCAACATGGAATATCTTTCTATTTATTTGTATTGTCTTCAATTTCCTTCATCAATGTCTTGGAGTTTTTAGAGTACAGGTCTTTTACCTCCTTGGTTAAATTTATTCTTAAGTTTAATTTTCTTTTTGATTCAATTGTAAATTGGATTATTTTAAAAATTCTCTTTCTGATAGTTATTATTAGTGTATAGAAATGCAACAGCTTTCCAAATATTAATTTAGTACCCTGCAACTTTACTGACTTCATTTATTAGTTCTAAGAGTTTTTGTTTTGTTGTGTCTTTATAATTTTCTATATAGCATACTATGTCATCTGCAAATAACAACAATTTTATTTCTTTCTTTCTAATTGGATGTCATTTTTCTTTCCTGTCTGATTACTCTGGCTAGGTCTTCAAGTGCTATGTTACACAGAAGTGGTGAGACTAGACATCCTTGTCATAGAGAAAAAACTTTCAGTTTTTTACCATTGAATATAATGTTAGCTCAGAGTTTATAGTGTGTTCTCACTATACCAAATTTATTGAGAGCTTTTAACATGAATGGATACTGAATTTTGTCAAATGCTTTTTCTGCATTTATTGAGATAATCATGTAAATTTTTTTTTTTTTTTTTTTTTTTTTTTTTTTTTTGCCGTATACAGGCCTCTCACTGTTGTGGCCTCTCCCGTTGCGGAGCATAGGCTCCGGACGCGCAGGCTCAGTGGCCATGGCTCACGGGCCCAGCCGCTCCACGGAATGTGGGATCTTCCCAGACCGGGCCACGAACCTGTGTCCACTGCGTCAGCAGGCAGACTCTCAACCACTGAGCCACCAGGGAAGCTCTGGGGTTTCTTTATGAGGTGTTGAAACAAAAATAAAGTGCTTGAAATTTGATAATTTGGCATAAACAACTTCATTAGATGAAATTTCAGGATAAAATGGAAAAGAATCTTCATTCCTTCAAAGTCAAGAGAAGAAAATATTTTTATTTTGGAAAACATTTATACTGTTAATATTTTTTATATTTTCACTGATTAAACAGTATGTTATGAGAAGCTTTGTCTTCATGACAACTATAACAATAATTATAGATTGCACCAAACAATATATGTGCACTCATGACAAACACATGGCCAAATATTTGGATTTAGAGGACCTGTGGATCCTTGCTTCCTACAACTTCTAATAAGTTAAGCATAGAGTTACATCACAAGTGAATATGATTTTACTGCCATTAGCATTTGTTATTCCAATACACAACTGGAGATATAACAGAAGTCAGAACCTTGTTTTGTTCTCATTTGTCTGAGTGATATTTGCTGTTGTGAAGTTACCAGTTCCCATGATTTGGCGGGTAAGTAGGAAGGAAGGGGGGTGATGGCTTCTTGCTTATCTTTTGTAGGGAAGTCGAGGATCAGTGAACATATTTCACCTTAGAATCGAAATTGGAGGCAAGAAAACAATCAGAAGAACATGAATGAATATTTGTGAACACAGCTTGATTCATAATGAATTTGTTTCTGGTAAGCCCTTCAGATTCCATCACAGATTAATTTACTAAATTTGGAAATTTTAAGTAATAAATCTCCTTCCCAAATGTCCTTCAATATTGATCACTGGACTGTCCTTTACTATATATAAACATTTATCATTAAATCACAAGGAAAGGGAGAACAACGTTTAAGACAGGCCAAATCTCCCAACCTGGGTGTTATACACATTCAGACTTGATCCAGCCAGAAACTACATTTCAGAGACAAATACTATAGTGCAGCTGAGGGACCTTGCACCTTTACTGTCAGGAACTCAGAGCAGGGCCATTTCAACAAGGGGGAAATCCTGCCATTATCCTCCTCCCCAGACTGCTGTGGGCATTCATGGCTCTCCTCTGCTTAGCTACAAATAATGGCAAACCAGAGCATCGGCTGCCTGTCAGCACTCAAAGGTGAAATGGGACAGAGGAGTAGATGTCTCAATTAAAAATACACTCTCACCCCTGTGTCACTCATTAATGAGTTATTTTGACCTTAAAGTCAAAGGACTAGCACTGTTTTAGAGACCTTGCCTGTACTTTCTTTTCTACTTGTCTATTTGCCTTTGGTTCTTTTATTTTAATTCTTCTGTTAAAACAATGAAACCAAATGGAAGATTGACAGCTACATTCCACAAGAACATATAACAGTATACAAAACTTCAGTTACCAACTTCTGTGTCATTGATATGTACTGAGTGTTTACAGCCTGTAGATAACATGTTTTGTAGGAGTGCATTATAGCATTGTGTCACAGAAAGATCTGGCATGCTTATCTTGACTTTATTTTACAAAGAGAAAAATAATCAGCTCCTAACAAGTAAGACCGAACACTTTGGACCAATGGGATAGAAAATGTGACATCAAGACAAGCGTAGGACACATGATCTACTAAGTACAATTCTACTTGGGGAGGCAACAGGACTGAGTATCCGGAATATCCTGATCCTCCTCAAAGTCTAATAAATAAGACTCAACGTCAGGTTTCAAAAGAATATATTATTCCTGTTATAATTTCATGAAAACATAAAAAACTGAACAGATTCTGAAAATCTGAGGGGCTGATTTTTTAACATTTCATGTTAAAGTAACTTTATTTAGTGAAAAATCTAAATAGAGCCCTAGAACCCGGTTAAAAAAAAGAGATACATTAATTATTTTGGACAATATTGCCTTTCACCAAGAAAGCTGAAAATCCGTGAGTTTTAAAAGAACTCCACTGATTCAGAATGGAGAAAAGTAAATAGAGGCTAAATGAATGACCAGTAAGTAGATTACAAGAAGGGTGCATACCCTATACTAAATTCTATTTTAAATGGGCTGGCAAAATTATTCTGCTGAATAATTATCAATGCATGTCAACCTGTTTAATCTGTAGTTCCCCTCAGCTCAAAACTTTAATACTAATTTTTCCATGCTCCTTTTCAGATACTGCCTAACAATTGTGGTGGGAAGAAAAGTAGACATAGTTTTGTGGTGAGCCAGACTTTTCCCCCATCTGTGCACAGACCACGTGGTCTATGAACATAACACCGTACTTCCTGTTTGGAGGAGTGACACAGGAACCCAGGTACTATGTATATGTGCTGCTATGCCCTCAAAGACACCGAACTCTCAGCTTGAGGCAGAACTGAAAACATATGTGCAGGGGAATTCTTGCCACATGGTGCTCTCCAGCCTGCTCTGGGTATTCCTGGCCTTCATCTTCTCTGGTAGGGATGGTTCCAAATATGGGTACAAATGTTCAGGTTGAAAGGACTGCACACAGGTACATGGTACTTCACATGGACTTGGGGAGGAAAGGAGGATTGGAGAAAAGAAAGCTTATCATGATTTCAATTTGGTTTTTCTTTGGGTCCTAAATTAGTCTAATTCCTACATTATTTTGTTCACTACTTCAGTTCTGTTTTCTGATTTTTTCCCACAGGATTTGGTGCAGCCCAGAAAGTTACTCAAGTCCAGCCAGCCATATCCAGTCAACTAGGGGAGGAAGTCACCTTGAACTGTCAGTATGAACCAAGCCAGAGCGTGTACTATATTTTTTGGTATAAGCAGCTTCCCAGTGGAGAGATGACTTTCCTTATTCATCAGAGTTCTTCTGGCCAAAATGCAAAGAAAGGCCGCTATTCTGTAAACTTTCAGAAAAGACAGAAATTCATCAGCCTTACCATTTCAGTCTTACTGGTGGAAGATTCTGCAAACTACTTCTGTGCTCTCTGGGAACTCACAGTGCTTGAAGAAATAGGAAAAGCCAAACAAAAACCCCAGAGCTCAATAAGAGAGAGCCCCCTTGCTGCGGGAGCCAAGCTGAAAGGCACACCTGCAGACCCCAGACAAGAAATGGTAGTCCTGTGGTTGCTTAATCTGTGGTCTGGATCAAGAGATTTAATTCTAAATAAAATCTCCTATTATCTCACTTGGGAACAGATGTCCAGAGTAACTTTCTACTAATACATACTCAGTCTTGAATTTTTGACTTTAAGTCCATCACACAGAACATGTGTAAAATTGTCTAAAGTTGAAAACTTCTCCATAATAATTTAAAGTGGCAGTTTCACCTAAAGACACTCACACCACAAACCTGGGTCTAGTTATCTGAAATGGTCATGAAAATCATTTCCTTAGTCCTTTCCTCTTAGACTTTGTGTTAGGGTACAATCAGAGAAGCAAATCACAAGTGATCTAGAATAAGAGACTCATTGTAAAGAATAGAACTCAGGCAATAGCTAGAGCTGCTGGAGGGGTCTATACAAAGCTGTTATCTTTGCATCTGGTGTTGAGCCTGAATTCACTGTTAGTCAATTAGAGTATCATTTGGGAAGGAAATTTGGATGCGGACAAAAGCATGGACAGACTGTGACATGTATGTATACTAGAACCCATGAGGACAATGGAACCCACAAAGACACACTAAAACTTGTCTGTCTCTCACCTCCTTCAGTCTCACAATGGTGGGTGACCTTAAGGAGAAGTGAGTGTCATTTGCCCTCGTGCTACATGCATACTTGGTCCAAGACAAAGAGAAGATGAGGAGGAGATCGGGTGGGTGGTAGAGGAGTTGTGAGTCAACAATAAGATGAGCTAGTTCATCAGCAGCCACATGTGTGAGTTGCCCCAGTTCCTGGAGCCCTGCACCAACCAGCAGAGCATAAAACATGTGGCTACTTCATGACAACTACCTTCTAAACCTTGTGCAAGTCTTTTTTGTGGCCACCCCTAACCCAGAACAATACAGGGAAGCAAATTCTGGGACACAGATTTCCAGATAGTTGAGACACTACAAAGCTACTACAGTACCCTCTATGTCAACTAGTCACCCATCTATACCTCTTTTAACAACACAACTTTCAAATAAAGACAACAGCAAAACTATGCTTCCTGTTAATAAGATGCAATTATTCCCCATTCAACCAAAACCAAGCTAACCCTCTCCTGAAGAGAGTATACCAGGTTAATTTATCCATTTTGGGGTGGTGTTCTTTCCTCTTATACCTCATTCACACTGTCCCATTGAATCCTGCATCTTAACCACTGAGATACAATGAGATATAAGTTAAACTTATACTTGCACATCATATGTTACCACAGGCAGACAAGTAAGGGAGAGATTTAAAAATGGTTAATGTATACATAACCATATTCATATCAAAATGAAAAAGAAATTGTCATAACTATTATAGTTCTTGTTTCTGCAAATGACCACATGATTGTAGGTGGTATTTATAACTACCATTTCCATTACCCATTCCATAACCTATTTGCTCATAGCAAGCACCTTCACTCACTGCTCTACTTGACTTCCTAAAAAACAAGTTTCTTATTCAGGAGCAGTGCTATGTGGAAAACCATAAAGATGAATAAGGAATTCTGCAAGTCCACCACTGTGGTTTTGGAAGAAGTTTGCAAGGCATTGAAGGCAAATCTAAGGGTCTATTTAAGTGGAAATAATCTTGCCAATACCCAGGGAAAATTGATATAATGTATTCTGGGAAATATCATTAAGAATGATGCCTGATTTCACATCAGAAGTCACCAAGTGAAAGCATTTTTAAAGTGTTAAATAAATAAAACTTTGAAACTGGCTTCTTATGAACATGAAAGTATATTTTTAAATTGTCTTTGTTAAAAATCACTGCTAATAGGGGGGAAAGTCAAGGCACAGAATGGTAAACTATATTTGCAATGCATATTTCTGATAAAGACTCAAATGCAATATATATTAAAAGCTCATGTAAATCAATAAGAAAAGAGTTAATAAGAATGGCAAAATCTTGGAGATCCAATTCAGAAATATTATATCCAATAGCTAATAAATATACAAAAATTATCATTATTCATCGGGGAATATTATTATTATTATTCATTAGGGAAATGAAAATAAAATCTCATCTGTGTCCTTTTAGCATTCTGAGTGAATCAGTATGGCTAGGAGAATATGACCTAAGAAGATAGGGAAAAATAATGACTGTCTCCAGGAAAATAAGTGATTAAGTACATTTCTTAGAAGCTTCCATCAGGGCTTCCCTGGTGGCGCAGTGGTTGAGAGTCCACCTGCCAATGCAGGAGACATGGGTTCGTGCCCCGGTCCGGGAGGATCCCACATGTCGTGGAGCGGTTGGGCCCATGAGCCATGGCCGCTGAGCCTGCGCGTCCGGAGCCTGTGCTCCGCAACGGGAGGGGCCACAACAGTGAGAGGCCCGCGTACCGCAAAAAAAAAAAAAAAGAAGCTTCCATCATTGAACTGATGTGGAGAAAACAACAAGCAGTAACAGAACACAGACCCACACATTGAAGGAAAGGAAGGTTTTACTAGAAAAAAGAAAGTTGGTACTTATTGGGCTTACTATATGTCAGGCACTGTAGTATGCATTTCAGATTCATTATCTAATTCAAATATCATAAACCCTATGAGATAGATTTTATTGTTCCAATTTTTTTAATTTTTGGGAAATGAGACATAACTTTCCTAACTGTGAATATCATCTCTAACTTTTATTGCCAGCCAGAGTGTAGCATTTAAGGGGCTCCTAAAGAGCAAGGTTTGAACTATGGAGAAGCACTTGGCCCCAGAAGAGGGTGGCTGGATGTCTCAGTGATGGTGACATTACTGGTTTAAAAAGGAACTTAAAAGGAACTAGGAAAGAAGATGCCAAACCTAGGCACAAATTGCCCCAGGATCAATAGATGAGGAAATCATCCACTAATCAGTTAACAGTGCTGAACGCTTTAGCAAGTTCCTTATGCAATAGTGTGCTGGGAAGAATAAGGAGCTACAGGGAAAGATATTATTCCTTAAACACTCCAAGCATGTTTCTATATCAAGACCTGTGCTCCTTGCCTTTGTCCTCTCTATTGTGATGTTATGCCCCCAAATATCTACATGGTGCACCTCTGAATTCCTTCATGTCTTTACTCAAATGTCACCCCTTTGGGAATCTTTTATCTTTTATCTCTTTAATATTCTATTTTCCTTCCTTGAGAATCAGGCTCTAGCACACTGCATGCAGCAAGAAAGAAAGCTGAAGCAGTGCCACCTGGTGTCCTGCTCAAATATTCTGTGATGCTTACACTGGCCTCGCTGCTGCCCTCTAGTGATATTGGGTAAAATTGTGGTGAAGCCTAGTCACAATAGAAGCTGCCATTGCTGAACCAGTCAGTAAACTTCCCAATGCAGAAATCAAGAGAGAGAGGATTCAGGAGAACTGGCTGTTTTTTTTCTTTTGCTTGCCAGATGTGAAAGTGATTGACTTCAAATGACATATACAACACATGAGATGATTTTGGCTGTAGAGTTATAGGCTACCTTGGAAAGAAAGCTCAGAATTGTTGTGCAAGTTTGGGGTTTCTTCTCTGGTAAGTATAATTGTGTCTACTGCTCTGTCCTTTCTTGTAGTATAGCAATATCCTGAGAAGTGGGAGCAAGAGTCAATAATGGGAAAAAATAAACAGTTGTAGCAAATACTGGGTGGTATACTCATTTCATATTATAATATGCCCACCCAATCTCTCAATATAACACCTTAATGAATTGACTTCTCATTAACAGTAAGAACATGATAGACCATAGATACTTATGATAACACATGAAATCTGCCAGGTAACCTGCTACATATACCTCAGAAAAATATTGAAATTTATCTTGGGCTAGATTCCTCTGCAATTTCAGATTCTGTCTCCCAACACCCCCCACCCCCGCCCCCCCGAGCAAGATTTTGCACATTGCCTGCAGCTGGTTGAGTGCCTAAGCTAGGGAGGGTATTGTGTTGGGTGATTTGAATGTGTGTTCTCACTTAATTCTTACTGGAACCCTTCAAGGTTGGGTCCATCCTACTTTAGGGAGACAGTGTAGCAAAGTGCTTGAGACCAAAGACTTGGGTTGTATTTCTAGATCTACCACTCGGTAGTTGAGTGATCTTGGGAAAATGACTTAATAATTTTTATGTTTCCATTTCCTCATATCTACCATGTGGATATTGATAGAATCTACCATGCAGGGTTCTTATGAGAAGTGAATGAGATGATGAATGCCAGTGCTGAGCCCAGCACCCCCAGAAAGATACTGGCTATTTGCATAAAAGGGAATTGAACATGAGAGAGGTTCAATACCTTGTCTGGTGTTACAGAATAAGTGTCGAAGTGGAGCCCTCTCTCCATACCCTGTCTAGAGCTGATGCCTTCCCTCACCCCAAGAGCAGCTCTCTAGTTCAATATAATATTGTATTTTTAAAGTGCTTATTACTATCTATAATTATGTTTTTTAAAAAATCCATTTAGTTAATTCTTCCTCCTCCTACTGCACTGTAGGTCTTTTATAACCTTTCACTACAGAATCCTCTATGAGTGAACAATACTTAGTGCAGGAGGCTCAATTTATATGTGTGTGTGTGTGTGTGTGTGTATAAAATAAATGTACAAAAGATAAAAGTATTTCTAGAGTCCATGCTATTCAAACACTGATATAAAAGCTTAAGCTGGACTAATCTTTGTGTTGTTTATCTAGAACTGTCAATATGTATATCCTGTAAGTCACTTCATCTAAGATTTAATTTATGCAATATATCTAGTGATCAATTGGCTTCTCCTCTATTTCAGGTAAGGTGGGTTGCTGTAGATTACAGGATTCTACCTTACTAGTTGCATGAATGTCAAGGCTGTTGGAGGTATGCCTGTCTTGTTCTGGACACATACCTTCCAATATCCAGGTGAATTTTTCAATGGATCAGTATTTTCATCAGAAATATGCTTCACAGCAAGTAGGCTTTATGATGGTGTGCTCATACCCACACTATCCTATTCATCAAGTGGTCTGATCTGGAGGAAAAAAAAAAAGGAACTTCACTTGTAGTAGTTTCTGTTTGTCTAGCAGTCCATCCCTAACCTCAGCCTTTGCACTTCTAAATTGGGAGACATTAATGAGGTTTTTCAGGATTTCCTTTATTAACCACAGTGGCATCTCTTTTCTTGGGAAGGAAAGTCAGAGGTTAGCCATTGAAATATCTTCCAATCCTGTTCCACTTTTCAGAACACTATTTGAGTGTGTGGAAGGTACTGTTCCCTGAGTTTAGTACCTTCCCCATGCTGTTTCCTTTATTTATTTCAGTTGTTCACTGGAAAGAAGGTTATGTAGTCAATTTACACTGCCAATTTTCCAGAAGTAGATTTAGATTCTGAACAATCTTAATTACTGCTATCTTGTACTGTTAAATTTCCCCTCAATGTCTTTTTTTTTTCCCAGCTGTTTTTTAAGTTCACAGGGAACAGAGAGTATTGCTTTCATAATTTTCAGATCTCTTAAGGACATTCTGGGCACAAGATGACTCTTTAAACTAATATGTGTATGTTCAATCAAACTAGCATTATTCCTGGACTGTGACATGGACAAGATAGAACATAATTCTTACTTACTTTTAAACAACGCTATTTGAGGTAAAATTGACATTCCACAAAATTCATCCATTTTGAATTTACAGTTCAGTGATTTTTGGTAAATTAGCTGACTTATGAAACCATTACAATAATCCAGGTTTAAACACTTTTATCACCACAAAAAGCTTCTTCATGCTCAATTATAGTTAATCCCTGTTCCGATACCTGGCCACAGGCAACCAGTGATCTACTTTATATCTCCATAGGTTCCTTTTCTGAACATTTCATGTAAATGGAGTCATTCAGTACATTTAAGTTGTTCCATTTTTTGGCTAGTAGAAAGAAACCCAAAAAGTAGACTCCTGTTATTTTTAGAATATATCTTCTCTAACATTTAAAACATTTACTGAGTATCACAAATGTAAGTGGCATGGCAGATTCCAAACACCATGGACTCCTTACCAGATAGATATGTGTTCTAATTATTACCAGATGTTTGACCTGGAGTGAATTCCTCAATCTCTTTCAGCTTTAGTTTTCCCGTTTGTAAATTGGGAATGATAGTAATTCTATTGTGTGATTTCTGTATTCGAATAACGTACATAAAGCAATAGATAATTTAGCACATGGTATGTGTGCACATTTATAATATGAGGATTTGAAAGTTTTAGAAATTTTGTTGAAAGTTCATATAAAAGATTCCTAACCAAAGTGCTTTTCCTGCCACAAATTGCCATCCCAATCTCTCTCAAGTTGAATAATTGCAGTCCACGATGAGGCAGCCCACTTCTGAACGGTTGTCAGTTCTCTTTGTGCTGTGGACTCATGGGGGATGTCCTCACTGTTTGTGAAGTTGGTCTCAAGAAAGCAGTTTTTGAGTCCTCCTTTTGAATGACAGGAAACTGAGTCTAGGTCAGAAATTGCTGGTGTGTTTCTAGGACTTGTATGTGGTCTTGTCTCTGATTGGCTGGGCAACCAGATGCAGAATCCTATTTTCTGAAGAAGAATATTCCTCTACTGAGGATAATTGGGCAGGATAAATGGAGAGGAATCCTTTGCCAGCTCCACTGTTAATCCTGTGACTTCATCTTGGCCTTAAGTCCAGGGGCTGCTGAAGACATTCTGAACAGTATGTGGCAGTGATGGAGAAGGAGGGGAATGTAGTCACGTAACTCTAGGTTCTATCTGGGAATGTGTGAAGACAATGAATTATCTGTAGAGAGATCAGTTTATGTCTGACCCTGTCTTTCTGAACAGAAATGAGCAGCATATTGAGTGTGGAACAGATTTCTCCATCTCTGCATGTTCAGGAAGGAGGGAGCACCAATTTCACCTGCAGTTCCCCTTCCAGCTCTTTTTATGCTTTACACTGGTATAGACGGGAAGCTGGAATAAGCCCTAAGGACCTGTTTTAATGACTTTAAATGAGGATGAAAAGGAGGAAGGATAAGTAAGAATCACTCTGAATACTAAGGAGGGTTACAGCTACATGTACATCAAAGGATCCCAGCCTGAAGACTCAGCCACATATCTCTGTGCCTGCACACAGTGCCCTTCAGGCCCCTGCAGCCCATGCCCAAACCTGTGCCTGGTGCTGCTCTGGTACCAGCATTGAGAAAGAGCCATGTGTAAGGTGGAAAAGGCAAATTCAATGAATTACAGTGTTTTCTATAATCAGGGGGAAATGCAATGATAGATAAACAAGCGTTCCAGTCACTGTAGCTCCGTCAACTAATGGGACTGTCATTACACATCACTCACCTCCATTCCCACCAGTATATTGGCTATATCATTGAGTCAGATTCCTAGCCTCCTCTTTTGCCATGATTCCAAGTGAACTAGATAGTTACTTAAACCTTTCTAGAATAATCTGATTAAAGTAGGGTAATATTCACCACTCGTTGCTACATCCTACTTCATTGAAAGCATGTTCTTCAACACAAAAAGAAAGAACAAACAAGAGAAATGGGAAAAGCAAATAATTTTTTATTGATTTCTCCTAGGTTTTCACAAAAACTTTCTCAAAGATTTTGAAGTGAATATACCTTCTTTTCCGTAAGGGAGTTAACATCTGAGTGTCCTAAAAGCTCACTCTCATGTAGCTCATTTCCAAGAGTATTAGAGTGTATTATGTGTTGACTATTCATTCTCTCTCACCCTTACTATGCTAATCTTTAGCTGGAGCATATTTTCTATACTTGGCCTCACTGTGGACTTTGGACATAGCAATGTGACCAGCTTTGACCAATGGAATGTGAGTGGATAGGAAGTATGTTATATCATAGCTAAAACTAAATATATTCACATGGCATGTCTTCTTTTGTTTCTTCCCTGCACTTACCAGGTAGTTGTTGTCCTTTCAGCTTTTATCCATAATGTGAAGAAGACGCAAGGTCCAGAATGAAAAAATAACTCATAGTAGCAGAATGGAATCGACATGTATCCAGGAGCAGAGCCTCAGAGTGCTAGGACTGCAGTTGACCCACAACTAACATACCATGGACAACTCAGTAAACTTTGTTCTTGTGAGCCACTGAGATTGTGAGGTTGTTTGTACTGAGCGTTACCCTAGTCAAAGTTGACTGATATATGAAGTCATATCAATTCTGTCTTCTAAATATTTCTCACATTCAACCACCTCTTTTTAGTTGCCTTGTTACTATCCTGGTCCAGGTGCTCATAATCTCTCACTGAGTTGGTTGGAATAACTTCTTAAATATATCCCCTATCCATGAGCTCTTACTTCCCAAATCTATCCCTGAAGTTATCATTCTAAAATACACATCAGATTAGATTGCTGTTCTATTTCAGGACCTTCTATGGCTCCCCATGACCCAAAAGTAAAAATCAAGGTTTATGTGGCCATCTACAGTATTACTTCCAGTAAGTGTTCATCCTCATCCCCAGTATTACACCAAGATTTCTGAACATCAGCCATATCAAATGAACTCACTCTCATATTTTCTTCTTATAAATATTATTTCTTTCTCAAGCTGGCAAAATCCTATTCAATCTTCAGGACCCAGTAAATGTCACATTTACTTTTAAAAAGATTTTCCAGGTTACATAAATTATAGTTATTTGCCCTCTCCCTCTTTTAGTGTTCTGTACACAGTTTTGCAAGAGCACATATCTACTATGCTAAGAATATTTTTGGGTTTTAACTCTTCACTAGTCCAAATTCCTCAAGGATAGGGACCCATACATATTATTCTTTAATCCCAGCTGTTATTATTTTCCCTGACTTATAAGAACCATTCAGTAGATCTGCCTACAGCTTGACCACAGTTTACTTTTGACAAGTGCACTGATTAATGAGAGCTGGTTTGTGAAGCTGGTTTATATGAGTGGGTTGGAAACCTTCCACTGCAGAAACACTTGAAGATACTTCTACTTCATTATATCCCTCAAGCCAACACATGGCTATGTTTCCCACTCTTACACCTGGTTCTTACTTAAACCATCATCCCAGGAGGACAGTGTGCCCCCATCTAAGCATATGTATCAACACAGCCATACAGAAGTTTCTCTCCATATATTTGTGGTTTTTAACATCAACTGTAAATGAAATGGTACATGAAAATTTTGTATGTTTTTATAACGTATCATTTCTATACTTTACGATATCTCCTTTGACTCTCTTCGCTCTTAGTACAGCTTACCCAGGACCTTTTGATGAGTCACGGTAGAGGACCGTAAAGACAACTCATATCGTTAAATGAATCTTCCTCAACTTTCTGCTTTCCACATGAAACATTCCTACTTTTACACATATAATTCACTTTCCTTTCCCTAATAATAAAAAAGATATCTCTCTTACCTTTAAATAGTGTGCCTTTGTCCAAACGCTTCACCCACTCCATTCTCCTTGACTTCTCTGGCACCTCAGCCCACTGATCGTCCAAACTCTATGGTCTGATTCTTCAGGACTTTCTTGCTACTGATTTCTTCCCATCATTTAAAATATTCAAGCATGCTTCTCTTAAAAAATACTTAATATTCCTCCAAACTCATACATGCCTCTCCTGAAGCCAATCTATTTTTTCTCAGAAATACCAATGATCTCTTTATTATTAAATCCAAAAGGTATTTTTTACCTCCTTCATCTAGACAAGTGTTTCTCAAATTCTAATGTGCGCAGGAATCTTATTAAAATGCAGATTCTGACTCAGGAAGTCTGGGTTGGGCCTGAGCTTCTGCATTCAGAATAGCTCCCCGGTGATGCAGATGCTACTCACCTGCAGACCACATTCAGAGCAGCCACTTTCTGCAGTGCTTGCCACTCCTTTCGGAGACTTTTGTGTTCCTGGCAGGAAGGAGGTGAGGAAGGTTCACAAAAATTTTGAACTGCTCTTTGTTTCTCTATCTTACCAATAGAGGGGGCTGTTGTGTAAATTGGAAATGGTTTTTCTATATAAGATCAGAATAATCTCACAAAAACCTTCCTTCCCTACAGTTTAAAGAGATATTCTGACACCACTTGTTGCACAATGACATGTAAAGCATCTCAGACGCCAGAGGCAGGCAATCTTGTTAAGACAGCCTCTCTCCCAACACACCTTACAACGTCCATCAGAAGAAGAAATCTAAATCCTGTGTCATTCCTTCTCAACCTCACAGCAACCTGGGTTCAAGTCCACCCGTCATCAGACTTTTGTTTGTGGAGAATCTCCCAGAAAGGAGCTCACTGCCTCCTCACTGCTCCACCATGACCTTGGTGTTCACCTTGATGCTTGAGGTGCTCCTGTTCCTGAGTGAGTACTGTTCCATTTTACTCTCTTGTCCACACATGGCACATTGCTTTGGACTGACTTTGAATACAGACTTTTTGTTCTGGCTGAGTTCATTGATTCAGCATTGATGTTTCAGGAGGAGCCGGAGCCCAGTCGGTGACCCAGCCTGACGGCCACATCACTGTCTCTGAAGGAGCCCGTCTGGAGCTGAGGTGCAACTACTCATCTTCTGTTCTGCCCTCTCTCTTCTGGTACGTGCAGTACCCCAATCAAGGACTCCAGCTTCTCCTGAAGTACACATCTGGAAACAGCCTTGTCTCAGGTATCAAAGGTTTTGAGGCTGAAATGGAGAGGAGTGAGAAGTCCTTCCACCTGAGGAAAACATCAGCCCATTGGAAAGACTCGGCCAAGTACTTCTGTGCTCTGAGTGACACAGTGACTAAGACTACAGTGGGAGCTGAACACAAATCTCCTGAGACATAGTAGCTTAAAAGACTCAGGGTCTCAGCCTATGTTATTTTCAGGCTGTTGGCATGTTCTGTGAAGGCAAACAGTACAGAGAATACAGAATCCTGAAAGTGTTTGGTTCCCATGGGCATTTTAGATTTCTTTTCTTTTTCTTTTTTCTTTTGCAAAGGAAAGACTATTGTTTTCTTAATTTCAGTGTTCTCAGTGGTCTTGAGGCTGGTGGGTGGTTTCCTGTCCGTGTCACCTGAGCAGGCTGTGCCTATACTGTACTGTTTTGTTCAGAGTAAGTTTTTATGTCATAAAAAGAAAACCCAATCTTAATATTATTTTTCAAAATATAGTTGACACTTCCAAGGTATTTGTTCTCACTTATTTAGTTTGGTTCAAACAAATGGGATTCTGGTTGGAATCACATTGGAAACTGACATTTTAGGATATTATGTTTTCTTACCCAAGAATATTATATGCCTCTTCATTTATTCAGGACTTGTTTTAGTCCTTTAAACGTAAACTTTGCTTGCTTGTTTCCAGAAAAGTTGGAAAAAATGAAATGAATCATTGAATAAGTAGAGAGCTGATGTCTAGTATTCTGTGTCTGTTCCTCTCTCTGAACAGGGAAGAGAGCCAACAGAAAGTGGAGCAGCATCCCCAGTCCACAAGTGCCAGGAGGGAGAGGTTTCTATTTTTAACACAGTCACACACACAGCAAGAGTGAGAGTTCTAACCATTAAGAAGAACATATCTCTGTGCAGGTCATAGGCTCAGACTCCACCTTCTGCCCTGTAATCATGGGGACCCCGGCCACGTTCAGTCTGTTCACAGCCCCACAGAAGGAGGCACACAAAATGATGTTTCTCAGAATTCATACCTGAG
Organism: Hyperoodon ampullatus; assembly: GCF_949752795.1. Lineage (NCBI taxonomy): Eukaryota > Metazoa > Chordata > Mammalia > Artiodactyla > Ziphiidae > Hyperoodon > Hyperoodon ampullatus. Next base: position 104,965,183 of record NC_136916.1, read on the forward strand.
GTTTTTCTGTTTCCTCCTTTCTGCACACTTTGTTAGGCAATATAAAAATATTTTACGAATGATGCTTGTACACAAAGAGCTTACTACCTAAAAGTCATAGGAATATCTCTCTCATTAGATTTAAGCTTTATGAAGATATCAATTTTTTTTTACCAATAAGCATTCACGGAACAATGGTTGAAAGAATGAATGGCTGATAATATTTATACCCATGTATAAAGGCAAATTTATAGCCAATGGTTAGAATTTATGTGGAAACAAATTTTAGCTCCCTATAAGGAAAAATGAACAATTAGAGGTTTTTCAAAACAAAACAGACTGCTTTGAGGTGTAAAATATTCCTCATTACAGGAACTAATCAAAGAAAAGTGGAATGTCCATTTTCCAGTGATTTGCAGAAACGCTTACAAAACAATATGATTTTGCACCAAACTAAGAATTTTAAGTTTTAAATGAGGGAAAATACTGTAAAAGAACTAAACAACCAAAAAGCTTGTAAAATTCACCACAGATTAAAAAAAAAATCACTTCCAAATTCATGGAAATTGGATTTTGAATTTTTACTTGACGCATGTGTAGGAATTTAAGTGAGGGCAATGGTAGGAGAACACATTCCAAGCAGGCTAAACTTATTAAGAGCAAAGATCAAGAAACAATAAGCAAGAAGAGTTTAGGAAATTAAAAGTTTTTTAATATTACTGAAAGGGACAATTTTTATTGAATGGTACTGTGAGATAATATGAAATGTTAGCTTGAGGGAGTAGTTCATCCAAGAGGGCCACACACAGTTCAGAACTGGGTTTCTTTCCAGATAAAAATAAAACATGTCATGAGATTACCTGTCTTTAGCATAAGCAACATTAAGGAATACCTTGAAATTGTTTTTTAGAATGAGCTATTAATCTAAATTTAAACTGTTAGATAATATCAAAGATTTACTTTTACAAGCATACTTCTAAATGTATAGAAAAACTGGATTTCCATAATGATTGATTCAATGAACAAATAAATTTCGTTTTCCCTGAGCAATTCTACCACCAACTAATCGCCATATTGCAGGAAAGGGAAAATCGAAACACTTTCCCAATGTGTTGCAATTTTATGATCACTTTGCAGCATGAGTTTTATTTAGACGCAGGGGGAGACTAATAGCTTCTCTGCATTCATTAACCTCGAGTAAAGGACAAACTTTTAAATCAAATAATACAGACCAAACAAATAAAAATAACTACATTCTGCTTTGCTTTCTACTTTGTTCTCTTCCTCATCTGGCTGCAAAAACCCTTGCATGATTCTCACTGAAAATAACTCCTGAATTCATGTGAGATTTTGCCCTCCTCAGTACTTGTACTGGTATAGTTTAGATATGTTCCCATTTACTTCCCTGCTCTTCAGGGTGCTGAGTTGCCATAAGGATAAGCCAGGCAGATAGTCCTTCAACATTAAAGCTAATTTCTAATTTACCCCCACTGTGCCTTTTATCATCACAAACATGTTTGTTGTCTAATTTGGTTCACTCTTAGAAGAGCATGGTTTGGTGTACCTAAAAAAGGATATTTCTTCAGACAGCAATATACTAAATTTTTAGGGGTCTTATAGCTCCATTTTTCTGTTAAATGGTGCAGGGTTGAGAATCAAGTAAGCACATGTAAAATAGACAGCAACACTGTAGTAAAACTAAAATTGTTATTCCACCATTTGGTGATTTAGTTTTTAGTTTTTTTTTTTTTTTTTTTTTTGCGGTACGTGGGCCTCTCACTGTTGTGGCCTCTCCCGTTGCGGAGCACAGGCTCCGGACGCGCAGGCCCAGCGGCCATGGCTCACGGGCCTAGCCGCTACACGGCATGTGGGATCCTCCCAGACTGGGGCACGAACCCATGTCCCCTGCATCGGCAGGCGGACTCCCAACCACTGCGCCACCAGGGAAGCCCCAGTGATTTAGTTTATATCCACATCATTCAGAAAGAGAAAGCCTTTCTTCAAAAGTAGAAACTGAGAAGAGTGAGGAAGAGAAATCGATTTTATTGAATAAAAGACTTTCTGTAACACTCAATGATGGATGAAGTGAGAGATGTGGAAACTTCCAGTCAAAGTTTGTACATTTTACTTTCATCAAATATCTATGATCCATTCCAGAAAAGCAACCCATAGATTTAGAATAGTCCCACTCACCATTGTTTCATCAAGGAAAAGTTTTCTTGCTGCTGAATGTTGGGTAATGCTATATACTATATACAACTGAATGTTGGGTAATGCTATATTTGGGGTCTTGAATGGTAGAAGAGACCAAGAACAATTTAAGAGAAAGGGAGGGGAAATAAGAATAGACCATGGACAGAGAAAATTTGTCCAAAAGGGACTATTCAAGATTTGCTTTAATCTATCATTAACATTGAAATTTGAAAGAGTTATTAGAATAAGTTCACAGACTCTCAAAACTAAAAACCATTGTGGAAAAGAGGGTAAGCATAAAGATGCAAGCCATGAACACAACTGCTTTGCAGACAGATACATTTAAGTGGATATCTGTGGTTTTCATGTTTTTTTTCTGCACAGTAGAGCTGCCATATCATTGTGAGCTGTGGAAGTTAATCACTGGACCATTTTAGGGAACATCATTCACACCTTAGCCTAAAATATAGAGAAAGACAATGCAGAGATATGAAGAAAGACAGATCTGAGAGCATCATCAGAGCCTATATATCCAGCTCTGCCTGAAACGGCAAAAGTCAAAATACCCTCATTGGGAACAAGCCAGCATGAGTTGAGATTCTGTCATTTACAACAAATAGATCCATAATTAATACAGAAGAAGGTGGGGGGGAGCCTTTTGGTTTTGTACTATTTTATAAGATGAATTTATGGTGCTTAGAAGCATTTTTCAGTCAAAATAACTAGAGTTATGTAGATACAGATCATCACTGGTCTACCTTCATTATAGTAAATATGAACCAGGTTAATCCTATGTATGTTTTATGAATTTCTGATTGGAAAAAATTAGAAAAATACTGAAAACATCCACAACTCTGCCACATAGACAAGCACTCATTATTTTTACTTATTTCTATCTTTTTCACAATTTTGCACATTGTTACATCATATTATAAAGAAAATTTTATGTCCTTTTTGTTAACACTCACTTTTGTCATTAAAAATACCTTGTATTCCTAGTTTGAATTGATTATCTACTATTCTACACCATGGATATACCACACTTAACTTTATAATTTTCCTGTTTGGGGATATCTGGATTATTTATTTCCAGTTTTTAATCATTTTAAATAGCATTATGGTATACATCTTTAAATAAAAATTTGAATTTGAATTTCTCATCATTTTATTAGAACAGCATCCTAGAACTGGAATTAGTGGTTCAGTGGGTAAAAACAGGTTACAGTGTTTTTGCTCCTTGTGTCTCGGGAATGGGGAGTTAGTGTTTAGTGGGGACAGAGTTTCAGTTTAGGAAGGTGAAAAATTCCAGAGATGGATGAAGTTGAGAGTTGCACAACGATGTGAATGTACTTACTGCCACTGAACTGTACAGTAAAATACTGTTAAAATAGTATGTTTTATATTATGTGACTTTTACCACAATAAAAAAACATTTTCAAAAAGTATTCTAAATGTATCATCTCTACTCCCTAACACCTTTCTTACTTGAACCCACTACAGTCAGATTCTCATCCCTGCCATTCCGTTGAAATCACTCTTGCTGAGGTCACCAGCGAGTTTTAAATTTTATTTATTTATTTATTTATTTTTGGCTGTGTTGGGTCTTCGTTTCTGTACGAGGGCTTTCTCTAGTTGCAGTAAGTGGGGGTCACTCTTCATCGCGGTGCGCAGGCCTCTCACTATCGCGGCCTCTCTTGTTGTGGAGCACAGGCTCCAGACGCGCAGGCTCAGTAGTTGTGGCTCAGGGGCCTAGTTGCTCCGCGGCATGTGGGATCCGTCCAGACCAGGGCTCGAACCCGTGTCCCCTGCATTGGCAGGCGGATTCTCTACCACTGCGCCACCAGGGAAGCCCACCAGTGAGTTTTGTATCAACAAATCCAATGATGCATTACCATTCCTTATCTTATTGAGTGTCTCAGAAGAATGTGGCATCATGGCTACTCTCTCCCTGAAACACCATCTTTGCCTGGATTCTGGAACTCCACATTCTCCTGGTTTGCCTTCTTCCTTGCAAACCGCTCCTGCTCAGTCTCCTTTTCCTACATCTTCCTCCTCTTGCTGGTGTCTACATGTTGTATTTTCTCAGAGCTCAGTCTTCAAACATTTATTCTCTTCAAATGATCTTGAAGGGGTTCAGGACATGCCACCCCAAAATAGGCCACTAGTATAAAAGCACTTAAGCCTAGCCACTTTGGGTCTTCATTTTTCTATGAGGACCCCCATGTACATGTAAAAATTATTAAATAAAATCTCTATGCTTTTCTCCTGTTAACCTGTTTTATGTCAACTTACTTCTCAGGTCCAGCTGGAGATCCTAAGTGGGAACAGGTAAAGCTTTAGCTCCCCTACAATCTCATCTAGGGATATGGCTTTAATTACTATTTATACATTGATGACACACAAATTTACATTTTCATCCCAACCTTCTCTATTGAAAGCCAGGCTCATATATACTGTAATCTATGTAACATCTACACTGGATATCTAATTGGCATCTAACATATCCTTAACATAGGGCCTGATTTCCCCCCACAGGTTCTTGCCTCACTCTTTTCCATCTCAAAAAAAAAAATGGCAATATAATTCACCTTACCAGAAATCCTGGGACTCTTCCTTAATTCTTCTGTTTCTCCCATACCCCACATTGTCAAACAAAACTGCCACATAAGATTTATTTTTTTGTCATAAAAAGTTTGACTTTGTTTTTCAATTCAAACAATGATGTTAACACGATGGGTTTCAGTGACCACCAATTCATTTCTGAATTCTAAGATGACAGATGATAGATAGAAAGATAGATAGATGATAGATAGATAGATAAGATCAAGGAATCTTGTCTCGAGGTTGCTGCCTAGTTAAAACACCTCCCTGTCTTGCAATATTTCTTGCCTAGCTGTTCAGGACTTTCCCTCAGAAGCCAGGAGCCAATGAATTGCTTACTTCTTTGGTACCTTGGAGATTTTAGACTCTGGAGCAATGTACCATAGTAAGATTCAGGATGGTTGAGGTTTTTTGTTTTTTGTTTTGTTTTGTTTTGTTTTTTGCGGTACGCAGGCCTCTCACTGTTGTGGCCTCTCCCGTTGCAGAGCACAGGCTCCAGATGCACAGGCTCAGTGGCCATGGCTCACGGGCCTAGCCGCTCCGCGGCATGTAGGATCTTCCTGGACTGGGGCACGAACCCGTGTCCCCTGCATCGGCAGGCGGGCTCTCAACCACTATGCCACCAGGGAAGCCCTGGTTGAGGTTTTTTTAAGGGAAAGTTAAGAGTAGAAAGTGAAATGGGAAAGAGGCAGCATGACATCTGGATCTCAAGCATGTTCTAAAGCAGTTTTAGGGAAAAAAATTCTAATACGCAAACCCATACACACACACGTGACAAGATTCCATTAGAATTATCTATCCCTGCATAAACCTTGGCAAACCTTCATATAATTTCAAGAGTATAGGAATCCCAGTTTAAAGACTACTGGTCTAAAATGGGACAGGGAATTCCCTGGCAGTCCAGTGGTTAGGACTCTGCACTTCCACTGTAGGGGGCATGGGTTCAATCCCTGGTCAGGGAAATACATCCCACATGCCTTGCAGCACAGCCAGAAATAGTACAATATAATAAAATAAAAATAAAGAAAAAAAAAATTTAAGTAAAATAAAATGGGACACTAACACACTTGTCACAATATACTTACTGAGAACTCATTCCTCCCCACTGATTTGAGATACTGTCTTTAACATATACTAAATTTCCATATACAGTTAGGCTTAATTATTGATTTGCTATTCCATTTAATTGACCTATCTGCTTAGTCTTAACTTGTACTTAAGAATGTTCTTGGGCTTCCCTGGTGGCGCAGTGGTTGAGAGTCCTCCTGCCGATGCAGGGGACACGGGTTCGTGCCCCGGTCCGGGAAGGTCCCACATGCCGCAGAGCGGCTGGGCCCACGAGCCATGGCCGCTGAGCCTGTGCATCCGGAGCCTGTGCTCCGCAACGGGAGAGACCACAACAGTGACAGGCCCACATACCGCAAAAAAAAAAAAAAAAAAAAAAAGAATGTTCTTTCCTTTCTCTTTCTTTTTACTTTCATGCAACAGAAAATGTGCTCTTTTCTTCCACATTTCTTTTAACTGTTTTTTATTTTTGCATATGAATGATATAAAAGCTGCTTTTAAATTGTTGTTTACCTGTCTTTTGATAGTGGTTTTTCTTCTTTTAGGTTTTCTGATATATCATTATTTCATCTGCAAATATGCAGATGATATTTTACCTGTTTCTTTCCAATTATTATGCTTCTAATTGTTTTTTCTCTTGGCCGACTGCATTATGTAGTAGCTCCAACACAATGCTAAATAGTGGTAAAGGTAGTGGACATCTTTGTCTTTCTCCTAACTTTAATAAGAAAGCTTCTAGCATTTCCCCAGAAGTAAGTGCTGCTCTGAGGTTGTGGCATGTGCATTTTTTATGTTAAGGAATTAGCTATTAATTACTTTTTAAAGTGTTTTTAATATGAACGTATATTGTATTTTGTCACAGGCCTTTTCTGCATCAATGGAAATGATCATATGATTTTTCTTGTTAGCTCTAATGCCAGTGATGAAGCTACTCACTTTTTTTTTAACATCTTTATTGTAGTATAATTGCTTTACAATGTTGTGTTAGTTTCTGCTGTGTAACAATGTGAATCAGCTATATGTATACATATATCCCCATATCCCCTCCCTCTTGAGTCTCCCTCCCACCCTCCCTATCCCACCCCTCTAGGTGGTCACAAAGCACCAAGCTGATCTCCCTGTGCTATGCAGCTGCTTCTCACTAGCTATGTATTTTACATTTGGTAGTGTATATACATCAGTGTTACTCTCTCACTTTGTCCCAGCCCTTTCCCCTCCCCGTATCCTCAAGTCCATTCTCTACGTCTGTGCCTTTCTTCCTGTCCTGCCCCTAGGTTCATCAGAACCATTTATTTTAGATTCCATATATATGTGTTAGCATGCGGTATTTGTTTTTCTCTTTCTGACTTGCTTCGCTCTGTATGACAGACTCTAGGTCCATCCACCTCACTACAAATAACTCAATTTCATTTCATTTTATGGCTGAGTAATATTCCATTGAATATATGTGCCACATCTTCTTTATCCATTCATCTGTCGATGGACACTTAGGTTTCTTCCGTGTTCTGGCTCTTGTAAATAGTGCTTCAATGAACATTGTGGTACATGACTCTCTTTTTTTTTTTAATGAAAATGAATATTTATTCTTGTTACAATGTTTAAATGTAAACTTACGGAACACCAGCTTCCATTCACATACACTGAGATACTAAATATGTTTGTTGAACTTGTTTTTTCTAGTTTTCTATATTACTTTAAATATGATTCTAAGTTTAGAACTCAAATATTTGGGTGTATTTGAATTAACATTTCATGACTCTTTTTGAATTATAGTTTCCTCAGGTATATGCCCAGTAGTGGGATTGCTGGGTCATATGGCAGTTCTATTTTTAGTTTTTTAAGGAACGTCCATACTGTTCTCCACAGTGGCTGTATCAATTTACATTCCCACCAGCAGGGTTCCCTTTTCTCCACACCCTTTCCAGCATTTATTGTTTGTAGATTTCTTGATGATGGCCATTCTGACTGGTGTGAGGTGACACCTCATTGTAGTTTTGATTTGCATTTCTCTAATGATAAATGATGTTGAGCACCTTTTCATGTGTTTGTTGGCAATCTGTATATCTTCTTTGGAGAAATGTCTATAATAGCAGATTCTATTTTGTACATTTTATTAAACATCCCCACAGGGTTAAGTTGAATAAACTTGAGGTAGCAGACACAACATTTATTGCTGGCTGCCTATTATTGCTTGAGAAAATCACTTATCACCTTTAATTAGATACATTCTTGCTGGTTCTGACCTGGAATGTTGAAATCACCATCCGTGTGACAGGAGAGAGAAAATTCCATGCAAATGTAAAACTCTCTTGTAAATGTTACTTCTTCCAAACAACTGTAACCACTCCTTCTATTTTTCCCAGACTAAAATTCCCTTCTTTGGGAATATTCCTTGTAAGTATCCTCATTAGAGAGAAAAAATCTTAAGACATCTAGAAATTCTGCTAACATTTTTGTGGTTCCAGATTTGATATAATTTGGCAATGTTCTTATTCAGAAAAAGAGCAATCATGTTCCCAGGAAAGTGTATGAATTGACAAATAGCCAGACTCCCCGGCGACCACCCCAAGTCTGCTGTTTACTCCTCAAACAGAAATGAGAGGGTTGGGGAAGACATAGCACAGTTCACCTTGGACCCTACATCTCCAAGAGGGATTTAATTCCCAGCTGAGGTACAATGACACTGTGCTTCAGGAAAATGCTAGAAAAAGCAGTCTCCCTACTTCATATAATTTCATACATGAGGAAGACTAATATCCAGAATTAACATCAAAGAAGATCACAGCTCTTTACTCACCACAGACTCTCAGCCACTTACCTCAGGCCCACAAGAAGAAATAAAGGAAGGGAAGGACGGGGATAGATTGCCAAGGCCAGGCCTTTAGCTAGGGAATGCAGCTGAGAAAATGTGGTTAAGTGGTAGCACCTAGAATCAGCAGGGTAAGGACTGAATGCAAAGACTAGAAGAGAACTTTCCTCCTTAACCTCTCCTCTTCTTTAGTCCCTAATCCTTCCTGTAATATAGAAGATCGCAAAACAGAGTTTCATATATCTAATATGTAAAATATGAGAAATTATCAGAGTTTGCACAGAAGCCCAGACCTAAATATAAGAAACACTTACATTTTTGCAAGTGTACTACCATTTTCAGAGTTAGCCAGATACGAGGTTGTCTCTCACATCTGAGAACATATGAAAAGAAAGATACCGTATTTCCCTCCTTTATACTTACAGAGAAAACTTAGAAAAGGCCTAACTCTTTTAGCTAATTTATAATTGTTCAGAGTGAGAAATACAACAAAGCCATAGGAGACCCTAACCAGTTAAGGGAAAGAATCAGGTCTTCTCTCAACTTTTTATTTATGCCCCTCAGAACATAGTACAGAGTCATACAGGCAAAGCACACGCATTGATCCCTTATAGGTGAGGGGAGTGAGGAAGGGAGTTCCAGGTACTAAGGATATTAAGACAGTCATCACTAGAGAACATTTTGACACTATGTTTTGTTTCCTTTCTTTTTTGTTCACTCTTCACCTCTCTGTATGTTCTATCTTCCTTTAATTTAACATAAGGAATTTCTTTTTATTAAGGGAAATGGAAACAAAATTCAATTTAAAAGTTCAGACCACATGGGGGCAGTGCTTCATTGACAGAAGTGACTGGCTGGAAACTAGAACTATGTGAATGGAAGCAGCAGGAGTGAGTATATTCAATGATGCATTTTGTGACAAGTGAGATTTTGATTGGCTGTGAAAACACAGTGAAGATCACTGGGGCTTCCAAACCAAAAGAAGCAGAAAAATCTAGAACAATGAACTAGAACAATTGTACATAGTCCGTTTCAGGCCTCCAAACTGAATCCTCGGACACTTCAGGAAGAAGCAGGAATGGAGCCTCACCTGAAAGCTTCACTGATGCTCCTGTGTGTGCAGCTAAGCTGTGAGTGGGGAGGATGAGGGGTGGTGGGGGGAAGGGTCAAGCCAGGGAAATGGGGCAACTCTGGTAAGGAAATCTAGGGGGATCCCGGGGGGACAATCCAGAGTTTTTAGTAAGGAATGTAAAACAAATAGGAAAAATTCTTTATTTAAAAAAAAAAAGTTTCTTTTTCTTTTCTTTTTTTTTTTTTTTTTGGCGAGGTATACAGTTTATTAAAGAACTCACATCCAATGCAGTGTTTCTCCAAAGATGATTTGCAAGCACCTTGCCTCAGAACCACTTGAGCACTTGGCAAAATCTGTAGATTCCCAGGCCTGACTCTAGAAAAGGTGGTGCAGAGTCTCTGAGAATGAAATTTGGAAATCTGCATTTTTCATAAGTGCCCCAAGTGATTCTACTGTGCACTTATAGATAAAGGAGCTCCGATTGGAGGAGTGTGGAAAAGCCAAATAATTACGAAAATAAGTTGAAATGCTTTTGAAAAAACTTCAGTGAGACAGAAGAAACGAAAACACAAAAAAGAAAACAGATTACAAAAATCTGAATAACCTAAGTGACCTTTAAAACACTTTCTATTAACTGGTAACATTTACACAGACAAGTACATACATTATAAGTATACACACAGCTCAATGAATTTTTTTAAAAAGTTTCTTATGTATGAAAATCTTTTCACTCCTCCTGAGCAGGGTCACATGGACAACCACTGGTGGAACAGAAAGTCAAGGAAGGCGAGAGCTTCACACTGAACTGCAGGTACAGAGACAGAGCTGCTGATTTCTTCCAGTGGTTTAGGCAGGATCCCAGGGAAGGCCTCCACTCCCTGATAAAATTGTTTTTAAGTGAGAAAGAGAAGATCAGTGGAAGATTCACAGCCAGGCTTAACAAAAATGACCAACAATTTTCCCTGCACGTGAAGGATTCCCAGCTCCACGACACAACCACCTTCTTATGTGCAACGGGTGCACAGTGCTGCTCAGACACCTGTGTCCCGCACCTAAACCCTGCTAAGCCTGCACCTCCTGCCTGAAGGGCTCCAGGGCGCTGACTTTGCACTCTGAGCAAAGGGAAATAGGAGGAGCTTTGTATAACAGTGTCAAATATTTCCTTTGAATACCATGTGCAGAGGGATAGTGTTTTCAAACACCATCTAATATATTTTGTTTCTCTGTGTGAGGTCCTAGCTCTGTTCAAAAGCCTGAGGCTTAATATCAGAAAGAAGAGAGCACGAAAGAACGCAGGAGACAGTAAAATTCTTGCCTTTGAGCTCCTTTGTAGACTTTTACAAATATATCAAGAATACAAAATCTTAAAAGCCGTAACCATCAAATTCAGTAGTGAAAGAAAAAGGTATGTTGACATTCTGAAAAGACTGGGGTAGAAGAGCAAATGCCAAAACCTGAGGGAAAATGGTAAAAAGTTTAGAAAAAGATAGAGTGAAAGGAGAACACAGTATGATGGCAAATCTGGCTCCTCCTTAAAAGACGATAAAATTTCAACCAGCTGGCTGGAGACGAGTCCAAGGGGTGACTTTTAAAAGTGCTTAGCAGCGGTCTCTATCCTTACTGGCGCCAAGGACTGGTTTCAAGGAGGACAATTTTTCCATGGGGCGGGGGGCGGAATAGTTCAGGCGATAACGCGAGCAATGGGGGGCAGCAGGTGAAGCTTCGTTCGGTCGCCCACCACTCACCTGCTGTGCGGTTCCTAACAGGCCACGAACCAGTACTGGTCCGTGGCCCTGGGGTTGGTGACCCCTGGCCTAGCATCCTGCTCTTTTCTACGGTCTGCTGGGGTGGGAGGAGGGAGAGTCACATTTAGGAGTGACCGTGAACTGAAGGGGCAGCAAGGGAAGGCGCACAGTGTTCGGATCACCGTCTCACATCCTTGCTCCCCAGGGAGTGTCCACTACGAGGAAGCACCGAGTGACCACATGGCAAGATGATCCAACCAGGGGATGTCACCAGCCTCTGTCTTCGTCCGCTTCAGCGCTTGAACAACAGACCTGTAGACAGATTAGCCAAGCTGACAGCATGGGGGTTCTCCGGGAGCCCAGAAGCACGGGTTTTCTCTCACCAGGTCGGACCTAACTACTTCTGCTGTCAAATATCCAACCTGTCAGCCGCAGATACAACAGGGAGCCTTCAATGTGGAATCACCCCTCAAGAAGACCAACCAGCCACTTGTTGGCAAGTTGATTACATTGGACACTTCCACCCTGGAGGTGGCAGAAATCTTTTCCTATTGGGTTCATATATGTTCTGGGTATGAGTTTGCCTTCCCATCCATAGTGCCACGCATAGCGGCATAACCTGAGGGTTCAGAGTGCCTGATTGATCATTATGATTAATCAAGGGATTTCACATCCCTTTGCATCAACAGACGCAAGTTATAGCAAAGAGTTGGGACAACAGGCATGTGACCATTGAGTATGCTGATCTACTACATACAGCATTATCCACAAACCACCAGCCTAATAGAACATTGGAATGACCACTGAAAGGCTCAGCTAAAGCACCAGCTTAGAGGTAGTGCTCTGAGAGGCTGGAGAACTATCCTTCAGGATGGTGCTGTGTTCCTGTTAGATAAAATGCATGGACCTGGGAACCAAGGAGTGGAAGTAGGGCTATCTCCCCATCCACTCCCAGTTTCAGCAACTCACTTGGATATTGTGTGTTTCCTGTTCTCATAACTCTAGGTTCTTCTGGACTAGAGGTCCTGTTTCCTTTTGAAGAGAATGGAGAGGGTATTTCTATTAGGGAAACAGGGAAGTTTTCACGAAACCGAACGTTACATGTACCACCTGGTCATTTGGAGATACTCATGTCTGAAGACCAGAAGGCCAAGAAGGGAGTTACTACACTGGCAGGAGCAATCTATCTTGATTATCATGAGGATTTAGGCCTATTGCTGCCTATTGGGAGCTGGAAAAATAGGACTAAAACTCAGGGGATTCACCGGGATGACTTTTCGCAGTTTCATGACCATAATTACTGTAAACAGGCAATTGTAGCAACTATGGCCTGATAAGAGGAGAATAACCAGGGGCTTAGGCCCCTCAGGGATGAAGGTCTAGGTCTAGGTTCTGTCCCTGGGACAGAAGTCTAGATATAGAAGTATTAGTCAAAGGTGAAAGAGAATCAAGAATGAGTGATATAAGAGGTAGATGGAAGATAATAAATATGAGTTATGGCTGTGGAATCAACTATAGCAATTATAACTCGTCCCACTGATCCTTCTGTTGATTTTTTTTTAAAAGAACTAGTGTTCTGAGTAAATTTAACATAGAGCACAAGTGGATCTCAGCAGTGAAAGGGGTGGGCTGTACAGATGCTGTTGGTGTTCTGCTCACATACCCTGACAGTCACCTCTACACCCTGAAAATCCCAGCAACTCTGAGGACTATTTTCTCACCATGAGAGCATGTGGCCAGTGTGCAGGACAAGTCAGATGTGCAAGAGAATTGATGTCCCCAAAGCAGCCCTCAAGCCATGCTGGGTAATGAGTTTATGAATTACTCCAGCTCCTTTATGCCGCATTTGGGGTAACTCCAAAGGGTATGCTATACCATCTCCCAGAATTACCCAGCTGGATTAAGCTCCAATTGCCCATAGTAGTAACGGCTTGATGACAACACCCTGTCTTGGCCTCCTTCCCTTCTCTGATTCACTTCCTACTAATGTTTCCTAGAATCACCTGCATATAAACTAATCACACACAAGTCCTTGTATTAGAGCTGACTTTTTAGGAATCCAAAACCAAGATACAGGACTTCAAATCATGGGGCAAAGATGGAGATGATCTAGAAGAAATTCTGGTTGCTCCTTCTTCCATTGCTATCAAACTGAATTTAGGGGCACAGAGATTTTAGCAGCCTCATTCAGGGCTGGTCCCAACTCGTACAATTGCCTGAGCATCTCTCTCAGTGAGAAGACTCAGCCACCCACCTCTGTTACAAGAGAACCTGTGTGTCAGACAGTACCCAGTATGTAGCAGAACCCCATTCTTACTCTTGGCTTGGGGACTCCAACTCCGGAATTCCATAAGTGTCCCTGTTACTTCCTCTGGAAACACAAACTTCTGGTGAATCACAGTAGGTCTTTTTTTCCTTGTTCACAATATTTTTTCAAAATGGAATGAGAGTGATGGGAGCAACTCTTAACATGACTTGTTTGAAGCAATTCGGTGCTGATGAGAGCTCCTACAATAGTTATTTCAGAACTTCTTAAAAAAAAATAGGTCTCTTTTTTGTGTGTGTCCGTGGAAAACATAAGCACAATTAGACACTACATGATCTGCTTCCACTTACTGTGAGTTTAGTCCATGCTCTTTTCAGGCACAAACATATATCTTTTTTCTCATTCTTTATTTTGAGAAGTTGTAAAACTATTAAAAAACTCAATACATTAATATAACAGGTGTATTCTTATCACGCATAATTAATTGTTTATATTATACTTGTTTTGTCATTTTTATTTTTTTTAATGCAAAGAAAAATTATAGAGTTTACCATTGTTGCAAATAAAACTCTGCCACTTCTGCCCACTATTCCAGGTCCCCATTCTTCTCTCCAAGATTAGGTCTTAGCAGAATAAATTTGCCAGCTCCCTCTTCTCTTTATTTTCAGCCTAGAAGTTAAAAAAACTCAGAAAACAGTTTTCACTTTCATCTGAAATTACAACCAATAGCCTAGTTCCTGAAGCGAGACCAAAAAGTATTCGGAAAACTTTCATCAGTGAGACAGTCACCCATCACCTGTCATACCATTTCCTGCTCTGAAGCTCAAGGGTTGCTGAGCACAGAGGGGAACCCAGATCAGAGCAAGAGACTTCTCAGCCTGCAGGGGAGAGTCGTAAGCATGATATTTGTTAGCTTGCTGCGGGCAGTCCTGGTCTCCACCTGTCTGGGTAAGGAAGGTTTAGGTCTTTCTTTATAATGTTATCTAATGGGGCTGTGAAATGAGAGCAGATGAATAGCAGAGTAAATGCATTGCCTCAGAGAGCCCAGTTGAAAGCTGATATGTTCTGCTGAGGTTTGGATCAGGCAGAAGAAAGGCAGGTGGAGATGGGAACCAGTCTGGGCTGGTCTGTCTCTCATGTGACACCCAGTGTGGTCCTTACTCTCCTCTTTCCCACAGGATCCAGTGTGGCCCAGATGGTCACTCAGCCTCAACCAGAAGTGTCTGTGCAAGAGGCAGACACGGTGACCCTGGACTGTACGTATAGCACTAGTGAGAGTAATTATTATTTGTTGTGGTACAAACAGCCTCCCAGCAGGGACATGATTTTCATTATTGGCCAAGAAGCTTATAAGCAACAGAATGCAACCAACAGTCGCTACTCTGTGAACTTCCAGAAAGAAGCCAAATCCTTCGGTCTCAGGATCTCAGACTCCCAGCTGGAGGATGCGGCAATGTATTTCTGCGCCTACAGTGGTCCACAGTGAGACGAGCAGCAGAGAGAGGCTTACAGAAACCTCAAACCTCAGCATCTGTGCAGAGGTCGGAGGAAGTGGTCGGGATAAGAGGAATATAGAAAATCATTGACTTCTCCTTGGAATAAAAGCTCCTCCTATCTGAATATAAGAGACACAGAGAGATGAATGTCTATGACTTGTAGTCCTTAAATTAACAGTAAAATGACACGTGTAGTGTTTTCCAGTTTTACAAGTTGTCTTCATACTTGCTATCATCTGTAACCCTCATAGCTTCATGTGGTATATGTGACTGGTCAGACTTCTGAAGCATTTCCTCTGTCCAGCAAATCTTTATAATTTTCCTGGGAGCTCTTACCTCCAAGAATCTTAATCTTTTCCATTTTGTTCATAGGTGCTTTTTCTTTTAATTGTCCATCCATGTCCAAAACCGAATGTCCTCAGAAAAATGTACCCATTTTAGAACACAACAGCTGTGACAGCATAACCAGGGAGGGAACCCACTGGTCCTACAATAAACGTAAGAGATAAGCTAGGTTGATTGTACCTAAAACAGGTGACCTAGAAAAATGATGGAATGGCCTGTTAAAGGCTCAGCTAAGAAACCAGCTCAGGTGCAACACCATTAATGTTAGAATGCTATTCCAGGTTGGAATGCTATTCCAGGAAGAGATAATACTCATTAAATCAATGTCTGATGTATGGTGCTGTGACACCCTAGCTAAAATACACAAGTTTAGAAACCAAGAAATGGAAGCAGAACAGACTCTTCTCCTATCACTCCCTGTAACCCACCTTCAGAATTTGTGTTTGCCTTTTCTCAGAGTCCTAGGCTCTGCTGGATTAGAGGTCCTGATTCCCTGAGGAAGAATGCTTCCACCAGCGGATTCAGTAAGGGCCCCACTGAACCTGCAGCTATGACCACCACCTAGATCACTAGGCCACCTAGTTGAACTCCTTGTGCCAGGGTCCAGCAGACAAAAATAGGATTTATTAGGTGGGGGCATAATTGACCCAATTATCATGGAGTACCAGATTGTTATTACACAGTGAGGGCAAAAAGAAATATGTTTGGAATGTAAGCGTTTCACATGGGGTATTTCCATGCCCAGTAAAAAGAGCAAGTGGCAACTGTGGCAAAAAGGCCTAAAAAGGACAAAGTGACAAAGAATTGAGACCTCTCAACAATGAGGGTCTGGGTCACCACACCAGGCAAGAATCTAGTTCGCCACAGTGGTATCCAATATAAGGAAGTCTGGAGAGTACAGTGGAGGAGGGAAAAGATGAGTATCAGTTATAGACTTGGTACCAATTAAAGGAGTACGGCCTGAAGCTCAGGTTATGCAACCTCCTGTATTAAGTGTTTTAGATGGATTGTAGCCAGCCACGATCTTGAAGACTCAGAGACACAGTGAAAATAACATAAGACAAGCACGCATCTGAGTAATGCAAAGAGAGCCCTATAACAAATATCTCATGTGCCTGTTGTCACGTCCAAATGCCTAGGGTTGAATTTATCGATAGCTGTGATAGACAATTCCTGGACACTCGGACTCGTCTCAAGCTGATAACATCCAACATTAAGCATGCACTGTGCATTATTTTTACTTCCTATCCCAGGGCCTTCTCTGACTCCTTGGGAGCTCATTCAGCCCATGGACAAGTACAGCCTGAAAGTATAGGGGAATTACCACCCCTGCCAGCAAGCACCAACCAGAGGGGAAAGGGACAGATGAATACACTAGCTTCTTGCTTCCCAGCAGATAATCCTGAGAAGCATCCTGTATGCTTCTCGGAGATCCTGGCAGAATCAAGCCCTAATCTTACGCTATCTACCTCCTCATTTCTGCTTCTTAAGATTGCATCCTAAATAAACTATCTTCACCTGAGTCCTTGCTTTAGGCTCCATTTTGGGGGGGAGAACAAAATTTAATAGAGAAAATTTCTTTGAAATTTTAATAGAGAATTCTTTGAAAATTTAATAGAGAAAGAACAGAAGAAAGTTTAAGGTGAACTTTACTTGGCTGATTGCTAATAAGAGCATGTGGGTACTTGAGTGATTACATAATTGGAAAAATAGAAGCTGTCACCTTATTTTTTCAAAAGATGGTGAAACAGACCATATTTACAAAACTCCAATCTCTGCAGATGTGTGATCATGTCCTTACTTACCAAGTCTCAACTTTTATCATTATCCCCGTCCCTGAATCTGCTCACCCTCTATTATTTAAACCTCATTCCTACTTCTTCTCAAAATATACCTCTATTCCAGTCCATCTATTCTCCTTACTGACCCATAAGCACTTCAAACTCTTGAATTTTTTTTCTGGTTGTTCCGCTCACCCAAATTTCCCTTTTATGGGTGTATCAGTCTGGTCAAATCATATTAGTCCCATAAGCACACCTTAAAGCTCTATCTCCTCCGAAGTTTCTTCTCTAATAGTGAATCCTTGAATTCCTTCTATCCTAAAGTCACACTGTGCTGAATCTGAAAGATTGATTCATAGTGACCTACCTTTTTAAAGCATTTGCTATTGTTTCCAGGCCCTGATCTTTCCTCCCCCAAATATATTATGGTCTCTATGAGGACAGAATTTTGCCTCGTACAGGTATACGGCATTCTTCAATGCTCTTGGCAATATTGGGCACATAATAAGTGCTCAGTAGAGCCCAAAGGTTATGCTTAAAATTTATTTTGTAAACATCATATATTCATAGGAGAATATTAAGGGGAAAATCAGTATGTTCTAACACAGTCACAGAAGGTTTCTTAGGAGAAGTTATGATAAAAGGTAGGATTTTTAAAAGCAACAATGAAGGGAAAAATAGGGTATGTTTTAAATATCAAGGTCTCTTCATTGAATATAAATAGAAATCTGAAACTCGTATAAACAGATTCCTTACAGAACAGATTTCTTGAAACCAAGTTCTTCCTGGGTAGAGGAGTGAATCATAAGAATTGCCTCAGTAATTATGTCTGTGACCTGAAGAGGGCACTGCTTGCACAGTTGACAACAGTTACTCAACTGCCCACCTGACATATGAGTTCCTGTTCTGAAGCAGTGATGTCACCCAGTACAGCTAATACCCAAGGTTCAGATAAGAACAAGAGGCTTTTGTCACCCTGCAGGAGAGAGCTGCCAGCACGGCAGGCCCCGGTTTGCTGTGGGCAGTTGTGGTCTTAACTATCTTGGTAAGGAAGGCACATGTTTTGCTTTTACTAACATCCAGTAGGACTGGGAAGTAGGAAGAAAGATTAATAACACAGGGATCTTACCTCCTCATGGGTCCAAGCTACGGCAGGCAAGAAAGCTGATGGATTTTACTTGAAGTTTGGATCAAGCAGAAGAAAGGTGGGTGGAGATGGGAACCAGTTTAGGCTGGTTTGCCTGCTCTCTTTCCCTCCTGTGACACCCAGGGTGGTCCTTTCTCTCCTCTTTCCCACAGGATCCAGTGTGGCCCAGATGGTCACTCAGCCTCAACCAGAAGTGTCTGTGCGAGAGGCAGTCACAGTGACCCTGGACTGTACGTATAGCACTAGTGAGAGTGATTATTATTTGTTGTGGTACAAACAGCCTCCCAGCAGGGAGATGATTTTCATTATTGGCCAAGAAGCTTATAAACAACAGAATGCAACCAACAGTCGCTACTCTGTGAACTTCCAGAAAGAAGCCAAATCCTTCAGTCTCAGGATCTGACTCCCAGCTGGAGGATGCTGCAATGTATTTCTGCGCTTACAGTGGTCCACAGTGAGACGAGCAACAGAGAGAGGCTTACAGAAACCTCAAACCTCAGCATCGACACAGAGGTTGGGGGGAAGTAGTTGGGGTAAGATGAACATAGAAAAATCATTGACTTTTCTGGAGAAAAAAATACTATTCTATCTGCCTGTAAGAAACACAGAAATGATGCTATAAGCTGGAATTCTCAAAATAATAATAAAAATAATGGAGGTACACAATGCTTTATAGTTTTGTAAAGTACATTCACATGTATTTATTTAATTCTCACAACCCTGTTATTATATAGGACAGGTCAGATATTCTGTGTCACTGCCATCCAGGGACTCTCATAGCTTGAACTAAACCTACATTCTCCATCTGCATGCCCCATGATCATATCAAAGTCAACATATCCGAAATTGAACTTTTATACTCCCCACAAATCTTATTTTTTATTTTTCCCTCCTCAGCTTTGCTCAGGATTAAGACACACAATAAATTTTTGAGTTTGAAAAATTTCTCCACCCTCTACCTCCCAGCCTAGGGTATCTGATCTTGTGTGTGTGTGTGTGTGTGTGTGTGTGTGTGTGTGTGTGTGTGTGTCCACACCTTATTTCTTTCTAATTACAAAACAGGGTGAAAAACTACATCACATTTATGTCATTGTTTCCTGATTGATGTATCAGTCACCCTTCCTGACTTTAACCTAATTTCACCCTGTATTTCTTAAATTTCCTTCATGCACCATTGGTCTGATCTAAGAAGTTGAGGAAAGACAACAAACACTGTCAAATAGGATTTCATGTGTTGCTAGTACTCGTCAGCAAATGCAAATTAATTAATTAATTTTTAAAAAGCAAGAAGTTTAGGGCTTCCCTGGTGGCGCAGTGGTTGAGAGTCCGCCTGCTGATGCAGGGGACACGGGTTCGTGCCCAGGTCCGGGAGGATCCACGTGCTGCGGAGCGGCTGGGCCCGTGAGCCATGGCCGCTGAGCCTGCACGTCCGGAGCCTGTGCTCCGCAGCGGGAGAGGCCACAACAGTGAGAGGCCCGCGTACTGCAAAAAAAAAAAAAAAAAAAAAAGATGGTTACATAATTTAAAAGCTGTTTAAGCAAATAATTCTATTTAGAATAATGAATGGAAGGTATATCATATGCCCTCAGTTAATAACATCTGGGAACAATGAATCTACTAGGGCACTATCCCACCTGCTGACACTTCACATGAATTTTAGGCAAAGTTAGCTACTAGATACGGAGCTGACATTCCCTGAGTATACACTATAAAACCCTTATTGGTTGTTAAAAATGGAAATACCACCATGCTAGTTGGCAACTAGCCATTTTTCAACGGTCCCTTATATGCTCGCTTTCAACCCCTGCCATGTTGGCTGTCTTGGTTCCTCTCCCAAGCTTATTCATGACCCAGCAACTAAAGAGTAATTGTTTGACATAGCTGGGAGCCCCCACCAGGATTCTGTTCTAACACTCTCACTCTCTCCCTATAACCTGTGTCTGTTCTGATATCCATACCAAACAACAAACAGATGATTAAACATTGGGTTAAAAGTTTTTAATATCATCTCTCCCTAGAAGGAAACACAACATATACAATACCATACTATAGCAAATAGTCTACTAGGTAAGAGTGAGGCTAATGAAGAAACAAGAAAATATTAAAAATTTTTTGACATCCAGACATATTCATAAAATAAAAGTCTGATAGATAAGCAGATATGAGCTAATCTGATCCTTAGTTTTGCCCCAAATTATTTTTCTACCTACTGTCTGGGCTAGAATATCCAATCCTGCTTCTGTGCTGAATGGATGTTCTGAACCCCAATTTCCAATGTGGTGAGGAGGAGGTGCTTTCAGAACACTAATAATTCTCTGGACACCAACTGGGTGTCCTGCAATTCAACTCAATTTTGACACTATCTATCTGGATATAGTGTCAGATTCCATAGGTTAAGGGCCCAGTCCTACAAGACTGCCCCTCCCCCACTCCAGATGCCAATCTGAGGTACAGGTTGTTACCAGTACTTCTGACCCACCAGCTATAAATCAGAGGTTCCAACGACCCCCTCCTTGAGTTGTGTTAATTTGTTAGAGTGGCCCACAGAACTTAGGAAGTTTGTTTACTCACTAGATCACCAGTTTATTATAAAAGTGTATAATTCAGGAACAGCCAGGTGGAAGAGATGCATAGGGCAAGATATGGGGAAAGGGACGCAGAGCTTCCAAGCCCTTCCTGAGCACACCACTCTCACAGAATCTTCACCTGTTCACCAACTCAGAAACTCTCTGAACCCTGGCCTTAGGGTTTTATAGAGATTTCTTTGCTTAGATATGATTGATTAAATCATTGGCCATTGGCAGTTGATTCAACAGCCCCTGTCCCCTCCCTGGAGGTCAGGGGGGTAGGCCTAAAAGTTCCAACCCTCTAATCACCAGGTTGGCTCCTCTGTCAACTAGACCCCCATCCTTAGGTGCTTTCCAAAAGTCACCTCATTGACATAATATAAGACATCTTTAAGACTCTTGCCACAAGAAATACCAAGAGTTTTAGGTGCTCCATGCCAGAAATGGAATGAAGATCAAATATATATTTCTTATTATAAATCAAAATTTCACATGTGCTTATATTAAGCTTAGTCTTTGCTTAAGAACTTGGGTCACAGTAGAACCTTTAGGTGTTGAGACCGCATTAGTTAATCCCTATGGATATTTTGATCCCTACTAATATGCTTTGCTAACACTGGTAGCCTGCTTTGGTTACTAACAAAACCAGCAGTATGGAAATTTAATGTCCCTTCTCTCTTAACTCAGCTCTTTGTCTCACATCTCTTTGGAAGCTTCATTCTCTCTGCAACACCAGAAATGGGCACTTTCCACTGACTACAGCAACAGAAGTTTAAACCTCTTGGCAGGAGGAAACACTTTCTGCTTAATGGGGAGGCTGATTCAGATAACCTTCTCTAGAAACTCAAAATTACACTGTTTGATAATTTCTTGCATAGAACATTTGCAATTTCAGAAAGGTGAGTGATGTCAGATCTAAAAGTCTTTTGTCCTGTCTTGCTTCATTCAGATTCAGATTTAAGGAGAAACATTGGAGAAGTCACATGAATTTCCGTGACTGATATTTTCCACCAGTCTATAGAAGATATAAACTTAAAGAATGGTTGGAGGATTAACCATAAACAGACATTGCCAGTAATTCTGCATTGTCATCAAAGCATGCTCATGTTTGTAGGCCAACCAGCACATTAGATTAATGATAGTCAGACTTTGGAAAACTGTAAAACCTTCACACATTTTAAAGATGACTACTAAAATATTTTACAATTATTTTAAATGTTTAAGTAGTTATAAAGGTTATAATTTCTGTTGTATTATAAATATTGACATTTTCAAATAAAACTCATATAATAGCTTGTATATATAGGCAATGAAATCTTAATGCCAAAGTGATTTGATATCCATCAACATCCAATTAAAATTCATGAACAAACTCTTCATTAACAATTGAAGATTTCATATCACTACTTTTTTCCTTATAATAATATTTCCATTCAACTTCTCCTGCAAAATTTAATATATTTTTTCTTTAAAAGTCTTTTACTGATCACCAAAAATGTCTGCAACAAAAATACGTATGAAATTGAAATTATTTTTTTGTTTCCCCTGATCATATTGCTCTGTTATTTTTTTCTGGATTGATTTGTAAATAAAATTATTAGTCATGCATGTTTGATGAAAACAACTTAAATACATTATAATTTTTAAAGGTTTTTAACATAAAAGGTAAAAAAGGTTTTTGGAAGTGCATTTTTTTTTTTTTTTTTTTTTTTGCGGTACGCAGGCCTCTCACTGTTGCGGCCTCTCCCGTTGCGGAGCACAGGCTCTGGACGCGCAGGCTCAGCGGCCATGGCTCACGGGCCCAGCCGCTCCACGGTATGTGGGATCTTCCCGGACCGGGGCATGAACCCGTGTCCCCTGCATCGGCAGGCGGACTCTCAACCACTGCGCCACCAGAGAAGCCCTGGAAGTGCATTTCTTAATAAAATGACTGAGGTCAGATCTAACTGCTTTGATTAAATGCTTTCCTGACATCGGTTAAAAAAAAAAAAAAAAAAAAAAGCCCTTTCCTTAATGCTCTCAAACCTCAGAGCAATGCTGCAAAGATTCCATGTAAAGTAAGAAGGACAGTTGTGAAATGAGAGCTAGGAAATGAGAACCACAGTCAGGTTCTCAAGCAGATCATTTTTAGGAAAGGGTACATGGAGAAGTCGAGTATCTAGAAATTGATTCCCTTAAAATACCTATCTGTTCCCTAGTTTGAAGATTACTACATTAGACTACTCTAAACATTACTGATTCATTCTCAGCCAGTCTTCATTCCGTAATAAGCTTTGAGGAAAATAAGCAGGAAATTTGAAGGATAGAGTCTTAAGTTGCAGTAAACCTGGTAAATTTTCTAAAACCTGTTTGACATTTCTGGCTTGGAGGAATAACTACTGATGAGTTAGAAAACAATAGGGCCTGAGCTCTTGCATGATACAAAGTCATTTGCATACAAGTCACTTGTACGTGTATCTTTATCTTGGAAAAGACAGGGTTTTTTATGGTTTTTTTTTTCGGTACGCGGGCCTCTCACTGTTGTGGCCTCTCCCGTTGCGGAGCACAGGCTCCGGACACGCAGGCTCAGCGGCCATGGCTCACGGGCCCAGCCGCTCCACAGCATGTGGGATGTTCCCGGACCGGGGCACGAACCCGTGACCCCTGCATCGGCAGGTGGACTCTCAACCACTGTGCCACCAGGGAAGCCCTCCTGCTTATACTTTTGTAACTAGTGCCACATTAAGGTCTCCTCAAATTTTGCAATTTTTGTGTACATGAGTTTTTTGCTAGAATCCTGACCAATACTGTCTGCTTTCAGATCCTAAAATGTGCCTGATTTGACTTTAATATTACTTCTTCAGGGAGGACTTTCCTAGACTCCTTGATTCAAGTATAACCGCATCCTAAACTCTTACAGCTCCCTGTGCTCTCCAGTCACAATATCCTCCACACTTAGTGGCAATCACTGAATGAATGTTAATGTCACTATCTCTAATGTGCATTCCACAACATCAGGGACTAAATTTCTGTCTTGCTCATTGTCATAGCCTAAGAGCTCAACCTGGGATCTGGAACACAATGGATTCTCAATAGTTATTTGTTGAATTCATAAAAGAATGAGTGAATGAATGAATGAACCTGCTTTTATTCAAAAATAATATTGCATCAGAAAATTATAAAGCAAAATTTGTTGGAAATATAAGGATAATTTGGAAATATATTAATTATGAGATACTTTAATAACTACTTCTCAGAGAGAGAAAGAGGAAGATGGACATGAAAAATAACTTTGCAATGAATATATATATATATATATATATAGAGAGAGAGAGAGAGAGAGAGACAGAGAAACATTTACCAAAACATGAACATGCATTATGACTCAAAGAAGGAAAGATTCATAAAAACTACATTCTGTAAATACAATACAATAAAGCTAGAAATTAATAATTAAAAGATAGCTAATAAATGAGTTGGAAGGAAATTAACCACTTATAATATTCTAAATAATTTCCAGGTCAAAGAACTAAAAGTTAAAGTTGCAGGTCATTAAAAATTAACACTAATGACAGCACTACATATAAAAACCTATGGATTTGTTCAAAGCACTACTCATAAGGAAATGTATAGCCTTAAATACATTTATTAATAAAGAGTCAAAGAAGCCAAATTTCCCATTCAAGGGAAAAAATAATAATAATGAGCAAAATAAACTAAAATATAGAAGTGGAAATTCTAATAGTAAAAGTAGGAATTAATTTAAAAGCAAAACAAAAATTAGAATTTATAAATAAAGCCAAGAGCTTTAGAAAATATGTTAAGAAAAAAGAGAGAAAACACAAATACATATTAAAAATGAGAAACGTGGGCTTCCCTGGTGGCACAGTGGTTGAGAGTCCGCCTGTCGATGCAGGGGACACGGGTTTGTGCCCCGGTTTGGGAAGATCCCACATGCCACGGAGCGGCTGGGCCCGTGAGCCATGGCCGCTGAGCCTGCGCATCCGGAGCCTGTGCTCCACAATGGGAGAGGCCACAACAGTGAGAGGGCCGTGTACCACCAAAAAAATAAATAAATAAAAATGAGAAAAGTGATATAACCACTTCTAAGGAAGGAATTTTTTAAATCATCAGTTAATACTTTGTGTAAATAGATCCTGATGAAATGAATGATTTTTAGAAATATATAATCTTTTCACTTGAACTTCTAAAGTTTGCTAAAATTTATATTATTTTATAATTCCAAAGTCTGCATCAAATCATAAGGAAAAAAATATCCTGAATTCTGCCTCTTCTACTTTCCTCATGTAACCAGCACACAAATACTCCACATATACCAAGTACCATGTCTCAACTCTCCTGTGTTTCCATCTTTTCAAAAAAAATTTTTTTCATTCCTACTATTGTGGACTGGATTGTGTCACTCCAAAATTTATATGTGGAAACCCTAACCCCCAGTACCTCAGACTGTGACTGCTTTTGAAGATAGGGCCTTTAACTTTGATTAAGTTAAAATGAGGTCATTAGGGTGGACCTTAATCCAATCTGACTGGTGTCCTTATAAAAAGAGACAATTAGGACACAGACACTAGGGACGCTCAAACACAGAGGAAAGACCAAGTGAGGACACAATGAGAAGGCAGCCATCCACAAGCCAAGGAAAGAGGCTTGAGTAGAAATCAAACCTGCTGACACCTTAATTTTGGACTTTTAGCCTCCAGAACTGTAAGAAATAAATTTCTGTTGTGTAAATCACCCAGTCTGTGTTACAGAAGCCCTACTTTTACTTTTAGTTTACTTTTAACAAACAAATACACCGACCATGTGCCAATCACTATGCTAAACACTAGGAAATCAAAACTGACTAAAAGAATAAGTCCCTGTTTTCAGGGAGCTCTCATTCTGGAAGAATAAACATATGTGCACACTGATAAAAATTCTATGTGGTACATGTGATAATGCATACTAACATCTGTCATTTATTGAGTTTCTGCTCTGTGTCAGCACTTTCCATTTATCTAAAATTCTGTACTTTATCTCCAGCTGTCACTTGTCCATTTTCACTTATTGATATATCACTATTATGTCAATTTCAAAACACTTTCCCCATTCAGATCCCTCTTCAAACTTCCCAGTTTCTGTAAATATCACATCCTTCCTTTATTCAGGCTTGAAACTTTGGAGTTTATAGTTGGGCACCAATTCTTGTCAGTTTTTTCTTTTAAGTGCTCTCAGATTCATCCTTTATTTAGAATCCCCACGACTACAGCCTTATTGAAGTCGTTCCATGCCTCTCTGTTCCTCTCAACAAGCTGAAAGGAATGTTCTCTTTGCTCTCCATTACTGAAGTCTCTTTCTTGCCCTTCCCCCCTACCCCGCCAACTTCCAACCATCCAAAAAGAATAGCTACCCCTTCTTTCTAAAGTATTTTTCCACCATATCACTCCACTATTCAAAACCTCACAACAGTTCCTGTTTTTTCACAAATATAAGCCCCTTTGACTAGTTTCCAGTGACCTCCATAATCTGCTTCTCCTTTTACCCATCAACCCTCATTCCCATAGGCTACTTCCCATATTTTCTGTGTTAGACCACCGTAACACTTTCTCACAAACACATCATCCTCACTTCTACCTCCCTATGTTTTTCTTTCTCTCTCTGTCTAAACATTATGTATTCCTCAGGTCTCAACTCATCCAAAGAGTCTGCACTAAGTTCCTGCCACCTTCTATAATCTCTCTTTCTCTCTTCTGAATTAGTTAGAGCCTATAACCCAACTCCCAAAATTCACCCCTTTCACTATTAACTTTTGCTCTATGTATATTATTTTAATCTTCCTAACTAACTTACAGTTCCATTAAGACCAAAACTAGATCTTGTGAAATTTTGTAATAGTCCCATCCCATCATTTATACTATTACTTTACACTTAGTGGGTGCTTGGTATGTACTTTTGACTATAATGTCTTTTATTTCTTCACGTGTCTTTTATTTTCTCCCCAAGTGCTCTCTTCAAGAGAAAAATTCAAGACAAATCAGTATTGAATGGTTCTATCAGTCTTGGAGAGTTCATACAGGAAAGGGAATTTCAGTGGGACCTTGCATGACACAAGGATTGAGTTTAGGGTTTTTAAGAGAGAGAATTTACATGTAAAAAGCTGTCCACATTGACTGCAGTGAGCGTAATGGGTGAAAAATTACTGTCCCTAATTCTAATGGCAGCCCATTACACACACACACAAAAAAGCACAGGACATGGCATTAGCTCAGCAATTAGACAGTCATGTTGAATTCCACTCCATCGCATACTAGCTGCATGATCTTTAGCATATTATTTAATGCCTGTAAGCCCCAGTTTCATCTTCTGTAAAATATAAATGTCCTGAGGATTAAATGAGATTTTTCATTCACCTAGCATAATGTTTGGTGTACAGTGCAGCTCTATACATATTAGTTATTATTATCACATTTTGTTCTCTTTTTCACAACTTTGTGGAAGAGATATTTGAGAACCTAAAGAAGCTGTGATGGTGTTCTTCAAGAGTTAACATGGTACAGAAAAATGTACACTATGTGTAGGAAGGCAAGATGATTCATAAACTAACCCGGTTCCTCTGAAGCAGCTACTCATGTTTAGGGGAGTCCTAAACCTTCCCATCCTCCCAATCTCTCCCTACCAATAATCCACACAGTTGAGACAAACTGATTGTGGTGGGCATCACCACAATTTTGCCCACTCAGAACAACTCCCTCCTTATAAATAAATAAATAAACTCTAACCATGTGGTCTGAATGGAGGCTGCCATCTTCTTGCATAGCTGCCATGTTAGATACTCCTGAATGACCCAGAGGTGGACGCCTGACCCAGTTGAGCCAATTGTCTCACCTATACCCTGCTGCAGTCACAAATTGACCCCCCTGGAGGAAAACCCAACTCAGACTAAGGTGAGCAAATCCCAGAATTTTTTAATTTGGAATGAAAAAGAGGGATTCTCAGTCTTCTTTGGTGACTATGCCATGAGATAGACTCCAGCTGGAAAATGTTTGCACTCATGTCTCCTGACTTGTGGTCTAAGTGAATAAATCTGATGTACAGAGAGAGGTGGAATGAAAGGAGAATCCTTGAAGGATTCAGTTCCATGGCACCCTGGATACCTGAAGCCCATATACATACATATATACATTCTGTACTTGTCTATGTTATAGGAGCCAATACATAATCTGCCTAATTCTCTTCTTGCCTAAGCTTACTTGAATTACATTTCTGTCATTTGGCAAATGTCCTGACTAAGTAAATGAGATTTTTAAGGATTAATTTGCTAAGAAATTTTTAGAAATATTTGCTTGCTGGCTTACAAAAAGCAAATTCTACCTGTTTACACAATTCTACGGGTTACTTTCTCAGTAATTTCTCTAAATACCCTGAAGGCGGCACTATTTCCATTCAAAACAAAACAAAACAAAACAAACTCTTCTGTCCAAAACATTTTTTTTTTAAAACAAAAGGGAGGAACTGAGTGAATTGCATGAGATGATTCTAATTGGTTGGAACATGTGTTGAAATGGTGTTTCTGTAGAGAAAGAAAAAGTTACCATATTTGGGGACCCCTGGCCAGTTTTCAAAACACCTTAATCTGAGTCTTCAGTGAACTGGACCAGAAAAAGAAAAAAAAAAAAAAGAAGAAGCAACTATCAGTGATTCTGTGGCATCCACTAAGCTGTGAGTTGCGGGTTTATTGGAAGGGGAACCATGTGGGTCAAGGAATTGTCATAAGGTGTTCAGGGGTGGGGACAAGGTTCAGTGTGACTCATTTGAGGTTCCCTGGGGAGGAATTGGATTATAGGAATAACTGATGAGCTCCTCCTTCTGAAATGTTCTCTCTGGACAAGGTTAAATGCAGAGGTGAAAGTGGAGCAAAGCCCTCCATCCCTGAGCATCCAGGAGGGAGAAGCCGGTACCATCTACTGCAAATCATTCAATCACTGCTTCCGACAGACTGCACTGGTACTGACAGGATCTGGGGAAGAGCCTGGAATCTCTGCTTCTATTGTTGTCAAATGGGGTAGTGAAGCAGTAGGGACAATTAACAGCCTCCCTTGATACCAAAGCCCATCGCAGCACCCTGCACATCACAGCCTCCCAGCCTGGCCTCTCTGCCACCTACTTCTGTGCTGTGGAGGCACAGGGTTCCTCCAACACTTTCCGTCTGTACCCAAACCTGCAGCTGCGGCTCCAGCCCATCCCCTGCTGCGGGGGCTGCAGTTCTGAGGCTTTGCTGACTGTCTTGCCTCTCTTCCTGCAAGAAAAATTCTGAGGTGAATGAAAAAAAATGGCGTTTTAACTTTGATTTTCTTTATTGTGGAAATTTTCTTAAAAGAAAAGTGGATTCTGGGGTGGAGAAAACAACCTAAACATGGCTTTTCGAGAATATGAAGTCTCATCTTTTACTGCCTGATAGTCAAAATCCATGAGTCTTCCATTACAGAACAATTTTACATTTAATGCAACTGTCACAAATAATTCCTGTGAAATATGGAACCATTATTTGTTTTATATGAGAACGTAACAGATAGCACTTACCCACGGAGGGGAAAAGAGAATAAATGCTTTATAAAATAATATACTATGAGAGGCTCCTTACCTAGTTTTTCCTGCTAAAATATTGACTGCAGTAGTCAGGTAATACCCATGTGATCTAGAGATCTAGTCATCACAATGTGTGGAGAGATTCTTATTGCAGGACCTTAAAAAAGAATCAAAAGGCTAATTGAAAAAACCTGAACCCACAGTAGTAAATGAAAACACCATGCGTATACCTGGTCTACAAACCCAGGAGACATACAGATACTCTCATGTCTCTTTTATTTTTCCAACTAATTGTTAGAGCAACTTACCCGCCAGATAAGCAGGAAGTTCATTCTCTCTTTCTTGAGGCCTTCCCCCTGCCCACTCCCGACCTGTTGAAGAATCCGGGAGACTTAGGCAGTTTGGAAAGGGTTAGTCCAGCTCCCACACACCATCAGAGGACCTCCCAGTTGACTCCTGCCTTGCTTCTTGCTGATGCCCAGTCTTCCCCATGGTCTGAGTAGGAGTGCTAGACCACTGCTGATCCAGGCCCTAAATAGTGACCCCACTCCACTGTCAGCTTGGTTATGGGTGCCTCATGCCTGGGTTCCCAAGGTTTGCAGAACTCTGTGTCCTCTTTTTGGTAGACACATGGCCATCACCCGAGCTCCAGAAAACCAAAGGATGCTGGGTTCAGAGTGGTTCTGGCATTGCTATTGTGGGCCCACACAACATCCCTTTTTCCAGCTTCTGGGATCCATACCTAAGTGATAATATCTTTTGTTTTGTGTCTCAGACCCAAGGGCCTGATTACGCTCACTTTCTCTAGAGTGACAGTAGGGTTATGCATGGACCCTCTTAAGGAAAGATACTCTTAGTAACCCCTGAGGATCCTGTAGCCTGTCTATAACCAAGACTGCCTTCAGTGACTCAAGGGTGATTTATTCCCCAAATGAGACTCTCCAAGGTGACCTAAGCCAGTTTTCTAAGAGAGGCCACCCATAATGATTCCTTTTCTTTTTTAAAAAAAAAATTTGTTTGTTTATTTATTTTTTGGCTGTGTTGGGTCTTGGTTGCTGTGCACGGGCTTTCTCTAGCTGCGTCAAGCAGGGCCTACTCTTCGTTGCAGTGCGTGGGCTTCTCATTTCAGTGGCTTCTCTTGTTGCGGAGCATGGGTTCTAGGTACACGGGCTTCAGTAGTCGTGGCACGTAGGCTCAGAAGTTGTGGCTCACGGGCTCTAGAGCGCAAGCTCAGTAGTTGTGGCGCACAGGCTTAGTTGCTCTGCGGCATGTGGGATCTTCCCGGGCCAGGGCTCAGACCCATGTCCCCTGCATTGGCAGGCGGATTCTTAACCACGCCACCAGGAAAGTCCCAATACTTCCTCTTCTAAAGGATGCTTGCTCAGTGAATATACAGTAGTTTTCTGGGGTTTTCTTACTGAATAGTAGAACTAACCCAAACATTATCACTCATAGACACTCTGCTGTATGCTTTCGTGAAACAATTTAATAAAACAAAAGAAAATTACATATTAAGTTCTAATCTCCTGGCTAAGTCATTAGTGAAAAGACTTAGTTTAATGGCAAAGAAAGTAGTATCTCCTCTGATACAACCTAGGTCCTGCTACACTTCTACTTGTCCTGTAATGTTCTTGTCCCAGAACAGTTTGCAATGGGAGTCAGTCCCTGGTTCAAGGACCCTTATGAAACTCCAGAGTGTTTCTGGTGTTTGCTTATACACTTTCTGAAAGTCATAATATCAATTCTTTATTGTTTTAAAGACTTTGCTTCCCTCTAATTACATGCCCATGTTTTTTACGACCCAGGGACAGTGGCACCGTTCCACAGCTCTGCTCCTTCCTCTGCCAGCACAGCCTGTGTCTGTGGTTTGTTCTGTTCCTCTTTTCTCTGAGTGGTAATGCTGATGAGTGGGCTGGGTTAGTTACTAATTGAAATCCAAGTTCAAATCAGATCCCTCCATGATGCAGAATTATAGATCCCGTGACATGTTTCTGAACATCCTCACAGGCCACGAAAGGTCAGGGGTTTTATTTCTTGGCCATAGCATACGCGGTAATGTTGGTATCTGTAACCTGCAATCCATTTTCTTATCACTCAGCAATGTTTAAGGAGCAATGTATGACTACAAATTATAAAAATATACATTTATTTATATTGTACATTTAATTTGTAATTACAGCCCTTGGATAAACATTTTAAGATGGAGTTCCAACACAGCAGGGCTACTTGGTCCAAAGGCATCAGTATATATTTCTTAAAATTTTATTTACTTATTTATTTATTTATACAACAGGTTCTTATTTGTTATTTATTTTATACATATTCGTGTATATATGTCAATCCCAATCACCCAATTCATCCCACCACCCACCCCCGCTTTCCCCCCTTGGTGTCCATACATTTGTTCTCTACATCTGTGTCTCTATTTCTGCCTTGCAAACCAGTTCATCTGTACCATTTTTCTAGATTCCACATATATGTGTTAATATACGATATTTGTTTTTCTCTTTCTGACTCACTTCACTCTGTGTGACAGTCTCTAGGTCCATCCACATCTCTACAAATGACCCAATTTCTAGTATTATCACCTTTCTGTCCTTTCCTTATATTTTCTCATTTGAACTTCACAGCAAAAGAACATGATTTTTTGTATGTGAGTGAGAGGCCGCACTTGGTTGATAGACACAGAGTAGTAGACCCAGCTTTTGGCTGGGTAAATAGGAGAAAATATGCGGAAAGAGAAGGACCTTTTGACTAAAAATTCCCTTATCATCCCAAATTCATAAGTGTGGAAGCCTCATATATGACACAGTGGCTTCAACTGTGCTGGGAGTCACAGAAATACAGCTTAAGAATCTTATAGGTACTGTGAGTAAAGAAAGTCAAAGATTGATGCACAAATTATTATTTCACACATTTCATAGTGGCTATCAGAGCAAGAGTGAACACACAACAGGAAACAGAAAGAGCACTGTTATCTGCCAAAATTACTCAAGCAGCATTTTAAACAGACTTCTGTAAATTAAAGTCAGGAGAGAACCCTTACAGCTAATTTGGTAATTTTTTAAAGGAAGGAATTGAATAAGAGGACCATAATGAAGCTTCTCTTATTATAGCAAATCAAATTTTTAATGAACTTTCCCCCATTTAAATTTTTTGGGAGAAAGGAAAATAGAAGGCATCTAAGAGCCCTAAGCATGGGATGTCTCACCTCAGACCAGCTGAAGCTGAGGAGGAAGGATGTCTATGTAAACACCAGCAATGGCTGCCTTTGAACATGGAATTTATTGTTTTCTCTCCTCCACTGTTTCCACTTTTATAGGATGGGGGTGGATAATTGAGCAGCTTTCTCCAGGAATGATTTTGGGAAAAGAAGATGCTCACTGAAGCTACCAGTCAACAAAACTGTACTAAAAAAATCTATTTAGGGTTTCCCTGGTGGCGCAGTGGTTGAGAGTCCACCTGCCGATGCAGGGGACACGGGTTCGTGCCCCGGTCCGGGAAGATCCCACATGCCGCAGAGCGGCTGGGCCCGTGAGCCATGGCCACTGAGCCTGCGCATCCGGAGCCTGTGCTCTGCAACGAGAGAGGTCACAACAGTGAGAGACCCGTGTACCGCAAACAAACAAACAAACAAACAAAAAATCTATTTAAATTTGGCTGCCTCTTTGCCACTCAGTCACTAGCGATTGTAACCCAGCAGCCTTTCAAGGCCCTTTTCACACAGTCTCAAGCTCCCCACTACGTAGGCACGCCTCCTAAAGAAGACTCTCAGAAAATTGTAATCTTTGGATATTCCCTAGATTTACCACAAGACTTCCTGCCAGTCAGGAGAATATAATATTTTTTCTATATTCCCCACCAGTTCTCTCTTCCTTTCCCTGCATTTTTGTTTGTTTTTTTTTTTTGCTAAGCTGTGAATTCAACTTTGTCCTTTTCAGGCTAGATAAGAACAAATTTCACTGTCAGGAAAATCATCTTATAAGAAATACCCATGGATAAACAACAGGGTCCTACTATATAGTACAGGGAACTATATTCAATATCCTGTAATAAACCATAATGGAAAAGAATATGAAAAAGAATAAATATACTGTATATATATATAACTGAATCACTTTGCTGTACAGCAGAAATTAACACAATGTTGTAAACCAACCATACTTCAATAAAGTAAATTTTAAAGAAAAAGAAATACCCAAATTGAGCTCTATATGAAAATAATTGAAAACAGTTTTCCTCTTCTACCAGTGAGATGTACAAGCCCTAATCAGTACCCTCAGACAGCCAATCTATCAGGTTTTCCTCACAAACTTCTAGACAAATTATCATCTTGATTCGGGAAGGCCTTTAAGTGAATATATACCAGAAATTACAATACACTGTAAAAGCTGAGCTTAGCATTTCAACATTCAGACCCTTCTAAGCAACAGCACATTTAAAAAAAAAAAATCTCTCTCTCCAAATTGCCCCAGAATCTTCACAGTGTTAGCTTCTACAGCGATTTGCTGGCAGGTTAAGAAAGGTCAGCAACAGCAGTGTACAGACCAAAAGCTCGGAACCTACAGCACTGATTGTAATAACTTCCATTTTTGGACAAAATAAAATTTGACATGAAAAACCGACTTAGTTCCATCTTCCTTTAACTCAAGCAGTGGCTCTACTCTTACAGATTAAGCTGAAAAAACTTTGACCTGTATTTATAAATATTCATAATGTATCTTGAATTTTAACTTCCCCGAACTGTTACTAAAGCAAGTTTCTTGTTAATGACTGCTTGTCGGGAAATATTTATTTCACATTTATGAGCTTGATCTCTGTATCAGACATATACCAGATTTCCTATGATCTTTCTGTAGCATTTAACACCACGTTTCCACATACTGATTTCAATGCTGAAAACAGTTTCACAAAGAAACCATTCATGACAGGAAAAAAAAAAATCATTGTTCAATCCAATAGAATTTACTGAAGGAACAAGCATTCACTTGAATCCCCAAATCTCTTCCTTAGTATCGAGGACTCAGATTCTGAAGATTAACTTTTGTATATTCTTAAGGTCAAGAAAGTAAGCAAGCTCCAAAACAGATGAATAAGACTCAGACTTCAAAGAAATCCATTAATTTGAAATTTAAAACATAAAAAACTAAGGTTCTCTTACCTCCCTTACTGACCCCTTCCCAATTTATGAATACATAGATTTTCATTTTATTTTCCTAGAATCACTTTCACTGAGAATGTATCATTACACGTTGTCCTAAAAGGTATAATCCAGGTGTTCAAAGCTGAACCAGTTGGTTTTAAGGATGTGACGGTGTAATAAGAAAATATTGGAGGTGACAATATCCAACATATAAACCAAGTATGTCCCCCCTGGTGAGACCTCCATGAAGGTTTCCAGTGATGTTAATCCCAGTGTTCAGCAGTTACTGCCCATGACCAGAGCTTCTACTAACAAGTTCCAGAAAATGCTCAGAGCTTCATGCTAATCAGATGCACCAGCTACCAATTCCGCTTATTGTAAGGATTAGGAAATAAGCAACTTTTCTCAGTTGTACTATTTATGTCCCAAAAAGGCATTTAAGACTAATAATTATCCTGTGAATATACCTTCCACTCTGTCCCGTAGGTTTTGGTGTGACCTATTCTTTTTCTTTGCTTTTGGCATCCCTGATTACTTTTTCTTTTAATTTTGTCTCTGCTCCAAGGTTTATCTGGAAATCCATTTCTTCATCTCAAAAGAGTTCACATTTTTCATTTTTATATTTTTACATTAATTGGATTATGGTCAGAGAATGTGCCTATAAAAGCTCTACTTTTCAAAAAAGTTTAAGGTTTACTTTGGGACCACGTACATAATCATAACTAATTTTATTTGAAAGCTATGAATTTATATATGGGTGTGTATCTATGTACTCAACTTTTTTTATTGTATTATTAAATTCTGCTCTGTCCTTGTTTTGTTTTCTTTTAAATCTGTCACATTCTGAAAAAAGACAGTTGAAATCTTCCACTTATCTTAAAGTTCTTCTTGCATTGCTCTTGTTTCATTTATTTAGCTTCAGTGCTTTTGGTGAGTATGATTTACAACTTATATCTCTCCATAAAGTCTGTCTTTTTAACATAATGTCCTGAAACACTTTGTTTCTTCTTCGTCCTCTGTGATGCAGCCTGCACTTTTTTCCTCAGTATCTATTTTGCTCTCTTTCCCTCCTTTATTCTGCCTCAAAATAAAATCTGTGTTGTCCAGACTTTCTTGCAGTTAGGTATGGCCATGAACTAAGTTGTGGTCAATGAAATGTAACTATAAATGTCATGTGGCAGCTTCTAGGAATTTCTCTAAGACTCAACATGCAAGCTCTAGCTCGGCCAGCTGTCTTGAATCCCCATTCCTTTCTTGTTGGAATTGTTGATCCTCTAAGATTCAACCATATCCTTCACTTGGTCCATGCACCATGTACCTTCCTTAAAGAGATCCCCTTGGTTGGCCCAACCATTCTCGATTCCCAGCTACCTTCCATTAACTCCTTCAATATTTTCAGATATTTTGGCAAAACAGTATTTAAATAGACCATAGTGCTATTTCTACTTGACTGTGGCTGAAATGTGTTGGAGAATATCATTTTGAAAAGCTGGATCCATTCAGAGTTCCAGATAGAAAACACACAAAATCTCCCTTTGCATTGGATAGCCAATCTATCATGTGTTTTTTATCATCAGCATTACTAGCTCAGGGTTTTAGACCCGGATTCATGATAAAAACTGCCCTGAAATTTGCTCCTGATGTGCAAATTTTCAACAGGAAAAATGATCAGGTGCCTGGCTCTTGAAACTCAAAAATGCTTTCATTTTTAGCATATCTCCTCCTCTTAAGAATTTTTAGGTCTATTTCAATACACAAAGTCAAAATTCTGAATCTTTGGTCTCGTTGCAATCTTTTGCATTCTCCCTTTCCTGGCTCAATCAGATTCATCCCCAGAATTTATAGCAAGAGGGCTATAGGGGGGGAAATTAACTTTAAAGAAGGAAAATATGTAGGATGATATTTGAAACTATTATCCCACTGCATACAGAATTGGAAATTCTAATAATACAATAGCATGAACGCCAGTCTTGGTGTCAAAAGGAATTCCTTGGTATTCAAACTTCTATTATGAGCTCAAGGTCCCTAGGCAAGTTGTATAATATACTTAAGCCTCATTTTTCTCATCAAAAAATGTGAAAAAATAATAACCACTTTCCAAAATTTTATGACATTTAAAATAGGATGGAATGTATGTCAGGTAAACAGTGCAAATACCAGAACTTCTGGAACAGTGTTTATTGGAGAGAACTCACCAAGACATGAGGAGCAGGTGTGTAATTTCCCCAGGGGCAGCACACATCCCCACATTCTGGGGCATCACCCAGCAATCTGGCAGAGTTAATGTCAGACCCTAAGAAAGAGATCCCAGTCTTGAGACATGGAAATTTTAAGCTGCATTATTGGGAAGAATCAGGCCTTACCCCAGCACAGAGGCTGGGCTCCAAACTATGTGATTATAACAATAGAAAGTAGAAACTGTGGCCTCCAGTCCTGATCTGTCACCTCAGCATTCTTCCAATATTGATGGAAAAAATCACCAGGCTGGAGCTCTAAACGAGGCCCACTCCCTCTCCGGAAGCCCAGCCTGCAGGGAATCTGTTGTCCCTACCTGTCAGTCAGTGAAATCCATAGGCACAGTGCCTGGCACATAGGTTGGTGTAAATGTAGAAAATTGTGTGGCCATGGGGGCAATATGTCCAGTACCTTCATAATGCAGAAAGTATGTTTGTTCTCAGACTAAATAATGCATTCAGCAAGTGTTTATTGTCTTTTCTGTGCCAGGCTCTCTTCTAGGCACTTGCGATATTCCTGTTAACAAAATACTCAGATATCAGATTTATGGAGATTCATTTTTTTTTCACTTTTTCTTTTTTTTTTTTTTTTGTGGTACGTGGGCCTCTCACTGTTGTGGCCTCTCCCGTTGCGGAGCACAGACTCCGGACGCGCAGGCCCAGTGGCCATGGCTCACGGGCCCAGTCGCTCCACGGCATGTGGGATCTTCCCGGACCGGGGCACGAACCCGTGTCCCCTGCATTGGCAGGCGGACTCTCAACCACTGCGCCACCAGGGAAGCCCGAGATTCATTTTTATAAGCCTCACACATAATAAGTAAATTATATAGTATATTAGAAGATGAATCTATGGAGACAAGAATCAAGCAGGGTAAACAGAATAGGTAGTGCTGGGAGGGCGGGGGGCACCACAGGAAAGTAGTTCTCCTTGCAAGCTTAGGTCAGGTGGTCAGAGTAGGCTCACTGAAAGGATAACATCTGAGCAAACACTTGAAGAAGATGAGGAATTGAACCTTGAGGATATCTGGGGCAAGAGCTTTTCAAGCAGAGGAAAACGTCCAGTCCTAAGTTAGGAAACGCTCAATGTGTTCAAGGACTCGGTGAAATGAAGAACCACAGGAGGGTTTTAGAAAGAGAATGATATGCTCTGACTCCCATTTAAAAGTCTCACTCTGGCTGTTGTGTTGAGAAGAGACTACAGGTGGTCAACATGAAAACAAGGAAGACTGTAAACATCAGAACAAAAAAGTTGTCAAAAAAGTACAATCTCTTCTCTAAATGTTTAGAGAATGGACTTGAGGACATGGGGAGGGGGAAGGGTAAGCTGGGACGAAGTGAGAGAGTGGCATGGACACATATACACTACCAAATGTAAAATAGATAGCTAGTGGGAAGCAGCCACATAGCACAGGGAGATCAGCTCAGTGCTTTGTGACCACCTAGAGGGGTGGGATAGGGAGGGTGGGAGGGAGACGCAAGAGGGAAGAGGTATGGGGATGTATGTAAATGTATAGCTGATTCACTATGTTATAAAGCAGAAACTAACACACCATTGTAAAGCAATTATACTCCAATAAAGATGTTAAAAAAAAAAAAGGTACAAGCTTCCAGTTAGAAGATTAACAAGTTCTGGGGATATAATGTACAGTTTGGTGATTATAAATTAAAAATTTAAATTTTATAAAGTCAGAACCAATGGTGTCTGATGTTCCTCTGGGCTGAGAGCCTTCTTCCACAAAAAAAAAAAAAAAGCCCATTCAGGAGCGGTTAATGTCTCTACTCTTGCCAACGAAAAGATGGAGACACATTGGATGACTGCTGGGAAAACTCTGACTGTAATGTTCTGTGAGTTTGAGGGAAATGATAGAAAGGAGTCCTGATTTCAGATACATGAAGGTTTGTTGTAAAGGCATCTCCCCAAGGACAAATACTGGAGCTCTCTTCTGTGTGTCAGACCCCCCTACTCAAAGTTGGGCATGTCAAGGACTTGAGAAAATGGTCCTGTGGTGATGAGGGTAATGTGAAACTTAGAGCAGAGGGAAATTGAAAATCCAACACGCCTCAGTGAATGGCTGTGTGATAAGGATATCTGCTGTCTCATTACTCTGAACAGGGTTGAGTGATCAACAAATGGAGAAGAATGCTCAGTCCCTAGCTTTTTAGGAGATATAGGTCTTTAGCAGGACCATGTACATAATTTTCAGGGTCAAGTGCAAAATGAAAATGTGGGACCTCTTGGGCAAAGCTTACTGAGAATTTCAAGATGGCAACAGCAGAGCATTAAACTGAGTATGAGGTCTTATGAGACTGCACAGGATTCACACCCATGAAGCTAGCCCTGGTCTTTAGCTTGAACTGTTATGACTCAAACAAATCGTCCAGATATAGATGTTCAGACAGGAGCATGGAAGAGACCTTGCGTTAATTTGATAATAGTTCAACCTTGTGGAATAGAGTGTGAGGGCAAACTAACTGTGCCATTTGGTGTGACACATCACCTCTTCACCCACCTCTGAGCTGGTGAGATGTACTTTTTTCTTGGCACCTGAAGACTGAATATAAACTCTTTAACCATGACCCTAGCAGTGGCAGAGTCCCAGGTACTAGGAGAGATCTATCTGCAGAGGAAAATAAATGTATAAAGAAGTTATTAGTCAAACCAAATAGGAGGCTGAGTTTTACTCTGAGCTATTTTACAACTTCAGAAGAAGCATTCATTGCATTTCCCATAGGTGTTGTTTATGCAGGTGCTGGAGGAGGTCATCGAGAGGATGTGACCAGCAAACTGGACCTGAACCTGGGCAGTCGGAGGTTCCTTACCCCCTCCCTGACCTTAGAATGTACATTCCACCCACTATTCCCACACAAGGAGCCATTCTCAAGGATGCAGCCTTGAGAGAGCTATATGGTGTTGAGACCATAAACCCAGGTAAGGCGTCTATATAAATTTATAAGATTCTAGTGGGCAGGTGCAGAGATCTACTTGTCCTCTGGCTACCCAGGACAAGCCTCGTAAGGAAGTTTCTTTGCTTATTAAAATTACCACCTACCAATCTGGAGTGGTCTACCTCTTTCTTTGGCCTCTCCTTACCCTCCATGTCTGGGAGCCGGTTTGTGAACCAACAGCAGGATACCAATTTTCTCTCTCCAGATAACATTTCAGTTTTCCCATCATAGAAGAGGCTGCATCATCATCAAAAATAATTTAGCAAAACCACCTGTGGTTTTTTGCTGAGAGCTTGGTTGTCTTCTCTTCCAAGGCTAGTAGCAAAGATGCAAAGAAGTAACCCTTAGAAGGGTGTATGTTCTAGTTAAACCCCCAGCCTCCAAAATCAAATACTTCATTCACTCATTGATTCACTCATTCATTTATTGAACAAATACTGAACTCCTATTATTTGACAGACTTGGTAGTGTCTGAAGCCTAGTGAATATCTATTGAATAAGCTGTGGACTCAGGCGTTGGAGAGACAGACCTGGTATTGAATCCTGGCTTCACCACTTTGGAGCAGTGTGTGACCTTGGACAACTTACTTAGCCTCTCTGATCATCAGTTCCGTCATCTGTGAAATGGGAATGGTAATAGTATTAACACCCACTTTTTATTGTCATGTGGATTAATGTATGCAAAGCCTCTGTTTCAATGCCCAGCACTTAATACACCTCAAGAAATATTACCTATCATCATTTTCATCATTATTTATTCCTGTTGGTTTAACTAGACACAGAAAGGGCGGGATGTGTCTCACAAACCAGAGCTTCCATCTCTGTCACTAATTCAACAAGAAGTATGAGAAATGCTCAAAGTTCACTCCCTAGTCTAAGGTAGGGTGCCACTGTGTTTTATTTTTGTTTTGGTTCTTCCTCCATTGGAGAAGCACTTGTGTGTCTTGGCATCTCTAAGATAAGAAAGATATAGATATATTCCCATATGGAATCACGGTACTTGTAGGTACTACTAAGGTCCCAGTAGGTTTATCTGGGAATTTCACATCTGAAAGAGAAAACACTACTGAAAAGCACAAGTCCCCCAATCAAAAAAGGAGGATGTGCAACTACTGGTACAAACCAGCAGCCTCAGCCCTCATGTATGTTGTGTGGTTCTTCCAGGATGGGGCAGCCAGTCCACACCAGGAGAAAGTGCATCTCACCTCAGTCCCCAGGCCTGGAGCAGCCGTGATCTCTGCCTCCACCTTGATGCTTGAGATGTTGTTACTCCTGATAAGCAAAATGACAGTTTAAAATTTTGGCTGGTTTTATAATTTCTCTTACCTCTCCTTTTTTAAAAATAAATTTATTTATTCATTTATTTAATTTTTGGCTGCATTGGGTCTTCACTGCTGCACGCGGGCTTTCTCTAGCTGCAGTGAGCAGGGGCTACTCTTTGTTGTGGGGCACAGGCTTCTCATTGTGGTGGCTTCTCTTGTTGCAGAGCACAGGCTCTAGCCATGCGGGCTTCAGTAGTTGTGGCTCGCGGGCTCTAGAGCGCAGGCTCAGTAGTTGTGGTGCACGGACTTAGTTGCTCTGCAGCATGTGGGATCTTCCCGGACCAGGGCTCAAACCCGTGTCCCCTGCATTGGCAGGCGGATTCTTAACCACTGCGCCACCAGGGAAGCCCTCTTACCTCTCATTTTATTAAGTAAATCCAATGCTCTTTCTATTCATTATAACAAAAGCCTTGGTTTTTCAGGAAGAACCATTGGAGACTCAGTGACCCAGGCAGGGAGCCATGTGACCCTCTCTTAAGGGATGCACCTGACAGTGAACTGCACATACGAAATGTGGGTCCTCCTTCCCCTTTGTGTATGTCCAATACCCCAAATAGGTTTTAAAGTGTCATCTCTCTGAAGCATCAGGAAAAATGAAGAGAAAGATCACAAAGGTTTTCAGGCCCATCAGGTTAGAAGTAAAACCTTCTTCCAGCTGCAGAAATCCTCCATCCAAGCACCAGGCACAACTGTGTACTTTTGTGTTTCTAATGACGCAGTGAGAGAGACTAAAGGAGAAGCTGAGTACAAAGCCGAGGTGCACAGGAGGGGTGTGAGCAGTTCCTTTCTCCTCTTGGGACAGAGCCCTTTAGTATGGGGGCATTTCTGGGAAGACAGACAAACTTCATGATTTGCTGTCCCAGAGTTCAAAAGAATTGTGATACTGCATCTTGGAAATGGGAAAAGGAAAGATTCATAAAAACCCTGCCCAGAGCAAGCAGGGAACAAATTGTCCTCTAATAGCTCATTGATCGAACCTATGGGCCCAGTAATGCAGTAAAGGAATGTCCTTTGCCATCAGCTATTTTAAAATATGTACCATGTGATTTTCTGATAATACCCTTGTAATTAAAATGTCTTCTATAAATCAATAATAAAAGCATTAATTTCCCTAGAGGAAAAAAGGACAATTCACAAAAAGAAGTACAAATGGACAGCCAATGTATAAAGAGGTATTCAAGTTCTTTAGCAAAGAAACATAAAAAAAACCACTGTGATTCACTTTTCCACCTATTAAAATAGTGAAGTTTACACACACACAATCATGGAATTCCTTCTCTGTTGTTCCAAGGACCTCCCCCCAGCCTACCAGCCTTTTCCCAAATGGGCACCACTAGTCTTGAGCCACTCACTCTGCAACCAGAGATAAAGACTGCAAATACTCAGCTATAAAGCCCAACCACATCTAGTCTCAGTGCACGCTTATATACTTGAAGAACAATTCTTGCAGTTCTGAGAAACCAGATAAAATGATGCCTGGGCTGGGGAAGGAAAGAAAGGGAGAAAACAAGGATTCAAGAAAACCGGAACAATGTTAAGGGTACAAAACTCTACGTTGCAGTACAAAACTCTATGTAAGGGTGATTTCAATGAAATTGCACCATCACCATTTGAGCAAATCTTCAAGTCCAGGTGAAAAGGGGGTAAATTTACCATTGGCATAACCTTCTCCTAGAAGAGACAGCCAAAATATATCTTGCTTCATTGCCATTTTCAGTAGAAAGCTTTGCAAATGTGAAATATGATAAGAGGAGCAATCAGACAATAGACTCTGAGAAGTTATTGTTTCTGTATTGTAATGCTAAATTTTTAAAATTTGAATGCTAAAATCTTTAATAATACAATGATGATAATAATTAAATTTTGCATAAATTTTCTGATTTATTCTTGGATTCTCAAAATTAATTCTATTTTGTTGATATTCAGATTTGGCTTTAGCTTTGACCAAACATTGACTCTTAACACCTCAACATTGGGCACTTGGTTAAATTGTGTTTCCAATGCACCATATTTTAAGGAAATAATTAGATGTGTGAACAAGGTTTATATTCAACACAGCATTGTTTATAAAAACTAGAAAAAATGGAAACAACTTAAGTGTCTAAAATACTGACATGGTTGTGATGTCTAAGTTTTATTGGGATTTACTCTCCCTTGGAATGTGTGTAACTCCCCTTTGCACAAAAGGACCAACTTACACCCAACATGTCCCTTAAGAATGAGTACAGTAGTAAGGACATGGGGCAGATTTTTGAGAGGCAGAGGATTGGTTTATAACCTGTTCATCAACTTGTCACAAGGGGGCGCTGTCCGCCAGCACAGGCATAATTTATGCATGCTTTCTGAACACTGCTGTGATCCCTTTGTCTCTTCACTTCACAGTGATCCCTCCCTCCAACAGACCAGAGACAGTAACAATGAACTCTTCTCTGGGCTCTCTAATTCTGATCTTAATGTTTGGTGAGTATATTTTACTTGAATGTCTTTTATTATTTCAGAAGAATGAAAACTTTCTCCAAAAGATGCAACTCATGACAACCTCATGACATAAGCACTTTTTTCCGCCACAGGAGGAACCAGCGGCAATTCAGTCCAACACACAGGCCAAGACACTGTCTCAGAAGGAGCCTTGGTGACCATGAACTGCACATACACATGCACAGGGTACCCTGCTCTTTTCTGGTATGTCCAATACCTCAGCAAAGTCTGCAGTTTCTTCAGGAAGAGAAAATGAAAACAGCAAAAACTTTGGAGCCAGAAACCTTAAAGACAAAATCTCCCCTATTGTGAAATACACCATCCAGGTATCAGACTCAGCCATGTACTACTGTCTTCTGAGAGACACGGTGCCAAGGGCACAGGGACAGCTGTACAAAAATCTCAAGGGCCCACGTGAGGGGTGCAGTGAGGCTGGGAGCCTCAAACTGAGGAGCCCTGTTCTCCCTCACAGTCTGCTAGGACGTCGTTAGAAGACAGGGAGAAAAAAAATCAGCTATGATTACCTCTAATTCCAGGGGGCACAGCAGTTCTTTGGCTGAAAATGAGGTGAGGGGAAAGGGTCTCAGATAATGTGCCTGCTCTCAATTCGGCCAGCTCTCCCCCGTCCTTGAGGCTCCCCTGCAGAATGTTTAGGAATTAAGTTCTAATGACTTGCATGCCAACCTTGACTCTATTGCTTAATAGCTATGCCAATTTGGCCACATTAATTGGTGTCTCAGAGCTTTAGTTTTTTCATCTGTAAAGTAGAAATAAAAATAATCACACAATATAATATGGGGCTAAAGTGAGAAAAGTAGGTTGTAAGGAACTGATCAGGTCTCAAAGCATCATGGAACTAGCAAGCCTCACCATAGCGGTTCTTCCCCCTTAAAGCAATCTCTGCCTAGCCCTGACCACCCTAACAGGGCTTGCCAACCCCCCAGTTTATCACACCACCCCATCTCAACCTCCACCCCTGCCCCAGGCTGTTGTGATCAATAAGTCATCTTCTCTCTCTTAAGGACCCATTTGAAAAACTGAGTGGAGTGATGATAGATAGATGATAGAGAG
The DNA here is from genome assembly GCF_949752795.1 of Hyperoodon ampullatus. Lineage (NCBI taxonomy): Eukaryota > Metazoa > Chordata > Mammalia > Artiodactyla > Ziphiidae > Hyperoodon > Hyperoodon ampullatus. Next base: position 105,010,008 of record NC_136916.1, read on the forward strand.
ATAGATAGATATAGATATAGATATATATAGATAGATAGCCAGACAAATAAATATAGAATGAAGCATCACTCTCTTCCTTAGAGTGGAAGAATTTGGTAGTTCACAGAAATTAAAATATTTATGACCTGATGTCACTAATCTTTGTGAGGTTATCCCTGATATAGGAATTGCCACAAATCCTATAGCTAAAGCTGGTACCACAGCCATGATCATCTCCAGTGACAGCAGAGGGACAACTTGGAGCACCCAGCAATAACAATAACCCAGTTTTCTTCATTACCCAATTATATATCATGTGACTTGTTTCTTATAGAGTTATTAAGCACGTCCCAATCAAGTATCCCCAGCTATTTTCCATCATCCTAGCATCATCATCGATAACATTTATTAAGCCTCACTATAATCTCTGAAACTTTACACATATTAACTCTTTTAATCTTTACTACATTTCTATGAGTTGGATTCTATTAAGATCCCCATTTTAAAGATGAGGAAACTGAGGCATAGAGAAATAAAGTAACTTCCACAAGGCCACTTACTGTTACAAGCACAATTAAGAACCTGAGATTCTAGATGGTTCAGCTCCCTATTCATTCCTTTTTTTGGCAACATGGTTTTAACTCAACAAATATTGGTTGAACCCCTACCTGTTCTTCATAGTGTTTTTGGCACTGAGATACAGAGGAGAACGAGTCAAAGGGGGCCCCTGCTCTACTGGAATTTATAGTCTCTTGGGAGAGGTCAACATTAATCAATTATATCAGAAATTAAAATGGAACACTTAATGTCTCAGGTTTGGCCCAGGTCTCAAAAAGCTAAAACAAGCAATAGATGGCAAGTGCCCCATTTTCCAAACTGCAAGGAGATACCTAATAATAGTCTGGTGACCTCCCTCTATCCTAACACCCACCTTAAAACTATAGGTAATTGTAGTGAGGTGGATGGACCTAGAGTCTGCCATACAGAGTGAAGTAAGTCAGAAAGAGTAAAACAAACACCGTATGCTAACACATATATATGGAATCTAAAAAAAAAAATGGTTCTGAAGAATCTAGGGGCAGGACAGGAATAAAGACGCAGACACAGGAATAAAGACGCAGACGTATAGAATGGACTTGAGGACATGGGGAGGGGGAAGGGTAAGCTGAGACGAAGTGAGAGAGTGGCATGGACTTATATATACTACCAAAAGTAAAATAGATAGCTAGTGGGAAGCAGCCGCATAGCACAGGGAGATCAGCTCGGTACTTTGTGACCACCTAGAGGGGTGGGATAGGGAGGGTGGGAGGGAGGGAGATGCAAGAGGGAGGAGATATGGGGATATATGTATATGTATAGCTGATTCACTTTGTTATACAGCAGAAACTAACACACCATTGTAAAGCAATTATACTCCAATAAAGATGTTAAAAAAAAAAAAGTATAGGTAGTTAAATTTGAAGAAACCCCAGTACCATATTACACTGATACCATTTAAGTAAAACCTTTTTTGCTCTCTTACCTCTCCTTCCTCCATCCCAAGCCTGGAAGAGACAGAAGTTGCTCAGAGAGCAGGAGAGAAGCATTAGTTCTCCTGCTCAGTGAGTAGGAGAGAGGAAGCATTAGGAGGGGAACTAGACAAGGAAGAGACCCGGCTGCCACAACTCACTGTGGGCTCCCACCTGAAGCAGACCAGAATTAGGAGGGTAGGGAGCAGGGGTAGATGCTTGATGCTTGGATTTAAGATGAAACTTGGTGTTTTAACAAAGATGTAGTCTGAACATTTTAATTGCTAGAATGGGATCATTTCTATGACAAGACTTCCTGGAGAAATTATGGTATGTACAAACACATGTATCAAGGAGGGCTGGAAGAAAGGAGCCTTTGTATCAGGTTTACATGGACAGACGTGAGAAAAATGAAAGTGCTTTATGATTACACCCTATCGAGTTGCACTTATCAATGAAACTGCTATAAAAATTATAAACAGTATGTTTATAAAAATAATTTTAACATTATAAAAATATAATGAATTATATATAATACATATATTACTAATAAGGTAATGAATTAATTATAAGTGTAATGAGTGCTGTGAAGAATACTTGCAGGTAATCGTGAAGGTGTTCAACAGAGTGATAAACCCAGCCTGGAATTTGGGGGACAGTGTCCTGGGGAATACACAGGAGAACCTTGGAAAGAGAAGTATGTTGGGTATTTCAAGAACTGAACAAAGGCAAGATAGCTAGAATTCAGAGAGCTAGGAAGATAGAGTGATTAAGGGTCAGATAATGTTTTATAAGTCATTATAGGAATTTCAGTATTTATCCAAAAAACAATGAATGCTTTAAAATGACTTTAAGCTAAGAGGTGGCACCTTTAGAATTACACTTTTTAAAATGTGGCTTCAGAGCCAAGACACAAATGGTGCTGGGACAACTGGATAGCCACATTCAGAAGATTGAATTTGGACTCCTACCTCACACCACACACCAAAACTAACTCGAAGTGGCTCAGAGACCTAAATGTAAGAACTAAAACTGTGAAACTCTTGAAGAAAGCCCAGGAGTAAGTTTTTGTGATCTTGAGCAAGGATTTCTTAGATGTGACATGAAAAGCACAAGCAATCAAATAGAATATTAAGTCAACTTCATTTGTGCTTCAAATGAAGCACAAAAGTAAAATCATTTGTGCTTCAAAAAACACTATCAAGAAAATAAAAAGACAGCCTACAAAATAGGAGAAAACATTTGCAAATCATATATATCATATATCTGATAAGGGACGGGTAACTAGAATATATAAAGAACTCTTACAACTCAATAATAAAAACACAAATAACCTGATTAAACAATGAGTCAAAGGATTTGAATAGACATTTCTCCAAAGAAGATATGCGAATGGCTAATAAACATGAAAAGGTAGTCATCATTAGTCATTAAACAAATGCAAATCAAAATTACAATGAGATACTACTTCACACCCACTAGACTGCTATAATTTTAAAAATAAAGACAACAATATAAAAATAATGAGCAACAATAAAATAATATAAAAATAAATAATATAAAAAATAAAAGAATTTTTTAAAATAACAGGTGTTATCAAGGGTGTGGAGAAATTAGAGCCCTCACAGTTGCTGGTCAGAATGTAAAACAGTACCGCCACTTTGGAAAGCAGTTTGGCAGCACCTCGAAATGTTAAACCTAGATTTATCATATGACCTAGAATTCCAGTCCTATGTATCTACCCAAAATACATAAAGCTTGTACATGACTGTTCAGAATAGCCAAGAAGTGGAAACAACCCAAATGGATAAACAAACTGTAGTATATCCATTCAATGAAATATTATTCAATCATAAAAAGGAATGAAATACTGATTCATTACAACATGGATGAACCTGGAAACATTATGCTAAGTGAAAGAAGCCAGACACCAAATGCCCATATTGCATATTCTATTTATATAAAATTCCCAGAATAGGCAAATCCATAGAGTCAGAAAGCAGATAAGTGGTTGCCAGGGGCTTGGAAGAAGAAGGAATGGGGAGTGACAGCTTAATAGTTTGGGATTTCTTTGGGGGATGATGAAATGTACTGGAACTAGACAGTGGTGGTGTTAGCACAATATTGTGAATGTTCTGAAAACTACTGAATTGTATGCTTTAAAATGGTTAAAATGGTGAATTTTATTTAAATATAATTGTACTTAATGAAGTGAGAAACTCTAAAACAAATCAAATTCTTACTATCCATTGTAAACAATTTCAGTAATAATATTAAAGAAGAAGTCATCTAATGAAACCTACAGCAGCACAGGGAAGTACACTAACTCAGATTCTAACTAAAAATCATAAAAATATGGGCTGTCTGACACATGGACAAAAGGCAATAGCAAAGATATCATGGGCCTTTAAGGAAAGCATTCAAAATTGAAAACCCATTAAAAGTTTAAAATGAAGCTTGAAGAAAATATGACGTGTAGCATAAAGGGCATTTTAGCACAGTTTGGAGAAAAGAGGAGGGTGGAACAGGGGAGAAGTTTGAGTCACATATTAAGGAAAATAGAATAACGTTGACAGATAACAGAGAAAAAATAGAGTGTCTCAACTCCTGGTTCATTCTCTATTCTCCATCAAGCAGAATAATTTTCAAACTGGAAAAGAAAAAAATGGAAAATTATGATAAGGGAAGAGATGCAAAGAGAGGTCTTGGACACTTACAATATAATCAAGTCTTCTGGATCACTTAAACTAATTTCCAAACTACAAAAAGAATTTCCTGGCATGATTTGAGAGGCACTGGGCAAATTTTTTTGAAAAATTAAGGGGAATGAAGGAAATCCTAAACCCATAAACATGGAAGACGTGGATTAATATCCAGCAAAGTTTTAGAGCAAATTATTAACAGATGACATGTGTGCCCTTAGAAAATAATGCAGCCATCAATATGAGCTGGAATGAGTTCTCTGAAAATATTTTTTTAAACAAAGCTGTTAAATTCAAGGTACTTCTGTAGACTTAAATTGTCTCAAATGTTTGCAAGACATTTACTATTTTGTTTTCATTATATCATTAGGAAAATAGTAAAATAATAATATCACATATCATCTGTTGTGTGATGTATTTATCACAGGCCCTATTATACTATCAATAATAGTAATAGCTGAGGGCCTCCCTGGTGGCGCAGTGGTTGAGAGTCCGCCTGCCGATGCAGGGGATACGGGTTCGTGCCCCGGTCTGGGAGGATCCCATATGCCGCGGAGCGGCTGGGCCCGTGAGCCATGGCTGCTGAGCCTGCGCATCCGGAGCCTGTGCTCCGCAACGGGAGAGGCCACAACAGTGAGAGGCCCGCATACCACAAAAAAAAAAAAAAAAAAAAAAAAAAAAAAAAAAAAAAAAAAAAAAAAAAATAATAGTAATAGCTGACATTTGTCAAGGGCTTAATATGGATGAAGTATTGTTCTAAGTGCATCACATACATTGATTTATTTAATCTTTACTACAGCCCCATGAAGTAGGTACAATTATTAGCCCTAAGGAAACTGAGGCACAGAGAAAGTAACTAAATTGCCTAAGAACACAGTCAGTATAGTACAGGTAGATTCCCCCAAGGCCTGAATTCTTAACCACGATGCTTTGTTAACTCCCAACGTTATCTGTAATTCTCACCACAAAACCACAGTTTGGTATTGTTATCCCCATTTTACAGGAAACGGAGGACTGCAGTGTTGTGGTAAATTCTCAAAACCCAATCTAGTAAGTGGCAGGGCTAAGACTCAAACAAGTCTATTTGGCTCCAAACCATATTCACTTTGCCCTTCTGCGTAATGCTACAGTCCATGGATCCCCGGCTGAAAGAATGGCCATGAGTAAAGATTCTATGTAGAGAACTGTCTCTCTTGTTGTATCACATGATTTTATCCTTCACCCTGACCTGTTCATGGTCATCTAATGTGAATTCATGTAAGATATGCCCATAAACTGTGCAAATGGCACAATGTTAAGATAGGTAGCTAATGTGTTAGATCATATTAGATGAACTGAAACAGCCAAAATAAAAGTTAGTGTTGGGCTTCCCTGGTGGTGCAGTGGTTGAGAGTCCGCCTGCCGATGCAGGGGACACAGGTTCGTGTCCCGGTCCGGGAAGATCCCACATGCCGCGGAGCGGCTGGGCCCGTGAGCCATGGCCGCTGAGCCTGCGCGTCCGGAGCCTGTGCTCCGCAACGGGAGAGGCCACAGCAGTGAGAGGCCCACGTACTGCAAAAAAAAAAAAAAAAAAAAGTTAGTGTTGATAACTATATATTTCTGCATGTATTTTTATGCAAATCAATTGTGATATATAGAAAAAAGGACCCTGGACTTACAGAATTTTTTGTGAAAATGATCTGGTTGTGCAACCCACTCAAACTAGCTCAAGGAAAGGGAGAGTGTCTGAAAGGGTACAGGTGAATCTCATAAAATCCATTTGCAAAAAATACAGCTGGGCCTTACAGGAGGAAGAAAACCATCAATTTGCTATTCTTTCTAAAGTTACTCCTCTCTGAAAGTATAATCAGTTCTCCTCTTGGGAGACTAGATTCCACTGTAAGCCTGCTAGTTTCTACTCCGCAATAATCTGAGTTTGAACCTACCCAGCTTTCCATTTTGCTAAGAGATGACTCTGGCTGGAACCCCATAGGGTTTTATAGCTCTAGTGACAAATATTGTCTAACTACTATTTTTATATTCCTATTCCAAATTAATTTACCCAGATACAATAAGCTATAGTCAGGGAAACTAGGTCACTTGGTACAAACATAATTCTAAATTCATCTCTTAAGGGGCACATCCAGTGGAGGTGATATGGGCTGGAAAGGAGTCCCAAAAGTAGAAAATGACTACAAGTTCAAAATAATTCAACAGTGTGATAAGACCACTGAAACAGTAATAGATAACAACCATAGATAAGCCAGAAACCAGATGAATAAACATTTGAAACATATTTGAAGAGACATAGAAAAACTGTAGCAAGTCCAAAAAGGAAAGATCAGACTAGGAAAGGAGTCTGACATAATGTTATGGGAAGAAACAGGGATGTCACATGAAGAAACCAGATATATTTATAAGGAATCCCTTTAAAAACCAGAACAGTGCTGTCCTTGGATTTTCAGAAAGATACAATGTGAAATGCACAGGTTGTCACTTACTCCACTTGATGTAGCATAGCCGGCTGAAGCCAAGGAATCACTGGACTTCTATTCCCCATCCTACCCCAACGCCGGGGCTCCTAGCACTGATGATAACTTTGATTCCAGTTTTGTCTTCGTTTTTTCGTCAGAGTATTTGACCTATTGATTCATAATGAACAACTGTATGTGTTGCCACTAGGTGGCAATGTAGGCATTTTATTTAAAAGACCATGGACAGTTCGCTGTGCAGTCAACCCTACAAATAGTGCAGAGGTGTGCATTTGTTCTGCCTTTGATGGGCTGGGAATCCCGTTTGAGTTCTAAAGTAAATGTGGAGAACTTATAATAATAGCAGACTCCTCTGACCAACTAACATATATTCCAAATCCTCTAACAGAGATCTGTGGTAAAAATGGTGAAGACCCAGCCAGTTTTGTTGGCTGTTCTGTGGCTTCGGTTACACTGTAAGTTGGGGAGTTTCTGGATATGGGAACAGGGAGACTAAAGGGATATTTTTTCAAAATTCTGAGGAGGGGAGATAAGAGAGTCCAAGTGACTAATCTGGAGTGCCCTCTGGGAAACGTGTAAAAGAAAGAACTTTGTAAAAATGCTGCACTAATAGTAATATTCTGTGTTTGTCAATGTCTTTGAGAACAGGGGTAAGTGGCAAAAATAGTGTGGTGCAGAATCCCCGGTACATGAGTGCCCTGGAAGGAGACTTTGTCACAATCAACTGCAGTTACTCAGAAGAAATGACCACCTTACAGTGGTTGCAACAGAATCCTGGAAGAGGTGTTGTCTCCTTGTTTATACTGAGCTTAGAGATGAAGAAGAAAGGAAGAATAAGTGCCACAGTCAACAGAAAAGAACGTCACAGCTCCCTGCACATCACAGCTTCACAGCCCCGAGACTCTGCCACCTACTTTTGTGCTGTAGAGACACAGTGCTCCCCAGGCATCTGGAGCCTGTGCCCAAACTCTAAAGCTGAAAGGCATTACCTCTTCTCATTCTTGTCTTTCCATATTCGTCTGTCTCTCTCATCAGACAGATGATGTAAGTTTTTTAAGTTTTTAAAATTTAAGATTTTCTCCCTCTAGACCATCCCTAATCTCTAAAGCACCATCACCAAGTATATGAACTAGAACAATACATGGTCTATTACATAGGAAGTAGAATATATAGACTCTGGAGCTAAATTGCCAGGGTATAAATACCTGGCATCTCTTACTAACTGCATGATCTTGACCAATTTGCTCTTTCTATGTGCCTCAGTTTTTACTCAACTATTTTTTAAAAAAAAGGAAACAGTGTTAATCATAGTACCTAACTCTTATTTGTGGGATGACATGTGATAACACATGCAATGTGCCTGAAATAGTCCCCAGGACATAGATAGTATTACGTAAGTGGTAGATCTTATTAGTAGTAGATTTAGATACACCATGAGTTTACTAATACTCACTGGTGGGCCAATACCTCAAATCTTTGGAGAAATGAATGTGATGTAAATAACAAGCACCTAATAATAATTTTAGCTTCCAAATTCTTTTCTAATGATGCCCAGCAGTCATTGGCTTTTTTTTTTTTTTTTTTTTTGCGGTACGCGGGCCTCTCACTGTTGTGGCCTCTCCCATTGCGGAGCACAGGCTCTGGACACGCAGGCTCAGCAGCCATGGCTCACGGGCCCAGCTGCCCCGCGGCATGTGGGATCCTCCCAGACCAGGGCACGAACCCGCGTCCCCTGCATCGGCAGGCGGAGGCCCAACCACTGCGCCACCAGGGAAGCCCTCATTGGCCTTTTAAAATCATATTAGGAAAAATGTCAAATGGCCTTAGAAAAACTGGTAGAAGGATAACTTTATGGTTTGGTTTGTGTGCAGGGATGAAAGACTGCGTAAAGTGGCCTGAGGAAGCTCAATAACTTCTTTGGAAAAAAACACAGATCCTAAGTTTCTCACATGGAGATTCCTAATAGGAAACTGCATTTATGAAAATTCATGAAACAAAATATCAAACCCAGTGGGTCTCAGTCATTGGCTCTCCGCCTTTATACCACCAAGGATTCCTTGCATATTTTTCCCCACCCCACTGGAATTCTTAACATAAGCATAAGTATTATTGTTATCATTCTTCTTGTTACTCAATAAAATTAGTTGCACATATTAACTTATAACTAAGCCCTTTTCTTCTAAAATCAAAGTTTTTTAAATCAAATACTGCCAGCACATATCTAAAACGTCAGTGGTATTACAAAGGTCTGTTCTCCCATTCCCCATCTGCCCCCTCCAAAAAAAATAGCAATATCATGTTCTACTCCCATGTTCAATCCAACTCCATTTTAGCAATTTCTAAATTATGTGCTTTACCCTTGATTTATCAATATTAGACATTATCTACTGACTTCCTTTTAAGGTAACACAGCACCACTGTCACCTTCCTAACATGGTTATATCACAATATGGGGTTAAATCTATAGTCAGGACGTATATGATTATGACCATGTAAATAGTGTCATTGTCCAGCCAAAATGAGTACTACGATTACATTTCCTTTCTGGTACAACTTGTTTTTAGCTAATAATTGACTCATTTTTTCATTTGTTCTATATCAATTTCCTATTTTTTCTGAGTTCTTCAACAGATTTTTAAAATATTTTTAAATAATTTCTCCCAACTGCATCAAGCACATCAAGTAGAGTATCAATTTTTTCTTTTTTTCTGGAGAGTCACTGTCCCTTGATCTCTATACTTTGCCCTGTGTGAACTGATTGCTCTTTGGACCTACTGCACAAATGTTATTCTAGGACATTTTAGCATTGCTTACCTTATTGGTTATCTTGCATCTTGAATCTCACATATCTTCATTTCTTGGTTTAGTCCTTCTTTTTGCTAAAACACATTCGCTAAAACCTCTATAATAAAGACTGCATAGGATTTTTCTTCAGTCACTCTTTGAATGTCTGAAAATATCTTTATTCTATCCTCATGCTTGATTGATATTTTGACTGAATATAAAATTATAAGTTGAAATTCCATCAGTATTTCCAGTAGAAGAAAAGCTCTTTTCATTGACTTTTTTAATGAGAAGAAGGGTACAGAACACATATGGTGCCTCCCTCAGTATTTTGAAGATATCATTCCACTATTTCTTTATATCCAGGGTTGCTGTTAAGAAAGATGATGCCATTTTGGGTTTTTTGGGGATTTTTTTTTTTTTTTTTTTTTTTTTTTGCGGTACGTGGGCCTCTCACTGTTGTGACCTCTCCCGTTGCGGAGCACAGGCTCCGGATGCGCAGGCTCAGCGGCCATGGCTCACGGGATTAGCCGCTCCACGGCATGTGGGATCTTCTCAGACCGGGGCACGAACCCGTGTCCTCCGCATCGGCAGGCGGACTCTCAACCACTGCGCCACCAGGGAAGCTCCCAGTGATGCCATTTTGAATCATTCTCTTTCATGACTTTTTTATACCTTCTGGACAGGTTTAGGATTCTGTCTTTTTCCTTAACATTCTAACATCTCAATTCAGTAAATATGTGAGTAACAAGGTAGAAAACACTTTTAAGCTCCATGGATAAAATGTGTCTGAGACACTCTGGTGTCCAGGAGCTTAGAACCCAGTAGACCTACTGCTCATCCTGTGGTTATGTTCACTTTATATGCATCCACATTCCTTGCCCTAGGCAACACTCTTGCCCAGAGAAGGGGACAGGCACAACTTGCTGTTCTGAGACTAATACATTTGTGATAAATTAATAAGATAAGAATAAAGAATTTCTTCAGCATTAAAAGAGAGTCCTCTTCGTTAAAAAGCCAAGAAAAGTGATGTTGAACCATCTTTATTTCACAGATACTGGGTATATTAGTCATACTGTTTTATTCATTCATTTATTTAATAAATATTTATTGAGGGACTGTGATGAGCCCGACACTATCCTAGATATTGAGTACACAATAATGAACAAGACAAGGTCCCTCCAGCCATGAAGCTTATATCAGAACAGTGTGGAAAGAGACATAAAAATACAGGAATAAACAAATCCAATCATTCCACCAATATTTACTGAGCACCTATTATTTACCAGGCATGTTCTAAGTCCAGAAGATATAGCAGTGAACAAAATTTAAAAATCTACTCCCATGGAATTAATATTCAAGTGAATAAATGAACAAGGTAAACCAGATCTTATAAATGTTCAGAGGAAAATAAAAGAGAGTGATGTGAGGGAGTAAGAATAGAGAATACTTTCTTTTTATTAAAAAAAATTTTTTTTAATTTGTTTTGGCTGTGTTGGGTCTTCGTTGCTGCACGCAGGCTTTCTCTAGTTGTGGTGAGCAGGGTCTACTCTTCGTTGTGGTGTGCGGTCTTCTCATTGTGGTGACTCATCTTGTTGTGGAGCATGGGCTCTAGGTGTGCGGGCTCAGTAGTTGTGGCTCGCGGGCTCTAGAGCACAGACTCAGTAGCTGTGGCGCATGGGCTTAGTTGATCTGCGGCATGTGGGATCTTCCCGGACCAGGGATGGAACCCGTGTCCCCTGCACTGGCAGGCAGATTCTTAACCACTGCACCACCAGGGAAGTCTCCAAGAATACTTTCATTGAGTAGTCAGGGAAAAACTTCTCTGAGATGATATTTAGGCTGAAATTCAAATGAAAAGAAAGAACAGGTCTTGCTAAGATATGGGGAGAAAGCATTTTGGGCATAGAGAAAACAAATACACAAGCTTTAAAATGGGGAAAAGACTTGCATTTTCCAGTAATAGGAATGAGATGAGCAGAGTGAATGAGACAGAGGTTGGTGTAAGATGTTTCCTTGAGGTGTCATGTAGAGCCTTACAAAAGCCATGATGAGTAGGATTGGGGATTTCTACTAATAAATATAACAAGAAGCTGTTGGAAAATTATAAATAGGCCAGTGACATGGTTTGATTTACCTTTTTTAAGAACATTACTTGACTCCACTGTGGAAAGTAGATAAAGAGAGAAGAGGGGAGGCCAAAGGGGGAAAAAAAAGGAGAACATTTAGTAGACTGTTGAAATGTTGAAACAATCTTTGCAAAAATGATGGTGGTTTGGACTAGGATGGAAACAGAGGAGATGAACAGAAATATGCAAATATGAGATATATTTGGCAGTGAAATTAACAGAATTTACTTATGGTTTAAGTGAGGGAGAAGGCAAAGAAAAAGGAACAGAACTAAGAATGACTTCTTGATATGTGGCCTAAGGAACTGGGTAAATCTTGATGTGACTTCCTGACATAGGTAATATTGGAACAGGTTTGAAGAGAAATCAAGATTTGTGTTTTAGCCATGCTGGGTTTATGATACCCATTAGAAATCTAAGTGAAGATGTCACAGAGAAAGTTAGATAAATGGGTTTGAAGCTTAATGGAGAGGTCAGGGATAGAGCTATAACTTCAGGTGTCATTGACATGTAGATGGTATTTAAAGCCAAGGGGCATGGGGAGATAGATTTTCTAGGAATAAATAGAGTTAGTGAAAAGATGAGAACTTGGATCAGACTTGGGCACTATGACACGAAGAAGGTGAGCAGAAAAGGGAAAGAGCTCAGCAAAGAGTACGGAGAGGGAGTGGCCATAAGGCAGAGGAAAACCAGAAAAGCTAAGAGGGGGGATTGTATAACTGAGAGAAGGGACTAGTCTGCCGAGAGTTTGAGCAAGACAGTAACAGAGGTGACCACTGGATTTGCAGCAAGGAAGTTCTAGTGCATTTGACAAGAACAGTTTCAGAGTGGTGGAAATGGAAGATGAATTGAAATTGGTTAAGGAGCTAATAGGAAGTAAAGAAATAGAAGCAGGAAAAATTGTTCATTTGAGAAATTTTGTTGGGAAAGAAAGCAGAGAAATGGAGTGTTAGCTAAAAACAAAACACAGGTGAGGGAGCAATTTGTTATTCTGTTGGTTGGTTTGTTCGTAGAACAGTAGACAACAGAGTACATTTTCATAAGAGAAAACTATTTTAAGGTGCTCCTTTATTTTTACTATCGATAGAAACTCATATGCAATTTATAAAACTAATGATATTCAGGGATTAAATCTCTAAATAAATGCAAATGATTCACTTGCAGAAAAGTGACCTCTGGGGGATTACCTAACATTCTTACTTAAGTGTATTTTTCTGCATCAGCCCTGAAGTTTAAGTAACTCAGATTTAAAATTTTTAGTTGAATTAGCATATGTCCTGGTTACATACCTTATTAAGGCAGTACCTAAGTCTCTTGGAGGGTAACAAATGTATGAAAAATTAAAGACGACTGTGGGAAGACTAATACTGTGTCAGCCAAAGTGAAATTCTGGGAGAAAGGAGAAATTTTCAATCATTTTGCAATAAATCTCATGAAATTCCTCTCTTTTTCTAAATAAATTCAAGGTAGCACTTCAGAATTATATTTATCTTCATTAAAGTCACTGCAGTTGGAAGGAAATATCTGTAAAGGAATCATGGAACAAGCAATCACTGCTCCCCCAGTGTCAGTCCCACAGATGAGACCTGAACCGCAGAGAACCCAGACCCTACGAGCAATACCTCCCCATGGCACTACTCTGAAGGGCACCGCTCATGTTTTATTCCATGTGATGGCAACTTCTTGAATTTTGCAACACAAAGGCCAAGTCAGCCAGATACCAGTTACCCTAAGAATAGAGCCCACAATCCTAAAAAAGACCCTTAAAATCCATAGCACTTGTGTGTACTCACCAATTGCAGCTTTTTTTCTTTCCCACTGACTCCTGTCCAGGTTTCTATTCACTACTGTTAAATCAGATGCTTTTTTTTTTTTTGCGGTATGCGGGCCTCTCACTCTTGTGGCCTCTCCCGCTGCGGAGCACAGGCTCCGGACGCGCAGGCTCAGCGGCCATGGCTCACGGGTCCAGCCGCTCCGCGGCATGTGGGATCTTCCCAGACCGCGGCACGAACCCGTGTCCCCTGCATCAGCAGGCGGACTCTCAACCACTGCGCCACCAGGTGCTTATTTTTTTTAAAGTATGATTTCAAAACAGATTTTGGATGATTTGAACTGTGTTTGTGTACATGTGTGAGATTCAACATTTCATGACAATCAAATTCCAACTCCATTCTGATTTAAAAAAAATTTCAGATCAGGAAATAGAATTTATGAACGAGTATCTTTGTTTTGTCTCTCTCCTAGAAGTCACAAAGTACTCTCGTATAGAAAGATCAGGATATCAGAGGATATAAAAATTCACTTATCAGATTGTCTTATCATTATAAACTTTAGAAATACCACTGATTGGAAGCTACAGAATGGACAGCATGACTCTTAAATTTGTCTGTTAGTCATGAGTCAGAGACTTCATACATTACACATGCACCCCAACGGTACCGTCTGTAATACAGAGGAAAATTCTAGATGATCTCTAACAACCTCTCCCAGCCTGAGAGATCTCCATTCGTCCTCAAGTGTTAAACACTTGAAAATAAATCAAGAATTCTGTGGTCACCAGAATTTGGAATAAAATTCAAAGCACAGTTGAGCAAGCAGTGTTTTTCATTTAGGCAACAAAGATTGTGGAGTTTGTGAAAACATATAAATAGCATGGTTCCAAAAAAAAATGTTATTTGCTCAAGATCTAAAGTCAGGAGACAAGGAAAAGGAATGAACAAGTGTTTAAAGTCCATTTATTCAGACTATACTTCAGATAAATGGGTCCTGTCAGGTAGTAAATAAAAGCATCTTCCAAAGAGGTTTAGGATATTGGAAAAAAGTCCCAGGAGACTATTTCATACTGGCCTCCTGGATATCACAGTCATTTTCTGCTATTAGGGAGGACAATATATATTTTCTTAGTTATATGTTCCTTTCTTTGTGAAGGCCTTATTAACCAAACTGATCTATCCCAGAGGAAGCATATGGATCAGTGAGGGAGGAAAGGGACAGTGAGCCAAGGCCAGAAGGACCAGCTGGAAGACCCTCCCATCCATCAGGCCTAAGAACTGTATAACTCTAGGTGTCCCTGATTCTCCCTTGGTTGCTCTGAGCTCAACTGTGAGAGCATGAAACATTTATGTTTCAAGGGAGTGGAAGCTGGAGGAACTAGAGGCTAAAGTCCATTGACTGAAGCCCAATTCCACCCATGGGCACAGGCTAGTCAAAGGGCACAGGCTAGTCAAAGGGTACAAGGCTGGATGCTCAGCTCCAAAGGTCTCATTCTGCCTCACATAGCACTTGGAGAGGCCATATGGTTTCTAGGCGCCATATGATTTTCTTGCTTCCGGGAATCATTTTAGCTGTTTATCTTATTCTGCCCTTGCACATTAAATAACACTAATTGACTCTCCACTTCCTTTTCAAACTTGCCACGTCTTCTCCAGTCCTGAAACATTGTTCCCTCCTCCAGTTAGAGAAAGGGGTAGGACTCATCTTCTAAACCCCATTTCCATGTCAAGGACAGACATTTATCAGTCATTCATCAGCTGTTTTCATTTCATTTGTTTAAATCTTCCACCATTTCAGCTATCAATAAAAGTTTAAATCTCTTCAGTGAAGTCTTAAGGTAATGAATCTTACGTGGATTTCTGCTGATGAAGAGGCAATTTTATAGCAAGTTGTTCAGACATAAGGCAGTAAGGCACAAACCTGGCCCTGAGACCACGCTTCATGGATTCCAACTGGGGGAAAGAGACAAAAGAGGATCAGCTCTAAATAAGACGGTGACTTTCAAAATAGGATCCCAATGGGAGTCAGAGGGTCAGCGGTGACCTGGAGGAATCCAGCAAAGGCCAATGACCACCCACCACCACACCCCTATAACTTTTTCTCTCCCCTTTGTCTTTCTTCTTGTCTCTCTTTCCTTCTCTTCTATTTGTCTTTGAGACCCAACAGAGCTCTCCAAAAGCCTAATGACCTCTACTAACCTCAGACATGGTTCCATTTCCAAAGCTTATCAAGTCAATTCTAATTTCAAGCCCCCATTTCCTGATGAAGAACCAATGTTGACATTCCATGAGGTATAAATGAACTTTTAGAACATCTTTGGTTTATTGACAGTTGAAATGACAGAAAACAGAAGCAGTAAGATTTAGACAGTGGTGTCTTGGGGTGTAGATAATCCTGACTCTGGCTAGAGTTGAAGCTGAAGATGAAGCTGTCACTTTGGTTTTTGCTGTGTCAAAAATTGTTCTTAGACCTAAGCTGTAGGAAAATAAGTAACAGCTAGGATCCATGATTTGGGGCCAAATAGGAGCAACCACTTTGGAAAGAGGGAAAAAGACTGCAAGTACCAAGTGGCTTATATCAGATGCCTCTTGTATACCACTTCACAGACCATCAGCCCCACTTTTTCTGTAGTCACTTTTGTGACAACCAGATTTCTGCAGGCTTCGTCCTGCTGGATGCACATGTAAGCTGTCAGCTATCCCTGAGAAATGGGAAACAAATGAGGGGAGCCCTAACATTGCCCCAGATTATTGCCTTGAGAGAGTTTCCAGACCATCACACAGGGAGGGGAAATTGAGTCACAACCCAGTGACTTCCCTGAGTTGAGGAGTCAGAGCTGAGATTGGAGGAGCTAGAGTTCATAGGACAGAATACCAGACAGAAGAGAGGTACACAGAGAGATAACCCTGGAGATAACTCTGCATTCAGCAGAGTGCCTCTCAGGCATGTGGAAATATCCCAGGCTATGGAAAGAACCATCCAAAAGGATTAGAGGGAACAGTACCTCCTCGAGTATACCTAGAATTTAGAAAGGAGTTTATTGCTTGATCATATATTCCTTAATTCTTTAATTAATAATTTCATACATTTCATTTTCTCTGGCTGTCATCACTGGCTCTCATCACTAATGACTGTTGGCCATTTCCAAACAATTAAGAAACAACTGTGTCTGATGAAGATAAATAGTAACGACCCAAATAAATGTCACCCATCTATGGCACTGGCAAACAGTTACTAGTAAATCTAATTTTTTATAGCAATAATACAATTTCCTTTAAAAACTAGATTTTATTGCTCACCCTTGAATTCATTTATACATAATGTCAAGTTGAGATAAATTCAAACCATGCTGACGCTTATAAAAATGTGGCTTTGTAAATCTCTTATACTTAAATCAACCTCAAACCTCAGTTTTATTCATTTTAATGACTGAGTTCATTACACTATCTGTTGTGTCATCATTAAGTTATTAAATACATTCCATATTTCCTCTCATTCTTCATCTTCTTAGATTGAGGATCCCTTATTCTTTGGGATCTTCCCATTATCCCTATGACCATTTTGTTAAGTCTCTCTGGGCTCTTTTTTACTTTAAAGAACAACCATCATTAATGGCTTCTGGAAAGGATTAAACATTGTGTCCACATTGACAGTTCTGCATGCTGTGAATCCTGCCTTCCCAAGGTAGAAAAACTATATAACATAGTTCCCAGGCTCCATTGCAACTAGGGTGCAGACCTGAGCCTTTAATTGGGAGTTGAGCCACATGAAGAATAGTGTAGGCAGGGAAATCACTTTTCTTGGTGGGGGGCAGTAGAGGCTGCATGGTTCTGGGGTTGGCAGCAATAGCATCATCCTCATTGGGCCAGGAGTAGTAACTTCCTGGTTGGGCCTGTTTGGCTGCATGTTCTGTGGCTGGTAGCACTGGAGGCTGCTTCCTGTCCAGGACATTCAGCACCACCATCAAGTGGTCCTGTGATTGGCACAGGGACAGCAACCTCCTTATCAGGCCAGTTGAATGGGTGGCTCTGGCCTTTGCTCTTAGAAGTCAGACCCAGAGTCTGTTTCCCCAGCCTGTCTAGTGATTCTGCAAGTCAACTAATATCCCTTCCAAAATCCCTATCTGCTTAGATTAAGTAAAGCCAATTACTCTTTCTTTCTTGTCATGTATCACACAGACATTTCACAGTGTTTAGTCTGAAGCCCACCCTGGCTTTCATTTCAACATATTTTAAGCTGGGTATTAGAGCTGCTTAACCTTTTCATTGCAGCACACACTTGGCTCACCTTAACAAGGAATATTTTTGATGTTTTACAATAATTTCGGGTTGCTTTGTCTGACAAAACAGTGACTATGAAAAAGAACAAAGTCTATTTTAATGACTGGCCCAAGACATATCATGGAATGAAAGCACTGTGGATCTCATAAGCCAGATACCATAAGCGTAATCTCCTGAAAAATTTTTTTAAAGCTTTCACTTGCTACAGATATGGGAATGAGACAAACTGAAGACTTTCCAAAGGCTTCTCCTCTTGGAATGTTTTCACAACTTCACTAAATACCTTCACTAGATTTCTTTTTGACCCCAGAGCCAGTTAGGCCCTTAGATACAATGGGCCTTTGAATTTCAAGTTTAATTAAAGATCATTTTTCTCATTTAGTGGGACTGGGGAGGCAGAGCAGACTAAATTTAGAGCTTACATCAACGCCATTCTTACCAGGTCATATCAAATCAGAGTTTCCAGTCACTTGGCTAATCCTCACCCATTCTTTAAATCTGGAATTAAATGTCACTTCCTCAATGAGCACTTTCCTGCGCCCCCCATCTAAATTTATCCCCTCTGTCTTATTGTTTCAAAGAACCCTGTAGTTTTTTTTTTGAAACAGTAAAACAGGTTTTGCTTTATAGGCCTTATCACGATTTCTATGTATTTATGTGAGGTTATCTGTACAATAAATATCTGCCTTTCCCATTAACCTCTAAGCTTCACTGAATATTCTGTGTTCAAAATAGTGCCTGGCACAAAAAAATGTGATAAATAGTTGATAAATGAATGAATCTGAGCCATCAGGCATCTATCTTACTCTGCGTTGGACTGTTCCTTAAGTGTGAATGTTCCCAGTGACACATCCATTAACTCAAATACTGATCAAAGAGGATTAGAAGCACATGAAGCAGTACCTCTGGGAGTGAGGCTGTAGCTCAATATGAGTGGAGACAAAAAATAAAGACCTTAAAAAGAATTTGCACAAAGGTAGGTGTTACCATGCAAAACTGCAGAGAGTATGTTTGTATGCAGTGTGGACACAGAAACAATGTTATAAACTAATCATCTCCAAACTTGAACCAGGCTGAGGTGAGAGATTGCAGTGAGACAGATTCTGAGAGACAAGGAGAAATTTTGGATTACAGACAATGAAATTTGCTTACACTTCTACTAATGTGTAGTAAGGAAATTAGCCTTGCCCAAAGACAGGTCTTTGTCCCAGCTCCTGGGAGGGAATCTCTAAATCCTTGGAATTTCCAGAATCATAGGAAATGATTATAACAAATAAATGTCTTTGTTATAAATGGTTGGCCCCTTGGATCACACCTGACAGTTTCTGTTAACAAGATGACTCAGCTTGGGGCTGGCCTCACCCAGTAGTCTTAGGATGGGGGATTGGCCATGCAAGAAAGACAGACCATATCAATTATGGTGGGGGCTTTGGATTACATGATATGGATCAACTCTGAGACTCAGTTCAACCATGTAGGCAATTAATCAATCATGTCTACATAATGAAGCCCCAATAAAAACTCTGGACACCAAAGTTCAGGTGGGCTTCCTGGGCTGACAGTACTCTGTGAGTATTGTCACACACTGATGCCGAGAAGTTAACCCATCCCTGAGCACAATGGGAGCTTCAAGTTTGGAATCCTCCTAGACTGTCCTATGCATCTCTTACTTTGGCTGATTTTAATGTATTCTTTTCCTGTAATAAAAATAACCATGAGTATAATAGGTTTCAAAGTGTTCTTTGAGTTTTTCTAGAATGTTATGGAACCTAAGTGTGGTTTGCAGAAACCCCTAAACTTGAAGTTGTCAGAAGTAAGGATAGTGCTGTGTAGACTCTTCCCTTTAACTTTGTAGTTGGTTCCTAACTCCCTTCAAATGGGGTCAGAAGTTTTGGGTAGACTTGGCAGTCTGGAGGACTATGCCCTTAACCTCATAATCTGACCAATTCTGGTAGCTACATTTTGTATTGAGCAATTCCATATGGATAAAATAAGTTTTATCTGTGTGATGCCTAAGCAACTAATTAATTATATCAAAAGAGTGAAAAACAAAGTTAAAAGTAGATAACATGGGCAAAATAACTGGAAAGGGGACAAAAATGTCTAAATTTTGATGCTACGTGTCTTGTTTGGAACACATGTATATGTGAGATAACCACTTTTAAATGTTTTCAACACATGGGCTGGCAACACCTAACAATAACAACTAGCATTTGTTAAGTGCTTACTGTTTAACAGTTTCTGTTCTGAGTGTTGTACACATACTAACTTATTTAATTCTCATAACAACTCCAGTTATTAGCCCAGTTATAGAAACTGAGGCACAAGGAGGTTAAATAATTTGTCCTAGGTTACACACTCCCAGGATTTGAATCCATACCATCTGACTCCATGGTTCATGCCTTTAACCAGTGCCTCATACAGTATCTCAGAAGGTAATCACTTACAACTTCTCTGATCTCGTAGAAAGGTGTTAGTAAACTGGTATCTTAATTCCAAATCCCAATTGTCTCTGTGACAAAGTAACATTTTTATATGAGCAGATGTGTATTTTATTTCACCCTGTGATCCTTCTCACGTTAGGCAGGAAGTCCTGACTTGTACTGAAAGAGGTAGGAAACAATGAACACAAAAGAAAAAAGAATAATTCTCTGCTTTCAAGCTTCAAAATAAAATTTGGAAACTTTCTCTAGAAACAATAGAATGAAAGAAAAGGGGTTTGAGTTTGGGTTATAACCCTTGAGTTTAAAAAAAAATCTATGTCTTAAAAAAGATCTCTGAGAATATAGGTTGGTACAAACCCTAGATTTAATACAAATTTCTAGGTCTGTGAGAATTCCTAGGGGTGATGGAGATAAAAGCAAGACAGTTAAGACATTAATGAGGATCTCCATGCCCTACCTTCATACCTCCTCCCACCAAAGAGGTGGGAGGGTCAGTATGGAGACCCAAAGAGGTTTGTAGGAAGCTGAGAATAGGAGACTTACCTAATTCCTGTCAGAAAGCCTGAGTGACAATATCCTTTTAAGTATCCACCAGAGCAGAGATAGCTATGCTGTAGTGACAGTAGGCCCAGAGAGCCCAAGACAACCCCATTCTGCCAAATTGATGTTAGCACAGATGAATTTTCATCTGCACACAAAAGCACGGAAATTAACTGAGAGAGCCTTAGTGAATCTGGAAGGGTTTCAATTTCATGAAGAAAAGGACACAGAACATGTGTATCAAAAACCAGAAACCTAGAGGGACTCGGACATCTGGACACACAGAAACAATAATGCTGCAGGCCAGACCCAAAGCACTGCATCTCAGCAGGTGCCAGCATGGGCCTGGTGCCCCCAACCAACACCAGGACACCACTAAGCCCTCTAGAACTTAGTCATCATCCCAAGGATGGAGAGGGGGAAACCTAAACTGGCAGAGAAAATCCTTAATTGACTTTAAAAATTATGATCTAACTAAGAAAACCCTATATTTGCTTAAAGTAAGTTTTCTGATACCAGGAAAAATGGTTACTGGAATTAGAAAGTAAGTTGTTATAGAAAATAAAGCTGTTGTGGTTTGTACATCTGAGCCAATTACAAAATGTTTGCCTGCTACGTCTCTAGTCACCAGATCAGCCATATTCAATGTCTTTTCTGCTCCTACAGAAATGACAAATGACTTTCACATGTATTACATACCCCCTCAGGCCAGCCAAGGGTTATGTGCTGTTTCGAAGACTGGGAAACCAAAACACCACAACTGAAAACCGCCAACCTGGATACTTATTAAAAGAAATAGCTTGGGTTAGTATGAAATTTGGTGTAACCCTGAAATATGGGAATTTGTTACTAGAGGCACCAGAGGGACACATATTCCCTGTTAGGGGACCCTGCTGACACTATATCAGAATGAAAGCAGGGATTGGCAAAGAGTAGTTTCACATAGGCACATAAACAAACATGGAGAAATAGTAAACACATAAGATAAGTCATTCGGACACTTTGATATGCAGCATGTATAGGATTTAAAATAACATTTCCATATTAAACTGAAAACATTACTATGTAAATGCCACAACTAAACCAAATGAAAGAGTAAATACCAGCCTTGCAAATTGGTCTCCCTTAAGGGCACTCAAAGGCATAGGATTGCCTGCTGTTCTCTAAAGAAATGTCCTCCTCTCTATCAATCTTTTCTGTTTTGACAGCAAACTCATTGACCAGCATACGTTTCACAATTTCTGAACAATTGACATTCAAGGCCTAGCAAACATTCATTCTCCACCATCTCAAAAACCTCATAGGAGCCACTGTTGCCAATAAAAACACATCATAAATCTAACCCCCAAACTGCATCACTTCAAAAGGAGAATGGATGCCCCCATTCCCTACATTGTTTGTATACATCTGTGTCCATCTGTGTCGGGTCTCTCATTGAATCGGCTGTGCCAGCAGGAGGTCATTAATCAGCAGGTGAAGGCTAGCAAAAGTACAGAATGGCTTAGCAGAAAAATGGAGTCTTTTGTTATTCCCTATTGCTGCCTACTAAAATGTAAGTTGCTTGTTGATCTCATCACACTGAGTTATGTTTTTGTGAAGTGTTAAAAAGACCCAGCCTGCACATATTCTTGAAGTTCTGAAATAATGTCTCAGTGAACAGATGTATACTTTCTCCCAGCAGCTCTTTGTGGAAATGAATTTTTAGGAGCCCCAAACATCCATGATTCAGCCCTGATGAAAAGTTAAGTTAAAACTAAATACCATTATCTTTTTGACAGAGTTTTAAGAAGTTATTGACACAAGGACTTTTGAGACTGAAAAACACTGGGTTAACAAAAAGCCTTTGTTTGGTGAAACAAATTAAAGCACATCCTCCAGGTACAGATGGCCTACGTGCAGATCCTTCAGATTTTAGCTCTGTGACCTTAAATAAATACTTCATTTCTCCACTCTTCCGTCTTTTTGAAAAATTGGGATAGTAAATAATAGGTACCTCATAGAGCTGCCAGTGCCTGACACATAGTAAGTGTTCGATTAATGTTTGTTATTAGCTGCATATAGATAGAAAAGGGAAGCAGCGAATGCACAGTTACATATCAGTGACTATAAAAAAAAGCTAAATTCATGTTTCGTATCTTATAATTATATAAAGTTTTCTGCTTACTTCTGTTAACTAAAAAGAGCAAGGAGCTTTCTCATAATATTGAAAATATTATCCTAATGGTTCCAAGCACTGTTAATTAGGAATGTTTGTTACAGAAACTTCACTTGTTGGTTGTTTGTTAGAGAACCCCGATTATTGTATTTGTGAACTGTGTTTACCATGCAGCCTGCTCTGACTCACCAACCTTGTGATTAGTAAACAGCAAAATGTAGCACTGCTGATTTAGGTCTAATTTATTCAATCAATATAAAAGGACTGTGCAGATTCTCCTAAACTGGTAGCATAGCTAAAGGCATTCTTCATTGTTAAAATGAATTTTTTTTCTTTCTTTTTTTTGGGGGGTGGGTGGTGGTACGCGGGCCTCTTACCACTGTGGCCTCTCCCGTTGCGGAGCACAGGCTCTGGACGAGCAGGCTCAGCGGCCATGACTCACGGGCCCAGCCGCTCCGCGGCATGTGGGATCCTCCCGGACCGGGGCACGAATCTGCGTCCCCTGCGTCGGCAGGCGGACTCCCAGCCACTGCGCCACCAGGGAAGCCCCTTAAAATGAATTTTTTAAAAAATGAGATGATTCTAACAAATTTACTTTAAATCACAATGCAATATCTCTAAATGAAAACAATATCTCTGTCTGACAGCATGGTATTCAACTTACTTTCAGATTTATTCAGTGTTTTCTCAATTTCAAAAGCACTTGAAAATCCATAAGGGGTGGCAGAATGTCTTTCTTCATTTTCAATAGTTACATCAAAGATGCTTTTCAAAAGTCTTTCATATTTATCATGCCTTCAGCAAGTAACTCTTACCATACTCATAAAACCAGCTCAAACTTATCCTATCCTGTTTCTGATCAGATACTGGGTTGTTTTCAGAGACAACAAAACAAAAGGCAAGTCTTGCAGCTAAGGCATGTGCAGAGAGAGAATTTTGACTTCAAATAACACCGGGAACAAAAGTTTCCCCCAATCCCACCATGGAACCAAAGGACCGGGACATGACAAGCAGAAGAGATTGACTTTTTCCTTTACCCATCTCCATATTATATGATGGTGACAGCCAGCATGAACAGTTTTTGTAATTTAGAGATAATAGTATTTTTAAGAAAATTTATAATGGCAATGCCTAAGTAAAGAGCTAAGGAATGTTTTGGAGTCCCCAAAAGCTTCTGATTGAAGACACAAACAAGGTCCAGTGGTGGGAAAAAACATGTACTTCGGATTCTGAGCTTTGCTACCATAGGGAGGTAAGGAGAGAGAGTAAGAGAGAGAGAAAGAGAGAGAGAGTTTATGTGCTTGTCCCATTAATTCTATTTCTACTAATTTAATTCATAGGAAATAAGCATAAATGTGCATAAATAATTACATAGAAGTACAGTATTTCATTGTAACACTTTTTATTATGTAAAAAATTGAGGGAAATATAAATATCTACCAGTAGTAGAATGGCTAAATAAATCATGGCAATTTCTATACAAATGCAGCCATTAAAACCATACTAATGATCTGGAAATACTCTTGCTGTTAAGAGAAAAAATATAATAAATACACTGAATATACCACATTGTTACAACTTTATAAATGTACATATATGAAGCTAAAACACTAAGCTGTTAACAAAGCTTCTCTCTGCGTACTTGATTTAAAAGGTGATCTTTATTTTCTTCTTCATATTTTCTCCATTTTCCTATTATATGTAATAAATATGCATTCCTTTGAAATTAGAACTTTAAACATACTATAAATATTTTTAAGAAACCCTGGGAGAGGGAGAAGAGGCACATAGCAGAGAAATCAGTGGGAAAAAAACAAGAAAACCTGAACTTCCTTACCTCCCTGTGACACTGAATTTAAAACTGTCAAACAAGGGCTTCCCTGGTGGCTCAGTGGTTGAGAGTCCGCCTGCCGATGCAGGGGACACGGGTTCGTGCCCGGGTCCGAGAAGATCCCACATGCCGCAGAGCGGCTGGGCCCGTGAGCCATGGCCGCTGAGCCTGCACGGCCGGAGCCTGTGCTCCACAACAGGAGAGGCCACAACAGTGAGAGGCCCACGAACCGCAAAAAAAAAAAAAAAAAAAAAAACTGTCAAGCGAGAGATACATATTTTATCAGGGGTATGAGACAACATAGAAGATAGTATAGAATATTTATACATACTGACTGAAATGATCCAGCAAGAGACAGAAATTGATAATGCAGATGATAGAACCTAACATTTTAAAGTCCTTGAGTTGGCAGAGGTGATGGGGTCCAGTACGTGAATGGAGGAGTTGGCCTTAACATAATGGAGGGTTCATCCATTAAATAGAAGGTCATAGGGCACAGCTTCAGAGGCAGTAGGATTGCAGATTTGGAGTGAGAAGATGAAGAAGTTGTACTCTGATTGCTTCCATTTTCTTAGTGAAATGAGAAGGGAGCTTATTAGTTAAGTATGAAGGGAGGAGAAAGACGGTGTGAAATAGTCTAATACTGGCCTGGTTTTCCTCATTCTCACTTCTATTTGCAATGCAGTGAAAAATCCCCATACTCAAGAAACATTTTCTAAACACTCTTAATGGTTATCTATCCCTTTTTTTTTAAAGTGAAGAAATGAGGGTATAGAACAAAGGTTCCTGGCCATACTGAGCTTACATTCTTGTTGATGAAATAAAACACAAATGAGATGATAAGGAAATAATTCAGCCAACACGAAAATGGTTTTCAGTCAAGAGATTTACTAAATGAAACAGGTGCACTATTTATGATACCAATAATAGTACCCCAAGGCAGTGGGTGTACTTATGTTCTCTATAGTTATCCTTCTGAAAGATTTCATGGCCTGAAAGAAGGAAGGTTTATGTAGGTAAAGAATTAAGTCAGAGTGGATGCAGGCTCAGAGCCAGGGTGCTGAAGTTAAATGGAGGATGGTGGAATGAGGCCCATGTTAAAAACAGAGTGGCCCTAAGTCAGCCTGTGAGGAAAGAGCCAGGTCATACCCCAAGGGCCTCCTCCAGGAAGACCCCTGTTGGAAAGGAGCAGGCATCCAGGGTGTTGGCAGAGCCTGTGCTTGGGCAGATCAACAACACAGTTAATTAAGTCCAGGGGCCCCCAGATGACTCCTTTGTTTCCTCAGTCTGGTACCTTCCCTCTCTAAGCAGCACCCTGCCATCCCCCTTTTCCCCCTTATACACACACACATACACACACCATTTATCATAATCATCCAGCAGGTCCTAACTTAGATATCAATTCTTCTGGGAGGCCTTTTCTGGGGGATATCCTCTTATGTGACCCTCTACCTACTGTACCCGATCTAAGCTGTGTGAGATCAGTGACTTTGTGCCGCTTATTTATAGTGTTACCACACCAAACTTGGGTCCACTCACCCAACGCACAGTAAAGCCAACCTACTGACACCAGGTTGTGGTGAAGGAAAGTACAGTGTTTATTGTAAGGCTCCAAGCAAGGAGAATGTGCAGCTCACGCTCAAAAGACCCAAACTCCCCAAAGGCTTTTGGAAGGGTTTTTAAAGACAGTGTGAAGGAGAGGGTCACAGGGTGTGTGATCAGCTCGTGCACAACTCTTCTGACTGGTTGGTGGTGAGGTAACAGGGTGATGTTTTGGGAATCTTAATCATCAACCTTCTGGTTCCAACCAGTCTGGGGTCTACTTGCTTGTAGTTAGCACGTAGTTAACTTCTTCCACCTTATTATTCTGTGTAACTGGAATGATTATTCAACAAATGGATGCTATTCAGTGAACTTCCAAGAAGAGGCTAAATTAATCAGCCTCATCAGCTCACAATTACAGTCAGGGATCTGCGCCATTGTGCGCTCAGGGCACAGAGAGCAGAGTGATGGGGAAAAAAAGAAAAGAAAAACAAAAACCCAGGAGCCAGCCCAAAACACCCCAGGCTCTAGAAGCCTGGGGACACCCACACACACTCAGGAAGACGCTGGGAAACAGGAATTGTGAGTGATCCTCTGGGATCTGAGGAGGAAACTGCTGATTATTTTTAGAAAAACATTCCCACCCCTGGGCTCAGAGAATAGAGATATGGTATCCAGACCTCCTTCTCAGAAGCATTCTCCTCCCTGAATCTAGCACCTGAGGTAATTGGGCAGCAGATAAAAATAGCATTTGCACAAAACAAAGCAAGTAATTTTTAAAATAGCTTGTTGCCTGAGCTTTGTCTCCCTGCAGATCTCAGACACCAAGCCAACTCCTCTAGCTGTGCACACTGGCTACATGTCTCAGATGGAACATTTCTGACTTCATCTCCCCTCCCCCCCACATCAGGTAATAAGGAGGGCGGGCCAGGACCAGCAGTTAAGACAGTCGTTCCCACAGCTGGTTTTACCGCAGTCCCCCAGACCCCTCATACACCCACCCTCAGGCTCTGCCCACCTACGCTGACCCATCCTGCCAGTGCGGCCAGACCAGACTTCCCAGGGTCTCTCCTCCTCAGAACCTTCCCAGGATTCCTCTTGAGACGACACTTTCCCTGAAAACACAGTGAG
Organism: Hyperoodon ampullatus; assembly: GCF_949752795.1. Classification (NCBI taxonomy): domain Eukaryota; kingdom Metazoa; phylum Chordata; class Mammalia; order Artiodactyla; family Ziphiidae; genus Hyperoodon; species Hyperoodon ampullatus. Next base: position 105,037,277 of record NC_136916.1, read on the forward strand.
CTTCATCACTTCACACTCTTGCTCAGGCCATTCCACTTACCTCAAAGGTTCTCTACTCCCCATTTTTTAGTACTGAAATCCTACCTCTGATGCACACCTAGCTGCAGCAATCTCCCTCATCCTTGCCAACTCTAAAACCTTATAGCAGAGAAAGACAAATATTATACGATATCACTTGTATGTGAAATCTAAAAAAATAATACAAAGAATCTATTTACAAAACAGAATAGACTCACAGACATAGGAAACAAATTTACGGTTACAAAAGTGAAGAGTGGGAGGACAGGTAAATTAGGAGTACGGGATTAACAGATACACACTGCTGTATATAAAACAGATAAACAACAAGGATTTACTGTATAACAGGGGACTATATTCAATACCTTGTAATAACCTATAATGGAAAACAATCTGAAATATGTATATATACATATATATAACTGAATCACTTTGCTGTACACCTGCAACTAACACAACAGTGTAAATCAACTATACTTCTGTCACTCAATCAATTAATTGATAAAATGATTTCATCATTGTTACTTTTCCTTTCACATTGAATTGTTAATCCATTCTCTTTTTTTTTTTTTTTTTTTGCTGTACACGGGCCTCTCAGTGTTGTGGCCTCTCCCGTTGCGGAGCACAGGCTCCGGACATGCAGGCTCAGCGGCCATGGCTCACGGGCCCAGCCGCTCCGCGGCATGTGGGATCTTCCCCGACCGGGGCACGAACCCGTGTCCCCTGCATCGGCAGGCGGACTCTCAACCACTGGGCCACCAGGGAAGCCCATTAAGCCCTTCTCTTGATGGGCTGATAAATTTAATATGCACAAGAGTACAATATTAAAAGGAATGTTTTCAACTTTTAATGAAACTTTATTATGTAATGACTAGTATACCTATTACTAAGCAACAGTAGCTAAATGGTTTATACAAAAGATGAACTCTACACAGTATAGCCATATGAATGATCAATAAGGTACAAATCATACTTTGTTTTACATGCTTATAGCATCCAACTTGTGATAATTCCATTTTCCCATAATTGTTTTCTATTCAAATTACCTGACATCTCTTGCCCTTCATCTAGTGCTAATATTACTGAAAAAGCAAAAGAGGGCATTGGAGTCTTGCAGCAGTATTTGCTTCTAAGATCAACATTAAGATTAGCCCTGACATGATTCAGTTGCATTTTATAAGAAATATGTTTCTTACAATCTTGCATATAATTCAAAGCTGATTTTCCCACAAGAAAAAAGTGGGGAATTCATTTACAGAACCAATATATCTACAACTTTGCAACATACTTCTGCTTTGATGATGCTCTTTATTTGCTTAGTATTATCTATAATATTGAGCAATTGCTCTTCTTTAAATTAATCATAAAGTGTATTAAGGAGTCGTTGAGCTTTCTTCATGGCACCAAATTACAGCTAACATCTGTCTAAAAACTTATATATTTGGGCGTACATTTTTCAGCATGAGCTTTCGTACCAACTCAATGAATGCTAATATAAAAAGACATAAAACAATTTTTAAATTTTTAGTGACTGTTAAAAATACTAGCATTAAAGAAACCAATATCTCTTCCAGCTATTTTCATAAAGCAAAAAGTAAAACACGACAGACTAACAATGAATGTCTGGTTACTTCCGTTATAAGCTAGAGTGGCGCCACCATGTGGCTGGAGTAAAAACAAGTTAATTATTTTAGTTCAACTGAAATTACACAAATCTTAATTTATGTTTGGTGAGAACTACATTACAAATTTTGCTCATAATATATGGGTTATTAATTTTTATATCACACCACTTAAATTTCACATAGCTTATGGGGTCCAATTGCATGTTTTAGACTATCTGTTGAAAACACATTTTTAATTCTCATAAAAACATGAAGACCCATAAAACTTCCAAAGATACACACATTTCAAATATGATAAATACAAGTATAAATAACTTTTTTAAAGCAGTTTTGAAATAATTCCTGTTACTATTATAATTTCCATACAGGTCTTGGAACTGTCTTAAAAGTAATGATAATTTTGTCTCTGTAAAAAGAACACTATTCAAAAATGGGACAATAACTTAATAAAACGTGGAATACTGTTTTTGTCACTACCATATAAAATTCATAAGTTCTTTGCTTCCTAAATTCTTCAATCAGAAATTTAAATAATCTAAATTCTTGATATATTTAAGACATAATTTATTACTTTGTTAATTTATTTGTTAAAACAGCATAATGTAAGCTGATTGTTAAAATTAGTTGTTACTAAATTATAACTTTTTAAATTCTGTAGGAAACTATCCCAGTATTAAGTACTCAATATCACGGCTCATGGGAATAAGGTGATTACTGTTTTCCTTCTACTCTTTTGTACTTTCGAAATTTTCCATATAATAAGTATATATTAATTTTATGATGAAAAATGAAATTTCTAAAAGAATAAACATTCACGTTAGGAGGGAAATAACAAAATTAGCTATTTAGGATATAACATTAATAAAAGGAAATTAATGTACTATTTTACCCTGGTAGTGAGAATAGGAGAGGCTAAGGTATCTTTCCTACCATAACAAGAAAGCCTGTGTTAGTAAATATTAATATTGGAAATGAACATACTCTGTGACCCAGCAATTACTGGGTCCCAGTCTTAGCATTACACTTATTGTAAAAGAAAGCAGTACAGGGCTTCCCTGGTGGCGCAGTGGTTGAGAATCTGCCTGCTAATGCAGGGGACACGGGTTCGAGCCCTGGTCTGGGAGGATCCCACATGCCGCGGAGCAACTAGGCCCGTGAGCCACAACTACTGAGCCTGCGCGTCTGGAGCCTGTGCTACGCAACAGGAGAGGCCGCGATAGTGAGAGACCCACGCACCGCGATGAAGAGTGGCCCCCACTTGCCACAACTAGAGATAGCCCTCGCACAGAAACGAAGACCCAACACAGAAATAATTAATTAATTAATTAATTAACTCCTACCCCCAACATCTTCTTTAAAAAAAAAAAAAAGAAAGCATGTACAAGGAGTGCAGCAATTTGAGGTCATAACAAGCTGTAAATAACATAATCATATAGCAAAATTTGATATAATAAATTGTGTTGTCTATATTCTATACAGTTGAAAATAATGAAGTGAATCTATACATAATAACAGAAAAAGAGCTCCAAAATGCCTTACTGAGTGGGAACAGCAAGTTGCAGAACAACGTATAGAGTATGATGCCATTTACGTTAGTAAAAATACTTGTACAATATAAACCCAGAATATTGCACAGTAAGAGGACTGTATGTACAATGACAAATTCCCTATTAATAGCAACCTCTGGAAGGGAAATTACACATGAAGGAGGGGGACAGTCAGTGGAGATTTGGGGGTTAATTGCAATGCTTTAATTTTTATAACAAGAATGTATAAGTATATTACTTGAATGATTAAAATTAAATTTTTAAAGTTTTCTTCCCTGTCTCCATTTGCATTTATATACATATGCAAATATGTATATATTTGCATTTATATATATATGCAAATAACAAAATATACCTTTTAGTGATTTTTAGTGTGGCCGACACTTTGCTAAACATTTTACATACTTTACATCTAAACTTATCATTAACCTTACGACGCCAATTTTATTAATCTGCATTAAACATGATGAAAGCAAGCCTCAAAGGGATTTGGTAAATTGTCCAAATTCATCGAGTCCATACGGGTTACAATAAGAATCTGAGCTCAGGTAGCTGGCTCAGAGCCACAATCCTAACCAAAATGCTGTTTTGCACATTCCCTTGTAGACATGTGTATGCAAGTGTGCATGTGCACAAGTACACACACACACACACACATCTCTGCTAACAAGCCTCTTCTATATCTGGCTCTCTGGAGTGCACAAGTCATTAGTATCTTCTCTCCATAACTTTCCACAGAAATGTAATTGCTCAAGGGATGAGTTGAGGTGATAACCTTGCAACATTAGTTATTTTGTATTTTGTTTTCCTGGTTACACTTCTCCCTTTAAAGTTTTGCCCCCGTCTGCTCCATTTGTTATCTTCATTAGGTTGAGCAAATTCTACTCAGTCTTTTCCCAATTCATTAAAATATTTTCCCTTCACTTAAAAAATTAAATAAAACATGTGTGTTCCAGGTGTCTTTGGGTAGCGGTAGGGTTTGCTGATGGCTAGAGGAAACTTGTGGTTGACTCATTGATCCTCGGTCTATAGAATTGAGAAAGTGAATGTTCTTCGTGAATGCAGAGGTGACCGGCCCATCAGTGGCAAACTTAAAACATCTAAATTGGGATGAGACCCAGACTTAAAACCAAATGCCAGAGCATTTTCTCTTTCAGTCCCTGTCCAAGGCACTCTTTTCCCTGCTTATTATGATACTTTGGAAGCCAAATTATTGATAGTAAATTTGTTTGTTGCGAATATGGGAAGTTAAACAGCTTGGAAGGGAGGTATTATATTTCCCCTAAGCTCTAACAAAACACCAGGAAGACTCACCTCGCAACAAAAACACCTCTCTGGCAACTGGATTTTACATGCATTCATAGTGTTAACACCTCTCTTCTCTGGACAGTGCTGGCTACTGTCCTCCTGTGGATTATTATTTCCTTAGAGATATAATACTAGTGTCAAGTTGGAACTTAAATCATTTTTCTTGTGGCAGTGAGAGACATTGTGTCTCCTCCCTTCTTACATTAATTTAATCAGACAAATTTTCACATTCTCTCCCTATCAGCCTACAGTCTCTCTACCTTCTCAACCATGTGAGAAGCCTTATCACACTAAGAAAAATGGTACCATATGTTGTACCCTGAGTTCCTGCAGCATGCTAGCAGTGGAGAGACACCTGGCTGTCAAAGCTACTAATAAAATCAACCCTAATCCAATCCCCAAGTCAATTCTTCTTTCCAACATAAGTTATTCCTCCTATACTGACATTTTGTCCCCTCCCCCTGAAGCAGGATAGAAAAGGAATTTCTAGTGTAAAGGCAGTAAACAAAATTATCAGGATTATATACAAATTCATATATTTGAGTACATAAAGTGAAAAGATTTCTAAATGTCCCAAAATGCTTTAATTAAAAGATCAATAATAAATCCTTAAAAATAAAGTATGCATATGAGTTGTATAAGTCAAATGTTAATATGCTTAATGTATAAAGAATTCATATAAATGGATAAGGAAAACACTAGCCTGATGGTTATATAGGCAAAAATGAGATGCAAAAATTATATATAAATTGCTGATGAATATTTGAAGAAAACCACACCACACTTAAAATTTGAAAATGCAAATGAAAACAACTATTATTCATATCAAATAATATCAATTTTTAAAAAGCAATCACAACTCAATACTGATGAAATTAGGTACATTAAGGGCACTTATTTATTTATTTTTTTTTTGCGGTACGCGGGCCTCTCGCTGTTGTGGCCTCTCCCGTTGCGGAGCACAGGTTCCGGATGTGCAGGCTCAGCGGCCATGGCTCACGGGCCCAGCCGCTCCACGGAATGTGGGATCTTCCCGGACCAGGGCATGAACCCGTGTCCTCTGCATCGGCAGGCAGACTCTCAACCACTGCGCCACCAGGGAAGCCCCAAGGGCACTTATTTTTATTGCTGCTATGATTACACACTGAATCAATATAACGGTAGCTTATGTGGTATTCGGTATCAAGACCTTTTAAAATCGCCATTCCTCTTGTCTGAATAATTGGTAATCTATCTTTAAAAGAGTTATCTGAGCAGACTTTCTATAAGATACTATGTCCATTTAATGTTATTCATACCCCAAATAATTGGAAATAACCTAAAAACTCAACATTAGAAGAATGTTTAAGCAAATTAAGAACCATCTACCCAATAAATACTATGTCACCATCAAAAATTAGATTTTGAAGAGTTTTAAAAACTCTTCAAAATCTAATTGGGGAAAAATGGGGGAAAACATATCACTCTAATATAAATGAAAAACAGAAAGTTGAATATATAATATGGTTTCAACCATGTAAGAAAATTAACTTAAGACTTTAAGTCTTTAAGACTAAAGACTAAAAGGAAAGATAACAGAATTACAGTTATTATCTCTGGTAGTGGGATCATGGGTGAGGTCCTTCTTCTTCTTCCTTATAATTATAAATAATTCACAATTTTCCCTTCAATGAATACATACAGTAAGAAAGATCATCTAATAAAATCATCTTTTAAGTACTAGGTTATATATCTTTAAAATATTCCTAGTTTCCCTTAAAGTGAATTGTCTAGCCTAAATAAATTTTTCTAGATCTCTCTAGAACACACATTCCTATACTCCAGCCCTGCAGTAAGGAGTTCCTAAAATTTACTCCCTCTATTTAAATTAAAACTGCCTTAATTTTTTTTTCTGAATTTAACTATTTCAAACTTCAAGCAAAGCTCTCTATTATTTTTGTTCAACAGTACAAACTATAAACATACTCTGTTTGGTGAACCATTTTTATTCAAAACTAAAATAATGCTTTGTTTCTAAACAAAGGACCGGGGAAAGAGGATGTCTAACACTGGGGGACAGAGCGAGCCATCTAAATTGACCAAAGAATCATTATTCGGCCACTGTCCTCAAAAATCTCAACTGAACGCAATCATTCTGCGTGCCTGTCTATACCAAGCACTCTCCTAGGTCGTGAGGAAGAGGGGAGTTCAAAGGTGAGCAAAACTTAGAGTCATAAACATTCATCCCGGGTTCCTGGTCCCTAAAAAATGACCAGTAACGGGGCTTCCCTGGTGGCGCAGTGGTTGAGAGTCCGCCTCCCGATGCAGGGGACACGGGTTCGTGCCCCGGTCCAGGAGGATCCCACATGCCGCGGAGCGGCTGGGCCCGTGAGCCATGGCCGCTGAGCCTGCGCGTCCGGAGCCTGTGCTCCGCAACGGGAGAGGCCACAACAGTGAGAGGCCCGCATACAGCAAAAAAAAAAAAAAAAAAAAGACCAGTAAAAAAGAGTTGCTTTACCAATAATTTCAGAACAAAATGGAATAACTTCAGACATTTCTGTAAGCAAACCTCCACTGGAAAAAAAATCTACTGGTAGGTAAACACTGTATATGCCTTCAAAGCAGGAAAAACAAGAACAGGTCATCCTAAAAATCGTTCAAATACCTTCTGCTCTGATAGTCAAGGAATCACTGTTCTTTCCCCAGCAAGAGGGAGAGTGAGAAGACCAGACTGGCCGGCCGCAAACCTGTGTTCTAATCATGACCCACCCGAGCTAATTATGAGAACTCGGCACCTGTGGTCTCAGTTTCCCACACGTGAAATGAGGGATTGGACTAAAAGACTAAGTTTTCCAGCTCTAACATCCTCTGAGTCTGTGAGGAGCTCCCTCATGGTTGGCCCCTGGAAGCACCCAGGAACATTTGTTTTCGGGAACGCAGGGATCTAAGTGCTGAATGAGGACATAGTTCCCCCATGTTCAATTTTGGACACTCTGCAGGCATTTTGGGCCTTTAAAATAATTAGTTGGTCCCTGGGCTGTCTCTTTTAACTTTCATATTTACACTATGACAACTGGAACGTACTCGTTCGTGTTTGAGCCAAAGTGATTCCATTCTCTTCATTCATCCCAATGAGCTTATTCTCCATTAGCAAGAGAGTGGAGAGGTGGAGGGCCAGGGGGTATCTGCCTAGTCAAAGTGGTTCTCAGGTGGAAATAAATTTGAAAAGCACTGGCATGGGCACTGTGAGAAATTTGTCGTTACAGCTGAAGTCCAGCGGGCAGGGGCCAAATAAGTGACTTCTGACTGGCTCAGAAGAGCTGGCTCAGCACAGAGCTGCCCACAGTGCCCAGAGGTGCCCAGTCAACTCATTCTCCAAACACTAGACCAGACCGGAAGAGAGAATGGGCAGTGATGGGGGGACCGGCGGGGCAAACAACAACAGCAAAGTTCTCTCCCCAATTCTACTTCCTCAAAACTCCAGGTCCTCCCTTAAGACTGCATTTTATTAGCTACATTCTCTCTAATTGTGATGAGTGTCCCAAAAAGGAACACCCCCCCATGCAAGTTTATGATATTTTCTACTTGATTGCCAGTGGATTTTGTCACAGTTCCACACAGAATCCACCCAGACTGGTGTGAGCTCTCACCTCCCTGGATCAGCTGTGACCACACTGAGCACCTCGGCCTGACGTAAGTGCTGTCACTGAAAGGGGCATCTTCATGTATTTGGGGGCCCTTCATCTCGCCTGTGTATTCCATCTGAGGCCTCGGGCTCCTTCTGAAATATATGCCAGGGAACAACCTGGTAAAGCCCAGCAAAGGTTTTTGAGGATTCATTCTGTAAGATCGTCTTACATGAAAGGGAATTCTCCTCTAAGGGACGATTCTGCTCTGCACTTCTTCACCTATCACAAAATACCCTGCAGAGCCATCGCCAGGGCCCAGAGCAGAGTGATCACCAGCCCCCTGAGATGAGGGGGAAGATGCTTCTCTGTAGTTCCAGGAAATGGCCAGAGCAACAGCACTGTTGGTCCACTTTGACGTTTTCTCTGACATCAAAAACTGAGAGTGATTTGCATTTGCAATTTTCCAGAACTCCTCATTTTAGGTCAAGAATGACCTTACCTATAGATTAGTCACTTATATGGTAGCATTTGACACACACACAAAATTTATCCACTAAAAGGATTATATTCCTACCAACCTGCTGTGATTCTGAAATCTACCCATCAGTCACCCTTTGGAGTTCAGCTATTGAAGGTGCAGGTTAAAATCCAAATTTGTTACTTGGAGAAGTTGCATACAAAACCTTTCTCAACTATTAATGCCCCAGCATTGCTGGAATGTCAGACTAAGGAGTGTGGGTTAAAATCAACATACCAATAAATGAAGACTGACTTTATATAATGTATGTTTAATTTATGAAAATGGTAACCCTCAAAGGTGGTACCAAAAAATAAATAGATTCAAGACTATTTTGGACCAATAAACGCATGACAGATCCTTGATATTCTGTTAATAGAAATTAGTTTGAGGATATGGTTTAACCTTAGAGATTGGTGTCAGGGAGGAGGAGATATCCCCTGCTGCCCAGGTCAGAAGCAGAACATTAGCACAGATTCCGCACTGGTCAGATTCAGTTTGTAACTCAGTGTAAGCAGTGTACGTGGTAGAAAGAGCAGAAAGACCTGGTTTTGACTCTGTCTCTGCTCTCATATCTTATAAAAACAAAACCAAACTGCAAACATCACCACAAAGGAACCTGAGCATGGGGCACTAGTGACTAAATTCTATTTGTCAGCCAAGATGATTCCAGGGGCCTTTGGAGCCTGAAATTTCCAACCTCTCACAGTCCCCTATGATTGTAGGGATTCCTACAACAGTGAGCACTGGCTTCAGAGAGGCCCCCAAGAGACTGGCTTGGAGAAAGCGGGACCACCCTGCCCCTCGGGGAAAGTGAAGGGAAGAAGGGGCGGGGTGGGGGTCATTCTGTCATGGATTTTCCTCACTCAGGTCCAGCCTGTCAGAGGGTCAAGTGTAGCCTCGGGTCTGGGCATCTGGTTCTCCCCCTATCCTCCTCCTCGGGGGGTTAGTGGTCCCTAGGAGAGAGACTCAGTTAAGGAACTGCTGTGACACTGGCTGGTTCCAGCCTCAGGACACTCACAGTGACAGCTGGCTTCTGAGGACTAAAATCCTAACTGTTCCCTGCACCCTGTCCTGCCCAGGGTGCAGGTCCAGGCCCTGGGTCCAAGCTTCTATGGAATGTGAAGCTGACAACACCTGGTGGGAGTCCTGGGGTCTTAGGAGTGGAGGCTTCAGAGCCAGGGGACACAGCTGAGGAACCGTCCACCTCCAAACAATTCCTCATCCCTTCAACAAAGACGGAGGTGGGTACAGGAGGACAGAGGCTTGGCCTACGCTTTCCTCTCCTGTATGTGCTCATCGCAATTGCCAAGACTTAGATCTAGTTTCAAATTCTGTCTTATTAGTGCTAAAACTTTAGGAAGGTTATTTAATCACCGAGGGTCCCCTCACTCATAAAACGGGAATAGAATGCACACCTCCACTGACTGTGAAAGCTGAGTGAGTGGGCTTTCATGTAGATGCTCAATGACCATTAAGTTCCCTTCCCCACTTTCTGGTTTGCGAGTTTAGGGTTCAACCTATTGAATCCCAGAAAAGACGTGATGGGGACAAAGGGAGGAGGTGGAAAGCTCAAGGGTTGTGGTTCCCACAATTCCGCATCAGGCTTCAGGTGACACAATACCTCACAATCCCATAAAACTCAGGCAAACTTTTCTTGTCTGTGACATTTTCAGAAATGAAAAGAGGGAACCAAGGTCTGGAGACTCTGATTTTAGCTCCACACTCGTTCCAAGACCAGGAGCTGACTGAGTTAGGAGGGTTGTTTTTGCAAACGGTGTGGATAACACCAAGGTGGCCCAGCCAAGAGCAGCCCGGTCCCAGGTCCCGGTACCCACGGAAATGCATATGTTACCTGGTACCTCCTCTTTCCTGGCAGCCTCTGTCTCCAGAATATAAACCCCCAACCAACAGGACTGGCAAAGAAACAATGCCCAGGAGGTGTCTCCCATAGTCTGTTGGGTTTTTTTTATTCAAACAGAAAGTCACAAAAATCATAATCATCCTCATCGGTTCACTCAGTCCCATGTAATTAATTTTTTTTTCATCTTGATCATTTGTTAGCACTTTTATGAATTCATCAGTTTTCCATTAGGGTTCTGAAAATGCTTATTCATTCAGTTTAGCAGTATAGTCAGTTACCAGAAACCTGTACTTCTCAGAGTCTTTTCCATGAATTCCTTGAAGATGAAACCCTTTTATAGGAACATTTTTGCAAAAGCATCAGAGTACACCCAGAACTGTCTGTAAATGACAAAAGACTTAAAAATGACCACAGTTAAAGATTTGATGAAAGTTCATAATAATGCAATTGACAAGGAAATTTAGTTATTTCTGAGATATACATTTTAAAGTAATAACTAGAATTATGACTTTTAACATTATACCAGAACATATAAGATTTTTAGGAATTTCAGGTAATGTCTGAAACATTTATATTAACATATTTCTGTACAAATAACCCAAAGAAAGTTTAGTATTAGGGGTTTTTTTGAGTTTTATTTTATTTATTTTTTTATACAGCAGGTTCTTATTAGTCATCAATTTTATACACATCACTGTATACATGTCAGTCCCAATCGCCCAATTCTCCCATAGTCTTTTATTTCGTGTGATTTGCTAAGAGAAAAGCAAAGAGACAAGACCGAGAGAAAGAAAAAGTGATGAGTTAAAGTAATCAAAGCTTTGCACCTTTACTTACAACTCAACGAATTCTGTCTCCTACACCAATATTCTGAGGATTAAATGAGCAATATCATACTTTTTTGAGCTCTTTGTGATAAAATTCTTTGCCGTTAAAAGTTATATTCCTGGGTATTTCAATTCGTAAAACATAAATTGGAAGTGATCTAAAGCATTTTGGGAGTGGTATTTAAAATAATGGAATATTTTAAATAAATGGTGTTTTGGAATTGGAAAAAAAAAAAAAGTTATATTCCTGGGGAGTTGATAACGGAGCTGGCTTGTTCCTTGCCAGTAAACTTAAGAAGATGCCAAAGCTGTGTACATTTAAATCACACAAAACCTTCCCCGCAGCTGTCCGGTCTCTTGACAACCCCTTTTCACTGAGCTCTGCGGTCATGGAATGTAAATATCTTTATCTTAACAGCACAGGCTTTTGAAAATTTGACATAATAGGATTTCTTCCTCACAAGGCATATCAAACACCATTGCAAGCTAAAGTCTATTTTATTTTTAATCGAGACTAAATCAAAGGGTCTTTCCTTTGTTTTTAGGCTTTCTATTTCCACGTGACCAATAAAGGGTCCTCTCTGACCATCCCTGCCAACCAGAAGCCCTGGTAGCTGTCCCAGTCACCCCCAGAAGACACAGCCGGACATTTGGGGCTGCATCTGTCTGAAGTGTTCTTGAGGGCAAGGTGTGAGGACCATATGGACAGGTAAAGCAGTAAAGAATCAACAGGTACTTAACAAGTAAAAAGACTGAGGATGGAGGCAAAAGTTGACAGTGCTGTTAGTTTGTCTCTGTTCTATGAAGCTCTAGTTCAGTGTCAGGCTAGTGTGAAAACTTAGATGTTTTTGTGGATTTATCTTTCGAACCCCAGTGCTAGAGCAGTACATTTCTTGAATGAGTAAATATGAATGACACATTAATCAATGAATGAATAGTAATATTGAGAAGGGGAAGAAATCTATTACAGATCAATAAACAAGTCCTGGAAGACACCCCTTTGTCTCCTAAGCCAGGGAGCATGGCCCACAGCCAGAGCAGAGGCCATGGGGACCTGGGAGGCCACACATCTCAGAGAGCATTTCACCATCAACAGCAATTCCTTGGACAGCTTGAATCATTTACTTCCATAATACACTCCCCAGCTGCTGTGACCTCTAGGGATCCTCTTTTCTCAGAATCTCTGCTTCCTATGTTAGCTGTTTTTCTCATTTGGAGAATTAATCCATGTTGCCTTGACCATTGTACTTTGTCCTTACTTCCTTCTCTAGATAACAAGATCCTCAAGGGTTGAGACTGTGTCGTATGATGCTCTTTGTGTCTACTTCACTGTATATGCTAGAGCTGAGTACATATAGAAGAATGACTCAATTAATGAAATTAAGGAACACATGCCAAGGCTTAAAGATAAGGACATGGGCTGCTGGCTTTGATGACAAAAGCCACATCACTCTGTGTTTCAGTCCCCAGCATAGAGGCACAGTGGCCTTCCTCCCTCCTGCGTCAGAGCCCACAGTGATGCACAGACACCTGTAGCCCCAGCCTAAACCCTGCAGCTGTCACACCCTGTCTCCTCTTCATTTGCTGCTCTTGTGAGTTGTAATGACAAGCTGGTTCATGTTGCATTGTGTCTTCCATCCTGGGGAGCGTTTCGCAGCTTTGCACACATCCCCAGGCCCCAAGCTGATGCATAAGGGCTGAAAACACACTCTGATGCCATCACGGGTAATGGAGCAAATGTCAAACAAGGTCTGTGGGTCCTGAGTCGAAGCAGTGGGACCTGGTCTAGAGCAAGCTTCCACTTGGACTTTGTATGGAAATAGGTGGGAGGGCTGCTGAAAAGACCCATGGAATTTCCCTTCCACTCTGTGCCTTCTCCATCCCAACCTCTGGGGATTCTTGAAGATATTGGAGGAAACATCAGCATGAGGTGCAGGACTCTGTCTGTCCCCAGGATTCACCTTGGCTTTTGGCAAGAAGTGTGCAGCGTGCGAGGTCTTCATGATTTACTTTTAGAGTCTGGAAGGTGGACAGATTTGTAATAAAGCCGACTGACAATATCTCTCCAGAGGAGAAAGGGCCCTCTCAGGCTCCAAGAGGCAGTCCCAGGGTGGTCCAGGCAGATGTCAGGAGATGGGTCCTGACCCTCTGTTGCAACAAGGACTCTATAAGGAGAACCATGATTTTGTGGATTAGGTAACTGTCTTCCTCCTGCTTCACAGGGGCGGAGACCTCAGCCCCATTATGAAAACGACGATGCAGAGGAGGCATATGGCCACTAGATGGCAGCAGAGGGTAAGAAAAGGGAGTTGCTGGCGTTGCAGGGAGAGGTAGGCTTGCAAGCCCTTCCATTTTGCTTTACATCTTTAATGAGATATGTGAAGAAAATGAGTCCGTTACATGCCAGACACAGATGCTACAACATATGGAGAGACGCCGCACAGTAACATGTCTCTGGTTATTAAACAGGAGGCACCTAACCAGTCATTCACTGCATCATCGTGCAGAGTTCTCCTTTGTGTCCCAGATACTACAGTTGACAAGATAATAACAGGAGAAAGCAGTTGAGAAGACTGATGTACAGACCTGGGCCTCTGGGCTCGAGGCTTCACCAAGCCGGGATGTCGGCTGGATTGCCAGGAATCACGAGCTTCCCAGCCCAATGGGGGCCACCTTGCCAAGGGACGCCGTTTGGCTTCTGCTGCAACTCAGCCCAGGCAGGCAGTGGGCTGCTCTCTGGTCTCTTTGGCAGTCCTGAAGGCTCTTTTATTCAGAACCCAATTACCAACAGACAGCTCTGGAGGCTGACCTTCCAAGCACAAACCCCAAATGGGAACAAGAGCTCTAGACATTTTAAAGAGCAAGACATGCTTGCTTTTCTGGCAGCACTGAAGGCATACAGTGTAATGAAAATGCATTCAAATGCACACAGATAGGGGAACATGTTTCCCACGCCGCCCCAAGCAAAGGTAGGGAATCTGGTCCTGCTAACCAGGGAAAATGTTTTCCCTTGGTGGACACATCTCACATATTCTCCTGAGAGACTGTTACCGGGGCTGGGAGCAGGCAGGTATCGCTCTATTTTATTACTATATCGCACCCACGTTCCCACTCCCGTACCCTGTGTCCAACCACCCGGTCTGATCATTCTGCACTAATTTTCCCACCCTCCCAAACCCAGGGGCTCCTAAACATCTCAGTGGTGACTGAGGATCTGAGAACAGGTTAGTCAGCCCAGGCAAGCAGCCCCACTCTGGAGCCCAGAAAGAGACTGTTCTTTCATCCACCCCAAAGCCCAAGCTCCCAGGACGTCTTAGCGTCACTCATGAAGCCCCTCAACAGTCCTGAAATGAAGGTAAATAATACAGCCATTTTTCATACAGAGAAACTGAGGTGCAAAGCTGAATTACAGCTTCAGGTCTCCTGGTCCCCATCTCTTTCGTATAGGTTTGAACCTCTGAAGTGATGGGAGAGTAATAGCAAGATTCACACTGCCACTCTTCCCCTCCCTCTTTTAGATAATGATTCCATGTGCTAGAAATCCTCACTGGTCTGTGTGACCTTAGACAAGTTACTTAACCCCTCTGTGACTCAATTTGCTCATCTGTAATTTGAGGGGCTAGAATCAGAGGATGATTAGGGCCCCTTCCAGCTCTGCAATCCTGCAGCTTTAGTTGCACGAGTCTCTGCCAGCCCTCTCCAACAACAGCCAAACTCAACAGGGGTGAGCAGAATTTCCTCCTTCGGTTGGTAAGAAATGTGGTCATGGCTGGAGTCTTGTTGACATCCTTTGTCCTCAGAGAGAAGAAAACAGGGAAGTTTCAGATGTTATTGACACTAACAGCAGGACCTGGAGGTGTCCACACTCTTATGGAAGGACCACGCAGAGTTGTCCCTGTGGGCAGTGCAGATACAGAGCTGAGACTCGCAGATGTTTTAATAACTGTTTCTCAATTTTAAAAAAAGACCCATTTTATTCTGCACAAGGGTCTGGGGGCAAACCCAGGTCTCCCAGGAGGAAACTCCTCTCGCCCATAATGGGGGATTGGTTCAGCTCAGCTGCTCTGACAAAGGGCTGAATACAGCGTGCAGTGGTAAGGCGGCTCCCTAGAGCTCCATGTGAAAATGACCCACAGCAGTTATGAATATCAAACATCCTTTGATGTGCTCCCAGACATAAGGAGCAGCCACAGCAGGGAGGAGGTGGACCCTGCATGCTGGCTCTGTGGGGTGGTGCACAGAGGGCCTGGACACATCTGGCAGCATCCCGAATCTCCAGGAGAAATTCAACCAGGTAATTACCCTAGGACTTCCTGGGTTAACAGAGCTCCCTTTCATCCATCTCTGTCCCTCTCTTTCTCTTTGTGTCTCCAGCTACCGAAGAATTAGATCCTCCAAGAATTACAACCTGTCTTTATACCTTCACCCTTCCTGGGGGGATAACAGTTCACTTCCCTGAATAAAACTGGTTTTATTGAGCACAAAATGAAGGTACCCCCTCACTGGGTATCTGCGCCAATTGCTTTTAAGCCACAGACCTGGATCTAAGTGGAATATCTGTCATATTCTGGATTTAGTATTACTAAGGGGCAGAATTGCACATTGAGCAATTATCAGACTGTCCTCTTTATTGGACCTTATGCCATCTAAATTACTGAGTAAATTGTTAACCCATTAATCAATCAATGATTGTGATTAAAATTACGTGATTTTTTTCAGCATTAACTGAAAACTGTTGTGTGAAATATGTCTACCCAGAGAAGTATTACATTGTAAATATTATCAATTAATTTTATCTAGGGTCTTCTTAGGTATTAAATTATATGACAAACATTTAAAGTGAATTTGAGATGAAAAATAAAGCATATTTTTGAAGCAACAAAAAATAAATAAATAAAAATAAAAGCCATAGACCTGGCCCCAGTCAGCCAAGTGGAAGGATTTTCCTCTGTAATGGCCATTTATAGACGCTCAGCCTTTCGAGTGGCTGCATGGTACTTTGTTCTCCTAATAGGCTCTCAATGATGATTGAACCAAGCCTCCCAGTCTCTCTCATACTGGCAGCTCCCGAGACTGGGTCAAACATGACCATCCAGAGCAGGAGACGGAGCCCTGACAACTGCACGGTGAGCGTCCAGGCTCGAGGCAGGAGGAGAGGGTCAGCCACCTCATGCCTGTTTCAGCTGAAAGCTTGTTTCTATGCTGACGGTTCTCCCGTTCTAGACAGGGTTCAAGAGCATGTTGGTCCCTGGAAACTTGGGCAAAGGCTTTACAGTTATGGAAGGAAGTGGCAAAGGGTGTACAGGGAAGGAATCTATTCACCCCCATGCCTGCATGCTTTGGTTTTCTAAAATGAGGCTGATTTATTTTACAGTTAAGTTGGGCTTTGACTGAAAAATTCTCACGCACCCACAGAGATCTCATGCACCCATGTGCACATGCACACATGGAAATAATAAAACAGCTGCTCTTTGCTGAGCACTGACCTCATGACACGCACAATGCCCAGGGCTGCACAGGCGCCAGCTCTTCTAATCCTCACAGACACTCTGCACGTGGTGGAAGAGGGAGCAGGTATTATTATCCCTGTTTCACAGATGAGGAGCTCAAGTCTCAGAAAGGAATTTTTCCTAAGATTGAAAAACAAAAGTAAAGGGGCTTGGATTCTCGATTGTTGGATTCCAAAGGATCGTCTCTTAACTGCTGCACTCTGGGGCAATATGCTTATTACCAAGTGCACTGGGGTTATGAAGGAGAGCAGGGAAGGCACAGTTCTTGACTTCAGGAAGTTTCTGTTTTATTACATGGCAGTGCACACAGAGCTACACACATATACACAGAGTTGCCATGACCTATGGTGTCTTCTAAGAGTCCTGTAACTAAAATATTCATGTTCCATCTGTCCTCACTATCCTACTTTCAGACTCCTGCCGTGGATTCACAGTTTGAACCTGTTCTTAAGGTAAAGACTGGGGTCTTCTATAGTAGGGCTATGGATGCTTGGATTTTATAGGCAACAATGTGAGCAATTCGACCACCAATGCATTATGCTACAGGTATCCAGTTCCTGAGCTGGTCACTGTGTGCCTGATATTGTTTTTTCAATTTGATCAGGAAGTTTCTCTAACCCATTTCTTTCTCTTCAGGGGAGCCGAGCAAGAGAGCAACAAGGGCAGGAACGGGGAAGATTTCAAGCCTGAAGATCCAGGAAGCTAAGTCATAGATTAACTAGAAGAAATAAAGCAGGGGAAGATTCAGGGTACAGTGAAATGCTGTTGCTTCCATGACCTTGAAAGGTAAGTGATGATATATCTGAAGGACACTGTGCTAAGATGAAACAAAAAAAGGAAGGAAACATTGCACTAGTTGTAGACTTTGCCAAGAGCACCTTGGCTGGCGAGGCTGCTTCAGCCTTGACTCATAGATCCATGATCTGGGACACAGGACAGCATCCTACTGTGCTGGACATGTTCCAGTGACATTGACCCAATAGGGGGTTGGGAGGAAGACTTCCTCCTGCTAAGAGAGAGAAACTTCCCTCCAAAGCAATGTTACTGAGCCACCCACATGTAGGACATAGGGAGAGAGAGACCCCTTGAGTCCCGGGAGGAATGCCGAGAACAGATTTGCCTTCCTCTGGACTAGACCCCTTTGCAAATCTAATATTTCAAAAGTTCATTACACATAAATTTGCATCTGATTTCATTTCATGAGATTTGTGCTCGTTCCTGGACTGCGCATCAATCTGAAGACCAGGGTGGACTGAGAGGACTGGGGTTACAGCTCTGAGTGATCACCATCCCCACCACCACCACTGCGCTTTCTAAACCCCAAGGCAGCCTGACTGTCTTGTCAGCCAAAATCCAAATTGGGAAACTGACGTGGTCTTTGTTTCTGGTTCTCTATACACACCCAATCCTAGGTGCCTGGTCATTAATCCATCTTAATTCTCACTTTAATTTCTCGACTGTGGCTTCCAATTCCTGCTTTCCCAACCTCATCTACAGGAGTCATTCCTGAGCCCCGTTATGAATCCGCACACACCTCAGAACCTCCCTCTAGGAAATCTGTTGTCCCCACATGCTTATGTGTGACCACTAGAGGGCAATGCTGGACCAGCCAAATCTCTAGGTGCGCTGCTCCGTCTTTGTCCCCACCTCACCCGTCATTGTAGGCTGCAGCCTCTGGTTGGAAGCCAAAACTAAGGACCACTGTAGCACCATGAAAGCAGTAGCACAGCCAGGCCTATTACAGCAGCTCCCCCAAACCTGGGATCATCGGAATCAAAGGCAGTTCACTGGAATGCAGACTTGCCTCCAATCCCCTGGGGAGGAAATTGAGAAGACAACTTGCCTCTTCGCGTCATTAATCAGGAACAGTCTCTCTCTCTGAATGGGGACGCAGAGTCCTACCTGTCTCTACCCGCTCAGATGTAAGCTCCCTGAGGGTAATGTCTTAGTAAGCTCTATATTCCTGGCAGTAAACACGGTGCTTGGCAATAAATGTTTGTTGAATAAATGGGTGGATGGAAGCATGCATACATATATATGCATAAATTGGAATTGGCCATTTTCAGGTTTGTTGCTGTTTTCCAGTTCTTATAACACCTAAAATTTAAGCCATCAGTTAGTTGCTGAGCATTCTTAGTCTTGAAGACAGCTAAGGATAATTAGGTTATTAATTAAAGCAGTGGTTGTCCTTGTACAAATGTTATTTCAAACACCACTTTAAGAGTTTCAGATCTCTTACTTTTAGAATCCTTCGTTATGTCACCCATGGGTCCTCAGACCTCATCAGCCTGTGAATTACAAAATACTGACATTGTTTCATGAATATTCAATTTATAATAACCTGCAGCCTCTATCATGGGAATATGGAGTATCCATTCTGTTCCCCAGAACAGATCTATGGTCATTTCATCCCGCAGTGGGTCCCCATGGGGCTCCACAACTCCACTGAACCAGAGCTCTTCTTCAAGCCACCTTGTGTCATCCCATGAGACTTTTCTCCAGACTGCTCTCCCTTCTACCTGCTGCTAACAGATTCCATGTGGCTATGGGCACAGCCTGCTCCCTTAATCATTCAAAGCACAGATAAATGCTTGAGGAGAGAAAGAAGTGCACATTTTGAGACCCAAAACCCAACCTCTTCGTGTATCCCTGCAGACTTCCAAGTAGCAGTGGTCAGTCAGTGCCCCCAATAAAAACCTGCAGGCATCCCCACATCTCCATGTGCGCCCAAGGCCAGCTCTTTTCCTGCCCTAGGAGGACTGACAGTGGAAAAAATTGCTCCCTCCTGGAAAGCTCTCCACCCACCCTCCACCATCTCAGGTAGAGGCTGGCCTTCATGGCCCAAGAAGGCAAAAACAGTGTTATTAGGTCTTAAAATATCATGTATGAGACACCAATAGCTTTGACTAAATTCATATTTGGGGGAAAATATGCCCTTCATTTCTAACTTGAAAGACACAAATTGATTTTTCTTAACAGAATACTTACCATGTTAGTGTACAACATCTGCATTTAGTTTTATGCTGACTTCATAATCTCCACAACGAGTGGATATTTGTTTCAGATGTGAATAAACTCATTCGCAACCTTACTCTAGTTGTCTCAACAAAAGAAGAGTGCTCTAAAGTTCATCTAGAGTCTCTAGTCTACCCACAAAACCCTCACACCCTCAATAGAAAGAAAATAGAAAATAGATACTCCTATTATAAAAATGCCTAACTTAAATTTCTCCCTACAGTTTAAATCTAGGTCCTCAGGGTACATGGTTGGTCCTCATCCTTCTCACAAAAATGTTATAAATCAAAGGAAACTTTCCTTAGAGCAGACAGCAACTGGGAAAAAATTTCACTCTAAAATAACATTTTCCTAACACTATCCATGGGAGTTGAGTTAATCATATGTTAAGCATGTCTCATCCTATGTTCTTTTTCAAGATGTCTTCAATGTGATCAAGGGACAGGCCTCTAGGACATAATCTCTGCTCTATACCTGGAAAAAACAATTTCCACAAGAGAGGAGATTGACAGTCAATACATAAGACTCAAGAGCTGAGGAAAGTCCACAGAGTTGATGCACTGCATTCAAATACAGACCTGCCTTGGGGCTCTGAATTCCAGGTCCAGATCTTCAGTGGGTGGGTAATGCCTGAGGCCTGATACCAGGTCTGATGTCCAGGTTTGACATTGTTGACCTCACACCCTCCTGCCTTGTGATTTTGAAAAATTCAAAATCTCTCCTGAGTTCTCAACCTACTGACACCTTGTCCCAGGTGAGAAGTATCTGAGATTGCTTCCCTTGAAACCATAGTTCTTTCTGACAACTCTAATACCAGGCAACACTGGTTATTAACTGGTGGATTTGATGTTTCATGCTGCTGTGACAGTGTAGGAAATCTTGCTCAGTCCCTCCAAACCACACACAACTGGTTACTCCCTAAAGGAGACAGTGCCACTACGCTACCTTGTTGAACACCAAGGACCTCAATAAGGACGGTGGACCCCAAATATTGCCAGTGTCGGAGCCTCCTTTAGCACATTCACCAGAAATGATCCAGCTGGAAGCGTTCTTTCAAGTTCTCATCAGAGACCAGCAGCTTCCCTATCAGGCTTCAAGGGATGCTGCTGCATATCAGCTGTACTTGGATAGTGCACATTGGCAGCCTCTTGAAAATAAATTCCCTGGGGAATCTACATTTTCCTCAGGCATATGGACCTTCCTGAAGGCAGTAAGAGAATGGGTTGGGGTGGGGTGTATTTTCCAAAAGGAGACGCATACAGACCCTTCTAGCACTGATTTCTAAAGTCAGACCATGATAAATGTTGAACAGAGTACAATGCACAGTTGCCCAAAGGAGGGGGAGATTAGTTTGTCTCAGGAGGACCGGAAAAGGCTCCCTGGTGGAAGTTATAGTTGCCTGACTTAAAGGATGAAGGATTTTGGCCAATGGAGGGACTGGAGAAGGACGTGGCAAGCGGAGGGAGAGCAGCTTAGGCAATTCATGAAGGCGGATAGGACCATGTTTGGAGAAGAGCATCCAGTCTGCGGGAGTGAGTCGGCAGTGGCTGGGTCAGAGCAGTGGCTGCCGTGGTAAGGTGCGGCCTGATTGAGACAGGTCTTGCGAACCAGGCTAAAGGATGTGGATTTTATGAGAAGTCGGAAGAAATCAGAGATACATAGGAGAAAATGTGCTTGGAAAGTGTTTTAGAAAGATCACTATGGGTGGGAAGATTGGTTCTGAGACCCAAAGCAGTGAGCTCAGATATAAAGTTCATGTGAAAGTTGAGGTGGACAATGGGAAAGATCAGAAATAAGGATCTGGAAAGAGTAAAGAGATTCAAGAGACACTTTAAAAGCAGATGGCTGGTATATGTGAGTGAAGGAGAAGAGAGAGATACCCTCTTCCCAGCATCCCGGTTCTGTGCTAGAAGATTCTCTAGTTTGCATGTTTCAAGGCTTTGCCGTCAGAAATTAATTCTTACTGTTTTTACTATACTGACTTAAGGTGTTGATCCTCCTAGGAATATGTTTATATTTCTAAGACCCAAAGGACTAATCTCCAATGACAGAATTCCAGGTACCAATAAAGAATATTTGGGGGTAGGGGGTTTCTGGGCCCTCAAAACTCATTACATAATTGACTGCCCACCCCTCTTATTTATGAACTCAGCATGTAAAGGAGCACCCAACTACTGTGCCTAAAACCACCTGATCACCGTTATCTTTTCTCCTCTCTCTTCAGGTTGGTATAAGGAGATCTAGATCCAGAGGAAGTGCGTCATAAGTTCTTGGCCTCCGCATCCAGTCAGAGCCTCTTTCCAGTAAAATGGCTTCGGGTATGACATATCCCCCACCACCAGGGACAGCTTTCCCCAGGAGTCTTTGGTGAACTGGTCTAGGGCTACCATGCTGCACACATGCATCTTCCCAACTAGCTTCCTTGTCCCAAACACCATCCACACTGCTGTGGCCATGCCTCTGGGGGACTCCTGGCCACCCTGTCACACCACCTGCCCTGGTGCAGGCACACCCACAGTCACACCACCAGCCTTTCACCTCTGCATGTCTGTTGTGTGTATGTCTATGTGGCCACAGCTATCCCCAGCTCACGTCTGTGTAACCCTAAGTCCAGACATCCTGGGGTGAGTATCTCCTTATTTTTTTGTCCATTGTCTCATTATCCCTTGAAAGTTCTTCATTAGACTATCTTGCAGAAAGAGGACTAGTCCTGGGAAAGAGAGAAGGAAAAAGATGAGGGAAGAAAGAAGTGGAAGTAGGAGTCAAGGCTTTGAGAAAAGCAATAAAAGAGAAAGAATCCTTGACCTCCATTAGCCCTGACTCTCAAAATAAGATTAGTCCTAAAGATAGCTTATTATTTATCCCAAATTAAAATTTCCTGGCTCTGCAGTCATTGTGTACACGATGAAAAGGAAATCATCATACAAAAGATGCCATTATCCTCACAGTGGGAACAATCACAGCCAAGCTGATTCTACTCCAAGAATAGAAAGATAACAGTGCTAAGTCAGGAGCTTCAGAACTTTGGATTGTCAACAAACAGAATGATTTCTTTTCTTTTTTTTTTTTTTTTGCAGTACACGGGCCTCTCACTGCTGTGGCCTCTCCCATTGCGGAGCACAGGCTCCGGAAGCGCAGGCTCAGTGGCCATGGCTCACGGGCCCAGCCGCTCTGCGGCATGTGGGATCTTCCCGGACTGGGGCACAAACCCACGTCCCCTGCATCGGCAGGCGGACTCTCAACCACTGCGCCACCTGGGAAGCCCCCAGAATGATTTCTTGAAGGGAGAATGGTTGTAAAGGAAGGTAGGCAGAAAAGGAACCCTCTGACTCTAGGATGGGGCATGAGTTGCCAGGGAAAGTTCCAGTCTGTGCTCCTCCAGGGTGAGCTCACAATCAACTGTGTTGACTGGGAACAAACCCTGCCTGGATTTGTGTATAGACCCCAGAAGCCCCTTTACCCACCCCTGCCCAACTTCATATATATTCTTTCTCTTTCTCTTGACTGAAGTTAAACATCATCACCAGACTTTAAACTCCACAATGGCAGAAATTTTGGCTGTTTTTCGCTTCCATTTGTATCCTCAGCACTCAGCAGAAAGCTTGTATATAGTTGGCACTCAATACATATTTGCTGAATGAATGGTTGATTGATTATTCGACTCATTAAAAATAAATTACTTCTTCCCTGTCTGGCTTCTGAAGAGCAAGTCCCAGAACCAAATGGGCAGGGGAAGCCATAGTGCATTCAGGAAAATGACTGTTCCTAACTTTCCTCACCCTTCTGTGCACCTTAGATTCCTGAAACTCAGGAACAAGGACCCGAGAGATCATGACCCACCAAATGTCTTTCAACAAAAGACTCTCTCCCTAGTGGTTTCCTTTCAGAGAATGAGTCCCCTGGGGCTGATAAGGAAATGGTGCCCTATGCACAAACGCAGGCAGAGGGGCACTGGAGCCCCTCTAAAGAGGCCCATTGGATGGCTGCCTTTGAACAAATCTGAGTGTGTCTTTAGATAGCACAAGCACCAACCACCCCTGAGGACCTCTTTCCTTTATGGCTGCAGCAATGAAGCAGCCACATGGCTGTTGTAGATAAGGTGGCCCGAGTGCATTGTGCATGCAAAGTAGGCTTCGGAGTAAACAACACCGAGAGGAACTGCAGCCGTGCCATGTACCGGCTGCTCTGCGTTGTGAGGCCCTTCCTCTGTAACTGGCACCCAGGTAAACGGTTGCAATCTCCCACCACTTCGCATTTCTCATTTCCTATCCTTTTTCTCTTTGCCAGATGGCTCCTACAGGACTGAAATTACACAGCTTCCAAGAGAGCTGCCATGATTGGGATGGATGTGAAGTTCCAGGGCCCATATAATATTCCTGGTGGGAACTATGACTCTGCGTACTGGTGTCTGCAGAGACTAACAAAGGCTCACCCATACCCACCGTGCCTTTCAAGGCAGCCTGGAATTGGAACGTTACCAATTTTCTGTGGACAGTGTTGTCCTCCAGGATCTTAACTGTTTAGCATGAGGGGCCAAGAGACAAAGCTATTTACCACCGTGCACGACTGTCACCACAATGCATACCTTACATCCCACCAGACCAAAGCTGTGAGCCTCAGGCGAGCTCAACGCAGAAAATTCAGAGGCTCATCCACCAAGACAGAGGGTGTTTAGTGCCACCTCGAACTCCCCCCACTCATTCGTCAATTCATTCATTCAAAACTAAAGGGTCCTCATGGTTTGCAAATTGATATCCTAAGTGCTGTGGGAATACAAAGATATAAAACAAGCACTTCTCAAATAATAAAATGTATTCGGCAAAAAATGTAACACCTCCTCACATTTATCTCGCTAAACCGTGAGAACTGAAAATTAAATCCTGTTAAATTACTTGAATCTTTGACCTGACAAATAAAAGCGCAGTCCCTGATACCCTGAGTGACAACTGAACTGGGCACACATTAAAAAATCAAAACCAACAATTAACATCTTAATCACAGACCCTTGAAAACCTAACAACATTTCTAAAAGCCCAGAAAAATATTAAACATCTGTATATACATATATAAAAGACTAGTAAATTAAATAAATAAATGATAGATAGATAGATAGATAGATAGATATAGATGTAGACTAGTAGTACAGTGCCAATGATTGAGCTCAAGTTCAGACTTGGAACCCAGACTTCTTGAATTTTGGATCCCAGATCTTCCACTTACTGACTCACTAGCTATATGATCTTGGAAATGTTACTTTGTGCCTTGCTTCTCTCAGCTATAAAATAATGATAACAATAATATCTACCTTAGAGGATTATTGCAAGGATTAAGTGAATTATTACATATAATGCACTTAGAGCAACACTTGGCCTACAGAAAGCACTCAGGAGGTATTAGTGGCTGTTGCTGTGGATGGTGATGAGATCATGATGATGATTATTACTACACGTCCATGTCCCTACTATTGGGCTGGCCTAGACCTTTAGGAACCTGATAAGAAATAAGTCAATCTCTTGGACAATTAAACACTTTTTATACATTAGCATCCCATCTAGTAAGAACTAAATATCAATGGGAATTCACAGAAATACAATTCAAAAGACCTTAAGGACATTTTTCACTGGATGCTGATAAATTATTAAAGGTTTCCTACATAGAAAAAAATAAAACCAGAGGAAAGTAAGACTTTATGAGATATTAAAATAAAACAGTAGCCCTACCCATTAAATGGATAGTGGAATAATTTGTAAATGTAGAGCCAGAAATAAAATTAAGGTTGTTTATAAACATAATCATAAGTAAGGAATTCGTTCTATCAACATAATAGGCATACTACATGACCTGAAACAGTTCCTATGTTCAAAAAGATTACAAATTAAATCAAAGTACAGCTGACCTTATGGCATCCTAAAAAACTGTCAAGTGAAGATCATACCAAGATTCCAGACGTGCACAGGCTCTATAAAGACACCTCCACATTGGCCTCTGTTTATTCAAGGAACCACCCATGGAAACTACTGGGCGTGAACTGCTGAATTGAGACCTATTTTCTCAATTGAGACCTGAATTGAGACCTATTTTCTTTTCTGAAGATGCAGGGTCTCCTGCTGCTTCAGATCTTGCTTTTATTCATCAGTGAAAACACTAATCCCCTGCTGTCTTGCTGGCTTTCTCATTTGCAGCCAACATATGGGTTCATCAGCACCAGTGCCCCCAAGAACAGCCCTTCAAGTGCACAGAATCACACAAAACAAGAGGCTTTTCTTTGGGATAAAAGAACTGGAGAAGGACCCTTTGCAAAATTTGGCTTTGGAAATCAGATTTCAAAGTCTTAACCCTGATGGGACAGGCCCAGACACAGACAGTGTTTGGTGAGTGAGTGAGTCACTTTCTTTCTGGGTTTTCTCTTCCCCGAGATACTTTAGGGTTCTTTGTGACAGATCCCCAGAATTGCTGAATGTTAAAGTGGAAATAGGAGATTCTATGTGGCTCTATCTGTCACCCAGATCTCTGATTCTGCCATGCTAACAGTCTCAGTGAGAGAAATAATCGTTCTTCCTTTTCTACTACCATCAAAGGTAGAGGAAAGTTTGGATAAAGTAGAAGAAAGTTATTAAAGAACTATGCATTGACTGGAGAGCACTGCCCAAGGGTGGGTTTCCTGGTAGTGATCTGCAGGAACCAAAATGAAAACTGTGATGGAGTTGATGGTATGCCTGAGAGCATCTGCTCCAACCACCTCATCATCTAACTGGAAGCCCTCTAACCTCCCCATGTGATCCTAGAAGAAAAGGTGAACAGGAAGGTTGAACTATTTAACAAATGCTCATCAAGTATGCATAAGTCTCAGATTATAGAATTGGCATGGTTCATTTTCTTAATATATATTGAGTGGCTACTGTATGCCTGCCAGACATCATCCCAAAAGCCGAGGATACCAAGGCAAGTAACACAAGCTTTCTGCCACTCTGGGGTTCACACTGTAGTGGGGCTTGTTGCCTAATAGAGGAACCAGATCAGACACATGTGAAAGCAAGACAAGTACTTGGTTGTAATAATTACGGGAGGGTTCGAGAAGGAAGGTACAGAGTGGAATTAGGACCTTTAGACTTCAGGGTGAGCTGGGTGACGGGAGCCAGGAAAACATCTTAAAGGAGCTGAGCTGAGACTAAATATGGAAAAGTTTATTTATTTACATCACAACGTCTCAAGTCAGCAACAGAAGCAGAATTATAACTCTAAATAGTCCCCACTTGCCTCTATGCTGGTTTGCTTTGCAGCTGCTTCATTCAGTGCCAAGCAGCTGGGTAAGTGAGTCGCAGATGGAACACTGGTAACCAAAATCTTTTTAGAGACAAACGACGCTGTGATTTTCCTTGACACCCATTGAAATTCCTCACTAGTTTCCAAAAATATCTTATGTTTGCTTTAAAACAATGACTGTGGTCCAGACATTTCAGGAAAAACAAATCAGAGAAACAAAGTCATCCCAGCCTTCTGAGCATTCTGAGCCCAGATCAGTCAGACGGAGAAGAGCCACTTACTTACTGAAGGCCGTCCTGGGACACCAGGCAGCTGAGATCCCGATCAAGGGAAATAGAAATGCAGTTTCCTCTCTCTTCATTCACCTCCGTTCCTATTCTTCAGTTGCTTGTCTAACCAGCCAGTGTCAGAGCAGAGACACAGAGAGCAAATACAGCAACTAGAAACAGGCAAAGAGCAGATAACTGCCATACCTAAACGGAGACCAACCATAGGCAAACGTCAGAGTCTGACTTCACTGTTACTAATGCTTAACATGAGATGTCTGAGGCTAATGAGTAAGAGATAAAGCAAGGAAAGGGCTTTCGTTCACTAAATTTATTTCCTTTTTCACCCAAAGAACTCAAGATGGTGAGAGTAGATGTGTTCTCAAATCAAAGGCAAGGTAGGTCCTGAAACTTCGAATTATAGAGAAACTCAGAAGTTCTGGCACTCTCTCCCACTGATATTCCAGTGACCCTGTGGATATTTGATACTAAAGACTCAGAGGGGCAGAGACCATCCAAGAGAATGGCACTAGTAGCCAGTATGGGTTGATTTGATCTGACCCTGGGGTCTTTTTGCTTCTTCCAGTCCTCCTATTGTTTCTTCATCCCAGTTGGACAAAGAAGACTGGGGCTCTAGCTCATATGTGGCTTCAATCCTTAGCTGCCAGAGATGACCCTTTGCCTAAGGGCACAGAAGTTACTGACACTGCCCATTCGACTTTGACACGGCTCTATTCAGCTCATCCACTTACCTGTCCAAAGTCCTATGGACAGCCTAACATAACTCAGCTTCCTTCCTTCACTCACAGGAAAGTCCTGTGCCAGGCTTGGAATGACAAGCTCTATGTTTCCCCAGTTGACTATGGCTCAGGTAGGGAGCTCTGACTAGGTCACTAACCCATCCATGACAAAGAAACCAACTTCTGTGGTGGCCTACCAATGTGTGCCAGGCACAAGGATAAGTATTTCACGTGTGTTCTCTCATTCCAACCTCACAACATCCCTGTGAAGTAGTTACCCTATTTGCAGATGAGGAAACCAAGATTCAGAGATGTAACTTGCCCAGATACTGGTAAGATGCAAAGCAAGATTCAAAACCCAAAGCTCTAAGACCTGCCAAGCCAGTGGTCCTTTTGCATATAGATGATGTAGGTAGTGATACCACCTAAGCACCAGTGGTGATCAGAGTGTTAGCCACAATCAATTACAAGCAGGCTCTGGTCGGGTATGAGCTATCCTGCTGCTGCAGAGAACCCCGCCTCTCCTCCACACCTACAACAATGGGCAGAAGACCTGGCTTCCCCAACTTTTGGCTTGGGTTGCTGGCAAATCCTCTCCCAGTCGCAGCCATCACTAGATGAGCAACCCACCTGCCTCCTTGAGAGTCAGGAGGACCCAGACAGAAATCCTGCTTGGACCAGCAGGTATCTGCCAAGCTCCTGATATTGACATGCTCTGTGCTGGGCACCGAGAATGCACATACAAAGATACTGTCTCTGCCCTGAAGAATTTTGAAGTCCAAAGCAGAAAACGAACAAATTATCAGATAGTTATAATAGAGATGATAAGTGCCATGACCCAACAAGTTCAAGGAACATTGGGGGACACCTCCCTTTGGTGAGGTGGAGAGGGGAGGAGAAAGAAGTTATGGTTTTTCCAGGAAGAAGGAGCAGCCAGTGCAAAAACTGGGCATACAAGGACTATAATACATCTTTGAACCTGCAAGTTTTTTTTGTGCAGCTGAAGTACTGAGTGCAAGTGGAGAAATAGCCAAAAGTGAGGCTGGAGAGGAAAGCAGATCAAGAGATTGTATGGCCATGACATAGGATCTTCACATTCCCCTAAAAGCCAAGGGGAGCAACTACAGGAGTTTCAGCAGAAGTGTGACCTGTTCCCCTTTGGTCTGAAGAAAAATTAGTGTGAGGCTTGCATGGAGAATGGATGAAAAGGGGGAGAGTCTGGAAGCAGGAAGCCCTCTTAGAATAGTAGAGCTATAGGTGGCAACCGGGAAAGAATGCTCAGCCTGAGGCAGGGATGGCAGCAGCCAGAGTGGACAGACGGAAGCAGCACAGGCACCACGTGGAGGCAGAATGACCATAACTGGCAGACTGGCTTGCTGGATCTACCTTTTTTTTTTTTTTTTTTTTTGCGGTACGCGGGCCTTTCACTGTTGTGGCCTCTCCCGTTGCGGAGCACAGGCTCCGGACGCGCAGGCTCAGCGGCCATGGCTCACGGGCCCAGCCGCTCCGCGGCATGTGGGATCTACCCAGACCAGGGCACGAACCTGTGTCCCTTGCAGTGGCAGGCGGACTGTCAACCACTGCGCCACCAGGGAAGCCCCTACCTTTTTTTATAGCATTTCACAGCCCTTTGTAATTGCTCTATGTCTGTCTCCCCAAAACGCTGAGCTCTCTCAAGGCAGAACTTTACATCTTTATGTCAGAAGTTCACCTTTATGTCTCCCAAATAGTATCCAGCCTGCAATAGGTCATTAGCCCATGTTTGTTAAATAAACAGCCTAAGCTGTGGCCTTGCAGGCCTGTCACTCTCACTTTGAGGAAGTGACTAATACCCAGCCACCCTTATAATGGACAAAACTTCCCATGGGCAGACAGCAGCTGATCTGGGCAGAGGCAGCCAAGGGACCATCACACCACAGAGTCATCCCTGTGAAGCCATGGTGTGGTCCTGTGCCCTCTTCCACCTGGCCCTCTGCTGGGCAGGTAAGGACAAGCCGATGGGCCTTTTACTCTTAGGGAAATGTGTAGCAGGAACAATTTGTTGGGGGCAGGGAAACCAAGGGGACTCTGCTCCTATCTCTGACAGACTCCTGAGAAAATAGGGTAACTACTTCACAGGGATGTTGTGAGGTTGGAATGAGAGAACACACGTGAAATACTTATCCTTGTGCCTGGCACACATTGGTAGGCCACCACAGAAGTTGGTTTCTTTGTCATGGATGGGTTAGTGACCTAGTCAGAGCTCCCTACCTGAGCCATAGTCAACTGGGGAGACATAGAGCTTGTCATTCCAAGCCTGGCACAGGACTTGTCAGAGCTCTTGTCAGCATGGCTCTGACAGCCCCTCCCCGTGGAGTGGAGGGAGTTCTCTGAGGCCTCTCTAACTTTGGGCTTTCCCTTTCAGGGGTCTATTTGGATGTAATTTTGGAACCAGAGACCAAAACTCTGACTGTTCTCCTTGGGGAGCCTGCCATCTTCCGTTGCAGCATAACTGGAGGGGACTTGAAGAACTATCAGATGAGCTGGTATAAGAAGAATGAAAATAACACCCTGACTTTAGTATACAGGTTAAGCAATAATTCTAATGAAAATGAAAGGAGTAATTTCAAAGGGAGAATTGATGCTTTAAAAAGTCAATACATACTCGACATTCAAAAAACAACAGTAAAAGACGTTGGAACTTACTACTGTGGGTCCGATATTCACAGTACTGCAGTTCTGATTCTGATCACCTCAAATCCCCAAGTCAAACCAAGGTGGCAGATCCAGTTAGAGACCACCTTTGGCTAAAATGAGCACCACCCCTGAGGTGAGACCACTTGATAACCTCAACAGTAACATCTGATAAGAGAGTCAGGAGCTGAGTTGGGGCAAGGGCCTTATCTTTGTAGTTGGTGGAGAGGGGCCTTCTTTATCAGCCAAGGTGGGCAGAAAAGTCTGTTAGGGTTTGTGCAGGGAGACCAAGCGGACTCCGCTCCTATCTCTGACAGACTCCTGAGAAAAGATTGTTTAAGAAAATTAGAATCATTGAATTTGAAACCAGAAGGGATCTTAAAGGTCAATCAGGAATCCCTCCATTCAATTTACATGTTCATTAAATATTGATTGAATAAACGATCATTCAGTCTCAAGTATTTTCAATGATAGTTCTGATATTAAAAAATCACTTTTTATACCAGATCGAAGTCTGTTTCCCTGTAACTTCACCTGTTGGTGTTTGTTATGCATTCTGGAGCAACACAGACTAAGTTCTACCCTTATATTTTTAAATATTTGAAGACATCTGTCATATTCAACCTCCAAGCCCTCATTTCTTTATACCAAATATCCTCAACCATGCCTCATGACTGTCTCATAATTTTGAACTCCTTCAAGAAAAGAATCCAAGTTCAATATACTTTTCTGTTCCATACAATTGTCAATACTGTGATTAGCGTATAGCAGATAGTTAATAACTATGAGTTGAATACAAATACATGAATATCTGTGTATCCAGTTGATGGTTTACCATATCCACTTAAATGCTTCAAAGTTACTTCAGCTCAACTCCAAGACTTAAGTCAAAATCTTCCTTTTAAATATGATCCTTTCCCAAGGTTTCCTATCTTATATATCAGCTCAAATCCATGCACTTCTCTCCATCCTCCACCACTAACACCTTGGTCCAAACTACCATGTTCTCCTTTGAATCATTTCATTAGCTTTTTGAATGAGCTAGCTGGTCTCTAGGACCTTCCAATACATTCCTCCCCACAGTAGCCAAAGTGATCTTCAAAATACAATTATGATCATGTCATACCCGTGATTAAAAATCCTTAAGTGACTTCCCATTGCTTATAAGCAAAAGACAAATCCTTAAAGTGGCCTCTAAGACCCTGCACAGTCTGACCTCTTCTCACCTCCACTGCCAATACCTCTTACCCCTCTCTCCCTCATTTCCCAAGTTCCTGTCAAACAGGCCTTCTTCCAGTTGCTTAAATGCACCAGGTACCCTCCCACCTCAGGGCCTTTGCACATATTGTTCCTTCCCTATGGAATACTTCTTCTGTTTCCTCATCATTTATTTAATTCCTACTCATCTTTTGGATCAAAGTTTACACATCAATTCTTCATAGATGTCTTGAGATGTCCCAGCAAGTTCAGATTTGGGGGCTTAAGTATGCATTCATATTTCAGTTTGTAATATATTTCATTAATTTGATTAATATCTAGTTTCTCATTAGTTTGTAAGCTCTGAGAGACCAAAGACTCTATCTGCTTTTACTTATCTTAAACCTGACAAATTGCATAAATATATTTCTCTGAATGATTGAATGACTCTCCTAGATTCCAGAATTTTCCAGAATCTGGTGATCATCCCTGACTCTGGGCTGCAGCTGGGTCCCAAGTTTTAAGTGGTCTTGAAGACTCCAGAGTCACTCTGAGCTGGAGATCAAATGTTCTCAGAGACCAGTGATTTCCACCCATTCTCTAGCTGTCTGACGTACTCAAGAGCCCATTTGGGAACACACAGGACAACTGAGAGGGTCAAAGGATCCTCTGTAGATTTGAGCCAGTTCCCACATAGGGATCTGGCACAGGTAAGCAAAACCTGCCCAGAGAAACTGGCCAGCTATGAGGAAATCAGAGGGGTCAATATGATGATTATTTTCTCAGTGACTCCTGGCTGGGCTTATGATGAGCCCTTTTGGTGTTTTGAATTTTCGGTGGGTATTTTCAGTAGCTATATTATTAAAATACACAAGTTTATAATTATGGGGATAGGTACCCTCACCCCTCAAATATGTACTGAACTCGTACAATATTCCTGGTGTTGTGCCACATGCTGAGCTATAGAAACCACCAAGGCTCAATTCCTTTCCTCAAGGTGCTCTTTCTAGTGATAGAAACAGACAAGGAAATAGAGACATTAACAGACGAAAGAGTGCACAGCTGTGAGAACATAGAGACGGAAGTGATGGCCTAGAGCTGGGAATGGCTTCACATAGGAAGTGATGTGAGCTCCTAACAGAGAAAACACTTGCTTCCCTGGGGTAATATATGCTTGGAGGCTCCTGAAGATGACCCAGGAAAGAAGATGAGAATCCTTGATAGTTAAATACACACATGCACACGCACACACATACACACACACACATTTGGCTATATGATGTCTTCAATTTAAACAAACAAACATACTGAAAACAGAAAAATACTGAACCTAGACTAAACAAATCAGTCTTTTTGTGGGGAAACTAATGTCTATCAGAGATTTCATTGGGGCTCTTTAACCACAGATGTAGCAAATTCCCTGCCTAACACAGCTTAGAGATTTCCAAAGTGCCGCTATTGTGCACACCACAAAATAGACCAGCTAAATGGGAGTGGTATGGGTTTAGGAGATAAAGAATTAAGAAGAGCAAAGAGGAAGGGGAGAGGGAAAGAAGAACATTATTTCCTAGGATAATGGTCACTCCCTTTAACTTTTTGTTCTTATTAAAGAGCCCTCCCGGGCTTCCCTGGTGGTGCAGTGGTTGAGAGTCCGCCTGTTGATGCAGGGGACATGGGTTCGTGCCCCAG
This sequence comes from Hyperoodon ampullatus, assembly GCF_949752795.1. Taxonomy (NCBI): domain Eukaryota; kingdom Metazoa; phylum Chordata; class Mammalia; order Artiodactyla; family Ziphiidae; genus Hyperoodon; species Hyperoodon ampullatus. The sequence continues at coordinate 105,070,944 of NC_136916.1, forward strand.
TCCGGGAAGATCCCACATGCCGCGGAGCAGCTGGGCCCGTGAGCCATGGCCGCTGAGCCTGCACGTCCAGAGCCTGTGCTCCGCAACAGGAGAAGCCACAACAGTGAGAGGCCCGCGTACCGCAAAAAAAAAAAAAAAGAAAAAGAAAAGAGCCCTCCCAAACCTCTGGGACTTTCCAGAATTTGGTGTTGTGGGGCACTGACCTCTTCCCATCCCGTTAATGGGAACTGTGAGGAAATCTGAAGAGACAATTAAGAAAGTAATGTGCTCTACAGGGAGGCAAGTAGTGCCAGTGGGACTGGTTATCAACTTCCACTTCTGTGTGTCCTTTGATTTCATTCAGCTTGAAATACTGAGATTTCTTCTCAGATATGCCAGCATCTACAGTCTTCACTAAGTCTACAAATCTTTATCTACGCTGATGTAGTTTTCTTATTTCATGAAGTTGTTTTTCATCAGAACAAAAGTACAACTTTTCTCCTGTGAAGTGTAAAAAATTCAGCTACAAACTAAGCCATTCTGTTTTCTGCTTCTCCTCCAGGGTTGTGTCTCTTCTGGGAGCTCTGGAAAGAAACTGTCATGTTTATAGCAGCCTTCCATATTTCCCTCTTTGTATTAGTCAACTCTGCTGCAGTAACAAACAGCACCAATATCTCAATAGCTTAAACAACGAACATTTACTTTTTGCTCCTGCTTTTACTACAAGTCGATGGCTACAAGGTGTCTGCTAAGTTCTGCTCTCTGCGTCTTCCCATTCCAGAAACCAGACTGAAAGATAACTCATTACTTGGGACACACTGTTCTCATGACGGAGGAAGAAGAACAAGAGAGCTGCTGATAGAAACTCAGAGTGCTCCTTAGACCATCTGCTCAGACATGGCATACATCATGTCCACCCACGTTCACTGACCAAAGCCTTTCCATGACCACGCTCAAAATCAGCTGGGCAGGGACTCATGCCCCTCCCACAGAAGACACCGGTAGGACATGAAGCAGTGGCAGGGATTGATAATCCTCTCATATAAAAGGGAGGATCAAATACTTGAGAATAATAATGATACAACCTATCATACTCTTTGACTCCACCCATGTAATTTGTATCCAACATGGAGAGTTTCTCCCCGTGTCAACTAAAAAGGAATTTGATATGATTTTTTTCCTCTTAGAAAAACTCAGAGGTGACACTTGCCAAATTGTTCTTCATAATGTCACTGTCTCTTAAGAATTTAACAGTTATTAAGCAATTAAAAAGGATTCCATGGTCAAATAAGTTTGGCAAATGCTCTACCTTAATAGATCTCTCTTAATATTCACAATTCTTTATTAGCATATTACGTGCTCTGAGAACTCCTGCTGTAAATATACCTACTTAGCCCAGAATTGGGTTCAGAGAATTCTTTCTATAATGGCACAACCATTAATATCTCATGAGATTCTAGTGGCTAACACTGCTCTCAAGGATTATGATTCTTTTTCCATGGTTGCTGGGATACTTCCCTTATGCTCCTCCTAATTTATAAACCCCTTGTGGGCAGGAATTCTTAGTCTGTTTCATCTTCAGTTTCCACAGGGTGTTGCGTGTTTAGTATATGAATCACGCAATGAATTCTTGCTGTTTTCTTGTTCTTGTGCATCCAGATTGGAAGACACCTAATGATGATGGGAGGAGGTATGCATGAGGCCAGAGGGTCTGTACAGGCCTTCAAAAGGAGGCTTGCATTTTTGCTAAGATCACACTCCATGTTAGGAATCTGAAGATGCTATTCAGACACTATTTTTTGCCTACTTAATTAAAGACAAACACCTCAGACTGGCTTTAATTCTTCCTTCCTTAATGAAACAAATATATCTTGAGTCCTACTCTGTGCCAAGTCCCACACCAGACACTGAGTACATGTGTGAGCAAGATAAACAGGGGGCCTGCCCTCCTTAACATAAGAGGAGACAGACATAAAACAAACACAGGAATAAATAGCCGACGATTCTAGACCTCTCAGCAGTGTACTGCACCACTGGCCACCCATTCCTTCTTGAAATGCTTTTCCATGCTTAGCTTCTGAGATGCTATACTTTACTAATTTTCCTGTACATCACTGGCCTCTCCTTCTCAGTCCCCTTGCTGGCTCTTCTTCTAAATATAGAGCACCCAGGGCCCTTGCCTAGGTCCCTTTTCCCTTCTGTATCTTCTCCTAGGTGATCTCATTCATGCTCACAGAGTTGAATTCCACATATGTGCTCAGGACTCCCAAATTTATATCTCCAGTGCAAAACTTGCCTCTGAGGATATGATCTCTCCCCAAGTGAACCACGTTAGCACTTACCTCTCTCTCTCTCTTTTTTTTAATTTATTTTTTCTCTGCACTTACCTCTCTTGAGTCATTTCATGTTTTCTCTCTTTTCCCATGATTGTTTGGATACCTCTTTTATGCTCCTCCTAATTTATAAACCCCTTGTGGGCAGGAATCCTTAGCCTGTTTCACCTTCAGTTGCCACAGGGTGTTGCATAGTGTTTAATATATGATTATTGAACTTAATGTGTGAACTGAATTTCTGCTTTAGGAATCACTGAGACACAGATGGTAATGAATATTTTATTTAAAGAAATAATGCCTCATCCTTCTGTATTTCCAAATGAACAACCTCAGATGAGAGAACACAGCTACATACTTTGACATGAGGTGAATACTTAAATTTAAAAATGTTAAATGGAGCCAATATCATCCCTTGTGTCACAGGAGCTGCTGCAAATGTTTTATTAATTGCCTACATTCCCACACCACAGCTGGCAAGGCTGTTATGTCAGAGCCATGGACCACCTACTCTTCACAATAGTGCCCACTTGTATCTATTCCCTACTTTAAAATAAAAAGATAAAAGAAAAGGACAAGGGTTTGCCTAAAACCCTCCCACCCAACCAGAGCAGGGATTCAACCACATAATGCTGGTTCCTCGATTTAGATTCAGGGCCAAAGAGGAGGGCATAAGAGGAAGACTCCCTGGATTACAGAGAGATGTTTCGCCAGCTGCTCTAATAATAGCTTGTGGTAACTGCACCTCTGTTCCTTCATCTGAATTTTGATCCTGTTCCTTTCCAAGCTTCTTCCAAGGCCTCTTGGAAACTAAAGACTGTCTAGAGAAAAGCTACAAGCTTTTTTGTACTTGATGATCTGCTTAAGTGGGTCGGGGGCCGCAGTGACCACACAGGGAGGCCCTGATTGTAATGTGGACACGGGCCCCATGGCCCTTTGGTGTGTGTACACAGAGGTTGCTTTTCCTCATCTTGGTTGCCCTATAAAAATTGTCATTGGCCTCCACGTGCTTGAAGTTTAGGGTTTAGTCATTCAAAACAAGAAGAAAATTGTCTGGATTATATCTCTTCCGTAAAAATAAACATTTTCAACTGCCGTGGCATTTAAACTCTATTTTCTTTTCCTTCTAGTTTCCCTTCCCTATCACACTTCCCTGGATAAACACAGATTGTGCTATAATATTTATTAACAAAGGGTTCTCTGGGCCAATGGTGGTTTTAGGAATTCTGCTGGGTATTTAGTGTGCTGTCTAGCTGAGTCCCCAACCACGTTGTGAGTCAACGCAAACGCAGCAGATCGTGAGTAGAGGCAACAGTTCTCCTCTCAGCACGCTGCAGCCTCTGGGTCACCAATTGGGACTTGGGCTGGCATGCTTAAAAATAAGGTTTTCTGACAGAGACAGATGATTGTCAGCTGAGTCTTGCAAAAATCCCCTTTCCCTGTGCTCTTCCAGCCCATCTTCTTGGCATGTGCCCTTCCTTCTGCATCTTTTGTTGTCCTGCATCCCTGATTTCTCGCTGCAGACTGGACACTGACGTCAGTTTAGATTGATACTGTGTGTGCTGTCATGGACCTCAATTTCACTCAGGATGTTACTTCCAGTTGATCGATGCTGAGGTTCTTCATCACGCGGGGCTACCTTGCCGCCCATGGTACTTCCTTCACGCTCCTTTGGTAACTTCCCCGTTCACAGTCACTAATCAGTCATGCATGTGTGCAAACTCTCAGACTACTTGGCAATTGAAGCCCTGCCATCTGGATAGCTTGTATTTCTATTCAGTAATCTTTTCATTCACTCATACTAAGTGTTCATTACGCAGCTCAGTGTTAACGGCCGTTTAACTTGTCACACCCCTGATGAATAGAACAGCACCTGCATTCTAAACTAGGCTTAAGCTGTGACAAAGAGAGAGAGGCATGGACATATATACACTACCAAATGTAAAATAGATAGCTAGTGGGAAGCAGCCGCATAGCACAGGGAGATCAGCTCGGTGCTTTGTGACCACCTGGAGGGGTGGGATAGGGAGGGTGGGAGGGAGGGAGACACAAGAGGGAAGAGATATGGGAACATATGTATATGTATAACTGATTCACTTTGTTATAAAGCAGAAACTAACACACCATTGTAAAGCAATTATACTCCAATAAAGATGTAAAAAAAAAAGGTATTTCAAAAAATGTTATAAATAAATAAATACACTTACCTACTCCTGCTGCCAAAAAAACCCACAAAAACCAAAAAACAGCAGCACCATGGTGACCATAAAACAACCACTCCTAACTATACGGTCTCAAGCCATGGTGAATATGATGGATAATATTTTATGTACCCCAGTCGTTGGCCCTGTCCACCAAAGACGTGCCACAAACCCCACCTAACCAATTTGAATGTCAGAGATACACAGAGTATGGCAACGGGGCAGCAGCAGATCCAGAGTGAGTGACGTTCCTGGGACATGACAAGGGCACTGGGTTATAGCAGCCCAGGATGCTGTAGGACCAACATCCACTCAGATACTAACTTTCTCACTTCATTTTTTCGGAAGTCTCTTTTTCCAGCCCCCAAAGCTATCTCATGGCCACTTTTTTAAAATCTACACAGCTGCCTTCCCCAAAGCACCCTAGAGTGCTTCCTTGTTTCTCTTCCATTGTTTCTTAAGCTCTATATCTTTAGAGCTGACCTCATGTTTTAGCATTTTTTCAGCATCACTCCTTTTTTCCCCTCAACCTGTGATAAAACAAAGCAAAAGTAGTAGGTATGTTAGTTCAGAGCCCAAGACATAGGAGATACCTCTGGAACTGTGTCTGGGCTGGAAGGCCAACCAGAAAAAGCAAGGATGACACAAGTTTTTGTTGGTGGCTGTGGAATTTCCCTGCAGTTCTGGGAGAGCCCAGTTCTGTCGCCACATTCTACCCTGAGAAACACCTGGCAGGTTAGAGGGTGTAAGATGTATAAGGTAAGATCTTAATTCCACGGCTATATGATGCCAGAGCTACAGAATTTGAGCTCCCTAAAAGCATGGAAGCATGGACATTCTACTTTTTCATAAGCTCCCATCACCAAAGGAGAAAAAAGAAAAGCATTTATCTTCTCCGTCTCTCTTGCCTGTCCCCCATCCCTACTGCCAACCAAGAACCTTGAACAAAATATTTTTCTCCCTTTCAGAGGAGGAGAGTAGGGAGTGCTTTTTCTTATGTGCAGAGAAATATTACAAAGGGGGAGGGGCTTCTATTCCGGTCCTTTAAAACTAATAACCTCTGGGCCCCATCCAAGTTTTCCCAGCTTTTTCCTCTCTATTGGATATTGTTGGATGGAAGTGCAAAATTACCGTTATTTGGGGTTTGTTTTTTTATAAATAGACTACTATCAGCACAGGCATAAGATTAGTCTCTTATCAGCATGAACAGCTCTGTTCTGGCCTCTCCATGTTCTACCTGAGGACTGCCAGAACCCCACGGTTATTCCAACAAGCAGGGGAAATCAAAGAGGAGTTCCAGAGATGGCAATAACTTTACATTCTACCCACAGCTCTGTGGCAGCAAATCTTCACTGTGAAATCAATAATTCCAGGAGAACAGCAGGTAATTCACCTCCTCCAAAAACACATGGCCACTTCAGGGCACTGCACACATTTTCACTCTTTCTGGCAGGTCTCCTTGGATGACTGTGCTCTGCTGTGAGCCTGGGAATTACAGGACAACAAGAAGGAAGGAAGGGAGAGAGGGAGGAGGGAGGGAAGGAAGAAAAAGAGAACACAAGTTGGAACACAGCAAGGACCCATTATCCTGTGGATCTGGTGTGCTACAGGCTGCATTCCACTTCACACACACACAGCGACATGTTGTCCAACCTAAAGAATCACAGCAAGAAGACTCTCCTGGCTGAATTTGCTCTCTCAAGAGGGAGCGGAGTAAGGTATAATTTAGATCTTGAAGGTCACGGAAGGATTAAGAGGAGGAAACAAGACCCATAGACTTAGCCTATTTTAATTGGCAGAGAAGGACCCAGAACGACAAGGACCATAGCACTTAGCAACTATTTACTAAGCACCCACTAAGTGCCCCACACTGCTGTAGGAGCTCAGGGCAACAGGGAGATGGCTGAAGCTGACCTCAGCAGGTCCTCATGCTCTCTGATTCATAAGAGACAGGCAGTGAAACATCACCAGGGAGGAGAGCTACTGAGGGTCCATGCTGGACCTGGAGAAAAGGATAAGATGGCAGATCAACCCAGTCACAGGTGACACCTGGCCACAGGTTTTGCCTTGTCCCCGGAGGACAACACTATAATAAGACTTTACTGCAATATAAGGTGTATTCTTTGTTTTACTAAATGATGCTCTTACACAGTGGTTTTCAATCCTAGCTGCACATCAGAATTACCTAGGGAGTTTTTTAAAATCCAGATGCCTAGACCCCACCCCAGACTAATTAAATCAGACTCTCTGTGGGTAGCACCCAGGCTTCAGTATTTTTTAAAACTCTCCAGGGGATCCCAATGTGAGGCCAAGACTGAGAACCACTGCATCGAGGCGATTGTCCTAATTACCTTCCAGCTTTTCTCTGCTTCCACAGTCCTCTTATCTAAGCTGTTATATTTCCTTTTTATTTTTAGTTTGTTCTACTTTGTCCTTTCAGTAGATAATTCTACAATACCCCACTAAACTTTCTTTCATGCTTTAACTTTGCTTTTTCTCATTTAATTTTCATTGCCTGCTCCACTTACTCCATCCCCCCATTATGCTTATTTTGTGCTGTGTTTCTCTAGTACAGCATCAACACTTACAGGGCTCTTGATATGGGCAGAGTACTACAGGAGGCACTTAACTGTTACTAAAAATTATATCCAGTGCAATCATATTTTCTGTTAAATTCTGTACAACTGTTATGGACTCAGGACCTGTGGAAGATGGGCATTTTGGCAAAGTCTAGCTCCCTTCCTAGGAAGCAGCTCCCTTGGTATATAAATAAAAGATCCAAAATAAATATATTGCAACAAAAAATAAAAGGAACATCCACAACTAGGGGGGAAAGAAGATTAAAAGTTGTCTGAATCTAAATAGCAACATCTGCCCTGCCAAAATCTTGGTCTCACTCTACGAGGGAGATGCTGCCATTTGCAGCAGAAAGACAAAGTCCCTAGATTGTTTGTACTACCGGTGAGGCTGTTCTCTGGGGGCAGAATATCTGCTGATTCAGGCTCATTTCCTCGCTGTCCGCAGGCAAGCCCAAGAGCACACAGGTGAGTTGCTGAGACACTAAAGGCTGAGACGAGGAAGAAAGGGCCAGGAGACAGTCCCGGAAGCAGACCCTTCAATCTTCAGGGGAAGTCATGTACCACATCTCCTGCCACTAGGCTGCACAGGTAAGAGCAGCCTTGGAGCCTCAGAACCGCAGGCCCTGCACTTTTTCCTGGGCCAGGTGAGCCCCGGAGAGCCCAAAACATTGTCACCCCCATGGAGACCAGCCTGGCACTGAGTCCACCATAGAAGCCAGTGGATGTTTGCCCAATAATTGGGTGAATGAATAAATGACTTCCCTGTTGAAATGACTCCTGGGAGAGATGGTGGGAAGATGGAAATGGAAGGTGGCTCTGTAGTCCCACCCTGGTAGCTCATCCCCTGATGCTCTGATAGGGCTCCTCTCTCTTCCTTTTCCCTTGATTTTGTTTTTTAGGAATCAAGCCAGATGTCTTGTTGGAGCAAAAAGAGATGTTTGTTCTTTTTAGAAGAAGCAAGATTTTGCAGTGCCAAATGACAAGGACAGGGAAATGAATAATTACATGATACACAGGTGTCAGAGGGACCAAGGTGGCTCCCTGAACTTTATAAACCAACGAGGAGACTTCTACGACCCTGGTCTCCAGAACAACTTTACTTGTAGAGGCCAATTCTCCCTGGAGATTCTTGAAACTACAGTGAGAGAGGAGGGACTTACTCCTCGCTACCCGCCCCACGGTGCAACTCCTCTGGGTCCACATAGGTCACAGCAAAGCCTGCCCCTTCCTCCCACCTTCCACACTGGTGAGCTGACCCCAAGTGCAGGTCTCCCTGGAGATCAGTCACAAGGTGTACCCACATCCATTATTTTAAGACCGCACAAGGCAGTATTATCCCCATTTTATTGTCTAGAAAACGGAGGCTTAGAGAGGTTAAGTGACTTGCAAGTAAGTGGTGGTGTCAGGTTTACACCCAGATCTTCCAAGCCTAAATCCAGTGGTCTCTCCACTACAGCACAGCTGCCCCTTGAGACTAGAGCAGGCAGTGAAAAACAAGGACTCCCGGGTTCCAGGACCACTTCCAGCCCAGTGTGTAGGTGGTGTTCTATCTGAGGGTTGTCTGAGCAGAGGTGGGGTTACCCAGCTGCTCGAGCTCAACAGCCTGTGCAAATTCAAAGAAATGGCATATGAGTTCAAAGAACTCACTTGAAGAACAGGAAACGCAGCTCTCTGCTTGAGGTCACGGGGAAGTGAAGGCTGAAACGTAGATGAGAAGGCTTGCAAAGGTCCCTTCTCCCTTCAAATCTTTCATTCTTCCTTCTGTTCTCAGTGAGGCCAATAAACACATCTTCCTCCATTGCTATGTAATCTATGTTGATTTGCCTGGGACTCCCCAGGCAGCACCCTGGCTCTGAAAATGAAATATTAACTACCTCAGCCTCACAGCCATCTCTAGCAACTGTACACTAGTGGAAAAGCAAGAAGTGCACGTGGCAGCTTGCGTATTGAGGTCAGCAGTGCCTTTCTTAACCCTGCTCTGTCTGGTAAGGCTGAAGGGAGCAGAAGCTTCTGTAATGATATGGCCTATCTTTAGAGCCACAACCCAAAGACTTGGGGTCCTTCCGATGGCCATGATCTTGGGAATGAGGTCCTTAATGTCCTCCTCCGCTCCTAGGGTGTTGTAGACAGCAACTCACTTTCAAGTCTTCTTGGGCAGAAGAAATCATTTCACTTCAGTCAGCACTTTTGAGGACCTTTATGGGTTCAATGGGTGCTTTGAGGGGATTACACAGGAGATAAAGACAGACCAAACAACAATTGTGAGGCTGTACTTATACATTGTAAAGCATACAAAGGCAACTCCAGAATTTCTACAAAGGAGGGGCTAAGGGGCTGCAATCTGGTTGAAAGATGCCTCAGGGACTTGCCTTGAGGCAGTATTTTCATAGCACATAAAATTGGGAAAGATGTCAAAGAATGGGAGGCTGACGGGGATTATGGAAAAGGATGGATAAAGCCCCCTCCAAAGCACTCTTGTCTCTCCTACTAACTGTCCAAGTCTCAGGTGTCCTGATTTTTATGTAACGATGTCAAAAAAGAAGGAAACTAACAAATGGCCAAGCAATGAGCCAAGTGTTCGCAAATATAATTTCATTTATCCCTCACAGGCTGTAAAGAAACATTAACTCTCCCGAGAAGTCACATGAAGGGAAAGACATCTCCCAGGACCTGGGAAGCTGTGGCCTAATTGCTGACCTGGACACAGAAAGAATGAGCACAGGGAACACAATCTGCGCAGAGCCTAAGAAAGAGGGAGTCCAAGGGCAGGGCCCAGGAACACTTTTCTACCTTCCACCTGGGCACCCCACATAGGCTATGCTTGTGTTCGAGTTCCATCTTTCTCCTGCCACAGGCCTGGGCCAAGCTTCTGCAGCAGGTCCCGACCCTCCCTGACCAGTAGAGCATGTCTCCTAGCCACAACCTGCCCCAGCTACCACCAAACCAAATCATCACCTGCTCCATCCCCACTACTGTCTTCCACCTCTGCTTTGATTTATTGTTCATATGGACTCTCTCCTCATCAGGCCTAGAGGAAGGTTGTTTTTGTTCATTAGCCAAAAACTCTTAAAATTACATCTAACCTGTGGCAGATACAAATCACAGTCATAAATGTAAGCACAGTCTTGGAATTTTTCAGAATGACTTCCTGAATAATTTGGGAGAATTCAAAAATAATTATCTAAGAAGACAGGGTTATTTGAGCCCTGCTAACTGTTCTTTTGATGTGAATGCAGCTTTAAGCCTACAGCACTTCCTCCTGCCTCGGGGCTTTTTTTTTAATACGTCCTCGTTTCTTATATAGAATGTTCTTTCCCTACACATGCCCCCGATACTTGGTGTATCAAGCAGAGTCCCAGCAGTGGACAGAGGGCACTGTCAAAAGGGTGATCAGAAAGAATCTAATGAAAAGGACATTTGCAAAGGTGTGGGCAGGTGTTATAGACTGAACTGTGTTCCTCAAAAAAAGATATGTTCAAGCCCTAACCCCCAGTACCTCAGAAAGTGACCTCATATGGAAATAGCATCATTGCAATTGCTGTAATTAGTTAAGATTGATGTAATTAGTTAAGATGAGGTCAGACCGGAGTAGGGTGGGCCCCTAAGCCAACATGACTGATGTCTTTGTAAGAAGAAAGCAGTGTAAAGACAAAGACACTGGGAGAACACCATGTGACAGGAAAGGCAACCCAAGCTAAAGAACACCAAGGGGGCTTCCCTGGTGGCGCAGTGGTTGAGAGTCCGCCTGCCGGTGCAGAGGACAAGGGTTCGTGCCCCGGTCCGGGAAGATCCCACATGCCGCAGAGCGGCTGGGCCCGTGAGCCATGGCCGCTGAGCCTGCACGTCCGGAGCCTGTGCTCCGCGACGGGAGAGGCCACAACAGTGAGAGGCCCACGTACCGCAAAAAAAAAACAAAAAACACCAAGGACTGCCAGCAAACCACCAGCCGCTAGGAAGAGGCAAGGAAAGATCTGCCTAAAGTTTTCGGAGAGGGCGTGGCCCTGCTGACACCTTGATTTCAGACTTCTAACCCCCAGAACTGTGAGACAGCAAGTCTCTGTTGTTTTAAGCCATCCAGTTTGTGGTACTTTGTTAAGGCAGCCATAGGAAACTAATACAGCTGGGTTATGGGAAACCAAAAAAAGACGGTGAAACACCCTAAGTCTGGCAACAGGAGGATCGCTGCCACCCTGGGCCTGAAGCATGAAGTACAGGAGTCTTTACCAAAACCTGCAACCTCTGGCAGAGGAAAGCAGCCACAGCCAAGGCACAGCCTAGCAGGAAGGAATCTGGGGTAAGAACACCCCACCTCATCCTCCTCCTTCTCTCCAATCTCCTGATGGTGCCTCCCATTGGCCAAACTGAACAGGATGCCAGAGAGCAAGGGAACCAGGTGGATGCTGTCCATTGAGATCAGCCTCCTAGAGGAGGAAATAGAGTGATCTGGGGGGACAGACACTATCCAGCACACCTGGGTAACTTCAGCTTTTAAGTCTCAACTGCAAAGTCACTTCTTCAGGGAAGACTTCCCTGACCTCCTGACCAGATCCTGGCCCCGTAACATGCTATCTTAATTCTGCTTCTGTAGAGTACTTGTCACTCTGTAGCACTGGAGAAACTCATTATGCAAATTATTAAGTGATGACTGGCTCTCATGCTCGAAACTAAACTCCATGAGAGAAAAGACCATATCTGTCATTCATCAGTGAATCCCCAAGGTCTGGTGCATAGTAAAAATGACTAGATTTATAGGATTTGCCAATAGGCAAGCAACCTGATATAAAAAGATCAAGTAAGCCCAGAAAACTTGCCCTTGGCAGCTTTGAACAAACTATAGAGAACAGGCACCATTGTATTCTACAGGTACAGATAGTGCACTTTGTAATACCAGAGAACGTGACCACCTTGAGTACTTGCTAATGGTCCTCTAGAAATGGTGGGTGAGATAGGCAGTTGGGTAAATGAGATGATTAGGGTAAGGAGAGCAACTACCATGAGGTCAAGCTAACTTGAGCTTGCTTCTATCTGAATCCTCAGGCCAGTCTGGTCCCAGTCACACTGGGGAAAACAAGAAAGCTCAGGTGGGTGTCTGCTCCACTAGCCTTGGAATTTAGGTCCTGCACCCATCCTCAGATATTGAACGCCTCTTTGCTTACCAGGTGACCCTCTTCCCCGCTTCAGCTGCACCTTCTAGTTTCCATTATTAATTTACCTGTTTAATTTCAATATTTCATAGATTATTGGCCTTGAAACCCAAACGTGCGGGTCCCAAGAATTCAAATACGCCTCTCTTTTGAAGTACATCTAAATTTAGGCTGTCATAAACTGGGAGGTAGTTGTGGTTTCTAAGTTTTTTAGAACACTTTACTTTGTGTAATTCAACATAAGTGACCTAAGAACCTTACAGAAAAGAAGATAGATGAGCTCAATAAAGATTAGGAAACTGCATTAAATTTGGAGCGTGTTGCATTGGATTGCTCTTTAATACTTGGGTGAATCACCCTTATCCAACTTTGCCTGGAGGGAGTTTGGAGTAAACACAACAATCATTACAACACCCACAGTCCTTGTGCACACACTATCGTCCTCCTCTTTTGATGGTTCTTTTGATTATGGCTGTAAAAGTCAATAATTCTTCTGGGTATTAACCCTTAACATCACCACAGTGCATACAACATGTACCTCTAACATGAAAATGAAGCAACTATATCAAACTTAACTTCTAGGGTGGGAAGCAAAAATCTTGTGATCAATCAAATAAGCTGTGTTAACCTCCTCTCAATTGGCCTTATTTATCTGGACCACATTATTGATCTTGAAGGGCACTGTCATCTCATTAACAGTCAGCAGGCTCTGCGTGCTTCCTGTGATTGACAAAACCTCTCTGGGTAACAGAACAGCTGCCAACAGGGGCTGGTTTCCTCAGGCACAAACACGTCACAGAGAAGGTGTTGACTCTGAGGAGGGACCAGGCAGAGGACGAGTTGGGAGGCAGAGCTGTCCCTGAGTGGAGCCATGCAGAGGGTCTGCTACCTCATCCACCTCACCCTCTTCTGGGAAGGTAAGGCAGATACTGCAACCTCAAAAGAGCAAGACTCAGCGAGGCATCAAGGCTGCCAGGGCCTGGCCCTTGAGCACAGCACCCCTTACTCAATGATCTCAGCCCCAGTCCTCCCTGAGCCCCTCTCGTGTCTTTTCTCTAGGAGTCATGTCAGCTGTCACGTTGGTGCCTCAAGACCAAGCAAGGAGTGTGTCTGTGGGGGAATCTGTCACCCTCAGGTGCTCCATGAAAGGAGACTCCATCAGTGACTACTATATCTTCTGGTACAGGAAAACACCGGGTAACACAATGACTTTCATATACCAAGAAGGGGACATATATGGCCCTGGTTTCGAGGACAACTTCCAAGGTGAAGTTGATTCTTTAAACAACCAGGCTGTGCTGAATATCCTGGAGGCGTCAGAGAGAGATGAAGGATCTTACTACTGTGCCTCGACCACCACCCTGCTGTGGGTTCACTTCTGAGCAGCTCAAAAAACGTGGAGATCTACGTGGAACAGCAGTTCCAACAAGATCATGACTTTTTCCTGAATAAATAGTTTAAGAAATGGAAGCCAGAGAAGGCTGACATTCATGCCTTTCCTTCAGGTTCACTGGCTCACAGCCTGCCCACGCACTCCAGTGGTGCTCAGATAGGCAACCCCCAGTGGGGTGTGGCCCGGTGTAGGGCAGGAGAGAGCAGAGACAGAGTCAGAAATTGTAGCATTTACGGTACACTCGTAACAGTTTTCTTGGAGCTTCATAAAAGATTTGGCCACACAGCCTAAAGTACTTAGGATACGACATAAAGAGGCACTTTCCAAAGTATGACTATGGTGATGTCCAGTTTCTCCCCAGCCATATACACCAGGAATCTAGCTGTTCTCAAGGAGAGGGGCTGGGAAGGTGGGAAGACTCCTCCCTTCCTTCGGCATCAATGGTACACACTGCCTGTCATCTTCCCAACGTAGAGGGCAAGACTTGATCTCTAGCTTGCTGTACTGTTTTGGACTTTTGCCCTCCTTTACATCTCTACCTCTTTACTTCTTCTTCTATATGTTCTAGAAACAAAACATTGAACAATTTTTTCCCACTGGCATTTCTTTTTTTTTTTTTAATAAGTATGATTTTTTTTAAAATTATTTATTTATTTATTTATTTATTTATTTATTTATTTATGGCTGTGTTGGGTCTTCATTTCTGTGTGTGGGCTTTCTCTAGTTGTGGCAAGCGGGAGCCACTCTTCATTGCAGTGCGCGGGCCTCTCACTATCGCGGCCTCTCTTGTTGTGGAGCACAGGCTCCAGACGTGCAGGCTCAGTAATTGTGGCTCACGGGCCCAGTTGCTCCGCGGCATGTGGGATCTTCCCAGACCAGGGCTCGAACCCGTGTCCCCTGCATTGGCAGGCAGATTCTCAACCACTGCACCACCAGGGAAGCCCCCACTGGCATTTCTTTATCTTTCTTTGGACAGCTCAGTTTAAAATCCACTTTTATCTTGAGCAATGTACTTTTCCAGATTTAGATGCTTGACAGACTATTCTGAGGCTGAACCTGTCCTTCCTTCTGACCTCGTCTAGAAAAGCTACCATTCACCTTACTGAATACCTTACTGGAATTTTGGTGGTGACGGGTATGTTCAGTAATTTGATTATTGTGATGGTTTCATGGGTGTATGGGTATATCTGAATTCATCAGGTTGTGTGCTGTAAATATGTGCAGCTTATTAATAAAGATCAATAATCTTATCAACAATCTAATCAAAGATCCTGCTGTCCGTAGAAGTACAAAAAGGCTGACAAGTGTTTGCCAGACACACACAGTTACACAGTTGGTTCCAGTCAGGGATCCTCACTGTTCCACCAAGGCACCTCCCAATCTGCCCATCTCTTGTGATTTTGCCTGACCTTTCATATATATGTATATATATATATATATATATATATATGATAAAGATGACATTTGGAAGCTTTATGTAGATGTTGTCAAAGTTTTGGAACCATAGTTTTAAAAGACCTGCAAAATGGAATCCTAGGAAGAGACCCAGTGGCTCCTTCTGACAGAGACCGGAAGAATGTCTTTGATGAGAAGGAGGAGGGAAAACATCTGGACAAATTCATAAAACTGTATGTTAGCTGTAATAATGATTAATATCTGTTGAGTGTTTACTATAGGCCAAGCACTATTCTGAGCACTTTACATGTGTTATATGATTTAATCCACACAATAATCCTATGATGCATTTTCTATTATTATCCCCATTTTACAAATGAGGACACTAAGGCACAGAAGAACTAAAACACTTGCCCAAGATACCACTGGTCATAAGGGAGGGTGACAGATTTCAGACTCTGGAGCTGAAGGACACAGTATGTGATTCAGGAGGTTGGGGAAGGATGGTCCATAGAGGAGACTGTCCCCAGGATGTGTCAGAAATAAGGGACAACAGGGCTGTGCCCTTGTCACCAGACCTGTTCAAACCAATGCTCCGTGACCATCTGTCAAGAAACTGGGACAATGCAGCACAGGTCCCAGAGGATTTCTCAATGTTTTCTAACGCTGAGATTTTGTGATCCTGACACAAGCTTCACTCCGTCTTCTAAAATTATCTGTACCTCTTCATCTTTGAAACCAGGATAAGAAGAGTTACATCTTCAGAGATAATAAGAGTTCCATCTTCACAGTGTTGTTAAAGGCAAATGATAGAGAGGAAGTAAACTGCATTGCACATGGTAGCTATGCCATAAATGTTACTTAACATAAGTAAAGTAAAGGGCCAACAATAAAGTGGAATAATTGAGAAGAAAGTGAACTAAATTACAGAGTGCCAAGATGCAACCACTCTGCAGGTGTGGACTCACTTAATCCTTATGCCAGCCCCGTGAGGTCTTTATTGTCAGCTCAGTGTCACAGATGGGGAAACTGAGCCTCAGAGAGACTGGGTAGCTTACCTAAGGTTCCAGAAGCAGAGCTAGGATCTGGGTCAGAGGCAGATGGCCCTGGTACTGGGCTAGGGGCTGTGGGATATACTAAAGAAATACATCACCTATAACAATGCCTGAATTAGAGAACAGCTGGGAACAACTGTGTGAAGTCCAGTCATCCGTGTGATGCAGAGGTTGCCCTTGACTCCTTGGCCAGTCCCGGGGAGAGGGAATGGGGGTAGGGGTACCTAACCCCTTCCACCTCCACTTCTCCCTCCCTTGCTTTAAAACACCAGTTGCAATTGCAGCTTCCAGGCTGTTCTCCGGAGATTCCTCACTCCTGTGACTGAAGGAGGACCGTGGCTACACAGCCCCCTCCCACTTCCACTCCTGAGCCCACCCCTAGGTCTGCAGCTTGTCTCCCAGGCCACAACATGGGAAATGGGCCGACATCTTCCTCCCTTCTGATGCTTGTCAAAGGCAGTAGCTTGTTGAATTCTCTTAGAGTCTCTCGGGTGCTAATGCATTCACTGCCTTCTCGCCTTCTCAGAGGCCTGTCTGGAATGGCAGCTACAGGGGTCTGGGGCTAGTGTGATGAGAGCTGGAGAAATTCTGTGGGTCCCTGGAGGGTCCGTAGAATTGCCAACTTTACCATCCATATATATCTGCACAGTGAGACAGAGTGTCCAAGTTTGTCTCTTCCATTTTCACTGACTTATCTTATTTCGAGGCAGCAAAAGGGCTCAAGATCTATCATCCACAGTTCTCTGCATTCAAAAATGAGGAAACTGACACCAGAAAGCGCTGCAGTGAATTAAGGTGTGGAAGCCACCAAGCAAAGAAGAGAACTGAGTTCAAACAAAACTTTCCCCACTCTAGGTAGAGTTTTAGCCCCCTGCAGTGCCTCAGACAGAAAGTGCTGGCTAATAAATTCTCCATAGCAACAAGGTGAAGAAACTCTGGAATTGAGGCTTCTTTCCTACTTCTCAATTCAACATCTTGCCTCCAAATAGAAATTGAAATCATGCGGTTGTACAACTCTAATATTTTTTGGTCAGAGTGCTTTATTCTTCCTCCAGCAAATACCATCTCCCCTCTCTGCTTAATTTTTCTCCATAGCATTTATTACCTTTTGATGCGCTGTATAGTTTACCTGCTTATTTATTTGTTGTTTAGCTCTCCACTGACTGGAACACAAGCTCCATGATGGCAGAGATTTTGTCTGTTTTCTTCACTGCCTTAACTCCAGCACTTAGAAATCTGGCACAAAATGGGCACTCAACAAACGTGTTGAATGAATGAGTGGGTGAAATGTGTAATGAATGAGTACTACATACCCTGCACTGTGCTGAATGCTGGGGATATAATAGTGCACAAGACTGGTGACAACTTTGCCCTCAGAAATGCTTTATCCAAGCCTCATCTATCCACTAACAAGATTTTCTGAAGAGTAGATAATAGGGCACTCTAGAACACCAAATAACTTACTCTTGGAGAGCAGACATAAGTGCTCCTACATTCCTTGGACATCCCCCCAAGACAGGGATAAAATGGGGTGGAGCAGGGGAGGGGTGGGGATGGCAGGCTTTCTCGTTTCACCACATTTTCTCTCCTTTTAATCCTAAGACCCCAGGCCCCGAGGCTTGGACTCTCAGGGAGAAGGTTGAACATGTCCACTTTATTTCACAAAGGAAATTTGCAAAATCTCTCTCCAAACAGACTGCTGGAGCAAGCCATCTCTGGTAACCAAAAGGCACCATGACACATTTTCGTAAACAAAGAGCAACTCCTAACTCCCTCTCACCCTACCACCACCGCCATCAAATGATTTTGGAATTCTTCAGGAATGCAGAATCCCTAAGGGTCTTGTGTTTTTAGCAATTCACACATACACAAACACAGACACTCTGAATGGTAACAGTGTATGGCGGCGTGGATCAAACACTGGAGGAGCTCTCTGAAGGCACAGCCTAGATGCTCAAGGCTCCCAGGCGCCACCCAGCATACACATGCAGTCAGAAAAGGACCTGCTGCCGGGATAAAGGAAGTCAAGCCACCATGCAATTGCTCCTATTCATTTTAACGAGGCAGGCTCTCGAACTCTGTGTTTAAATAAGAAATCTAACATCGCTAAGTTTTCTATTGCCTGCATACATGAGGGAGAATAGAGAAAATTTAACAATCCTTTTCTGGCATAAGGACAAAGCCGCAAGAGTATTTATAACTTTCAGAAAAAGAAGTGTCATTATAAATACATTACTAGGGCAACAAATTATTGAGAAAGAAAACCAGTCCAAAGCGTAGACTTTGGGAGATTAAAGCTACTTTCATAGAATATAACAACCATTTATTGTTGTTATAATAATAAACAACCATTTTAATAATAAACAACCATTTATTATTTAATAAATGTTGTTATAATAATAAACAACCATTTATTATTTAATAAATAAATCCATTTATTTATTCAATAATAATTTATTAAGTAGCTACTATGTGCCAGGTACTTTTCTCGACATACTGGGAATACAGAAGCTCAGGAGTTTAGTGAAAATAAATACAAAATAAAACAAGTAAAATATGTTAGATGGTGATGATTGTCATGGAGAAGATTTGCAGGGAGGGAGAGAGAGTATGGAATCAGGGGGCTGAGAGAGACAATTCTTTTAAATCAGATGGTCAATAAAGGCTGTAAGGAGAAGGTTACATTTCAGCAAAGGCCTGGGATGAGCAGTAAGGTATATTTGGAGTCTGGATGTTTGCTGGAATTTTCTGTTTAGAAATAATATTTTCATGTCCAGTTTTATGACACATAAAAGTACCAGCTTTTCTGTAGCTTGGAGGAATAGGCAACAGTATTTTCTTCTTCTCTTGCTGTGAGCTCTTTCACCAACCATTCAGACTTCCATTTTTCAAAACCAAGTGATGGAATTCCATGAATTAGCACAAGTGGAGAGGAAGCCATACTGAAAAGGTCAAAACTTAGAACATGAAAAGGAAGATGGCGGAATTGAATAATTGACAGATGGAATATGGGGCAGGTCACATTGAGCCCTTTGCCTTTTCCCCCTCCTTAGGTGACCACAGTCTATGGATTGATGAGTGTGTCTTCCCAACCATAAAAGGAGAGCATACAAATTGGATGAAGCATTTCTCTTGCTGGTCCCCAAGATGACACTACTCCAGCAGCCCCAGGAGAGAATCTGCCACCTCATCTACACTTGCAGATCCCCATGCCTCCCAAAAACTGTCCCAATAGACAGGGAAGCTGACATAAAACATGTTTACCTCAGTGATGTTCTTGGTTTTTCCTCGTCTCCAGGAAGCCAGCCACAGATAACCTGAGGAATTTGGAGTAACTGTGGAGAAAGCTGGAGGGTTTTCACAATTCCTCGCAAAACTTTAGGGATTCCACCTCCAGGACTTCTGGGTGTGCTGGGACCACAAGGCCCAGGGTAGGCCTCGGAGTTGCTTTCCATCCTCACTTGTCACCTAAGAGAAGTGAGAAATATTTCTCAGAGACAGTAGAAGGAAAGTCAGCATCCACAGAGACAATACCAAAATAAGCAAACAAACAAACAAAAAGCCCACATAGCTTGGGTCTGAGTTGTCAGCAGCTCTGTCACATCCAAGGCCTCCTCGCCCATAAAGACTTCAACTGTGTCTGCAGAGCACGTTATGGCCATGGGTGATTGACGGAAGATTAACTACCTCAATTGCCTTAAGGAAGAAGAAGAGTTTCATGCACCAAGTTTATAAATAAAAGAACCACAAAGGAGCCAATATTACTGGCACTACATGTTGAAACCAGAGAGTTGACCCAGTAGCAATAACACTCCTCTGTAATAAGAATTAAAATCTCTGAGTTCACAACTAGTCCATTTCTCAGCATCCAAACCATCATTATGTTTTCCACATGAAGGATCTCCTTCTCAGCCCTACAGCCCTACTGCTATGCCCCCCAACACAGAGTGTTAGAATGGTGAGAAACTTCAATCACTTCCTGGTTCATCCTCTTCCACTGAAGATGCAGAAACTGAGGAATGGAGAAATTGACTTTCTCTCCAGCCCACAGCCAGCGGGTGGCAAAGCCAAAGCCAATCCCTGGTCATAAATACCTCCCACCACACCCTGACACCCGGTTGCCACGGGAAAGCACCCTATTAGCCCTGTATTTTCAGTCTGCATCCCTGCTATGCTATTCTCCCCTCTGGTCAGCTGGAGAATCTCCTCCTAGCCAAGTTGAGCTGCAGGAGTAAAAAGTCTCATGGTTGTTGCAGGAGTACAGAGCCTCAAAGTACTCCAGAGGGTCCACTACACTTCCACCCTTGCTTTCTACCCCTTTCTAAAGAAACTCCTTGAAATCTCAAATTCTGCCCTGGGTCCTTTCGCATTCCTTTGGGAGCCTAGCTCCACACCGAGTGCATAGCAGATGTTCAGTATAAAGAAGAAAGGCTGCTCTCCCACTCTCTCTTCTCCACCTAAGTAAACTCCACTCATTAGGGAGCCTGCTCCTCACTCCCTGCCTTTGTCCCTGTGGCAGTACCTCTGACCCTTTCTACTGAGGAATAGACAGATCAATGGCCAGAGCCTGCCTTCCACTCAGAGACAAAATCTCCTCCCCAAGGGTGTGGAGAAAAGGGAACCCTCTTGCACTGTTGGTGGGAATGTAAACTGATACAGCCACTGTGGAGAACAGTATGGAGGTTCCTTAAAAAACTAAAAATAGAACTACCATACGACCTAGCAATCCCACTACTGGGCATATACCCTGAGAAAACCATAATTCAAAAAGAGACATGCACCCCAATGTTCATTGCAGCTCTATTTACAATAGCCAGGACATGGAAGCAACCTAAGTGTCCATTGACAGATGAATGGATAAAGAAGATGTGGCACATATATACAATGGAATATTACTCAGCCATAAAAAGAAACAAAATTGAGTTATTTGTAGTGAGGTGGATGGACCTAGAGTCTGTCATACAGAGTGAAGTAAGTCAGAAAGAGAAAAACAAATACAATATGCTAACACATATCTATGGAATCTAAAAAAAATGGTTCTGAAGAACCTAGGGGCAGGACAGGAATAAAGACGCAGACGTAGAGAATGGACTTGAGGACACGGGGTGGGAGAAGGGTAAGCTGGGACGAAGTGAGAGAGTAGCATTGACATACATACACTACCAAATGTAAAATAGATAGCTAATGGAAAGCAGCTGCATAGCACAGGGAGGTCAGCTCGATGCTTTGTGACCACCTAGAGGGGTGGGATAGGGAGGGTGGGAGGGAGACGCAAGAGGGAGGGGATATATGTATACATATAGCTGATTCACTTTGTTATACAGCGGAAACTAACACAACATTGTAAAGCAATTATACTCCAATAAAGATGTTAAAAAAAATCTCCTCCCCTTTCTTTTTCAGAATAAATGCAAGTCCACAATATGACAATGCTGTTAAGAAAAAGAAAGCTAATGAGTTGCTATAAGATTATAAGAATGGCAATGTTATTATACTCAGCACTGGTCAGCTCTTCCCACAGGGTCACTGGCCTGGCACATTCCTGAATTAGCCTGAGTAAGTCTTAGTGAAATTAAACAGTGTTGAATTGCAGCCTGTGAAGAGTTATTATACAATGGAAAAGAAACCCGCTAGACTGGAACATGTGTTCAAAACCTACTCTTGTCGTGTGAGGACCTGAGCCCATCACCTCCCTTCCCCAGGCTCATTTACAAGGGCAGGAAGCCGGAACTGATACAGCCTGAGGTCCCTTTCCTTCTCACCTTCTATGATGTTATGATTAGTCATCCTCATTTCCTATGAGCCGAGAAAATATTCTGAAATTTCAGCAAAAAGAAGTTCAAAATGAAAAATCTCCTTGAAATGAAAATCATCAACAGCTGTAAAGAGGTACTAGCAAAAATAATCATTGATGACCTACAGTCATGGGGTACTTTTGTATGTGTAAGTCGCTGCTCAAAGTAGTTTACATGTTTTAATTTGTTTAATCTTCAAACAACCCATTGCTACTATTGTCCTTATTTTGTAGAAAAGACACAGAAGCAAGGGGAGGGTAAGGCATTGCCCAAGGTCATACTACGGCTGAGTGGCTGAGCTTGGACACAAGCCCAGGCAGCCTGCCTCCAAAGATATTGTGCAATCCAAGAGGCTCCATTTTCTGGAGCTTATTAAAACCTGTCTTTTAAATCATGTCTGTGGGCAAAAGAGTGGGTCCGATACCTTCCCAAAGTCCTTTCTGACTGTAGCAGGCTCTATTCTATAAATGGAAGCTATGCAAGGAGTGAAAAACTATCTCCTGTTGGGTCCCCCATGATACTACCCTTACTTTTCTTTTTTATTGGAGTATAATTGCTTTACAATGCTGTGTTCGTTTCTGCTGTACAATGACCGTGCGTAAAATAGTAGCCAGCGGGAACATGCTATAAAGCACAGGAAGCTCAGCTCGGTGCTCTGTGATGACCTAGATGGGTGGGATGGGGATGTGGGGAAGGAGGTCCAAGAGGGAGGGGATATGGGTTATACATACAGCTGATTCACTTCATTGTACTGCAGAAACTAACCTTACATTTTGCATCCGAGAAGACCGATAGCTTCCATGGTGTGTTTGTGGGCACTTTTCCACCCTCAGTCTCCACCATGTGGTATCTGCCTGGGCTGATCTTCCTTGTGCTATTCTTCTACGGTAATGCAGGAGTCATCCTTTTTGAGATAGTATCATGTCTGTCTCTTACAGTTCTTATCAGTGCTTCCTCTTTTCCAGAGGTCCAGTCACTGAATCAGCTGGGGCTTTGCTGGGGACCATGAGAAGCACTGGGGACTCCCTAACAATCACCTGCAATGCCTCTGGGTTTAACTTCTGACTCTTCTCGGTGAACTGCTACCATCAAGCTCCAGAAAGACCACATGAATTTGTTTCTAAAATTAGTCCTTCGGGGAATGTTAAGGATTACACATTTTCCGTGGAGGGAAGATTTGCTACCACTAGGAATAACATCAATAATCATTTGTATTTACAAACCAACAGACTGAAACCAGAGGCTGAGTATTATTGTTCTTTCACCTCCATGAACCATAGAGAAACTGAAGGGGGTTGAAATCTCCCTGGTAGGCAGAACGAAAGGAGCAGAATCTGTGTGTTAAGATCAGTGACCTTTCTCCAGCTGGATCTCCCCCTCCCAGATCTATACCTCCATCTTGATCATACTTGGGACTACCTATTATTCTCATCTGAAACAGTGTCTTCACTTTGCTCCTTTGAATTTTCCCTTCCAATTTACTTCATCCAGGGGAGATTGGGCCAAAGGGTGAGGAGAGATGTGATGGGGACACTAAGGAATCAGTCCTGAGTGACACTTCCAGAAGTCCTGTTGGCCAGAGGGATTGTTCTGAGTGATGACTGGGTGGTCAGAAAATTAAACTCATACCTGCCTCTCAGGTGAAGCTGACCACCCATCATGGTCGCTTTTATTAGCCTTTGACTTCTAGGACATTGGAGGAAAGAGACAGAAAGAGCAAAACATGTAATCATGCCAAAGTGAAAGAGAGATGAGAATGGGATTTTCTCTGAGTTCCAGATAACTCCCTTCTATAATCCTTCCCAAGTTTTCAGATCCATGAAAACATCCTTATTGTGTTAACAAAAGCTTTCATGGCAGAATTTAAGTAGGTGTATTTTCCTCTCTTAAATAGGTGGCAATATAGTGCAGATAACAAAAGTGATATACAAAAATAAATTTGCTTATCATTCACAAAAATATTAAAATGTGTTGAACTTAAAAACAGTAATCTGAAAATGGTCTCCAAGGTTGGCAAGTTCTTCTTACCTATCTTGATATGAAAAAGTTTTAAAATTTGGTCTAAAAAATTGTCTATAAACTGCATATATGTTTTTATATATGAGTTCTTTTAATAGTGAAAAGAGCATGGGTTGTGGAATCACACAAAAGTGAGGAAGAATCACAACTCCTCATTTACTGTAGGACCTTGAACAAGGTTGCTTAACTTCTCTAAACCTCTATTTCCTCATAGATAAAATACAGATAATAATACTTATTTCACAGAGTTATTACAAAGATTAAATGAAATAATTGCTAGAAATCATCTGGCACTCCTGGGTGACTAGCACACCAAAGGAGGTCAGTAATGCTAATACTCTAACTCTTCAGCTCTTAATGGTCTGAAGGAGGATGGTTTTTACCCAGAAAAGAGAATAAAGGATCTAAAATGGGAGGAGGGTTTCCCTGGTGGTGCAGTGGTTAAGAATCCGCCTGCCAATGCAGGGGACACAGGTTCGAGCCCTGGTCTGGGAAGATCCCACATGCCGCGGAGCAACTAAGCACGTGCACCACAACTACTGAGCCTGTGCTCTAGAGCCCGCGAGCCACAACTACTGAAGCCCGCGTGCCACTACTACTGAGCCCGCATGCCTAGGGCCTGTGCTCTGCAACAAGAGAAGCCACCGCAGTGAGAAGCCCGCTCTCTGCAACTAGAGAAATCCCGCTTGCAGCAAACAAGACACAACACAGCCAAAAACAAAATAAATAAATTTATTTAAAAATAAATAAATAAAATGAGAGGAAACATTGACAATGACCACTAACATTTTTTCAAACCAAGAAGTCCAAATGTGCTGCCAGCATATTTTTCATAAAAATATCTCATCAGGAATGTTCTTCCCACATGACCTCTCTAATTCTTTCCATGCATTGACACTAGTGAAAGTCTCAAAGACAAATTCAGTATTGGGAGGATCTAGGTCCCCAATAACATACTGTGTCTTCATTGTCCTTTGTCTGTACCAGCTGAAGGTGGCCCAGGTCAGTCTCAGCTCTAGCAGAAGTAACAAGGAGAATGAATTTTGCATGCCAAACTCTTTTCCAATCGACATGGTTCGGATGTCTAGGACAAGAGCTACAAGGAACTCTCAATTTTCAGAAAGCTCAGCCTTTGAGCTTTGAGGATATTCCCCTGCAGGGCCTTACCAGTCGTAGGCTATTTAATTAATGTACCTTATTAGGAATACAGAGATTTTTTTTCATCCTTAAAAAGGAAAGTATTAAGTTTCGTTACTAACCTGTGAGGGGTTGCATTTGTCCATCCTCATGCTGCCCGTGCTTTCTACCTAGGGTTAGCTCACTATGGCATTTGGCCAAGAAAACCATGTCCCCCTAAATGAATCCCAAAGATAAATATTCTCACTGCGGTACTTTCGCTTCTTCCGTTAAAAAACAAAACAAAACAAAACTATACAGACCTTATCCAGGGGAAATAGGAAGAAAAGCCAGGGAATCAGAGCTGCTCTCTTGCCAGAAATGCATGTTCAGATGGGAGAAGATGGTGAAGGGTGTTTGCACCAAATCCCATGTGGGAAAAAAAGCTGTCTGAGATCCGAGGAAACTTCTGTCTGCTAAAAGGAGCCAGCAGCCTGTTGACAAAAAATTGGGGACAGGGGGAGTCAGAACTCCTCTTTTTGTGTGACTTTAGATAAGTCACTTAAACTCTTTGAGCCTCAGATTCTCATCTGTACAATAAAGAGTTTATATTAGATGATCGCTATGCTTCCTTCAACACTAACACCAGCAAGAAAGAGAAGGAAGCAGCTGTGGGACAAAGGGGATCAGATTTCACAGATTCCCGGAGATTGTGATGCACAGATTCTTGCCTGGCTGATTCCTTTATGTGACTCAATAAGGATAAAATCAGAAAAAGAACTAAACAAAATACACTCATGATTAATCAAAGGGGATTGAAAGTCATTGCTAACCTCACACCTGCCTTGCTTTGCCTTCAGTTCACCTCCCTTGGGATATTCCTCCTCCTCTTTAATGCCTCATCGGGATTTTTCAAAAACTGTGATCACTCAAGGTTGAAGCTTTTCATCTCCCATGTATAAAAGGATATGCAAAGAGAGTTCAGTCTCCTGTTGAGTCTCTGCCAAGGTCTTAGCCTGGCAGTTCTGGGAAAAGAGCCAAAGACCCCATATTTCTTGGTTGTTAACATTCTCCCATCTGTGCTCAAGTCAGCAGGCTGGGCTTCAGGCTGTGGCTTGTCTGTAGTCTTACAGATAAGGAACTCTAGGTTTTCTAAAGGAACTCCTAAGATTGTTTCTGCAAGAAAGTAACTTGGCCCTCATGTAACCAGACAGGATTATCTGGTTATATTTGGGAACAGTAAGAAAAAGACCAGGAAGTCTATATTCTATATTATATCCTCAGAATCCAATCTTCTAAACCACTTCAGGTACTGATATTAATTAGATCTTAGGTAATGTTCATAAATATCAATGTCATCTGTGTTCCCAATACAGGGTGTCCTACATCGTACATACGCAGGTGGAAAGGGTAATGTCCTCAGGTATGATAACAGCCCTGAACAGCATTCAAAAAGGAAAGACCTGCAAAACACAAGACATCTCAATGTTTCTGAGCCAGAGGCTCTGCTAAACAGCAGAATCGGGGATCAGACCAATTGTCCACTGTGTCTCCCTGATTGAACTCACACAAAATAGCAGCTGCCATTTTTACTCCTTGCAAGGCATTCAGACCCAAGTTCCCTGAAATGTTGTTACCAATATTCTGATGGAAAAGTACATGTTCCAAACTGTTAAATCTGACCATTCACTAAGCACGGAATTTCCTCTTTTTCTGTAAATGTTCTAGCTTATTTTTATTTTCTAGTGTTTCCTTTCTGAAGCTAATTCCCAAAGGGCTCTCCTATGCTTTCTCATTCCCATTACAAGGTCAACATACAAGTTGAATATTTTAATTTCTTCAGACACCTCTATGGAGAGATTTCCACTTCCATTTCTCTGTTATCCCAGGCACCTACCAGGAGCAAGGAGCTCAAGCTTGGACAACCTTGGGATATACAGCAACAATAAACATGCTCTCCATGTCATTGTTCCATGGCCAATTACTCAGTGTCTTCAGTGGCATTTGTTTCTCAATATTTTTCTCTAATCTTGATCCTTGGGCCTCCACTTTATAAATTCATACTTTCTTCTTTGAAATCCTCCCAACCTCCCTCACCCTGAGCTTTACCCCTTCCAACAATGACATTTCTCAGATCATTTGCATCTCAACAGGGAAATGATGCAAAACAGGTCCCTTCCTATTCCGGTTTTTTCCTTCCCAGTCCTACCCCTACCCATTCAGGTCTGGAAAGTTAACACCACCTTGCGCCATTCATGAACATTTTCTCAGAGATCTGTTTCCAGAGAAGCATTTTGCATGTTCTGAAGGGAGAAGATGGGGACCAAGCCTGAAGTCCACTGATATTGTGACTCTTGAAGGTGCTTGACTCAGAAAGACTGAAAGTTCCTACCTAAATCCAGGTCCAGCTACTTCATCACTGTAATTTGCCATTGGAAAAAGGATGGGCTATCTACATATCACTCCTTTAAAGGCACAGAACTGAATCTTAAATTCTACCTGATGTTTGGATTGTGAAGCTCCAGGACAAAGGTTGAGATGCAACAGTTCTGTGAACTCTAAAGGGAGCTGTGCAGATCATATGCCTTCAATGGAAGAAAGAAGTGCTGTCACCTTAGAAACTCCAGCTCTGGTCTACTTGTGTTCTCTGATACCACACCTCATTCTATCATGTATTTATGGCAGATCTGGTCTACTCAGAAATAACCTGGACCAAGTCAACATAGTCTTTGTTAGTCTTCAGACTCAAAGTGAAGTAAGGGAATCTGACTCCAGAGTAAAACCTTCCCCTCTCTCCAGTACAGGCTCCAAGGGCTACATATAGAGCAGGTCTCTAACCACCCCCATTTTTACATTTGGATTTATTTCTCCCACTTCCTGTACATTGTTTCTTCATACAAAGAATTCGGTGATAAAAATTGAGACTCCATCCTACATACACTGATTAAGTCAACTATCAGTGCAGATTGAGTGTACGGAGGGAGGACAATTTTGTACCAAGATTTATTTATCTCTGTTTTCAGGAAAAAAACAATAGACACTTTCTCCCTACAATGGCTTTCTCACTGATAGATTATTTGCCACAAGGGGTTCAAATCGTTCTGCCATTGCTTTTTGGCTTCCACACCCCAAGTCATCTGGTCTCCTCCGTATCTGAAGGAGGATCTCCTTGTTCAGCATTGTTGATGCCATCACACTGATCCCAGAAGTCAGACCTGACTACACAGATTAGCTAATAATCCAGGGAAAGCCCATGTTCTAAGAGAGAGGTGGAAAGTGGTGGGATGGATGGAACCTGGGTGCTGGGAAACTGCTCAAGTCCACTGCTGACTCAGTCTTCTCACCACCTGTCTAATGCATCCAAGAGATGCGTCTTCCTTATGAGGTACCAGAGACTCAGAATATCCACATCCTGTGGTTCCTGTACCCCCTGACACCCCACATTTGAGTTCCTTTCCTATTCAGAGAACAAAAGCTGCTGGCTTTGGGCCAGTTCACAACAGATGTAAGGCACAACTGCCAACTACCCAGCAAGCATCCACCAGGGCAGGGCATGAGAATCTGCTTCTTAGAAATTCCCATTCTTGTGGTCCCATCAATCATCTAACACCTGCCCAAAGAGAGACTGAGAGATTTTCTCCTGAGCATCTTCAGGGATTTAATGCTTCCTGATGGGAATTGATAAGGCTGAGTTGCGACTAAGTTTAAGAGACTGAGAGTTAAGGGAATTATTGGAAAGCAGGTATTACTCTACATGTACTTTAGGCACACCTGCAAATCTATCCAAAACTTTGATACAATGTCTTCCTAAATCACTGACTTTGCCCACCTCACTCTCTGAATCCACGTGGTGATCACACACTGGACAGGCTTTCAAAGCCATGAGCAGCAGGACCTTTCCTTTCTCCACATGCAGGACAATGGAGTTGGGGATTCTGCTCATCAGAATGTTATTGCTAGTTTGTGAAAGGCCTTGCAAAGATGTCCTTGTACTCCAACTGTCTGTAAGAGATTGTACTTTGACTTTCTCTAAGGCCGTAGAACTCTTTTGCTACCTTTGTGACCTAAGAGAATGGTCCCTTCTGTGTACTGCCTACTTAATAAAGCAAAGAAAAATAGGAAGCACACGGACAAAGTAAAAGGAAAGACACAAAGACATTAGTACAAGGGAGAATACTGTTGTGGACTCAGAATGTTTATCACTTGAATTGATATTAACCTGAACTTCCTAGAAAATAACAATAAAAACGTCAATATTAGGATATGTATTTTCTTAGTGTCTCTGAAACAAAATATGTGCATTCAAGGAGTACAGAATCCTTGAACCCTGCAGCTTTCACTAAAAGAAGTGCTTAACTGTGGCTGGAATAATCCAGTGTCTTGGCAGTAGCTAAGGGAGGCTGCAGCCGCCAACCCTTTGCAAACTGTAAAGTAGGTCATACATAGCTCCTTGTTCTCATCTTTCTGGGCCATTTTCTTGGACCCTCCTTCCCATCATATCCCTCATATGTTTCTATTCTATTCCCATCAAAACCTGGTATCAAGAAATGACCCGAAACTAGTTCATACTAATTTAGTGAACAATGGAAATAGATGGAGGCTTTAGGTTTTCTGAGGTTAGGGTGGGAGGGAGGGAACACCGTATTTTCGTAGAGAAAATAGCCAAAAGCTAAAGACTAAAGAAACCATGGCAGAATTTTCAAAGCTTGAGGACACTGCCCACAATGAAAGATGGAAGTTTGTTCTCTCTTTGTTTGGAGGCTCAGTGTGGATCAAACAAAGAGAGTCTGGAGTTTCCCAGAGCAGGCAATTCTTTCCCCATGTCCAGGAAGACAGAGAACATTAACCTGTCTGCAACAGAGGACAGAACTGGGGCCAAAAAGAAAAAAAATAAAAATGATAGATAGATGGATATAGAGATTTCCAGATATAGATATAGATGTATATAGATATGGAAAAAGATTTCATCTCAATAGCAGGAATTGCTTTTTTACAGTTGACAGCCATTCAGCAGTGAAACAAATATGCTTGTGAGAGTGTAAGTTCAGGTGGGTGAATACACTAGAAAGGTTGTCCTCATTGTTTGGGAGCTAGAACTCAATGACCTGAGTTCTTTTCCTCCAGGAAATTCATTATAGAATCTATGTTGAAAGACAATCAGGACTGCTACCAAAAAGCAGCTACAGTTGCTACTTTGGTATATCCTTTCCCAGTTTCTTTTTCAATGTATAAATTATTACACACTCTGTATATGTAATTATACGCCCATATACACATTTCTATCTTTTTGAACATTATAAAATCAATTCTCTATGTTATCAGATACTTCTTCTTAATAGTATTTTTAATAAGCTACATTAATATTGTATCCAGGAATAGCTATGGTATAATCAGTCCTCTTATGGAGAATTTAGGCACCTCCTACATTTCTCCTATTATAAGAATTGCTGTGATGAACATATCTGTATATAACTTTTCATTATTTAAAATTATCATCTGTGTATATGAGTAAAACTTCATATATATATATGAAGTTTATATATATGTAAGTCTCACTTTCCCTCAATTAAAGGATTCAAAATAAAGTTTCTTAGCCAACTTGATAATATAAACCCGAGGAGGGATAAATTGTCAAATTCTTCTTTAAATTTTTAATGTATTATTTTGTTACACATGCATATTTAAAATCACATTTCATATAAAATAGTATATTAATTTTGAAATACTTGTTTTTGTCTATTCTCATAGTTCACAGAATTTTTTTCAAATTCCTCACAAGCATCTCAAATCAATGTATTTGTCATCAAAGAGCTGCTTTTTTAAATATTCAAACATTTTTTGAGAGCAATCAAACTCACTTGTATCTAAATTGCTTGAATTATAGCACATTAGGAATCCATATATGAAGCTATCACTAAAATATTTGGAACCACAATATCTATTCACAAAACATTAGGACTGTTCATTGCCACTTCTCCTGTAAGTGAATATTCATGATTTACACACACACACAAAAAATTTACTTTAAGAGATTTGTTTGGACTTCCCTGGTGACGCAGTGGTTAAGAATCTGCCTGCCAATGCAGGGGACATGGGTTCGATCGAGCCCTGGTCCGGGAAGATCCCACATGATGCACAGCAACTAAGCCCGTGCGCCAGAACTACTGAGCCTACACTATAGAGCCCCACAAGCCACAACTACTGAGCCTGAGTGCCACAACTACTGAAGCCCGTGCACCTACAGCCCATGCTCCGCAACAAGAGAAGCCACAGCAATGAGAAGCCTGCACACCGCAACGAAGAGTAGCCTCCACTCGCCACAACTAGAGAAAGCCCACACGCAGCAATGAAGACCCAATGCAGCCAAAAATAAATAAATAAATTTATTTTTTAAATAAATGAATAAATTTATTTAAAAAATAAATAAATAATGTTTAAAATAAATAAATAAATTTATCTTAATAAACAAATTTTAAAAAATAAATACATAAATAAATTTATTTTTTAATAAATAAATAGAAGATTTGTTTAAACAATATTGAACACTTGTAATTTCAAAGGCTTACTCCCAAGAATACTTACTAAGTGGTTGTTAAACTTGTTAGTCATCTTTTTCACTAATCTCATCAGCTGACTTCCAGAAGTATCCATGAAATAGCATTCATTAAGATTATTAGAGGTGAATGTGTCTTCACTAAACTGCTTAACTGTGCAAAATCAAAGAATTGCATAGGGGCTTCCCTGGTGGCGCAGTGGTTGAGAGTCCGCCTGCCGATGCAGGGGACACGGGTTCGTGCCCCGGTCTGGGAAGATCCCACATGCCGCGGAGCGGCTGGGCCCGTGAGCCATGGCTGCTGGGCCTGCGCGTCCAGAGCCTGTGCTCCGCAACGGGAGAGGCCACAGCAGTGAGAAGCCCACGTAATGCAAAAAAAAAAAAAAAAAAAAAAAAAAAAAGAATTGCATAAAAGTATTATAACATTGCTTTCTGTATTTTTGTAAGGAATCAAATATAAGGGGACTCTCTCTTCTCTAAGGATTATAAACCTCACTTTATATTCAAACATATGTAGTATTTTCTCACTGTAAATTCCCCAAGGTTGAAATATTTGCTCAAACTAATATGAATATTTTCACATGCTGGATATTAACTAATTAGCTTGCAATAAAAATAAAACAATATATATTGCTACCAACATCTTACCAGTATTAGAAATATCACATTTTCTAACAAAAGCATTGCTTAAACATCTTTCCAAAAACTAGCTTATTATATCTTTATTTACATTTTTTTGTTGCTAGAGGATTGAAACATTTTCCTAAGTGAATGTGTCTAACCAATGAGAGTTTTTTCATTTATCCTTTGACCATTTATCTTTTAAGATCTTACTGCTTTACTTATTGATTTGTGTGACTGTAATAATTTTGTGCCTCTGAGTTTTATTGCATTTAACCACAATAACAGCATTGGTGAAACGAGATATCTGAGACATTCTAGATGGCAGAGGGCGGTCGGTGTTGGACAAGTGCCAAGGAAGGAAAGAAGGAACAGGAGGGTTATTGTACTGCTGTGTTTCACTGTGACTACGTACCACAGAGGTTGAAGTGTATTAAGCCTTTGTTCAAAAACCCCAGCCGTGATCTACTGTGTATGTCTCAGCATTGGGAGGAGTCTTCTGAGTCTCATGGGGAAATAATGTATGAGTTTACTGCCCACTTGCCGCTGACTCCTTTCTTTAGAGATTTATTCCGTATTATCTACTGCAATAGTTTCAGATGTAAATGACTATCACCAAATAATCAGTAATAAGGAATCCTACCACATTTTAACAACTTTTATTAAATATACTCAGGGGGGCTTCCCTGGTGGCGCAGTGGTTGAGAGTCCGCCTGCCGATGCAGGGGACGCGGGTTCGTGCCCTGGTCCGGGAAGATCCCACATGCCGCAGAGCAGCTGGGCCCGTGAGCCATGGCCGCTGAGCCTGCGCGTCCAGAGCCTGTGCTCCGCAACGGGAGAGGCCACAACAGTGAGAGACCCGCGTACCGCAAAAAAAATAATAAATTAAATAAATAAATAAATACTCAGGGCAAAGTAAAAAATATCATGAACGAAGTAGAGGGAACTAACAATGGGGAGCCAGTGTACTGGGTCACACACTCGTATATCATGAGGCAAGAAGTTGAACCCACTTCTGTCTAATTTAAATAATTATTTCTTTAAAGAGCTCAGTGCCCAGTACAAAACAAAACAAGTGCTCGGAAAGTGGTTGTTGTGAACTGAACTCCATCATACAGAGTCCATTTTTTAAAAGACTGTGTTTATAAATTCCATATTTACAAGAAGATCCACAAGGTGAAATTCTGACACTGAATCCCCAACTTCTAACAGTTCAAGTGTCTTGTTCTGATTAAAAAAACTGTCAAATGAGGGAGCAGAGATGGCAAGAAGGTTGTTATTAGGTAGCACTGGACAAATGACCCAGTTATGAGATGAAGAGTACAGACCCTTCACCAGTAAAACCTGAGTTATCACAAAGTACCAAGTTAAGTAAACAGATGGCGGTAGGGAAACTTTTGTTGGGTAGAGTTAGCTGGGAAGAGCTCTTGGAGATGAACCTTGAGTTGGTCCTCGAAGATGTCACAAGATCCACCCTGACTGGAAATATTATTTCAGAGTCAAGGAATCTTCTCTCTGACCTAATGCCTCTTAGCTCTCTCCTCATCCCAGAGCAAAGGCACCACTTGTCCCCACCCACTTACACTATGTGTTTTTGAAAGATATTTCCTAGGAACTAAGAAAAATTTCTGTTCAATCAGAGGATCAATCAATGTGAATACCACCATCAGATCTGAGAGTTGACCAGTCCTGGGCTCTCCTTCACTCTTCCCCTGACCCTGCATGTGTTCAATACTAATTAATTAATCCCTTCATCCTGGGATTACAATCATCAGTTAGCACACCAGGTCCAATTGCTATTTTTAAGTCCACAAGAGAAAAAGTGATGAACAGAGGAGGAAAACTGTACCTATGCTTCCACCTAGATTGTCCAAAATAACTGGGCTTATGGCTTAAAGGATAGAATACATCAGTTCAATAAAATAAAATCATAAGACCCAATTTCAGGGAATATAAACCATTCACAGGCATAAAACTTTTAATGAAATTCTCATCTTTAGAGCATAAAAGCAACATATCTTCCTTGAGGTACTTATTTCTAAAAGAGCAGATTCTTTTAGATACGAATTTTTCAGCATCTAGTGATGGTTTATAACATTTCTTTCTGGTATAGCGGAATGAAGGCATTCACAGTTACAGGAAGAAGAAATGTGACTAGTTTTGGGCTTCACATAAGAGAAATCATGCAGAAAAAAAAAATACTCCAAGCCAAAAGAAGAAGTTTTAAAACATTGCAAAATCTCAGATTACTTGCTGGTTGCAATGGGAATATGAAACTTTACAAAGGATAGATTTTTCTGTCACCATCTTATCCTAGTGATCAATCTTAGCCTCATCAAGTCATTAGGTCTATCCTGCCATGATGCCATACACAGGACACAACTTCCTTTACACAGTGTTCCTGCCAAAAATAAACAAATAAACAAAGCCTAATCCAACCTTTAGTTCTAGCAGGACACAAGGGAGCTAGAAGAACAAGTTAAAGGATTCCACAAAGAAACACCTAGACAAATCCAGAAGGTGAGACATTCTACGGGACAACAGGCCAGTCCTTTCAATAATCAATGTGATGAAAAGAAAAAACAAGTACAGTGGAGGGAAAGCAGTAGAAGGAGAACTATTACAGAATAAAGAAACTTAAAATGCTTAGCAACCTAATTAAATGCATAGTCTTTGATTAGATTCTTGTTTTTAAACCCATCAGTAAAAGATATTTGGGAAGAAGTAGGGAAATTTATCATGGACTGGCTACAAAATGATTTTAGGGAACTGTTAACTTTAAGTGGAAAGTCATATCATGGATATGTAGAACAATATTCTTCTTTTTAAAAAAATACATGCTAAAGCAGATAGAAGTGAATTGTCATGGTGCTTGTAATTTATTTTTAAGTACTTGACTGAAATAGATAGCAAATATGACAAACATTAACAATTGTTAAATCTAGGTGGAGACTATAAAGACACTGATTCTGTTCACCTCTCTTTTGTAATGTTTCAAATTTTTATAATAATATGTTTTTAAAGTATTCATTTCTGGGTGGCCAAGAAGGCTGCAGCAAGTTTAAGCAGCAAAAAAGTGGAAAACCACATTTATTGAAAATTAGCATACATTTTAAGAATACTGCTCTGCTCAAAGAAACCCCGAACCTGTAGGTATTTAAACAAATTAAAACTGTATGTTGGGCTTCCCTGGTGGCGCAGTGGTTGAGAGTCCACCTGCCAATGCAGGGGACACGGGTTCGTGCCCCGATCCGGGAAGATCCCACATGCCGCGGAGCAGCTAGGCCCTTGAGCCATGGCCGCTGAGCCTGCGCATCCAGAGCCTGTGCTCTGCAACGGGAGAGGCCACAACGGTGAGAGGCCCGTATACTGCAAAAAAAAAAAGAATAGAAGACCAAAGACTGGGTATTTGCTTAGTGTATCAAAAAAATATCACTGGATTAGGAATTGGAATACTTGATTTCTTGTATGTTTCTTTAATTTGGGTGCCTTGGCCAGTTGCGAAAACACTCTGGATCTTTCTAGACTCCTTCATTTGAACACATAGTGGAGCAAATATATGATCCTTGAGGGCTCTCCCAATAGTGACATCCTAGGATGCTTCTCTAGAGGCACAGTCCATGCTAGATTACTCATGTTAGAGGAAAGAATGTGATTTAACTACTCCAAACATGTAGATAACATGGAACTCATTTCTCTTTGGCTTTGGAATATATTTCATGGCGTGGAGAAAATCACAACAAATATATCTTCGATGCTTAACTCAGGCCAATGTTAAAAATCGAATTCTTTACAACTAATAGTGCTGTGCTCTGCTAATCAAATGTAAGGTAGTATCTCACAAGACACCTAGGGCCAGAGAGAGCAGGGGACTAGGAATTGGGAAGATGTAGCTTCTGGCCATGAATCTGACACTTCCTAGCTCATCCTCTCTGAATATGAGATACTCCATCTTAAAGTGGATTCAGAAGACACTTTCTGAGCACTAGTTCATTGAGTTACTGTGCTGGCCTAGTGGACACAGAGATGAACAAGACAAACTCCTTCTCTAGGACCACAGGAAAGGGGTTTTGAGTGCAGTGATAGAGATAAGCACTGGATGCCATGACAATTGAAGGGAAGGGGGTGCATCTAATCCAGTGCACTGTTGGGCAGTCATTTAAGACTTCCTAGGGAAGAAAACAGCTAATCTCAGACCAGTAAATCAATAGGATCTAAGGAGGTGGGTTAGGGACAAAACTGGGGAACTGAAGAAGGAAAGGGCATTTCAGGCAAAAGCAATCACTTGGCAAAGGCAAAGAGGTATGAAAGACCATGGAGCTTTCAGGAAGCAAGTTGTTCAACACAGCTGAGTTTAGGGGAGCATGTGGAAAAGGATAAGACATAGCCTAGGAAGGCAAGCAAAACCCTGTATTCCAAGCCATCTTATCCTGAGGATAATGGGGTGCTACAATAAATTTCAGCATGTAATTTCATAGGTCAGTCCCCACAAGGCTTAGCATCTTTATTAATCAGGTATTTCTACAGTGATTATTAGCTATAACAAACATTCACAAAATCACAGTTGCTTTACGACAACAAACATATATTGCCTTTGCTCATTGGTCAGCAGGCCAGCTGGACTTGGCCTCAAGTTGTGGGCTGCATTCAGGGCTGCTCTACGTGTCTTCATTCTGGGACCCAGGCTGAAGCAGCAATGACCCTCTGAGCACACTCTTCTCACCTCAGAGGACAAAGGCTCAAGAGTGCTGGCACAAATCCATGATGTCATGCCATGTGGAGCCTCAGCCTGAAACTGGCACTGTCACCACCACCCACAATCTATGGATCCATGCATGGCCACGCTCCAGGTCATTGGAGTGGGATGTACACCCACCTGGAGTGGAGGCCCTGCAAAGTCCCGTGGCAAAGTCCCTGGATGATACAGGGAGGAGTGAAGCACTGGGAAACACAACAGCTGCATTCTCCTCAGGATTCAGCACCCCAAAACTTTCTGTCATGGCCATAGGATTGTAAGATTCATGGTCCCAGACCCACAAGGTTGCAGAGTTTAAGTGTTGGTTTCCTTGAGATTTTAATTGCCTTTTCATTCCCAACTTTTTTGTTTCTTAAAGCTAGTTCCATTCAAACCAGTCTCTGATGGCTGCTTGGGAAAGTCTGTGCACCAGCATAGGAGGGAGTCAGTGAGCCTCACAGGGGTGCATCAGAAGCCGAATTTACTCTTCAACACGCTAACCACCCACCTCTTGCCATTTCAAAGACTAGCACTTAAACCAGCCGTACTCAACCATCCAAGTTCAATGTTTTACTCCCAACTGGCCTCTCCCCATGTAGTCCACATTCTTCT
The DNA here is from genome assembly GCF_949752795.1 of Hyperoodon ampullatus. Classification (NCBI taxonomy): domain Eukaryota; kingdom Metazoa; phylum Chordata; class Mammalia; order Artiodactyla; family Ziphiidae; genus Hyperoodon; species Hyperoodon ampullatus. The sequence goes on from NC_136916.1 coordinate 105,108,471, forward strand.
GCTCTCTGCTCAAGCCATCCTTTGTTACATTGTCTGCTACTGAGAAAATAATATTTCTTCTTCTCCAGTCTTCCTATGCATTCTTTGAGTTTTTTAATCAGCAAAAGAGTGTTAGACCCTGTGTGTGGAGATGATGTTGCTTGGAGTTCATGGGGCAGAAATACAGTTGTATGGAGGGTGGGAAGGCGTTGTCACAAGATTATAAGGAAAATTGTTATACTTAAATTAAGCCATGGATTTGGATGAGATCCTCCAAAGAAAGTGTGAAGATCAACCTTTTTTCAATCCTGCTCTCTTGATAACTACAGCAACAGAATTCACACTCTCCTTTAATGGTTAACATTCCATGAGGGTACTTTCAATGACCCTAGTGTATCTCTTTATTTTCACAATAATAGACACAGAGATCAAAGGCTAAACAAGACCAATGTGTTGAGAGCACCAAAGTTTTCAAAAAGGGTATGATGATGTTAAAAATCAGAAGTCCAACAAGAATATAAATAAATAGCATGGCCTGAATTTGGCCAGAGCCACTGTGCCTAGGTTCACAGGTTGTGTCTGGCACAAGGACCCTTGGCCAAGGGGACAAGTTGGGCTAAAATTCAGCTCCAGCTCTGCTGGCCCTGGTGAGGAGCTGCCTCAGCTGGAGAAAGGGAAGCCTTTCGTAAAGCTCACAAAAGTGCCTTCTGTTTGCCAAGCTTGAACACTAGGAGATTCCGCTGCATTTCCCCAGCGGGTTGCCCTTTCCAAGTCACACCAAGAAGCATATGGACTACTGGCCCTGAATTTAGCCACAAGCTAGTCAATGGAGAGGATAAAATTCTAATTTATATGAAAGCCTTTTCGACTCTATAACACCCTCCACGTGTAAAGTAGGGCAGGCAGAGGTGATTTGGAAGCATAGCAGGTGAGAGCAGAAATTACATTGACCACAAAACTTTTCTGCCTACCTAGATAGGAGAAGATGTCATGATTTCTGAAAGTCCATTCTAGTAGCAAACTCTAGGGCAGATCCCAGCAGCAGGGCAGAAGAGCCTGAGAAAGAAGCACCCAGGTGAGCCTGCCCTGACCTGCAGCCAAGACTCTGATCTTGCTGAAGCTTGACTTGCAGAAAAATCCTATGATGGGTGTTCTCAGAGGCCCTATAGGACAAAACCAAGGGGAGGTTTTTGTAAAGCTCTGTAGCACTGTGGGTGGGGTTTACGAGCACATTGCTACAAAACCCACAGAGACCTGTACAGAAACTGCAGGGGCTAAAGTGGAATTTCCCCCTGAATTCCTCATCCTGGCTATCATGACTATCAGACTAATTTTCCCATGACTCCCTGACTGAACTCCCACAAAATACCAGCTGTCATTTTTGCTTCACATCAGGCATCCAGTCCCAAGTTCATTAAAATGTTGTAACCAATATTCTGATGGAAAATTGCATGTTCCAAACTTAAATCTGACCATTCGCTAAGCAGGGAATTTCCTGTAAATGTTCTATCCTGTTTATATTTTCCAGTGTTTCCTTTCTAAAGCTAACTCCCAAAGGGCTTTGCTATGCTTTCCAGTTTCATTACAAGGTCAATGTACAAGTTAATTTTTAAAATTTCTTCAGCCCAATAGGTGCCTGGAATAACAGAGAAATGGAAAGATTTCCTCTTCCGTTTCTCTATTATTCCAGGCACCTATTGGGAGCAAAAAGCTCAAGCTTGGACTACCTTGGGACCTACAACAACCATAAAACGTGCTCTTGGTGTCACTGTTCTAACAGCCAATTACTCACTCAGTTTCTTCTGCAGCGTTTATTCCTCAGTACCTTTTTCTGATCTTGATCCTTAGTCCTCCACTTTATAAATTCATATTTCCTTCTTTGACATCTACTCATAGTGTTGATAGTCTACAAAATTTCCACCACTCATTTCTTCCTCCCAGCCTCCCTCAACCTGAGCTTTACACCTTCCAACAATGAACCTTCCCAGAACATTAGTATCTCAACTGAAAAATGATGTAAAACAGGTCCCTTCCTATTCCAGTTTTTTGCTTCTCAGTCCTACCCCAACCCATGTAAGACTGGAAAGTAAGGACCACCTTCCACCATTTGTGGACATTTTTCGGAGATCTGTCCCCAGAGCAGCATTCTGGGGCTGAGTCTGAACTCCATGATACTATAACTCTTTAAGGTGCCTGACTCAGAAAGACTCGCAAGTTTCTACCTAAATCCAGGTCCCGCTACTACATCACAGGAATTTGTCATTGGAAAAAGGTGGGCTATCTACATACCACTCCTTTAACGTCTCAGAACTGAATCTCAGATTCTACAGGATATATAGATGTATGAGGCTCTAGGACAAATGCTTGGGTGCACCAGTTCTCTGAACTGTGATCAGAGCTGTCCAGATCGTACACCTTCAATGGAAAAAGGAAACGTTGTCACCTTAAAAACTCCAATGCTCTCATCTACTGTGTTCTCTGATACCACACTTCGTTTTACCATCTATTTATGGTAGATCAAGTCAACTCAAAATTAACCTGGATGAAGTCAACATAGTCTTTGATAGTCTTCAGACTCAACATAAATAAATGAATCTGACTGCAGAATAAAATCTTTCCCTCTCTCCAAAGCAGACTCCAGGAGATAGGTATAAAACAGGTCCATACTATTTTTACATTTGGATATATTTCTCCCACTTCCTATACATTGTTTCTGCATACAGAGAATTTCGTGATGAAAATGGAGACACCATCCTACATACACTAATAACTCAACTATCAGTGCAGAATCAGTGTGCGGAAGGAAGACAGTTTTGTACTGATATTATTTAACCTCTATTTACAGAAGAAAAACAATAGATCCTATCTTCCTACAATGGCTTTCTCTCTGGATGGAGTGTTTGCCACAGGGGTTAGGATGGTTCTGCCATTGCTTTTTGGCGTCCACATCCCAAGCCATCTGGTCTCCTCCACATCTGGAGGAGGATCTCCTTGTTCAGCATTGTTGATGCCATCGCACTGATCCCAGACGTCAGACCTGACCATACACGTTGGCTAATAAACCTGGAAAAGCCCATGTGCTAAGAGACAGGTGGAAAATTGTGGGATGGATGGGACCTGGGTGTGGGAAACTGCTCAAGTCCACTGCTGACTCAGTCTTGTCACCACCTGCCTAATACAAAGGTGTGTCTTCCTTATGAGGCACCAGAGACACAGAATATCCACATTCTGTGGTTCCTGTACCCCCTGACATCCCACATTTGAGTTCCTTTCCTATTCAGAAAACAAAAGTTGCTGGCTTTGAGCCAGTTCACAACAGATGTAGGTCACAACCGCCAGTTACCCAGGAAGCATCCACCAGGGCAGGGCATGAGAATCTGCTTCTCAGAAATTCCCATACTTCTGATCCCATCAGTCATCTGAGATCTACCCAAAGAGACAGACTGGGAGACTTTCTCCTGAGTACCTTCACAGATTTAATGCTTCCTGTTGGGAATTGAGAAACCTGAGTTACAGCTAGGTTTAAGACACTGAGAGTTAAGGGAATTATTGGAAGGAAGTACTACAACTTTACATGTACTTTAGACATGCCTGTAAATCTATTCAAATTGGACAGAATGCCTTCCTAAATCACTGACCTTGCCTATCTCACTCTCTGAATCCACATGGTGATCACACACTGGACAGGCTTTCAAAGCCATGAACAGCAGGACTCTTCCTTTCTCCACATGCAGGACAATGAGGCTGGAGATTCTGTTGATGAGAATGTTATTGCTAGTTTGTTCCAAGCCTTGCAAAGATGTCCTTCTACTGCAATATTCTGTAAGAGATTGTACTTGGCTTTCCCTAAGTCTGTAGATTTCTTTTTTTTAATTGAAGTATAGTTGATTTACAATGTTTGGTGTACAGCAAAGTGATTAGTTATACATACATATATGTAGATTTCTTTCATTACCTTTGTGATCCAAGAAAATGGTCCTTTCTGTGCACTGCCCATTTATTAAAGCTGAGAAGAATAGGAAGCACAGGGACAAAGTCAAGGAAAGACACAAAGACATTAGTACCAGAGAAAATACTGTTGTGGACTCAGAGTATTTATCACTTGAATTTATATTAACCTGAACTTCCCAGAGAATAAAAATATCAGTATTAGGATATGTATTTTCTTAGCATCTCTGAAAGAAAATATGAGGATTCATGGAGTACAGAATCTTTGAATCCTGCAGTTTCCACACCAAAAAAGTGCTTAGCTGTGGCTGAATGATCCAAAGTCTTGGCAATAGCTTGGGGAGACTGCCAGCTGCCAACCCTCTACAAACTGTAAAGTAGGTCATCCATGGCTCCTTGTTCTTATCTTTCTGGGCCCTTTCCTTGGACCCTCCTCCCCATCACATCCCTCATATGCTTTTATTCTATTCCCATCAAAACCTGGTATCAAGAAATGACCTGAAACCCATTCATACTAACTTAGTTAACAATGGAAATCAATAGAGGCTTTAGGTTTTCTGAGGTGGGGTGGGAGGGAGGAAACATTTTATTTAATAGAAATAACAGCTAAAGACTAAACATGGCAGAATTTTCAAAGCTTGAAGACACTGCCCACAATGAAGATGGAAGTTCATTCTCTCTTTGTTTGGAGGCTCAATGTGGATCAGACAAGGAGAGTCTGGAGTTTCCCAGATCAGGCAGTTCTTTCCCCATGTCTAGGAAGACAGAGAACACTAACCTTTCTGTAGCAGAGCACAGAATTGGGGCCAAATAGGAAAAAAAGTTGATAGATAGACAGATAGATTTATAGATAGATGGTAGATGATAGATAGGTAGATAGATAGATAGATAGATTTAAAGTGATTTCATTTCAATAGTGAGAATTGCTTTTTTATAGTTGACAGCCATTCAGCAGTGAAAGATACATCCTTGTCAGGGAGTGAGTTCAGGTGGATGATTACACCATGCAGATTGTCTGCATGGTTGGGAGCTAGAACTCATGACCTGAGTTTTTTCCTCCCTAGAATTCATTCCAGAATTCTATATCAAGAGAAAATCTGGACTGCCATCAAAAAGCAACTATAGTTATTCTTATGGTATATTTCATCCCAGTTTTCTTTTTCAATGTATAGATTATTTAATAGTTTGTATATGTAATAATACTCCATTTATACATTTATATCTTTTTTAACATTATATAATCAATTTTCTATGTTATTAGACACTTTTCATAATCTGTACTTAATAAACTACTTTAGTATTGTATCTAGGAACAAACTAATGTTTAATCAGTTCCCTATGACTGAGAATTTAGGCAGTTTCTACATTTTCTATTATAAAAATTGCTGTGATGAACATATATGTATAAAAAACTTTACCTTATTCAAAATTATCATATATGTATATAGGAAAAAACATATATATACATATGTGTGTGTGTATATATATATATATATATATATATATATATATATATATACACACACACTGCAGTCCCCACTGTCTCTCAATTAGAAGATTCAAAATAAATGTTTTGAGCCAACTTGACTCTATAAACCCTTATAATTCAGGACTTATATGTCAAATTCTACTTTGCATTGGTTTAGTAATACTTACAACATATTAAACTCCATATTATGTAAAATACTATATTAATTTTGAATTACTGCTTTTTTTCCATTCTCACAATTCATAAAATTTTATTCAAATTCTTCACTAGCACCTCAAGTCAATATATTGTCATCAGTAGAGCTGTTTTTTTAATCTTCAGACATTTTTTAAAAGGATATAAAACTCACTTGTGTCTAAGTTGTTTGAATTATTAGGAATCCATATATGAAGCTATCATTTAAACATTTTTGAATCACAGTATCTATTCACAAAACATTAGGACTGTTGTTTGCCATTTATCCAATAAGTGGATATTCATGATTTCCACAATGAAACATTTACTTTAAAAGATTTATTTAATCAATATTGAACACTTTGTGGGCTTCCCTGGTGGTGCAGTGGTTGAGAGTCTGCCTGCCGATGCAAGGGACACGGGTTCGTGCCCTGGTCCGGGAAGATCCCACATGCCGCGGAGCGGCTGGGCCTGTGAGCCATGGCCGCTGAGCCTGCGCGTCCGGAGCCTGTACTCCACAACGGGAGAGGCCACAACAGTGAGAGGCCCGTGTAAAAAATATATATATATATATTGAACACTTTGTAATTTCTAAGCATACTCCCAAGAATAGTAGCTAAGTGGTTGTTAAATTTATTTTTCACCATTTTTACTAATCTCATCAGCTGACTTCCAGAAGTATTCATGAACTAGCATTGATTAAGATTATTAGAGGTGAATGTGTCTTCACTAAACTGTGCTTAACTGTGCAAAATCAAAGAATTGCATAAAAGTATTATAATATTGCTTTTTGTAATTTTGTAAAGAATCAAGTGTAAGGGAACTCATATTCTCTGAGGATAATAAAGCTCACTTTAAATCAAGCATACATAGTACTTTCTCAATGTAAATTCCCCAAAGTGGAAATATTTGCTCAAACTAGTATGAATATTTCACACTCTTGATGTTAACTAATTGGCTTCCAATAAACATATAACAATTTGTATTGTTACCAACATCTTGCCATCACTGGGAACATCACCTTTCTAACTAAACATTGCTTAAATACCTGTTTTATTAATGGTTTACTAATGTTTCATTTATTTATTTTATTTCTAGAGGTTAAAATTTTTTCTAAGTTTGTTAACCAATGAGTGACTTTCTTCATTTGTCCTTTGCCCATTTATGTTTTAGGGTCTTACTGGTTTACCTATTGGTTTGTGTTATGGTAATAATTTTGTGCCTCTGAGTTTTATTGCATTTAATCACAATAAGAGCATTGAAGAAAGGTGATTTCTGAGGTATTCTAGATGGCAGAGGGTGGTGATGACAAAATACCAAGGAAAGGATAAAAAGAAGAGGAAGGTTATTGTACTGCTGTGTTTCACCGTGTCTACATACCACAGAGATTGAATGTATTAAGCATTTGTTCAAAAACCTGAGCTCTGAGCCACTGCGTGTATCTCAGCATCTGGAGCCAACCTCTGAGCATCAGGGGGAAATAATACATGAGCTTATTACCCACTTGCCAACTGACTCCTTTCTTTTGAGATTTACCCCTTAAGTCTACTGCAAGAGTTTCAGAATGTGAATGAGCATCACCATTGTCATCAAAATAAATAATCTCACCACATTTTAAGAACATTTATTAAATATACCAATAGCAAAGTAAAAGAGAACATCATGGAAGAAGTAAAGGGATGGAAATAACAATGACCGTGAACCTATGTACTGGGTCACACACCTGAATATGATGAAGCAAGAAGTTGAGGCCACGTCTGTCTAATTTACATAAATCCTCCTTTAAAAGACCTCAGTCTCCAGTACAAAACAAGACAAGTGTTTGGAAGGTGGTTGTTGTGAATTGAATATAATCTAATTGGAATGGGCATGTGTATGTATTTCTTTAAATAATATATCCTAAAGGCCATAACTAGAAGCAGATCCACAAGGTGAAAACCTGACACTAAATTCCCAAATCCTGATAGTTCATTGGATGAGAAAACTGTCAAACGAGGGAGTAGAGATAGCAAGAAGGTCGTTATTAGGTAGCACTGGACAAATGACCCAGTTAAGCGATGAAGAGTACAGACCCTTCACAAGTAAAACCTGAGTCATCACAAAGTTACAGTGGAGGCAGGGAAATTTTAGTTGGGTAGAGTTAGCTGGGAAGAGCTCTTGGAGATGAATCTTGAGCTGGTCCTTGAAGATGTCACAAGACCCACCCCAACTGGGAATGTTATTTCAGAGTCAAGGAATCTTCTCTCTGACCTAAAGCCACTAAGCTCTCTCCTCATCCCAGAGCAAAGGCACCACTTGTCCCCACTCACTTACACTATGTGTTTTTGAAAGATATTTCCTGGGAACTAAGAAAGGTTTCTGTTCAATCAGAGGATCAATCAATATGAATACCACAAGGCTGAGAACTGACCAGTCCTGGGCTCTCCTTCACTCTTCTCCTGAACCTGTATGTGTTTGATCTTAGAGCACAGGGATTAATCCCTTCATCCTGGGATTACAATCACCAGTTAGCAAATCAGGTCTAATTGCTCTTTGTGAGTCTATAAGAGAAAAAGCGATGAACAGAGGAAGAAAACTATACCTAGGCTTCCTCCCAGATTGTCCAAAATAACTGGGCTTATGCCTTAAAGGATAGAATACATCAGCTCAATAAAATAAAATCAGAAGACCCAATTTCAGGGAATATAAACCATTCACAGGCATAAAACTTTTAATGAAATTCTCATTTTTAGAGCATAAAAGCAACATATCTTCCTTGAGGTATTTATTTCTAAAAGAGCAGATTCTTTCAGATATTAATGCTTCAGCGTCTAGTGGTGAGTTTATAACATCTCTTTCTGGTAGAGCAGACTGCAGGCATTCACAGTTACAGGAATAAGAAATGTGACTAGCTTCGGGCTTCACATTAAAAAAATCGTGCAGAAAAAAAATACTCCAAGCCAAAAAAAAAAAAAGAAAGTCTCAGATTACTTGCAAGTTGCAATGGGAATATGAAACTTTACAAAAGATAGAATTTTCTGTCACCATCTTATCCTAGTGATTGATCTTTGCCTCATCAAATCATATGTCTATCCTGACATGATGTCACACACAGGACACAACCTCCTTTACGCAGTGTTCCTGTCAAAAATAAACAATTAGGGCCTCCCTGGTGGCGCAGTGGTTGAGAGTCCGCCTGCTGATGCAGGGGATACGGGTTCGTGCCCCGGTCTGGGAGGATCCCATATGCCGCGGAGCGGCTGGGCCCGTGAGCCATGGCCGCTGAGCCTGCGCATCCAGAGCCTGTGCTCCGCAACGGGAGAGGCCACAACAGTGAGAGGCCCGCGTACCGCAAAAAAAAAAAAAAAAAAAAAAAAAAAAAAAAAAAAAAAAAAAAAAAAAAACAATTAAACAAAGCCTAATCCAACCTTTAGTTCTAGCAGGACACAAGGGAGCTAGAAGAACAAGTTAAAGGATTCCACAAAGAAACAACTAGACATATCCAGGTGAGACATTCTACAGGACAACAGGCCCAGTCCCTTCAATAATCAATGTGATGAAAAGAAAAAACAAGTACAGTGGAGGGAAAGCAGTAGAAGAACTATTACAGAATAAAGAAACTTAAAATGCTTAGCAAACTAATTAAATGCATAGTCTTTGATTGGATTCTTTCTTTGCCTTTTTTTTTTTTTTTTTTTGTCCAAGCCCCTCAGCTTTCAGGATTTTAGTTCCCCAACCAGGGATCGAACCCAGGCCCCAGCACTGAAAGTGCTGAGCCCTAACCACTGGACCGACCGCCTGGATTCTTGTTTTTTAAACCATCTGTAAAATACATTTGGGAAGAACTAGGAAATTTTAACATAGACTGCCTATTAAATGATTTTAGGGAATTGTTAACTTTAACTGGGAAGTTGTATGAGGGTTATGTAAAAAATTTTTTCTTTTTTTAAAATTTATTTAATTTTATGCAGCAGGTTCTTATTAGTTATCTACTTCATATATATTAGTGTATATATGTCAATCCCAATCTCCCAATTCACTCCCCACCCCCCGCTTTCCCCTCTTGGTGTCCATACATTTGTTCTCTACATCTGTGTCTCTATTTCTGCCTGGGAAACAGGTTCATCTGTACCATTTTTCTCAATTCCACATATATGCGTTAATATATGATATTTGTTTTTCCCTTTCTGACTTACTTCACTCTGTATGGCAGCCTCTAGGTCCATCCACATCTCTACAAATGACCCAGTTTCGTTCCTTTTTATGACTAATATTCCATTGTATATATGTACCACAACTTCTTTATCCATTCCTCTGTCGATGGGCATTTAGGTTGCTTCCATGACCTGGCTATTGTAAATAGTTCTGCAATGAACATTGGGGTGAATATCTCTTTTGGAATTATGGTTTTCTCAGTGTATATGCCCAGTAGTGGGATTGCTGGATCATATAGTAATTCTATTTTTAGTTTTGTAAGGAACCTCCATACTGTTCTCCATAGTGGCTGTATCAATTTACATTCCCACCAACAGTGCAAGAGGGTACCCTTTTCTCCACACCCTCTCCAGCATTTATTGTTTGTAGATTTTTTTGATGATGGCCCTTCTGACTGGTGTGAGGTGATGCCTCATTGTAGTTTTGATTTGCATTTCTCTAATGATTAGTGATGTTGAGCATCCTTTCATGTGTTTGTTGGCAATCTGTATATCTTCTTTGGAGAAATGTCTATTTAGGTCCAGAAGACACTCTCTGAGCACTCACTCAGTGAATCACTGTGCTGGAACAGAGGACACAGAGATGAACAAGACAAATCCCTTCTCTCAAGGGTCTTTACCTAGTGAAGACCATAGGAAAGAGGTTTGAGAGCAATGATAAGTACTGGATGCCACGAAAATTTAAGGGAAGTGCATACATCTAACCCAGTCCAGTCTTGAGCAGCCTTTTAGGACTGCCCAAGAGGTGAACAGCTATGAAAAGCTCAGATCATACTCCATCAATAGGATCTAAGGAGGGGGGTTAGAGACCAAATTGGGGAACTGAAGAAGGAAAGGGCATTTCAGGCAAAAGCAACCACAGGGCAAAGCAAGGAGGTATGAAAGACCATGGAGCTTTCAGGAAGCAAGAAGTTCAAGGCAGCTAAGTTTAAGGGAGCAAGTGGAAAAGTAAAAGATGTAGGCCTAGGAAGGCAAGCAAAACTGTGTGTTCCAAACCATTTTATACTGAGCATAATGAGGAGCTACCAAAATTTGAGCATGTTATTTCGTAGGTCAAGTTCCTGTAGATTTAGCGTCTGTATTAAATAGCTATGTCTGCTATGATTATTGTCTATTACAAACAACCTCAATATCGCAGTTGCTTTGCAACTATAAACATATATTGCCTTTGCTCATTGGTCAGCAGGCCAGCTGGACTTGGCCTCAAGTTGTGGGCTGCATTCAGGGCTGCTCTACGTGTCTTCATTCTGGGACCCAGGCTGAAGCAGCAATGACCCTCTGAGCACACTCTTCTCACCTCAGAGGACAAAGGCTCAAGAGTGCTGGCACAAATCCATGATGTCATGCCATGTGGAGCCTCAGCCTGAAACTGGCACTGTCACCACCACCCACAATCTATGGATCCATGCATGGCCACGCTCCAGGTCATTGGAGTGGGATGTACACCCACCTGGAGTGGAGGCCCTGCAAAGTCCCGTGGCAAAGTCCCTGGATGATACAGGGAGGAGTGAAGCACTGGGAAACACAACAGCTGCATTCTCCTCAGGATTCAGCACCCCAAAACTTTCTGCCATGGCCACAGGATTGTAAGATTCATGGTCCCAGACCCACAAGGTTGCAGAGTTTAAGTGTTGGTTTCCTCAAGATTTTAATTGCCTTTTCACTCCCAATTTTTTTGTTTCTTAAAGCTAGTTCCATTCAAACCAGTCTCTGATGGCTGCTTGGGAAAGTCTGTGCACCAACATAGGAGGGAGTCAGTGAGCCTCACAGGGGTGCATCAGAAGCCGAATTTACTATTCAACATGCTAACCACTCATCTCTTGCTATTTCAAAGAATAGCACCTAAACCAGCCGTACTCAACCGTCCAAGTTCAATGTTTTATTCCCAACTGGCCTCTCCCCATGAAGTCCACATTTTCCTGTTCTCTGCTCAAGCCATCCTTTGTTACATTGGGAAAATAACATTTCTTCTTCCCTTTTCCCATTTGTTTTTTGAGTTTGTTATCAGCAAAAGAGTGTTAGACCCTGTGTGTGGAGCTGAAGTTTCTTGGAGTTCATGGGGCAGAAATACAGTTGTATGGAGGGTGGGAAGGTGTTGTCACAAGATTATAACTAAAATTGTGATACTTAAATTAATTATCTAATTTGGATTTGGATACGATCCTCCGGGGAAAGTGAGATGAATCTTTTTTTCAATCCTACTCCCTCTTTATAACAACAGGAGTAAAATTCACAGTCTTCTTTAATGGTTAACATTTCATGAGGTCTCTTTCGATGACCCAGTGTATCGCTTTATTTTCACAGTTATAGACACAGAGATCATAGGCAAACCAAGACCAGGGTCTTGAGAGCACCAGGCGAAAGATTTCAAAAAGGGTGTGATGATGTTAAAAATCAGAAGTTCCACAAGAATATAAATAGAAAGCATGGACTGAATTTGGCCAGAGCAAATGCATCCAGATGCACAGGTTTTGTCTGGCACAAGGATCCTCGGCCAAGAGGACAAGTGGGGCTAAAATTCAGCTCCAGCTCTGCTGGGCAAGCCAAGGCCTTGATGTGGAGGTGCATCAGCTGGAGAAAGGGAAGACTTTCAGAAAGCTCACAAAGGTGCCCTCTCTTTGCCAAGCTTGAACCCAAGGGGCTGCCGCTGCATTCCCCCAGCAGGTTGCCTTTTCCAGGTCACATCAAGCAGCATGTAGACTACTGACCCTGAATTTAGCACCAGGGAGTCAATGGAGAGGATAAAATTCTAAGTTTATGTGAAAGCCCTTTCGGCTCTGTAACACCCTCCAGGTGTAAAGTGGGGCATGCAGAGGTGATTCAGAAGCTTAGCAGGATAAAGGAGACATTTATTGATGTTCATTGACCACAAACATTTTCTGCCTACCTACAGCTTGTTGAACCCAGCTGAGACATTCAGGACGGATAAACTTCTCTGTGGGAAACCTTCTGAGAGGAGACTGGCCAGAAAGCACAGATGGGAGAAGATGTCATGATTTCTGAAAGTCCATTCTAGTAGCAAACTCCAGGGCAGATCCCAATAGCAGGGCAGAAAAGCCTGAGAAATAAGCACCCGGGTGAGCCTGTCCCAATCTACAGCCAAGACTCTTTGATCTTACCGTAGCTCAAATTAGAGAAAAATGCAGGGATGCGGGTAGTCAGAGGCCAGATAGGTCGAAATCAAGGGGAGGTTTTTGTGAAGTTCCGGGGCACTGTGAGTGAGGTACTCTCACAGCACAACAAACCTCACAGAGACCTGTACAGAAACTGTAGGGGCAAAAGTGGAATTTCCCTGTGAATTCCGCAGCCTGGCTACCATGACTATCGGACTAATTTTCCCATGACTCCCTGACTGAACTTCCACAAAATACCAGCTGCCATTTTTACTTCACACAAGGCATCCAGACCCAAGTTCACTAAAACGTTGTTACTAATGTTTTGATGGAAAAGTACATGTTCCAAACTGTGTTAAATCTGACCATTCACTAACCAGGGAATCTCCTCTTTTCCTGTAAATGTTCTATCCTACTTGTATTTTCCAGTGTTTCCTTTCTAAAGCTAACTCCCAAAGGGCTTTGCTACGCTTTCTCATTTCATTACAAGGTCAATGTACAGCTTAAAACTTTTTAATTTCTTCAGACACCTCTATGGAGAGATTTCCTCCTCCATCTCTCTGTGATCCAGGTACCTATCGGGAGCAAAGAGTTCAAGTTTAGACAACCTTGGGACATATAGCAACCATAAACATGCCTACCAGGTCATTGTTGCATAGCAAATTACTCACTGTGTCTTCTGTGGCGTTTATTCCTCAATATCTTTCTCTAAACTTGATCTTTGGGCCTCCACTTTATAAATTCATACTTTCTTCTTTGACATCTACTCACAGTGTTGATAGTTTCCACCTCTCATTTCTTCCTTCCAGCCTCCCTCACCCTGGGCTTTACACTTTCTGACAATGACCTTTCCCAGAACATTTGTATCTCAACTGAAAAATGATGCAAAACAGGTCCCTTCCTATTTCAGTTTTTTGCTTCTCAGTCCTACCCCAACCCATGTAGGACTGGAAAGTTAGGACCACCTTCCCCGTTTGTGGACACTTTCTCAGAGATCTGTCACCAGAGCAACATTTGGGGCTGAGTCCATGATACTATAACACTTGAAGATGCCTGACTCAGAAAGACTTGCAAGTTTGTACCTAAATTCAGGTCCAGCTACTGTATCACTGGAATTTGCCATTGGAAAAGGTGGGCTATGTTCGTACCACTCCTTGAAAGTCCCAGAACTGAATCTCGGATTCTACATGATATATGGATGTATGAAGCTCAGGTGCACCAGTTCTATGGACTGTGATGGGAGCTGTCCAGATCATAGGCCTTCAGTGGAAGAAGGAAACATTGTCACCTTAAAAAACTCCAACTCTCTCGGCTACTTGTGTTCTCTGATACCACACTTCATTCTACCATTTATGTTAGATCAAATCTACTGAAAAATAAACTGGATGAAGACATAGTCTTTGCAAGTCTTTAGACTCAAAATAAAGTAAATGAATCTGACTCCAGAGTAAAATCTTTCCCTCTCTCCAGCACAGAATCCAAGAGCTAGGTATAAAGCAGGTCTTTATGCACCCTATTTTTACATTTGGATATATTTCTCCCGCTTCCTGTACATAGGTTCTACATATGGAGAATTCCGTGATGAAAATGGAGACCCCACCCTACTTACACTAATAACTCAACTATCAGTGTAGAATGAGTGTGTAAAGGGAAGACAATTTTGTACTAAGATTACTTAGTTTCTATTTACAGATGAAAAATAATAGACACTTTCTTCCTACACTGGCTTTCTCTCCGGATAGTGTTTGCCACAAAGGGTTAAGATGGTTCTGCCATTGCTTTTTGGCTTCCACACCCCAAACCATCTGTTCTCCACCACATCTGGAGGAGGATCTCCTGGTTCAGCATTGTTGATGCCATCACACTGATCCCAGAAATCAGACCTGACTATATACATTGGTTAGCAAACCTGGAAAAGCCCATATTCTAAGATAGAGGTGGAAAGTGGTGGGATGGATGGAACCTGGGTGCTGGGAAACTGCTCAAGTCCACTGCTGACTCAGTCTTCTCACCACCCGCCTAATAATGTCTTCCTTGTGAGGCACCAGAGACACAGAATATCCACATTCTATGGTTCCTGTACCCCCTGACACCCCACATTTGAGTTCCTTTCCTATTCAGAGAACAAAAGCTGCTGGCTTTGGGCCAGTTCACAATAGATGTGGGGCACAACCACCAACTAACCAGGAAGCATCCACCAGAGCAGGTCATGAGAATCAGCTTCTCAGAAAGTCCCATACTTGTGATCCCATCAATCACCTGACACCTGCCCAAAGAGAGAGACTGGGAGACTTTCTCCTGAGCATCTTCACAGATTTAATGCTTCCTGTTGAGAACTGAGGATCCTGAGTCATGACTAAGTTTAAGAGACTGAAAGTTAAGTGAATTACTGGAAAGTAGTTATTACAACTCTACAGGTACCATAGGAATGCCTGCAGATCTATCCAAAACTTTGATAGAATGCCTTCGTAAATCACTGGCCTTACCCATCTCACTCTCTGAATCCATGAGGTGATCACACACTGGACGGGCTTTCAAAGTCGTGAGCAGCAGGACCTTTCCTTTCTCCACATGAAGGACAATGGGGCTGGAGATACTGCTCCTGAGAATGTTATTGCTAGTTTGCGCCAGACCTTACAAGGATGTCCTTGTACTGCAACTCTCTGTAAGAGATTGTACCCTGGCTTTCCCTAAGTCTGTAGACTTCTTTTACTACCTTTGTGACCCAAGAAAATAGTCCCTTCTGTGGACTGCCTACTTCATAAAGCTAAGAAAAATAGGAAGCATATGAACAAAGTATAAGGAAAGACACAAAAACATTAGTACCAGGGAAAATACTCTTGTAGACTCGGAGTATTTAAAACTTGAATTGATATTAACCTTATCTCCCCAGCAAATGTAAAGGTCAGTATTAAAATATGTATTTTCTCAGTGTCTCTGAAAGAAAATATGAGAATTCATGGAGTACAGAATCTTTGAATCCTGCAGTTTCCACACCAAAAAAAAAAAAGTGCTTCACTGTAGCTGGAATGATCCAAAGCCTTGGCAGTAGCTAAGGGAGGCTGCCAGCTGCCAACCCTTTGCAAACTGTAAAGTAGGTCATACATAGCTCCTTGTTCTCATCTTTCTGGGTCTTTTCCCTGGACCCTCCTCCCCATCACATCCCTCATATGCTTCTATTCTATTCCCATCAAAACCTGGTATCAAGAAATGACCTGAAACAAATTCATACTAATTTTGTGAACAATGGAAATAGTTGGAGACTTTAGGTTTTCTGAGGTTAGGGTGGGAGGGAGGGAACATTGTATTTAATAGATATAATAGCCATGAGCTAAAGACTAAAGCAACCGTGGCAGAATTTTCAAAGCTTGAGGACACTGCCCAAAATGAAAGATGGAAGTTTGTTCTCTCCGTGTTTGGAGATTCGGTGTGGATCAGACAAAGAGAATCTGGAGTCTCTAAGCAGGTACTTCTATTCTTGTGTTCAGAAAGAGGTCCAGAATTGTGGCCAATAGAAATATAAAATTTAAATGTGTGTGACTTAATCTAATAGCAGGAATAGTTTTGCATAGTTGACATTCTTCAGCCAAGAAACAAACATCCTTATCAGAGAGTGAGTTCAGGTGGACGACCACACTAGGAAGGTTGTCTGCATGGTTGGCAGCTAGAATTCAATGACCTGAGCTCTTTTGTCCTTAAAATTCGTTACAGTATTCCATGTCGAAAAAAACTCAACTGACACCTAAAAGCAACTACAGTTACTATTTGGGTATATTCCTTCCCAGTTTTCTTTTCAAAGTACAGATTATTACATACTCTGTATATGTACTCATACTCCATATACACAATTCATCTGTTTTAACATTATAAAATCAATTCCATGTGTTTTTATTCGATACTTTTAGTAATCAGTATTTTTAATGAGCTACATTAATACTGTACTTAGGAACCTGCTATGGATCAATCAATTCTTGTGTGATGGAGAATTTGGGCAACTTCTACATTTCTCCTATTGTAAAAACTGCTTTAAGGAATATATCCATATGTAACATTTCCATTATTTAAAATTATGATATGTATATATGAGGAAAACTTTATACATACATATAACTACATGTACATAACTATATTTTATGTATATAGTATATTCTTTATTAAATAAAGTAAGTCCCCACTCTTCCTCAATTAGAAGATTGAAAATGAGGGTTACCAAAGTTAGCAGAAGAAAGAAATCATAAAGATCAGATCAGAAATAAATGAAAAAGAAATAAAGGAAATGATAGCAAAGATCAATAAAACTAAAAGCTGGTTCTTTGAGAAGACAAACAAAATTGATAAACCATTAGCCAGACTCATCAAGAAAAAAAAGAAGACTTAAATCAATAGAATCAGAAATGAAAAAAGAGAAGTAACAACTGACACTCCAGAAATACAAAGGATCATGAGAGATTACTGCAAGCAACTACATGCCAATAAAATGTCCTGGAAGAAATGGACAAATTCTTAGAAGAGCACAACCTTCCCAGACTGAACCAGGAAGAAATAGAAAATATAAACGAACCAATCACAAGCACTGAAACTGAGACTGTGATTAAAAATCTTCCAACAAACAAAAGCCCAGAACCAGACGGCTTCACAGGTGAATTCTATCAAACATTTACAGAAGAGCTAACACCTATCCTTCTCAAACTCTTCCAAAATATAGCAGAGGAAGGAACACTCCCAAACTCATTCTATGAGGCCACCATCACCCTGATACCAAAAACAGACAAAGATGTCACAAAGAAAGACAACTACAGGCCAATATCACTGATGAACATAGATGCAAAAATCCTCAACAAAATACTAGCAAACAGAATCCAACAGCACATTAAAAGGATCATACACTATGATCAAATGGGGTTTATCCCAGGAATGCAAGGATTCTTCAATATATACAAATCAATCACTGTGATAAACCATATTAACAAATTGAAGGAGAAAAACCATATGATCATCTCAATAGATGCAGAAAAAGCTTTTGACAAAATTCAACACCAATTTATGATAAAAGCCCCCAGCAAGTAGGCATAGAGGGAACTTACCTCAACATAATAAAGGCCATATATGACAAACCCACAGCCAACATCATTCTCAATGGTGAAAAGCTGAAACCATTTCCTCTAAGATCAGGAACATGACAAGGTTGCCCACTCTCACCACTGTTATTCAGCAGTTTTGGAAGTTTTAGCCACAGTAATCAGAGACAAAAAAGAAATAAAAGGAATCCAAATTGGAAAAGAAGAAGTAAAACTGTCACTGTTTGCAGATGACATGATACTATACATACAGAATCCTAAAGATGCCACCAGAAAACTACTAGAGCTAATCAATGAATTTGGTAAAGTTGCAGGATACAAAATTAATGCACAGAAATCTCTTGCATTTCTAAACACTAATGATGAAAAATCTGAAAGAGAAATTAAGGAAACATTCCCATTTACCATTGCAACAAAAAGAATAAAATACCTAGGAATAAACCTACCTAAGGAGACAAAAGACCTGCATGCAGAAAACTGTAAGACACTGATGAAAGAAATTAAAGATGATACAAACAGATGGAGAGATATACCATGTTCTTGCATTAGAAGAATCAACATTGTGAAAATGACTCTACTACCCAAAGCAATCTACAGATTCAATGCAATCCCTATCAAACTACCAATGGCATTTTTCACAGAACTAGAACAAAACATTTCACAATTTTTATGGAAACACAAAAGACCCCAAATAGCCAAAGCAATCTTGAGAACGAAAAATGGAGCTGAAGGAATCAGGCTCCCTGACTTCAGACTATACTACAAAGGTACGGTAATCAAGACAGTATGGTACTGGCACAAAAACAGAAATATAGATCAATGGAACAGGATAAAAAGCCCAGAGATAAACCCATGCACATACGGTCACTTTATTTTTGATAAAGGAGGCAAGAATATACAATGGAGAAGAGACAGTCTCTTCAATAAGTGGTGCTGGGAAAACTGGACAGCTACATGTAAAAGAATGAAATTAGAACACTTCCTAACACCATACACAAAAATAAATTCAAAATGGATTAAAGACCTAAATGTAAGGCCAGACACTATAAAACTCTTAGAGGAAAACATAAGCAGAACACTCTATGACATAAATCACAGCAAGATCCTTTTTGACCCACTTCCTAGAGAAATGGAAATTTAAAAAAAATAAACAAATGGGACCTAATGAAACTTAAAAGCTTTTGCACAGCAAAGGAAACCATAAACAAGATGAAAAGACAGCCCTCAGAATGGAAGAAGATATCTGCCAATGAAACAACTGACAAAGGGCTAATATCCAAAATTTACAAGCAGCTCATGCAGCTCAATATCAAAAAACAAACAACCCAATCCAAAAATGGGCAGAAGACCTAAGTAGAAATTTCTCCAAAGAAGATATAAAGATTTCCAACAAGCACATGAAAGGATGCTCAACATCACTAATCATTAGAGAAATGCAAATCAAAATTACAGTGAGGTATCACCTCACACTGGTCAGAATGGCCATCATCAAAAAATCTACAAACAATAAATGCTGGAGAGGGTGTGGAGAAAAGGGAACCCTCTTGCACTGTTGGTGGGAATGTAAATTGATACAGCCACTATGGAGAACAGTATGGAGGTTCCTTAAAAAACTAAAAGTAGAACTACCATACGACGACCCAGCAATCCCACTACTGGGCATATACCCTGAGAAAACCATAATTCAAAAAGAGTCATGTACCACAATGTTCGTTGCAGCTCTATTTACAATAGCCAGGACATGGAAGCAACCTAAGTGTCCATCGACAGATGAATGGATAAAGAAGATGTGGCACATATATACAATGGAATATTAGCCATAAGAAGAAATGAAATTGAGTTATTTGTAGTGAGGTGGATGGACCTAGAGTGTCATACAGAATGAAGTAAGTCAGAAAGAGAAAAACAAATACTGTATGCTAACACATATCTATGGAATCTAAGAAAAAATGGTTCTGAAGAACCTAGGGGCAGGACAGGAATAAAGACGCAGATGTAGAGAATGGATTTAAGGACATGAGGAGGGGGAAGGGTAAGCTGGAATGAAGTGAGAGAGTAGCATTGACATATATACACTACCAAATGTAAAATCGGTAGCTAGTGGGTAGCTAGCCATATAGCACAAGGAGATCAGCTTGGTACTTTGTGACCACCTAGAGGGGTGGGATAGGGAGGGTGGGAGGGAAGCTCAAGAGGGAAAGGATATGGGGATATATGTATCCATATAGCTGATTCACTTTGTTATACAGCAGAAACTAACATAACATTGTAAAGCAATTATACTCCAATAAAAATGTTAAAAAAATAAGGTGGTGGATATCTAGAAGGAGCATTATAATGAAACATTTAAGATCAACTAACTCGACTTCCGGGTAAGATGGCGGAAGAGTAAGACGCGGAGATCACCTTCCTCCCCATGGATACACCAGAAATACAGCTAAACGTGGAACAACTCCTACAGAACACATACTGAACGCTGGCAGAAGACCCCAGACCTCCCAAAAGGCAAGAAACTCCCCACATACCTGGGTAGGGCAAAGCGGAGAGATTCCCGCGCAGGGGAGCGGTGCCGAGCGGCACTCACCAGCCTGAGAGGCTTGTCTGCTCGCCCGCCGGGGCGGGCGGCGCTGGAGGCTGAGGCTCGGGCTTCGGTCGGAGCGCAGGGAGAGGACTGGGGCTGGCGGCGAGAGCTCAGCCTGAAGGGGGCTGGTGTGCCACGGCTGGCCGGGAGGGAGTCCGGGAAAACTCTGGAGCTGCCGAAGAGGCAAGAGACTTTTTCTTCCCTCTTGGTTTCCTGGTGCGCGAGGAGAGGGGATTAAGAGCGCTGCTTAAAGGGGCTCCACAGACGGGCGCGAGTCGCGGCTGAAAGCGCGGAGCCCAGAGACGGGCGTGGGATGCTGGGGCTGCTGCTGCCGCCGCCAAGAAGCCTGTGTGCGAGCGCAGGTCAGTGTCCACACCGCCCTTCCGGGAGCCTGTTCAGCCCGCCACTGCCGGGGTCCCAGGATCCAGGGGCGGCTTCCCTGGGAGAACGCACGGCGCGCCTCAGGCTAGTGCAACGTCACGCCGACCTCTGCCACTGCAGGCTCGCCCCGCACTCCGTGCCCCTCCCTCCCGCCCGGCCTGAGTGAGCCAGAGTCCCCGAAGAGGCGGCTCCTTTGACCCTGTCCTGTCTGAGCGAAGAACAGACGCCCTCCGGCGACCTACACGCAGAGGTGGGGCCAAATCCAAAGCTGAGACCCAGGAGCTGTGAGAACAAAGAAGAGAAAGGGAAACCTCTCCCAGCAGCCTCAGAAGCAGCGGATTAAAGCTCCACAATCAACTTGATGTACTCTGCATCTGTGGAATACATGAATAGACAACAAATCATCCCAAATTGAGGAGCCAGGAGTCAGTGCTGTGCCTCTGAGGTGGGAGAGCCAACTTCAGGACACTGGTCCACAAGAGACCTCCCAGCTCCACATAATATCGAACAGTGAAAATCTTCCAGAGATCTCCATCTCAACACCAGCACCCAGCTTCACTCAACGACCAGCAAGCTACAGTGCTGGACACCCTATGCCAAACAACTAGCAAGACAGGAACACAACGCCACCCATTAGCAGAGAGGTGGCCTAAAATCATAAAAAGTCCGCAGACACCCCAAAACACACCACCAGACGTGGACCTGCCCACCAGAAAGACAAGATCCAGCCTCATCCACCAGAACACAGGCACTAGTCCCCACCACCAGGAAGCCTACACAACCCACTAAACCAACCTTAGCCACTGGGGACAGACACCAAAAACAACGGGAACTACGAACCTGCAGACTGCAAAAAGGAGACCCCAAACACAGTAACATAAGCAAAATGAGAAGACAGAAAAACACACAGCAGGAGAAGGAGCAAGATAAAAACCCACCAGACCTAACAAATGAAGAGGTAATAGGCAGTCTACCTGAAAAAGAATTCAGAATAATGATGGTAAAGATGATCCAAGATTCTATTTCCCAGATCCAAAATCTTGGAAATAGAATAGACAAAATGCAAGAAACAGTTAACAAGGACCTAGAAGAACTAAAGATGAATCAAGCATCGATTAAAAACACAATAAATGAAATAAAAAATACTCTAGATGGGATCAATAGCAGAATAACTGAGGCAGAAGAACGGATAAGTGAGGTGGAAGATAAAATAGTGGAAATAACTGATGCAGAGCAAAATAAAGAAAAAAGAAAGAAAAGAACAGAGGACAGTCTCAGAGACCTCTGGGACAACATTAAACGCACCAACATTCGAATTATAGGGGTTCCAGAAGAAGAAGAGAAAAAGAAAGGGACTGAGAAAATATTTGAAGAGATTATAGTTGAAAACTTCCCTAATATGGGAAAGGAAATAGTTAATCAAGTCCAGGAGGCACAGAGAGTCCCATACAGAATAAATCCAAGGAGAAATACGCCAAGACACATATTAATCAAACTGTCAAAAATTAAACACAAAGAAATCATATTAAAAGCAGCAAGGCAAAAACAACAAATAACACACAAGGGAATCCCCATCAGGTTAACAGCTGATCTCTCAGCAGAAACTCTACAAGCCAGAAGGGAGTGGCAGGACATAATTAAAGTGATGAAGGAGAAAAACCTGCAACCAAGATTACTCTACCCAGCAAGGATCTCATTCAGATTTGATGGAGAAATTAAAACGTTTACAGACAAGCAAAAGCTGAGAGAGTTCAGCACCACCAAACCAGCTTTACAACAAATGCTAAAGGAACTTCTCTAGGCAAGAAACACAACAGAAGGAAAAGACCTACAATAACGAACCCAAAACAATTAAGAAAATGGGAATAGGAACATACATATCGATAATTACCTTAAATGTAAATGGACTAAATGCTCCCACCAAAAGACACAGATTGGCTGAATGGATACAAAAACAAGACCCATATATATGCTGTCTACAAGAGACCCACTTCAGACCTAGAGACACATACAGACTGAAAGTAAGGGGATGGAAAAAGATATTCCATGCAAATGGAAACCAAAAGAAAGCTGGAGTAGCAATTCTCATATCAGACAAAATAGACTTTAAAATAAAGACTACTAGAAGAGACAAAGAAGGACACTACATAATGATCAAGGGATCGATCCAAGAAGAAGATATAACAATTGTAAATATTTATGCACCAAACGTAGGAGCACCTCAATACATAAGGCAAATACTAACAGCCATAAAAGGGGAAATCGACAGTAACACAATCATAGTAGGGGACTTTAACACCCCACTTTCACCAATGGACAGATCATCCAAAATGAAAATAAATAAGGAAACACAAGCTTTAAATGATACATTAAACAAGATGGACTTAATTGATATTTATAGGACATTCCATCCAAAAACCACAGAATACACATTTTTCTCAAGTGCTCATGGAACATTCTCCAGGATAGATCATATCTTGGGTCACAAATCAAGCCTTGGTAAATTTAAGAAAATTGAAATTGTATCAAGTATCTTTTCTGACCACAATGCTATGAGACTAGATATCAATTACAGGAAAAGAGCTGTAAAAAATACAAACACATGGAGGCTAAACAATACACTACTTAATAACGAAGTGATCACTGAAGAAATCAAAGAGGAAATTAAAAAATACCTAGAAACAAATGACAATGGAGACACGACGACCCAAAACCTATGGGATGCAGCAAAAGCAGTTCTAAGAGGGAAGTTTATAGCAATACAATCCCACCTTAAGAAACAGGAAACATCTCGAATAAACAACCTAACCTTGCACCTAAAGCGATTAGAGAACAAAGAACAAAAACATCCCAAAGTTAGCAGAAGGAAAGAAATCATAAAAATCAGATCAGAAATAAATGAAAAAGAAGGAAACGATAGCAAAGATCAATAAAACTAAAAGCTGGTTCTTTTTTTTTTTTTTTTTTTTTTTTTTTTTTTTTTTGTGGTATGCGGGCCTCTCACTGTTGTGGCCTCTCCCGTTGCGGAGCACAGGCTCCGGATGCGCAGGCTCAGCAGCCATGGCTCACGGGCCCAACCGCTCCGCGGCATATGGGATCCTCCCAGACCGGGGCACGAACCCGTATCCCCTGCATCGGCAGGCGGACTCTCAACCACTGCGCCACCAGGGAGGCCCTAAAAGCTGGTTCTTTGAGAAGATAAACAAAATTGATAAACCATTAGCCAGACTCATCAAGAAAAAAAGGGAGAAGACTCAAATCAATAGAATTAGAAATGAAAAAGGAGAAGTAACAACTGACACTGCAGAAATACAAAAGATCATGAGAGATTATTACAAGCAACTCTATGCCAATAAAATGGACAACCTGGAAGAAATGGACAAATTCTTAGAAATGCACAACCTGCCAAGACCGAATCAGGAAGAAATAGAAAATATGAACAGACCAATCACAAGCACTGAAATTGAAACTGTGATAAAAAATCTTCCAACAAACAAAAGCCCAGGACCAGATGGCTTCACAGGCAAATTCTATCAAGCATTTAGAGAAGAGCTAACACCTATCCTTCTCAAACTCTTCCAAAATATAGCAGAGGAAGGAACACTCCCAAACTCATTCTACGAGGCCACCATCACCCTGATACCAAAACCCGACAAGGATGTCACAAAGAAAGACAACTACAGGCCAATATCACTGATGAACATAGATGCAAAAATCCTCAACAAAATACTAGCAAACAGAATCCAACAGCACATTAAAAGGATCATACACCATGATCAAGTGGGGTTTATTCCAGGAATGCAAGGATTCTTCAATATACGCAAATCAATCAACGTGATACACCATATTAACAAATTGAAGGAGAAAAACCATATGATCATCTCAATAGATGCAGAGAAAGCTTTCGACAAAATTCAACACCCATTTATGATAAAAACCCTGCAGAAAGTAGGCATAGAGGGAACTTTCCTCAACATAATAAAGGCCATATATGACAAACCCACAGCCAGCATCGTCCTCAATGGTGAAAAACTGAAACCATTTCCACTGAGATCAGGAACAAGGCAAGGTTGCCCACTCTCACCACTCTTATTCAGCATAGTTTTGGAAGTTTTAGCCACAACAATCAGAGAAGAAAAGGAAATAAAAGGAATCCAAATCGGAAAAGAAGAAGTAAGGCTGTCACTGTTTGCAGATGACATGATACTATACATAGAGAATCCTAAAGATGCTACCAGAAAACTACTAGAGCTAATCAATGAATTTGGTAAAGTTGCAGGTTACAAAATTAATGCACAGAAATCTCTGGCATTCCTATATACTAATGATGAAAAATCTGAAAGTGAAATCAAGGAAACACTCCCATTTACCATTGCAACAAAAAGAATAAAATATCTAGGAATAAACCTACCTAAGGAGACAAAAGACCTGTATGCAGAAAACTGTAAGACACTGATGAAAGAAATTAAAGATGATACAAATAGATGGAGAGATGTACCATGTTCTTGGATTGGAAGAATCAACATTGTGAAAATGACTCTACTACCCAAAGCAATCTACAGATTCAATGCAATCCCTATCAAACTACCACTGGCATTTTTCACAGAACTAGAACAAAAAATTTCACAATTTGTATGGAAACACAAAAGACCCCGAATAGCCAAAGCAATCTTGAGAACGAAAAATGGAGCTGGAGGAATCAGGCTCCCTGACTTCAGACTATGCTACAAAGCTACAGTAATCAAGACAGTATGGTACTGGCACAAAAACAGAAAGATAGATCAATGGAACAGGATAGAAAGCCCAGAGATAAACCCATGGACATATGGTCACCTTATCTTTGATAAAGGAGGCAGGAATGTACAGTGGAGAAAGGACAGTCTCTTCAATAAGTGGTGCTGGGAAAACTGGACAGGGACATGTAAAAGTATGAGATTAGATCACTCCCTAACACCATACACAAAAATAAGCTCAAAATGGATTAAAGACCTAAATGTAAGGCCAGACACTATCAAACTCTTAGAGGAAAACATAGGCAGAACACTCTATGACATAAATCACAGCAAGATCCTTTTTGACCCACCTCCTAGGGAAATGGAAATAAAGACAAAAATAAACACATGGGACCTAATGAAACTTAAAAGCTTTTGCACAGCAAAGGAAACCATAAACAAGACAAAAAGACAACCCTCAGAATGGGAGAAAATATTTGCAAATGAAGCAACTGACAAAGGATTAATCTCCAAAATTTATAAGCAGCTCATGCAGCTCAATAACAACAAACAACCCAATCCAAAAATGGGCAGAAGACCTAAATAGACATTTCTCCGCAGAAGATATACAGACTGCCAACAAACACATGAAAGGATGCTCAACATCTTTACTCATTAGAGAAATGCAAATCAAAACTACAATGAGATATCATCTCACACCAGTCAGAATGGCCATCATCAAAAAATCTAGAAACAATAAATGCTGGAGAGGGTGTGGAAAAAAGGGAACCCTCATGCACTGCTGGTGGGAATGTGAATTGGTACAGCCACTATGGAGAACGGTATGGAGGTTCCTTAAAAAACTACAAATAGAACTACCATATGACCCAGTAATCCCACTACTGGGCATATACCCTGAGAAAACCATAATTCAAAAAGAGACATGTACCAAAATATTCATAGCAGCCCTATTTACAATAGCCCGGAGATGGAAACAACCTAAGTGTCCATCATCGGATGAATGGGTAAAGAAGATGTGGCACATATATACAATGGAATATTACTCAGCCATAAAAAGAAATGAAATTGAGCTATTTGTAATGAGGTGGATGGACCTAGAGTCTGTCATACAGAGTGAAGTAAGTCAGAAAGAGAAAGACAAATACTGTATGCTGACACATATATATGGAATATAAGAAAAAAAAATGTCATGAAGAACATAGGGGTAAGACAGAAATAAACACACAGACCTACTTGAGAATGGACTTGAGGATATGGGGAGGGGGAAGGGTAAGCTGTGACAAAGCGAAAGAGAGGCATGGACATATATACACTACCAAACGTAAGGCAGCCGCAGAGCACAGGGAGATCAGCTGGGTGCTTTGTGACTGCCTGGAGGGGTGGGATGGGGAGGGTGGGAGGGAGGGAAATGCATGAGGGAAGGGATGTGGGAACAGATGTATATGTATGACTGATTCACTTTGTTATAAAGCAGAAACTAATAAAAAAAAAATCAACTAACTCTTTCCCCCATTATCAACCCAACCACAAGCGTTGCAGAAACAGTCCTACATGTGTGTGGGAGGGGAGAGCTTACATAATCCTTTGTTTTCTCTTATATGGATATAAAATTTTTTCATCCTAATTGATGGAGACGCAAGAGGGAGGGGATATGGGGAGATATGTATATGTATAGCTGATTCATTTTGTTATAAAGCAGAAACTAACACACCATTGTGAACCAATTATACTCCAATAAAGATGTTTTTTAAAAATTTAAAAATTAAAAAAAAGGTATGTGAAATGCTAGTTTTCATGAGATATTGAATAAGCCATTAAAGTATAAAAATCATTAATATAAGCATAAACATTGTTAACATTGTTAACATTGTACCTCTTGCACTGGAACATGCAAACTGGTAGGACGCCAGTGTGCGAACTGCATCCCACACTGATCTAGGATTCTAGAACATGAGAGACAAGGTGTGGGAAATCCAGTCTTATTGGACCTGAATTCCCTGTGTACAAGAAGATGCTAGTAATGAGATTCCCTAAGTGCAAAGAGAAAAGAGATTGCTGCAAATCCCCCTTAATGGAGTGTGGCATCTGTTATTTATATGATTTTTTAGTTTTTTAATAGTTTTTTATTTTTTTATGATACTTTTGTAGTTAAATAAACAATAGACATTGAAAAATAAAAGAAGAAATGTGACTAGCTTCAGGCTTCACATTAAAAAAATCATGCAGAAAAAACACTCCAAGCCAAAAAGAAAGTGTTAAAACATTGCAAAGTCTCAGATAACTTGCTGGTGGCAATGGGTATACGAAACTTTACAAAAGATAGACTTTTCTGTCACCATCTTATCCTAGTGATTGATCTTAGCCTTATCAAGTCATTATGTCTATCCTGACATGATGCTGTACACATCTTCCCCTACACAGTATTTCTGCCAAAAGTAAACAAATAAATAAGCCTAATCAAACCTTTAGTTCTATCAGGAGGCAAAGGAGCCAGAAGAAGTTAAAGAATTCCACAAAGGGCTTCCCTGGTGGCGCAGTGGTTGGGAGTCCGCCTGCCGATGCAGGGGCCGCGGGTTCGTTCCCCGGTCCGGGAGAATCCCGGGTGCCGCGGAGCGGCTGGGCCCGTGAGCCATGGCCGCTGAGCCTGCGCGTCCGGAGCCTGTGCTCTGCAACGGGAGGGGCCGCAGCGGGGAGGGGCCCGCGTGCCGCAAAGACAAAAAAAAGAATTCCACAAAGAAACAACTAGACAAAGAAGGTGACGATTCTACAGGACAACAGGACCGGTCCCTTCAATAATCAATGTGATGAAAAGAAAACACAAGTACAGTGGAGGGAAAGTAGTGGAAGGAGAACTATTACAGATTAAAGAAGTTTAAAATACGTAGCAACCGAATTAATTGCATAGTATTTGACTAGACTTTTTAAAAACCGTCTGAAAAAGACATTTGGTGAATAAATAGGAAATTTGACCATGGACTGAATATTAAAAGATTTTAGAGAATTGTTAACTTTGTTAGATGGGAAGTGGTATTAGGCTTATGTAAAAAAATATTTTTCTTTTTAAAAATGCATGCTGAAGTCTTTGGAAAGGAGTTGTCATGATATTTATAATTTATTTTAAATACTTGAACAAAATAAATAGCAAATATGACAAACATTAAAGATTGTTAAATCTAAATGATGAATCCAAGATATTGATTGTATTCACCTCTTTTTTCCTAATATTTCAAAAGCTTTATAAAAAAATATTTTTAATGTTTTCATTTCTTGGCCATTAAGTGGCCAAGAGGTCTACAGCAAGTTTAAGCAGTGAAAAAGTGAAATACAATATGTTTCTTGAAAATCAGCATGATTTCTTGAAGAATACTGCTCAGCTCAAAGAAACCGTGAATCCGCGGATATTTAAAGATATTAAAACTGTGTGTTCATATGACATATTTCTAAGACAACAATGGACTCTGTCACTGCCTACATATGTAAAATTAATGCGAAAACTGCAGGTGATGATTTTCCATGTTTTGGATTGCTCTTATTCAAGAACAATCTTGAACTGGAGAGGCATAAGTGGTGTATCTTAAAATCACTGCCTTTCAAGATCTGAGATAATGATAATAGCTCAAAATCCAGTCTTCCACTTGTGTGGAGGTGGGGCAGAGCCAGACTTCTACAGACGTACCAAAGACTCCAGTCAGTGGATTGGCAAGCTCACTTCTCCTTCAGCGGGGTGAGCATCACAGAGAAGGTAAGAGAAGGTTTTGACAAAAGCCAAAGTGTGTTGGGGGCCTCCTCAGTGAGGGGAACTTGACAAGATTTATCCATGCTTGGGGCTTTATATGGGTCTCAGTTCAAAAGCCTGGCCTTTTTAAATTCCAGTCCAGTTGCTAAGTATATTGCTTGATCCATTAACCGTGAAAGCCAAGTGGATCTATTCCTCCCCTTTAGGATTTTGCCAAAAATTCAAGTCACCGTCCTAACTACCTGTCACTTAAACGAGAAATATTATTTTTAATGGAAAGGTTGAAGCTTTGCTGCAGAAATATAGTTTGGATACTGAACATAATATAGTCAGACTCTGGGCCTTCCCTGAGCCCTCCCACTGTCCCCAAAGCACCATCTCCATGGGTCCAGCATCTGAGACACTGAGTACCACCAAGGAGAACAAGCCCCAGGCAGAGGACATACAGGTCCATGGTCTTTGACTCTAGAGAGTCCACCAAAGTATTTAGGACAATTTCATCTTTTTTAAGGAATTGGAAAATTACTGCTCACAATGGCTTCTGACCACTTATTCATCTATCAGTCAAAGCATATGGTATAATTGATCTGCTAATCACTAGCAAACAAGAAGAGAGTGGTCAAGCAGTAGAGAAAGCCTGGATTGACTGCTGCCATTGCAGCTTTGGCAGCACAAACCATATAGATTAGGACAGTGGTTTTCAAAGGATGGTCCATGGCCCACTAAGGACACAAAGACATTTTCAGGGAGTCTGTGATGTCAGAACTAGTTCCATAATAATATCAAAAGAATATTTGCCTTTTTCTTTGTGTTGACATTGCCCTGATGGTGTAAAAGCAATGGTGGATAAAGCTCCTGGTCCCTCATCATGAATCAAGACAGAGGCCTCAATTCTGTATTAGTGGTCAATATATCCTTCATTTCTATATTTGCAAGGGGGAAAAAAAAGCCAGTTTCACCTAAAAATGTTATTGACTATATGAGTTGGCTAAGGCTGCCATAACAAAATAACACAGACCAGGTGGCTTAAGCAACAGAAACTTATTTTCTTACAGCTCTTAAGCTAGAAATCCAGGATCAAGGTGCCCACAGAGTTGGTTTCTCCTTATCCCTCCCTCCTTGGCTTGGAGATGACCACCTTCTCTCTGTGTCCTCATATGGACTTTCCTCTGTGCATGCAAATCCTTTGTGTCTCTTCTCTTTGTGTGCCCATATTTCTTCTTCTCATAAGGACACCAGTTAGACTGGATTAAGGTCCACTCTAATCCAGTCCAAATGGTCCCATTTCACCTTATCTTTAAAGGCCCTATCTCCAAAAAAAGGATACATTTTGAGGTACTGGGGGTAAGGACTTCAACATATGGGTTTGGGGAGGACACAGTTCAGTCCATAACATTGAAAAAGCAGTAAAACTATTAATTTTATTAAATCTCCACTCTTGAGTATATGTCTTTTTAGTATTCTGTGTGACAAAAGTAGAAGTACACATAATGCACTTCTGTTGCATTCCAAATTATTATATTATCTCAAGGGAAAATATTTGTGCAATCGTTTGAGTTACAGGCTGAACTAGCCACTTTTTCCATGAAACACCATTTTGCTGAACAGAATGATTGGCAGGGAAACCATGGTTAATCAAATTTGGGTAGTTGTCAGGCATTTTCTTGAAAATGAATGAACTGAGCCTGCACATCAAGAAAAACAATGGACCATTGTTGCTAATGATAAAAATCTAAGCTTTCAGGCAAACATTAGAATTTGGGAAACTTGTATCTGCTACCATGAGCTGTATGGCTCCCCAGTATTTAAATACTGTTCTGATTTAAAGATATTGGTGATCATATTAACTACTATGATATATTAGATATTGTATAATGCAATGTGATAACACACGCAAGTTGCCTAACACAGAGAGCCAATTATTTCTCAGAAGACCAATGGATAAAGTTACAAAACCATGCATGGGTGAAAGTTCCATCCAAAATGCAAGCTAGACCAAAGGATTTTAATGGAAAAGAATATAGTAAGTCCATTAACACGGTTTCAGATTTCATACTGTGACTAACCTACCTTTTTGTACTACATGTTTATATGTATAAGGCCAAGTTTTGCTCATATATTGCAGCCAAACTAATATATTGCAGTAGATAGAAGGCATAAGTATACATGTGAATCCAGGTGTCTTCTAATAAGCCAGCTCTACCCTGATGGTTATCTGAAGACTATGATCAAACACCTCCCTTCCTTTGGTCTATATTCTCCAAAGTTTTCTAGCTGTTCCTCCCTGTATGTGGTTTGAAGTCTTTTCAACAGCTTGGTATCAGCTTTGAATCCACTGCAGTTTGTCTATAACCTTCAAAGAGTACATGTCAATATCAGGAGCAAGCAGTGAAGATAAATAAAGCAAGTTCAAAGTCCACAATCACAAAATTAAAAGCTCTAGGATGCCCTTGTCCAATCCCTATTTCTTTTCTTGGCCTGGCATCCCATAAATTTTCCCAAGTGCTCTGAATATCCAGGCAGGAAGCCTGATTCCACCCAGCACTGGACAACACTATGGTAAACTCAGTCTCCACACACCGTTCCTGTCCTCTGATCCCTTCTGGGAATGCACCTATCTGGCACTGAAAATGACCTAGCCTCCTTCCAGGAAGAGGGAAACTTCAGGATAAACCCACCCTGTGCCTGCCTCTCCCCTTTCCGACAGAAGAGCATATCCTACAAAAATGAAAAGCCACATAAAGAAAGAAAACGCCAGGCTTCCAATATTTCCATTCTAAGGCCACTCCAGGGAAGGAGACCAGCTGGAGGACTGACAGGATACCCAGACTTTCAAGTTACAATTGTCAGAATAAAGGAACAAAGAAGACTTGGTATCTGCCAAGTGTACAAAAAAATATTCCTGAACTAAGAATTGGGATACTTGATTTCTTGTATGTTCTTTTGAAGTTGGGTGCCTTGGCCAGTTCCAAAACCTCTCTGGATCTTTCTACACCCTTTCATCTGAACATATCGGGGAGCAAATATATGATCCTTGAGGGCTCTCGCAGCTGTGACATCCTAGGATGCTTCTCTAGAGGCACAGTTGACCCTTCATTACTCCAAATATGTAGACAACATATTGATTTGAATACTCCAGATATGTGATTTGAATACTCCAAATATGTAGACAACATGAAACTCATTTCTCTTTGCCTTTGGAATATATTTCATGGTGTGGAGAAAATCACAACAAATTTATGTTCCCAATGATGCTTAACTCAGGCTAATGTTAAAAATCCAATTATTTACAACTAATGATGCCATGCTCTCCTAAACAAATGCAAGGTAGTATTCCATAGGGCACCCAGGGCCAGAGACAGTAAGGGACTAGGAATTGGGAAGATGTGCGTTCTAGCCATGGACCTGTCACTTCCCAGCTTATCCTCTCAGAATATGAGATACCGCATCCTTAAAATAGTTTCAGAAGACACTTTCTGAGAACTCACTCAGTGAGGCACTGTGCTGGCACAGAGGACAGAGATAAACAAGACAAATCCCTTCTCTCAAGGGTCTGTACCTAATGAAAACAAAGGAAAAGGGTTTTGAGAGCAATGATAGGGATAAGCCCTGGATGCAAGAAGATTCAGGGAAAGGGGTGCATCTAACCCAGTACAGTCTTTGGTGGTCATTTAGAACTTCCCAGGGATGTCAACAGCTAAGCTCAGATCAGGGAATCAATAAGATCTAAGGAGCAGGGTTAGGGACCAAATTGGGAACTGAAGAAGGAAAGGGCATTGCAAGCAAAAGCAATCACAGGGCAAAGTAAAGAGATATAAAAGAACATGGCGCTTTCAGAAAGCAAGTAGTTCAAGGCAACTGAGTTTAAGGGAGCAAATGGAAAAGTACAAGATGTAGGCCTAGGAAAGTAAGCAAAAGCCTGTATTCCAAACCATCTTATCTTGAGCATAATGGAGAGCTACCATAAATTTTAGCAAGTAACCCCTTAGTTGGGATCCCCCTAAGGCTTAGCATCTATAGTAATCAGCTCTCAGCCAAGGGGACAAGTGGGGCTAAAATTCAGCTTGAGCTCTGCAGGCCGAGCCAAGGCCCTGGTATGAGGCTGCATCAGCTGGAGAAAGGGAAGCCTTTCATAAAGCTCACAAAGGTAACCTCTGTTTGCCAACTAGAACCCTAGGAGCTGTCACTGCATTTGCCCAGTAGGTCACCTTTTCCAAGTCACATAAACCAGCATATGGACTACTGACTTTCAATTTAACAACCAGAGAGTCAATGGAAAGGATAAAATTCTAAGTTTATGTGAAAGTCCTTTGTCAATTATACAACACCCTCTATGTGCAAAGTGGGGAGACAGAGGTGATTCAGGAGCTTAGCAGGTGACAGGAGAAATTACATTGCCCACAAACATTTTCTGCCAACCACAACTTGTAGAATCCACTTGAGACATTCAGGTCTGGCAAACTCCTCTGTGGGAAACCATCTGAGAGTAGACTGGCCAGAAAGCACAGTGGGAGTAGACATCACGATTTGACCTGTTCTAGTCACAAACTCTGGGACAGATCTAGCCAGGGGTTCAAAAGAGTCTCAGACAGAAGCACCCAGGCCAGTCTCCCCTGAACTAAGCCAAATCCCTTTGATCTTGCTGGAGCATGACTTGGAGAAAACATCCGGCCCCGTAGTTCTTAGAGGCCACATTGGGCAAAACCAAAGGGAGGTTTTTATAAAGCTCTGTAGCATTGTGGGTGGGATACGCACAGTGATACAAAACCCACAGAGACCTGTACAAAAACTGCAGGGGTCAAAGTGACATTTCCCTGGGAAATCCATAGCCTGGCTACCATGCCCCAGGGACTATCACAGCAAGTAGGTGTCCTTCCTTGCTCAGTGATCCAAATGGGATGCCAGAAAGTTGTCCGAACCAGGAGAGGTGACCCCCAGTTGCTGGCCTCTTTCTCTCACTGCTGTTTTCTCTTGAGTGAAACTGGCATTTCAACTGTATTTGAGGAATACAAAAAGGTGATTCTCAAAACTATCCTTGTCTTGGTTTCTATTGCAAAAAGGAATCTTATGGAATTTCTGAATCAAAATTCCTAGAGAGGTTTGCCTGAGAGCTTTGCTGTGCTGTTTGGGAAGATGAATCTAAAGAGAGGGATTTGTTTTTAGGCCATCAACAGTAGTAGTTGCTCATTCTAACACTGAATATACTATAAATCCCCAGTACATGATTGGTGCTTCATGCTGCCCTGTCACCATTGGTATGCCACATGTTATCTGACTTAAAGCAGCCCGGGTGTCTGTGAATGCCTTGACTCTGGAATAGTCATGGATCCAAGACCGATCCCCTTGGCAACACCTGTTTTCTAAGACTGAGAGTTAGGTGTGCGTCTAGGAAGTGAGAAAAGTCTAAAATAACAGAAAGCAACCATTCCAAGAGCTTCATGAAGTGTCCTATACTGGAACTGTTCACCACAGGAGTGTGTGCCCCTACCTACTCTCAGACTACAACCTCCCAAAAGCAAACCCAAAAGCAATTGCGAATCTGCAATTGACTATACCATCACGAACCAGTTGGATGAGCATCAAGTGCCATCTTTCAAAGAACCAAGCCCTTAAGATCCTCCCATCCTCAAGATGACAGGAAGAAGAAAGGTGGGAGCACTGCTGAGGTTTTTGGAAAGCCCTCAAGCGCTGTATGAGAGAGACAGGCTCATCTTTGGAAAAGGAACTCGCCTGATTGTGGAACCTAGTAATTTGTTTATCTGTTTTTTGAGGTTAATCCTCTATCTAAGGAGGCAGAAATATCAGGGAATGTGAGATGGGTAGTAGTAGCATTAATATTGTGTCAAGGAGGAGTTTGGGGAAGATGTGAACTACTGTTAATCCCCCCCATAGGAATTAGGAGGGGATTGTCTATAAGAAAACATAGATTTGAGGGCTGTGAAAGACCCCACATAGCTCAGGGAAACTGAGGAGTTTCTGCCCAATGCATGGGCTTTGGGTCAGGCTGTAGAGACCACAGAGTCACTGGCTCAGCTCCCCTAGAAGAGTCAGAACTGACCAAGGACACGGTTGAGCTGAGTCTGGGGGATTCTATCAAGGTGGCTCCAGATATAAAGAATTCTGACCTTCTTTAGGCCAAACACTTGCCCTTGGGAGAGCTCAGAACTGAGTCAGCCTCCTGGGCACAGAGGGTTAGGCCAGGGTAAGTAGGCGCTGGTGTTGTTCTGTTTTTTTCTTCAGAAAAAAGGAACCAGTTCCAGAAATCTGTTTCTAATTGTTTGAGCTGCAAATGGAAGTTAGGTGACTAGTGAGGAAGCTGGAACATTCTGGTTCCCATTGAGACCAGATTCCAAGCAGAAGAAAGTGAATGTGCAATGCTTCCTTTAAAACCTATAAGACACAGCCAGGCATAGCTCCCTAAGGACTCATGGCGTCCATCTTCCTCACTAAGGGGATGCGGTGCCCATCACTAATTAACTGTTATAAAGGAATCGATGTTAACGTTGTCAAAGGACTGTGCTCAACACAGGAGGCATCTTCTCGGGTCATTTAAGTGACATTTGAATTAAATTGTGTCTTGCTAAAAAAAAAAGACATCCGTCTCCATTGGGCAGCAGCTTCCAGTTAGATAGTGGAGATTAATATTAAGCTAGAAAGTGTAATAAACAAACACAAAACACCCCATTTCAAAGATCCTAAGGAAGTCTAGCTATGGGGTCCCAAATCTGCTGAGCTGGCTGCTGGAAAAGTAACAGCACGTCCTGGCCTGATGCCTTGGCGTTCAGCTTGTGTTTTCTAAAGTAAACGAAGACTTTAGAGAGGTGGGGTGAAAATGTGATGGGGTGGACTCCTCTCAGAGAATGATTAGGGACAAGACAGTCCTTGGTGTATGAAGTGAAGGAGGCATAGAACTGAGGGCAAAGGAAGGGAAAAGGAGGAGTGCAAGCTGGGCATTCCCAGACCTCACACACTAAAGGGAAAAGTGGGGCAGGGGCTTTGCATCCAGAAAAAGATAGAGATCCGAAGCCAGCTAGCAGAGTCAGCACAGAAAAATTCATATTTTTTTAGAAGTCATAGTAAGATTTTGAAAATTCAAATAATGGAGGTTCTTGCCATTAGACCTCATTGGCTTTAAATTTTCTCACTAAAATAATAGTTTATCCACATTCCTGACAAAGTGACT
Source organism: Hyperoodon ampullatus (assembly GCF_949752795.1). Lineage (NCBI taxonomy): Eukaryota > Metazoa > Chordata > Mammalia > Artiodactyla > Ziphiidae > Hyperoodon > Hyperoodon ampullatus. The sequence goes on from NC_136916.1 coordinate 105,145,059, forward strand.
GAGTTCCCTTATCTCCCTTTGTTGGCCGAGTTCTTCCGAATGAATTAAGTTCTTCTGTTTACTGACTTACTTGAGCCAGCGTTGCCCTAAGTGTAGAATGCATAGTACGTGGCTTTATATGGTACATAGATAGACTTTCTTTTCATTTCAATTGCACTGTCTTTTAATGGTATCAGGATAGTACAACTAGGTTGTCAAACCCATGTGATTTAAAGTTTCCTCTTAATTATATTTTAAGTTAAAATGTGAGTAAATTTAAAGAAAATTATTAAGCAAATCTTATGACTGATGGATGTGACCCAAAACAGCCCAAAAAGAGATGTGATAAATTGAAGTTTAGGAAACACTGAGCCGGTGACTTCCATTGTCCTTTGAAATAAAAAGATGAGGGGCACACAAAGAGGGCAGGATCCAGAACATCTTTGTATGGTGCCTTCTTTTTAGGCAACAAATATTGAATAAAGAGGCATCACTGCAAACTCAGACCCTTTATCTTCTCAGAAGCCTACTTTCTTTTGATGCTCTTTCTTTTGAGGCGCCTGAGGAAAGGTGCTTCTTTCAAGTTCTTACTTGCAGGGCTCCCAGGCAGCACCAAACTAACAGGTCTACACAGACCCACAGCCCAGATCCACCATAGCTTTTAGCCCTCCAGATGGAGAAAACCTGGGGTTGCCACTTAACTTTATAAAACAGAACAAGAGAACAGGATAAAACAGCAAGGAATAAAGTACCACAATGTAAATGTGTGCAATGACAGGAGCTTAGAAAGGGCCACAGTCATCAGGAACATCTTCCTGCCAGTGGGCCACTGGATGGACTTAGAGTCATATATATTATTATACAACATACATATATCATCATCATATCAACTACTACTTTTTGAGTGCCTACTATGTATTGGGCTACTGTACTAGGCACTTTATAAATGAATGTCATTCTCCTTGGTTCTCACATGATCATGCAAAATTAGGTACTATTACCTGCATTTTTACAGGTCTGGAGGGATTCCTCAAGATCACACAGCTTAGCAAAGTAAAAATTTGTATCATCTGTCTGATTCCAAAACCTGTGCACTTAAGAACTCTGCTTTTCTATCAGGACTGAAGTTCGATTGGGGCACATGTGGAGGTTTTTCTTGCCTGTCCCAGCCTCCCCCTCAGGCTTCTAATGAGCTCCTTTCCAAGCTGCCTGCAGAGTCTTAAGCAACAGTTAGGCTGTTTCCCTTCCATCCCCACCACAGTCCTTCACCAAAACAGGGCTCCTGCCCCCAAACCAAAACCAATTACCCAAAGAGGCATTCTCCAGGCAAGGGCCATCCCTGAATTTACACCCCTAGGGCTCAAGGGTCCCTAAACTCAGAAATGTTCAGACAATGATCAGAGCATCACCCTTTCCCCCAAGAAAAAATCCTGGGATCATCAACATGTTTCTAAAACGCCAAGAGATAGCTTTCCCATTCCCATCTTTGGCATTCCTTCCTTCTCACTCATGATGAACCTCTCCCAGAAGAGAGCCTTGACCTGCCCTTCCCTCTGTCTGGAACCATTTTCTCCCTGAGACTCACCTAGCTTTCTCCCTCACCTTCTCCAGGTCTTTACTCAAATGTCACATCTAATTAGGCCTTCTTCAACCACCCCTGTCTTCAACAGTCCCCTTACCCTGCTTCATTTTGTATAGCCCTCGCCTCCACCTGAAACTTTGAATGCTCACTTATCAGCCATCTCCCTTGTCCCATGAAGGCAAGGGCTCTGAATTGTGCCTTACCATTTCCATGGATACATTGAAGGCACTAAGTAAATGTTTGTTGAATGAATGAACAAACAAATGAACAAATGAATGAATGAATGAATGAGAGGATAAGTCAATGGTGGTTTAAGGCAAAAGGAAATAGAAATGTAAGCAAGCTAGGCACCTCCAGAGCCAAGCCTGATCTCAGCTCTGCAACCTGTGACAAGTCACTGTCACTATACGCCAGGCACTCTTCTGGGTGCTGGGGAATCAGCATGAATAAAACAGACAGAAACCCATGCCTTATTGGAGCTTACAGTGTAGTGTAACTACCACTGTAAGACAGATGGTAACCTCACTATATAAAATATATAGTAGTTTAGCTACAATGAGGTATCACCTCACAAGTTAGAATGTGCATCATCAGAAAATCTACAAACAACAAATGCTGGAGAGGGTGTGGAGAAAAGTGAACCCTCTTGCACTGTTGGTGGGAATGTAAATTGATACAGCCACTATGGAGAACAGTATGGAGGTTCCTTAAAACACTAAAAATAGAATTACCATATGACCCAGCAATACCACTCCTGGGCATATACCCAGAGAAAACTATAATTCAAAAAGAGACATGCACCCCAATGTTCATTGCAGCTCTATTTACAATAGCCAGGACATGGAAGCAACCTAAATGCCCATCGACAGACAAATGGATAAAGAAGATGTGGCACATATATACAATGGAATATTACTCAGCCATAAAAAGAAATGAAACTGAGCTATTTGTAATGAGGTGGATAGACCTAGAGTCTGTCATACAGAGTGAAGTAAGTCAGAAAGAGAAACACAAATACCATATGCTAACACATATATATGGAATTTAAGAAAAAAATGTCATGAAGAACCTAGGGGTAAAACAGGAATAAAGACACAGACCTACTTGAGAATGGACTTGAGGATATGGGGAGGGGGAAGGGTAAGCTGTGACAAAGTGAGAGAGAGGCATGGACATATATACAGTACCAAACATAAGGTAGATAGATAGTGGGAAGCAGCTGCATAGCACAGGGAGATCAGCTCGGTGCTTTGTGACCGCCTGGAGGGGTGGGATAGGGAGGGTGAGAGGGAGGGAGACGAAAAAGGGAAGGGATGTGGGAACAGATGCATATGTATGACTGATTCACTTTGTTATAAAGCAGAAACTAATAATAAAAAAAAAGAAAAGGAAAAAAAAAAGAAGATATGGTACATATATACAATGGAATATTACTCAGCCATAAAAAGGAATGAAATTGGGTCATTTGTAGAGACGTGAATGGATCTAGAGACTGTCATACAGAGTGAGGTAAGTCAGAAAGAGAAAAACAAATATTGTATATTAACGCATATATGTGGAACCTAGAAAAATGGTACAGATGAACTGGTTTGCAGGGCAGAAATAGAGACACAGATGTAGAGAACAAACGTATGGACACCAAGGGGGGAAAGTGGCGGGGTGGTGGAGTGGTGGTAGTGAGATGAACTGAGAGATTGGGATTGACATATATACACTAATATGTATAAAATGGATAACTAACAAGAACCTGCTGTGTAAAAAAAGAAATAAAATAAAATTCAAAAATTCAAAAAAAAAAATATATATATATAGTAGTTTAGGTGGTAATAAGCCCTGTGAAGGAAAATAAAGCAGGGAAGAGGAATAAAGAGTATTAGTGGGAGGGGGCAGTGTGCAATGTTTAACAGAGGGGTCACAGAAGGCCTCATTGGAAAGGGGACATTTGAGCAGAGACCTGAGGGGGTTACAGAGGGAGCCATGCAGGTTTCTGGAGGAAGAGCATTTCCAGGCAGAGGGAACACAAGCACTGCCTGGGGTGTGTGAAGGATACCAAGGAGGCCTGGGTGGCTGGAGGAGAGTGAGTGACCTGAAGAGAATTTATGAATGAGGTCAGGTTGGTAATGGAGAAAGGATGGCTTTTAAGTCACTGTAAGGACTTGGGCTTTTGGATTCTAGAGGGAAGGTTAGAGAAGGGAATGGCAGTCACACTTGACCTTGGGAAGAGACCAAGGGAGACAGAAATCTGGATTCCAGTCCTCACCCTCAGCTTTAAGAAGTGGGCACTTTTATTCCAAACACCAAAGAAACAGGATTCTCTCCTCCCTCAGCAACCTCTCCCTACATCCCTGTCCCAGGGAGCTCTGAGCTTAGTGAAATTACATGCTCCTGCTTCAAGTAACACTTTTTACTCTGAGTCTAACACTAATAAACATTCTACTTACACCGAGCATTTACAGAATGCTTTATATATACACCCTTTCATTTAATCTTACAACCTCCCAATACAGAAGACAGTATCCTTGTTTTATAAAGGAGGCAAAAGAAGCTCAGTGACCTTAAGGAACTTGGCCAAGATTACACACTTAGTAAGTAAGAAACTGAGTTGAACTCGATTTCAGGTTTTCTGACATCTCCCTACTTCACCGCAACTGAGAAGCACTCTCCATTTTAGTGATTTTCAAAGTATGATATGCAATCCTGTATGGGCTGTAAACTGATCTGAAGATGCACTTTTTCTCCCTGGATTTTGTGAGTGACATACAAGCAATCTCACAGACACTGATTTTTACATATGACAGAGGCTAATCTAACTGTCCCTTCTAAGTGTAAGTATGCCATTAAAGCTTGCTCAAATTTGAAGTTCATGAACATATCATTAAAATGTTCCAAAAACTCTAGTTCTATTTTATACTAAGTCTGGCTGCTGCACAGTGCCTGTCAATGATGCAAAGCTCTGACTGGATATGAAATGGAGTTCTCCTAAAAGGTTCTGAGTGGGGCATGTCACTCACTAGATCTTGCCCCACCTAAGTGCAGCCAAGGGTTGACAATCACCCACTCTATGATCAACCGTCTACCTTTCTTTGCTCCTGATCTAAGAAACTCTTTTCCAGCCTCTGTCGTTCAGATCACAAATTCAGATTGTGACACATGGCAAAAGCCTAGATTTCTATTTGACCCAGGAACCACCTCCTGCTTTGTCTTGAAGGGTAGCCCCCAAGACTGAGGAGAAAAGAGGTTAAGCAGATGAGACAGAAAATCCCATCCAATGACTATCACATGACTTGGCAACTGGGGGCAGGGTTGTGGTAAGAAAAAAGAAAGGCAGTTTTTAGACTGGGTTAATCAGCTGTGTATTATCCACTGACATTTGGCAAAGGAACCTATCTGAACGTTGAACGAAGTAAGTGACTCGTTGTTTTTCTTCTTTTGACCACTATGTTTGGCAATTATCTTTGTTAAATATTTTCCCAACTCATCAGCTTGGGAAACACTTCTTAGGTTGTTGAAAATCCCTCCAGCAGGTAATTTAGCCAGGGATGATTTGAGGGGCAGGGACTGAGTTTCTGATACAATCCAGGGTGGGTACGTGCTGCAGTAGTCTTCTTGGTCCACTCTCCATCCAGAAGAGTTTCTGTGGCCTTCCCTCTACCTGACTAGCCTTAGTGGACCAGCTTACTTAACACCCATGCATTCACCATTTACAGATCTGGGCAATGACCAGACATGTACTACAGCACATCTAGTAAATATGAGGTGCAGTGGTGAGCATGTTAGACCAAGAGTTCAAAGACTGAGTTCCAATCCTCTTTGACGAGCTCTGTGACTTCACTGAACTCGAGTTTCCCTCTAGCTGGTTCAAATGATTTCCCAGGTGTCTTCCAGCTTTAGCACACTAAGATCCTGATTATCATCCAGACCAATTCTAAGGGACAATATAGTAGGAAAAGCGAGGAAGTCCAATGATGTGAATATCTTATGACCCAGTGGGAATTCTGGGATTTAATGAAAAAAGACGCTGAAAAAGGAATCAAAACTCTCCCTATGTGTCGATTACTTAGACTTTGTGTGACATCAGGGGTTTTGACAAGTGACAGCTGAGGCTCCTTTCAGTCCTGTCATCTATTCCTCTGGTTCAATGAATGGAATCTGGGGTCTGGAGACCTGAGAGTCAGGCCCAGCTCAGCCACTATCTTAACCACGCTTAGCTCCAGTGACTTCATGTGTAAGATAGATCTAATAATATCATCTCATGGAGTTTGTTACAGTAGTATTTTTTGAGGTAGTGTAAGCACAAGCCATTTGTAAGTAGTAAAGTACTTATAGAAATGGTAGTCATTTATGAGTATTAGCAGCCTTTTAATAGACTCCAAGTCTTTTTCTTCAATGGCTCTTGGTCCAACCATCGTGTCCTTCCACCTCTAACTGAGGCATAGTCCTTTCTGATTGACTTGAACCTTACAGTTATGTTTCTGCTGACAATAGCCATTTGCCAGTTAATTCCTTTTTCCCTGTGAAAATGTGATCCTGAAGCAAGATCTGGGGGTAAGAGATGACAGGTTTGAGGAGATAATAGCAGTAAACATAGGGATGTCCCTCAATGTCAACACTCAGAAGATAACATACATCAAAGAAGCTGCTAACATGAAATGCTTAGATCTTAGAAACCCTTGCAAAGTTCTATGTCTCTAGCTAACCCACCCCCTTCCAAACAGATGCACTAGGCAGGGGGCAAATAGGTAGTAATGTTTTTGGTCATGATGTCTGAAATGGTGTGCTGACAGCACAACTCACCTTTGGAAACGGGACTCAACTCATCGTGGAACCGAGTAAGTTATGCATTTTATTCAGTGTGCATATTCCCTTGGAGTTGTGGCATAGTCCTGAATAAACGCAACTTCTTGAGAAGTTAGGAGGTTTTAAATGCGAAATCCATTGTTGTTGTTACAAAGAGCCAGGGTAAAATTGGAGGACAAATTCACTAGGTTTCTCTTAAGAAAATATTCTATGTATGCTTGGAAACTCTGTTCTGAGGATTAGTATTGATAAGTCTTCTACAACTGCTTAAATAAAGCCCTTGGTCAGGCTTCTGGCCCTCTAGTCAGGGACTGGGACCAGGAAAAAGGCAAGTTCTAGATAAGGAGAATCTTTCCACTGTCTATGAGGAAAAAGAGTCATGGTCACAGCATAGGAAGAGGGAGGGTTAGAAAGAAGAAAAATATTATTAAAGAAGGAGTTAGATCAAAATAGCCTTCTCTGCCTCAGATGATAAAAGCCAATCTGCCCTTGTCTCTTTTTTGCTGAGAACTTGCATTAAATCATCGTGCCTGGCTCACACTAAATGTTCTCCAAGGTCCCATCCTCGTCTGGGTCTGCCGAGAACCGTAATGTGCGCATCTCCCTTGTTAGCCCTGAATCTGAGGATTCTGTAAAGGTTCAGGAGCCCACATCCAAAGTAGAAACACAGCCCCCAACTTCAAGACAATAGCGAAGTAGTGGTGCTCTCCTAGAGATATTGTCCACTGGCAGTCTGTTCCAGTGTTTGGAAATCCAGGGGTCATGTTCAGGTAGTCTGGATAGCTGCCAACAGTCAGTCACTGTGACCAGTCCAGAGAACAGCAATCTTTCAGATGCTTTCCAAAATGCCAAAACCAATGGGGCATTGGTTAGATTCTGATTTTGTTTATTTCAGAGGAAATAAAAAGTGGGGAAATGTACATGAATGTGGGGAGGCGATCTGACGGTCCCGAAAGGGACTGGTAGTGTCAATGGGGTCTCTGCCTCTCAGAGGGTAATATAAACTTACAGGCATACTTGATTGCCTCTTGCTTCCAGGGAAATAGTGGAATTTGGTGAGTTTTCTTATCTTTGAAGGGAGAGAGACTAGAGCAATGAAAAGAAGGAAAGAAACAGAATCACGTTGTAACTGATTGCAGTCTGATTGATGTTGGGCAAATTGCATCTGAGCAAAAGGTGTTGTTTCATTTTCCCTTTAAATCATTTCCACTTGAGATTCAGAGTTATCTGCAGTGTTAGAATCAAATCTCTGAGGCTGTGCCTTTGGGGGTCTTCAGAGATGAAACTGATGCTTAGCCCCTCTGTTGAGATGCTGACCTGAGCTCTCCAGGGATACCCCAGTTGCTTCTCTCGTTTTCTCTTCCTGCAGTGATAGAGTGTAATATGATGATATGAAGCTCAGGTAGGGGGACTGAGAATTTCAAATCAAACCCCCAATCCTTAAAGTTTTGATAACCTATAATGGCCCTATACAACCATCCTTCCCTTTGCCTAGCTCTAGCCCTAGACTCTTGATTTTTGGTGATAAGACAGAGTAATCATCCTTAAGTTCTATTTCACATGATTACTCTGTCCTCCTGAGGCTTGTATCTGGATCCAGACTCAAGAGAAATTATAAACCAAAAATAAGCAATCCAAAGCAAGCGCTGGCTTCTCTGACCTGTATCCATGACACATAGCACCACTGGGCTCCCCTGTCAGCTACCAATTTCTTGTTTAACCTTCAGGTCCTTAGAAAGCCTTTCCATGGACTCAGGGAATTAGAAAGTAGGTTTGCTGTTATGGTGAGACTCAGTCTGAGTGATGGGGAAGAAATTAGGTTTCTAATCAAAAAGGTGGATTGTGACCCAAGAGAAGGGAACCAGAATATGAGAACAAGATCTGTGTCTAAACCCTCCTTGGCCTAACATTCATTACAAGAAATGTCAATATTCAGTGCCCCATCCCTACTCCCAAGCTAATGTGTTCTTCTTGGAGAGCCCTCCCAATAAACAGGATGTTAAATATTCCATCCTGAAGGCAGCTATTGTCACCCTCTTCTCTTGCTGTGTCTCAGCCCTGTCCCCTGTTCCAGTGCTTCTTGGTTGGGGACTTCATGCTCACATCCTTACCCAGCAGTTAAACTATTATTAGGTTCAAAGGGAACTGAGACTCTATGAGTTAGACTCCTGATCTAACCAAGGGCCGCTTTGTAGCTCTCTGAGTGGTGGAGTCTCTAGGCTGGGACCCAGGCTGGGGAGGTAGGATACAGATGTTCTAGCCCAGGCCCCAGGGCCAGCCCCAGGCTGGTTACGTGTGAGGCAGCATCACAATGTGCTCCTGGGAGATCCAACAGATGTTTTTTGGAGCTGGCACCAAACTCTTCGTGGAGCCCCGTGAGTTGATTTTTTTTTCCATACATTTCTAGGGAGGAATTGACTCCTGGGACGAGGGTTGCCATCCAGTTTGCATTACGTGAAAAAGTGTAACTAGGAGATGGAGTGGGCCACAGTAAAGATATTAGGCTGAGTAGCTGAAGTAGCTCTGTAATTATTTTTACTTAAAAAAAAAAACCTTATTTCTGAAATCTTCAGAGCAGCCCAGAAAGCACAAAGAAATCTAGAAGAATTATACTAATAGTTGGAGCATCAGGTGCAAGAGGGGCAGAGGCCCAGATTCTCCAAGGTGGTTGCTTCATCCTTAGGCATCCCTTTAGCTAAGCTGACTAGTATGAATGCCTTGTTGCCACCTGTTAAATGTCCTGCCACTGGAAGATTTAGGAGAGAAATGGTCAACCTGGTCAGAGTAATCAGGTAGAGCAAACTTACCTGATTTGTGTTCAAGTTAAATCCCATATTGGCAGAGATCTTTGAAACTGTGAGTGACATTTGTTATCCATGTTGCGATGCTTAGGGAACCAGTAAGACACTCTATGAGAATCTAGAACATAGATGACTTCTAAGTTTATAAATTAAGAAAAACTGTTCAGGAAAGGTATACACTTCTTTTTGTATTGTTTATCAGCACATAACCTTAGCATTAAATGGGTACTGATAAAAAGAGAAAGTCTGAAAATAAAATAACAATTGCCCAAACAAATAGCACTTTGCAATACATGCTGAAATGTAATTACGTTTGTGGACCAAGGAGAAAGTCTGGAAATTCTCAAAAGATAAGTGATTACATCTTTAAATTTTAGACTACAATGTAGTGCAAATTTTATACAACTTCAAATTTTGGTTTAGGTCTAATATAAAATAGACTAGGTTACATATGGCAACTATATTGTATGCATCCCATTTTTAAAAAAAGGTTCAATTCAGTCAGATAGCCTTTTCTTTAGTTACCATGACACCAAAGAATGGGTTAAACACTTTACTTTCAAACAGTTGTTTTGAACGGATAGACATTAATTGAGAAAGAGGATCTGAGAAAAATGTTTTACCAAACCAGTGCATTATGCTCTATCTGAAATGCTGAGTAACAGATTCAGAGCTCAATATCCTGAGCGTATGACCTTCTTCAGACATCTCTCTTGTTGGTTATATCACATTATTCAAATTATTCAAGCCAGGTCTCTCAAGCCCAAAGTGATCATTAGCAACTGCCTTTGAAATTAGGTTCTTAAATCCCAAGCAAGGCTTAATTATCCAACTAAATCAGAATACGATTGGGTCACACTCAAGTAATGAAGGAGATAGGGTTATTTTGGTTTTGCTTTTCAATGGACTAGTTTCCTTTCTGTATAACTCATTTTCAAGCTCCCTTGAAAATCAACTGGAATCCATCTCACCAAAGTCAGTATCGTAAGAGAGAAATGCCACAGTTCTGGAGGGAGGTGACTGAGCAGAACATGTGGTTTCCAAGCCGTTACTGCTGGGGTTATCGGTGTCTGTTATCAGTGGCTTCAGCTATGCCGTGAAACAAAACAATGAAGGTTTTCTCCTTCCACGTTCCAGGAGAGCCCTTTGAAAAATCCCCAACCCCCCTCTGGTTTTAAGGAAAGAAAAAGATGCATATACAGAGTAGCAGATAAATGATTGTCCAAGATGAGGCATGAAAGGAGAGAAGGCCAGAAGGAGACCCAATTATTGTAACCGGTGTTCCACAGCTCGACTTAGAACAAAACAAGAAGAAATGGGCTTAAACTAGTTTTATGTTCCTAAGGACTTCTGAGAATGATAGCTGTAATTCTCTGATTAAAGACTCAAAAGAAACTGTAGGGTGGTCCCTTACAAAAGACTAAGAATTCACCTGAAGGCAGAGAGATGGACCACTTAACTTTAGCAGATCCCTTCCAGTCCAAAAAATGGGGATGACACCCTGAAGTGACACAAACACCTCCATCCGGAGAGTGTTGGAACCAGTTATATAGTCCTTCTCAGACCTTGCCCTGATCTCATTCCAAGGGCTCATGCATTTAAAATAAACCAACTGATTCAGAGAGATTTTCAGCCTAACTGGATTGTCCAGAGGATTGTTTAATAAAACATAAATATTTGAAACTCAAAAGACCCAGACACTTCTTTGTATTTGTCATTTTCTACCTCTGCTCCCAGCCATATCTCTTAGCAGCTCCTAACTAGAAGTCAAACTGCTGCATTTCATGTCTACCTCTCTTGGCCTTCCTTTCATAGAGGTGCTAACAAGCTCAGGTCACTAACAGGATGCAGGAGAGTCTGGATTGTAGTGTTTGGCCCCAGAGGAATTGAGGAAAACATCATGGTTTAACTCCCACACGTGGATAATCATCTCACAAAATAAATTGATTATATTTGCAGAAATTCAGGCTGTTGCCAACCCATCCGTTTTTGTCATGAAAAATGGGACACATGTCGCTTGTCTGGTGAAGGAGTTCTACCCCAAAGATGTAAATATAAGTCTGGAATCATCCAAGATAATAAGAGAATATTACCCTGCTATCGTCATCTCTCCCGGTGGGAGGTACAGTGCCGTCAAGCTTGGTCAGTATGGAGATCCAGATTCAGTGACATGTTCAGTTCAACATAATAAACAAACCTGGCGCTCTACTGACTTCAAACCGAAGAAAAATACTTCAGGTAGGTCCTATCTGGCCTCAAGGGGCTGGGATTGTGGGGAAGAAAAGTCAAGGGAAAGAGAAGTTAGAGTTGTAAACTCTTGACAGATCACTCTCAATATGACGTCATGCTGGAAACAAGACTTAGGCTCAGACTCAAGACTTAGGCTAATTCCCATCATTGACTAGGAATTAAAATCTCTGCATCTCTGCACTGGAATCTAAGATAAAGCCCATCTTATTTCATCCCCATCTCTCCTCTTCACCAAACCCCTGTCTCCTTCATACTAAAGACTCTAGGGTTGAAAATTCATGTGAGGTCTAATCTAGTGTGAATGCCATAACAAAGGGCAGCCCAGCTTATCATGGTGTTAATTATTCCAGTTGTTCTTACAAATTAGAGGCATACCTGCATGTGGGCCTCATGGTACAATGGAAAAAATTCTCAGGACAGGAAGTATGTTGACTGTGCAAATAGCTATGGGACCTTAACCAAGTCACTTCTCTGGTCCTTACTTTACTTACTTAAAGTCTAAGTAAGTAAAACCTGAAATCCAGTTTTAAAACCTGAAATATCTTGAGCCTCTTGGTTATCATTGTAACCCTGACCACTGTTGTTTGTTCCAGAAAATCCAACGCCAAATGAACCTGAAAACATCAAGCAAACTCAAACTCCAGAGACCTGCTATGAGCCCCAAGGTTAGTTGAAACCAAAGGGCCAACTTCAGAATTGAGGTTAAAGCAAACTCTGTCATTGTCAGATGGGGCCCAAAATCATTCTATTTCAAAAGAAAACAAAAACCATACCTGAGCCCAGTTGATTCCCTCTGACTCTCTAAGCAGAGTTTGCCTGGATGTAAGCATGGGTTTTTCCAAAGCTTGCCTTGCTAGATGTGAATAGCAGCCTTAGGTCTCTGAAGGCTGTCTGGCACCAAGCTGGGCTTCAGACCAGGAAGGATGATGGTGATTCAGGGCAGTCTGGTTTCGGTGCTGTGGGTCCAATTTCTGGAAGGAAATTTTAGTCTCTTGCTGAAGCCACCATCTTCATTCTCATTCAATTGCAGTTCAAGCCGGGAAGGTGAACATGATGTCCCTTGCAGTGCTGGGGCTCCGAATGCTGTTTGCCAAGAGTGTTGCCATCAATTTTCTCTTGACTGCCAAGTTATTTTTCTTTTAAGGTAAGAACTAGCTGCTTCTTATTCCTACCTCCACCCCAACTATGCTGCACATGGAGGAAAGGAGTTTAGGAATGGTAAGAAGCATTGAGAAAGGAAAAACACATAGAGACATATTATGATTTACTAAGGTGGACCTTTTCAGATACTCAGCATAACACCCCATCTCCTGTTAGCCTTTTATTTCAAGCCAGACTCAAAATTCATGTAATATAATATAATATCAGCCAATAATCCTCACCTCAAACTCAGGAGCTAAAAAAATTGGACCTAAACAGGAGAAATCTTTTTCTTTACTGCTAATTTTGTTTATATGGCCAGGGGACCATGGGCTTTTGGCAAGGCCATCAGTAAAGCTTCACTTGAAGAATATTCAAGGGGAGCAGAACCTATCTTTGCCCAGACAAAGGGGATGTCAGCTCTCGATACTTAATCATAGGACTCGAAGTGTAGACCAGCCTATCTCTGGGATGAACCTATGCTCCCATCCTTAGTGAACAGCTCACTACTAGCCACTCAGGATGCATGCAAAGTTGAGGATGAGACGTGAATTATTTGCCTGTTACTTGCATTGCCTCTTCTGGTTATCTTAGACATGAAATTTGACCCGGGGCTTAGGTTTGCCTATGTCACTAACTCACTATGTTACCTAGGCCAGGTCGCTTCACCTCTCTGGGCCTGGGTTATCACATCTGTAAAACAAAGGAGTGAAGAATAACTAAAGGAGAGCAGATGGGTTTTATGACTTGTGCCAACATTGATAAACTGACAGTGACTAGCTGAACTATCACCATGTGTAGAAGGGGAATGTGCCAGGATATATTAGTGATGTCTGCAACGGTACAACCACAGCAAGTACTGGCCATCCCCAGGACTGCATGACTGCTATGATTCCTTCCAGCACTGACAGTCTATGATTCTATAACCCTGACAATTTTCCTTCACTTGCAGGCTGACTGGCATGAGAAGGCTACACGCCCTGAAAGAAATCAAAAGCCTACAGAGGTGCTATCTCCTAGGCTTTCAACTTCCTGGTGGTTTAAGTTGACCTGTCCCAGCCTTGCTTAAATGGCTGTTACCCAAACCAGTTTTCCTTTAAAGGCAACAAACCCAGCTTATCCTTCAGCCTGATGAAAGACAGAAGTCCTGGAGAGTGGGGGCTTATGGTCCCAACTGTTTTACATGCTGCTTTATAAAAGGATATAGAGATATGAAGGTATATAGGACACATTTTTTTTCCTACAACTGACACATTTTGAAAATGGTGTTTTGTTCCTTTGACTTTCTTTGCCTCCAGAAGTAGAGAGCGGGAGCCATCGGGTTCCTAGCTCCATTCTCCAAGAGGAAAATAGATCCTGGGCTTCTACCGAAACATAAAAGGCTCTGCTCAACCCAGCACTAGGTTTGCCCCAAACTAGCGCCCTCATCCACAAAGGCACTTTCTGCTTTTCCTAGTATTTGACAAACAAAACTACATTTGACTCCCTAACACTCTCTGCCCAGGCAATGGGTTTTCTCAAATCTCATCTAAATACTCTCAGAGTTATTAGCAGAGATCAGAGTAAAATGCAGAGGAAATGTGTTTCTCTCTATTAATTGATTTAACGAATATGAATTACTCCAAGTTCTAGGCACTGTACTGAGGGTGCAAAAATACGTAAGACATGGGTCTTGCTTTCAAGCAACTCATTGTGCAAGTGTTCTGGGAGGGAGGGACAGGAATGAGACCCCGAGATTTCCCCTGTAAGAACAGTGTCTTCATGACCCCCTGCCTGCCCATCCATGCCCAGAAGTCTGAAGGCATTGGACCTTTGGTATCGATGGTTTTCTGCCATTCTTCTTTGTCTCTGTTGCATGTATTAAAGTGCATTGTGTGTGCCTTGCTTCTGGCTTTCCTCACTGCGGGCCATCTCAGGGGTAAGGGGAGCTGTGAATTCACTGGGAGTCAGACAAAAACCACACTGAGTTTATAGGTCACACCGCAGCTTCCTGGGCCCCCAGCCTGCAGGTTCCTGCCTCGGGGACCCACCCCTGGGTTTCCTGCTCCTCCAACGACATCAGCGTCCTTGGGGTGGCCTCTGAGCTCTGCTCCTCCCACCTCAGCAAGGCCAGCTTTTTCCGGGTGCACGAACCCAGGTAGCAAAGGTCTAACAACCGAGCACTGTGGGTTCCTCAGCACCTATGTGGGCTGTCAGGCAGGGGCTCATGAGGTTATGAGTGAAAGAGCAATGTTCATCCACAACTCCCCCATCTTTGCCATCTGCAGAACCCCATGTCACGTCCTCACAACCCAAACCAAAGAAAGGAGGCCGTGGCATTCTGAGTCAATGAGTTTAGGACCATCTAGATGGATAAGCCAGGTCCATCCAGGGGAAAACTATTAAAAGATTCCACACATCTTCACCTCATGTGCATCAAGAATGCCTGTTTCCAAAACATTCCCATCTGTTACCTTGGGCCATTCTTAGAATGTTTCTCTGAAGTTGCTAAGAACAAAACAACACATCCTCATTTTTCAGATGGAAAAAAAATAGGTCCCCCAGAAAAGGTATGTACCTTGTTCAAAGTCATTCAGAGAGGCAGCAATATTTCTGGGAGCAGAACAAAGTTATCAGGAGTGCCAGCGCCAAGTTCCTTCTACAAGGGCACAGCACATCCCTGAGACAGGGAAGAGGGCTTGTTTTGAAGTTCAGCTAGGCTGAACTTCAGGATAGTCCTGTACATAGCATATGAATGAGCCACCCTCTGGCTTACTATTTTTTTTTTTTTTTTTTTTTGCGGTACGCGGGCCTCTCACTGTTGTGGCCTCTCCCGTTGCGGAGCACAGGCTCCGGACGTGCAGGCTCAGCGGCCATGGCTCACAGGCCTAGCTGCTCCGCGGCATGTGGGATCTTCCCAGACTGGGTCACGAACCCATGTCCCCTGCATCGGCAGGCGGACTCTCAACCACTGCGCCACCAGGGAAGCCCCTCTCTGGCTTACTTTGATCATCAGCGAAAGGCATCCCAGTATTTTATAGGACCATGAATTTCTTCCACCAAAATGATGCTCCTGAAAAGATTTAAGGCAGGAGCCATAGGGGATTGCGGCTGCCTTCTGGTGTGGAAACCATGCCATCGTGGATTATAGTTTTCCAGAGCTCTCACGTGTAGAATCTCATGTGACCCCAAAGGAGTCTCCAGGAGATTAGTACACACGCTCAGTAGGTGGCAGAACAAAAGCCCCAGAGGCTGAGTCATTTGGCCTGACCCTTTGGCTCCCTCACGCATGTCTTTTCCATCCCTCTCTATAGCAACTGCTCTCCACCTGCCTGTGTTGAAGCCCAGATATACTGCTGCCCAAGCCACCTACTGATACAGCCTCCTAGGGTGCAGCTGCAAGGGAGCCCGCAGAAATGCAGCCCCACACCCCTGGCTCTGTCATTAACCAGATCAGCGACCTTCCAAATGTCCCTCACTTCTCTGGGCTTCGGTACTTTTCCTATAAAATACCGTCTAAGGCTTCTACTATTTCTAAGATTACATCTAATAACTCTAATAGTTGTTTTAAGGAAGAGACACCCGTAGAAGTAGAGGAAGGGGGGATGGATTCCCAGGGCCGAGAGTATATCTATTTTTGACATCACATTGTTGGTTTCCCCTGGAGGTAATTCTCTCCCCTGGGGATACCACTGAGCTCCAAACTCAGGGACTTTGAAGCTGGGATTCTGGTTTTCACAGACAGCTTTCTGGGAATATCTCAGTGCTCTTCAGTGAAAGAAAAATGTTCTCCAAGCACAGTAAGTAAAATGGAGGTGCCAAAGAGAATCCAGGAGAAATAAGGTGGCTGCACAAGAAGATGCAAATGAAAGGTAAACCAGGGAAATTTTTTAAAGTAAGTAACTTTGTGTCCAATTTGGGTCTTAAAAGGAAACAGGCCAATTCACAGCAATGGATGAATGATGGAGACTAAAATAAAGACACTTCCAAAAGGCTCTCCTGAAGTTGGCCCTTCACCAGCCCCGTCCTGGTACGCTCCTGGCACATGCAGCACATCCTTGTCAAGCCCTGCTCTGTATCAGGCACGACCTGGGCACCGGAGTCTCTCAGATGTGCAGTCTCCCTTCCCCACCATGGGCACTCGGGCAACCAGGGCCCTCTGTGTCAGAAGTGGGGAGATGTCTGCTCCATCGGAAGCCAGGGTGCTCCCCTGGATGTGACCAGGCCTTTTCTTATTTGGCAGACACGTTAGGGCACCTCTAAAGGCCAGACTGGACCACAGAATGACAGGGAAGAAGGATGCTGTGTCCAAGGACATGAGCTGTCTGGAGAGGCAGCTCTGCCAGGCTGTGCCCAGGGGTTTGTGTGCAGACTTCCTGGACACCTGCATCACCGTGGAAGCTCAAGCCACAGTAGTAAGTGGCACTGTCTTCAGGCCTCACTGAGGAGATCACCAAGTGGAAGGTTTTGTGGGTCAAGCTGTGCTGCACGGAAAATCTACCCCGAGCAAAATCCGCATCATGGGATTTAATGTTATTCCTGTGCAGGACAAACTGGAAGGAACGATCTGGTCTTATTTGGTACCAGTATAAGTATGGATTTGAGTATGTGGTTTGGAAAATGCATTGCAGTGTCACCTCACTGCCACTCGCCGCTATCTGCTCCTGGGAAATCTGGGTCACTTGGTTACACAGCACGTCCTTGTCTGTGAAGAGAAAAAAATAAGAAAACAGTGAAGTCTTACACTCCGCAGGCACTGGGTCCAGCACAGGCCCATCCAGAGGGAACCCAATGGGCAGAGGCAGGGGAAAGACACAGAGATGAAAATTAAAGGCAGAAAATAACTGGAAAATCCAGTGTGAATGAGAAAGAGCCCAAGCCTTGGAAAGTAAGGAAAAGGGAAACGGGCGATAGACCGAGCAGGACATAACAATGAGTGTACTTACAGAAAAACAAAAGGCTGAAGCCCACAAGAAGAATCATCTTCTTTTCATATCAGGGAGGAGGATATAGAATAAAACTGGGCTCCTTAAATCTCTGAGACCTTCTCAGTGCTTCTGAAGGGAAGGAGATGGGAGGGAAGTGAGGGGAGGAGGGCAGCCCTGACGGTCACGTGACTGAATTAGCTGTAACACTCTGGGGCGCATGCTTCCAGCCCAGGAAAAGTTGTTGTTATTGTTTTTGTGGTCCTCAATCCATCCTGAACTAATCTTTTTGTAAAACACCATGAAAATGAATTAGTTTTTAAAAAAGAAAGAGAGACTGCAAGTCCAATGGTCACGTACTTCTATATCAAATTGCCCTAAAAGTGGCTTATCCTCCATTTCCGCATCCTCTGGTCACAGACCGGGTACCAGTCCAGGATTGCACTTTGGGTAGCACTGTCACACAGCAGTAGCACAGCTGCACACACCTGAAGTACTCTATACATGGGGTAAATGAATGAGGACCTTAACCTAGTCTTACATGTTTGTGTAAAAAGAAAAAGGAGAGGGTTGGATGAGGTCATTTCTAAAATCTGCTCTAGCCCTGAATTCTAGAACTCTTTATTTTTGTTGCTGTTGCTGTTATGTTTTTTTATTTTTAATTTTTATACAATTTTTAAATGTTGCACTCCACTGACAGTTATGACAAAATATTGAACTCTTCTATTTCTCATGCTTGAGGGAGTGCTGTGGTCCTGAGAACGCTCACTGCACTTCCCACAGCTTGATTTCCATCTCTCCCTCTGCAGCACACACTTGGCTCCAGCTGGAAACTTCTCCCTCTGGAAGCAGACCTTCCCAGTGGGTGAACTGCTGTGAGTGGGTTACAGGTTCGCTGAGACAGTTCACAGTGGACACTGGAACCTGGGGTGGCTGGAACCCCGGAGGCCAGTCCCTCCCGGCTACATTTCAATACAAATATTGTCTTCTGGGTAAGCCAAGACATGACAACTGCTGGGAAGCACTGCCCTAAAAAATAGAAGACCAACTGGCTCCCCCAAACCTAGGAGTATTTCTAGGAGTACTTCTGGAGTTCCTTTGTTTCCCTGGTCCCCCACCTCCAATTCATCAGGAAGACCTGTCAGTTGCACCATGAAGTGTGTCTCTAGTGCATCCACTTCTCTCCACCGCCACTCCCACCACCTCCCACCAACACCACCATCTCTTGTCAGGACCACGGCAGTAACGCCCCTTGTCAGGGCCCCTTGCTTCTGCTCTTGCCCCTGGACCATCTCCTCTGCAGGTCTTTATAAAAATGTAAATCTGATGATGCCAGCAGGGCCTCCCTTCCTGGGCCTATGACCCACGGCACATGGTGGGATCTCTGCTCCCTGTCCAATCTCCCTGCACGTTCTCTCCTGCCTCTGTCACTCCCCTTCAGCAGCTGTGGCCTTCCTTCTGCTCCTCTACCTGCCTCCCTCTTCTAGGTCCCTGAAACTCTGCTTCCAGGTTTTCACAAATCTCAGCTCAAAGAGGCTTTCCCTGGCAAGTAAATTAGTCACTCACCTGGGTACCCAGAGTCACCCTCAGTTTCACCTCTTATTTTCCCTCACATCACTATTTGTCATCATCAGGTTTCTACACGTTTATTATTTGTCTTTCCTTTCTCACCCCATATACACATACACATACACCATCATATAAGCTCCATGAAGGCCGGGCCTTGCTTATCTTTTCACTGATCCGTCCCAGCCCCTAGGACTGTGTCTGCCACGTAACTGATAATCAACAAATATTTGTGAACAAAGGAATATAACTTTGTCCACTTAAAAACTCACCAATGGCATGGATAAGTTTGCCAAATTTTTTAAAATTTTTTTTATCAAAGTATAGTTGATTTACAGTGTTGTGTTAGTTTCTGGTGTGCAACATAGTGATTCAGTTATATATATATATATTCTTTTTCATATTCTTTTCCATTATGCACTATTACAGTGTACTGAATATAGTTCCCTGTGCTATACAGTAGTACCTTGTTGTTTATCTACTTTATATATAGTGGTTTGTATCTTCTAATCCCAACTCCTAATTTATCCCTCTCCCAACCCCTTTCCCCTTTGGCAACCATAAATTTGTTTTTTATGTCTGTGAATCTGTTTCTGTTTCATAAATAAGTTTACTTTTGTCATTTTTTTAGATTCCACATTTAAGTGATATCACATGATATTTGTCTTTTTCTGACTTACTTCACTTAGTATGATAATCTCTAGGTCTATCCATGTTGCTGCAAATGGCATTATTTCATTCCTTTTTTATGATTGAGTAGTATTCCATTTTATATATATATATATATATATATATATATATTTTATATCACATCTTCTTTATCCATTTTCTGTTGATGGACATTAAGGTTGCTTCCATGTCTTGCCTATTGTAAATAGTAAGGTTGCCAGATTTAACGAATAAAAATACAGGACACCCAGTTAAGTTTGCATTTCAAATGAAAAACAAAAAAACTTTTTAGTAATAATTGGGACTTGCCATATTTGGGATATATTTACTCTAAAAAGGTATTCGTTGTTTATCTGAAATTCAAGTTTCACTGGAAATTTTGCATTTTATCTGGCTGCCCTTGTTGTGAAGATTAGCAAAAGTGCACACCAGGAAGTCTGCAGCCCCAGCGAGAGCATCCCCAGGCCCCCGGCTGTGGAAGAGGCAGGGTCAGCAACGGGGCTGCTCTGTCTGATCAGCTGCTGCCAGGCCTGCACTGCCCCCTGCAGACAGGTGTCCCCTCTCAAAGGCACCAGCCCCTCTGCTGGGAAGAAGGCCACTTCAGAACTTCCCGCTCTCAGACATTCACGGGCTCTAGCAGCCCCCAGTCAGCCTCTGGGAGTCTGTCCTTGTTCTAAAGGTGTTGCCAGGCATGATATTTATGAGAGCTGAGTGTTCCCTTCCTGATCTAGGCAGTATAACAGTTAACAAATTAAACTGCTGCTCCTCTTCTGATGGCCCAACCTCAGTTACATCTGCCCATAGCCGAAAACAGAGGAAAGGGCTTCAAAACCCTCACTCAGAGGGACAAGCCCTCTCCCTAATCCTTCACATGGAGACCTCCTTGGGTGGCACATCATGAAACTCCCCACCATGGTGTCCTTCCAACATTCCTTGAAAGGCATCCCTTAAGGAAGGGCACTTCTCAGAACAGCAGTGCAGTGTCATGGTTAAGGAGTGGGGTTCCGGATCCAGACTGCTTGGGTTCCTATCAGCTCCAGCATGTACTTGCTGTGTGACCCCGAACACGACCTAACCCCTCCAAGCCTCATTTTCTCCATCTGTAAAATGAAGATGATAATAATAATACCTTTTTCACAGGACCGTTGGATAATTAAATGAAATAACAGATGCAATACACCCAGCAAGTGATCTAAGAACGCTAGGCATTGCTGTTCCTATTGTCATTTTTATGAAATAGACTGATGAATAAATCTCCTGAGAGCTTGAGTCTCATCAAAGACGTTCAGAAATAAGATGCTGAGTAAATCTAAAAAATAAAGTTGTGAAATCTGGCAAAAAACCCCACAAAACATGTTGTACCAATCGATGGCAAAAAAAAAGTGACTCACATCTTTCATTTGCTGTCATTGCTGTAAGTGTGTCATAGAGCTCTGCACTCTCCCAAGACCTGAGCCAAGCTGTGCTCACCCCAAACCCCTAAGAGCAGTGGGAACATGGGAAATGAGCCTGCTAGCCCACTGTCCTATGTCTTCCAAAGGTTTCAACAGGCTTGTTCATGGGAGACCACAATGTACAAGAGAGTGACCGCCAAAGTTTAGGGCTAAGAGAGTCTCAAGATTTAATGACCTATTACAGACGTATTGTCCTTGAACTTCCCTACCCCATCTCCCTTAAACCTACTGATGTCTGCATCTGAGCAGTTCCCGCTGTCAGTGAGCGCCCTGGACTGACTTTCATTAGCCCGAAACCACTACTCAACAGAGGCCTTCAGACCGGCGGGGTCCCAGGGATTTGGTAAATAAGCCACTCTTGTCCCAGGCTTGGACCTTGATCACTATTATCACTCAAAAAAAGGGTCTTTTCTCCGAGTTTCTTCTGAGGCGGGCAGCTTTGTTTCTGACCTTACGGCGCCCTCTGCTGTTCTAATTAGTCCATCTCCATAAATGGGTCATACTAGAGGTTGGCAGAAAATAGGTCAGGGGAGGAAAATATACTTTGTTCAGGACTTAAGTCAAAGTTGCTGCTTCTGTTCCCCGATCCCCTTTCAACCCTGACACTGCTCTGTTGGCCCAAAGGACCCAACCTCCCCAGTCACTCAGAGTACTGTCTTTGAGGACATGAGATAGCACCCCACAAGGGTTGATGGGCATTTCCCTGTCAAACAAAAGCCTACTGCAACAGTAAAGGACACAGGGAAATGTCTTTGGATAGATATAGACAAACATATCTCTTTTTTATGAAAGAATAGAAATGTGATTAAAAGGAAAAGCTTAGAAACATCTGAATGTGTGACAACGGGAGTGAGTGGTCTAGAGAAAGGGTTTCTGCATCACCTTCTTCCTGTGCCACATTCCATTCCAGGAGCCCCAGGACAGACCTGGGTCGATGGATAAGACGAAGCATGCCAGGGAGGGACCAAGGTCCAGTAGATGTCTTCCACCCCCAGGACCTCTGTTTGGGGGAAAAATCTTGCTGAAGGCTCTTTAGGCAAGAGTAAGCACGAAGAACGCTACCTTGGTTTGTTTCCCAAAGCCTGCGTTTGAAAGCAAGCTGTGAGGTCAAAGAGATACTCCATGGTTTTACTGTTGCCACCTCTGGAGCGGCCTATGGAAGGAACAGTCTTGGTCCAGCCAGGTGAGTGATACCTTTCATGTTGGGGCTGTGTGGGACCTGGCCTGACCCTTGCCAACCAGATTTCTCAAGCCATCGGCAGGATCTTCTCTCCACTTATTCCCCAGGCACGAGGGCAAACAGGTTATATCTCAATTACCAAGGGCTAGCAGTTGGTAGTAGCTATCTGGAGCACAGTTTTAGGAAGGATTGTGAACTGTATGTAAAATAGATAAAAAAACAAGGATTTACTGTATAGCAGAGGGAAATATATTCAAAATCTTATAATAACCTATAATGAAAAAATCAGAAATATATATATATATATATACATAGAGAGAGAGAGAACTGAATCACTTTGCTGTATACCTGAAACTAACACAATATTGTTAATCAATTATACTTCAATTAAGAAAAAGAACTGAGGCCACATCTAGACTCAGAGGAGAGGTGTGATGTATCTATTAGCAATATCTGCCACAGAAGCAGGAGCGGGAGGTAACACCACACCACTTTGGGTGTGCCAAGACCCCTGCTCTAGATGTCAGTCCTGTAATGAGTCTTGCAGAGAAAAACTAATCAGAGCCAGCTCTCTGTTGGGTTATCCTTTTGGTAAAGGACAAATTTCTAAATCTTTATCTTTCCCTTGGCTTCCCTGACACCTCACAGGCCATTTCCCCCACTATCAATTGTTGTGGCCAGCAGCCTAAGAAATAAAAATTTTTAAATGAATTAAGATGTTCTATACCGCCCTTTAAAATTTTAAACACTGCGCTGAAACCAAACATTTCCCTTGTGTGGCTTATTCACTGTTTAACAGAGATAATCATACCTGGGCCGGCCAGGAGAGTCACTAAGGATGGGGACAACTCAGGGAAGATCCCTGTTCTCCTGAGTCACAGGAAGGAAGAAGGCAGGATTGGGACTTAGGTGTTCTGAGTTCTAGTCTCAGCTCTGCCTCTATCTACTGGCATGGGCTTGAGCAACTTTAACCCTCAGGGCCTGGGCTTATTCATCTTTCAACTGAGGACATTGGCCCCGGCAGCTGCTAAATTCCCTTCCAGGTCTTGCATTCTAGGATGCTAATGTTTGAAGCTGCAGATCTATCCTGAGAGAGTTATGGGTTTATATTCCCCTCTGCATGTTGCTTGAACTTCTCATTGCCCCAGCAAGGGGAAAAAGCAAAGCACACTTCTTCACTGGGAGGTAGCATCATTTCTTGATGAAATATGGGTGACTCATCAGAGCCTGGAGGTTTGGGCCCAGATGCCAACTTGGAATCCAGTTATTATTGCATCTGGGAGAGAGAAAGTGCTGAAAACAGTCTTTGGGGAGAAAAACAAAACAAAACAAAAAACCCCCATTAATTTGGCAAAAAAAAAAAGAAGAAGAAGAAGAAGTCTCTGCATAGTGTGATAACATTTTGATATCTTATTTATCATCTTCATCCCTGAAATCTACTCTGCCCCCTCCTACCTCTGCCCTGAGAGAAGGAAGGAGGGCAGACCTTTCCCAGGAAAGATAAGGTACCTGTGGCGGACAGAGAGCTGTCTCTGACTAGTGAGGAAGGAGAACAAAGTTGATGCCACATCCCTTTCAACCATGCTGACGTTTCTGTTTTTTGTAAAGGTGTTCACCCCTGTGGGAACTGGGTTAATAGGAAACTGACATTTGGAGCCAAGACTAGAGGAATCTTGAAACTCAGTAAGTAATATCTGGCAGAATTAATTTTTTTTCATCTGAAAATTGTCAGAGAGATATTCAAGGGTTCCTTAAGGAATAGGAACAAAAGATTAATGTTTACTATAATTCAATTCAATTTAACAAATATTTATTAAGTGCCCACAGTTTTTCCCAGGGATCATCTGGGCCAGCTTCTGAGGCGATGGTATCATTGCCCTAAGGCAGGAGGGGTTTTGTCAATGGATGAACAATGACAGCAGATTTACCTTTGAGACCCAGACACAGTTAACTGTGGCCCTGAGTAAGTAGCTTAGCTTCAGGGGAGAAAGAAATGTACACAATAGCATGGATAATCTAATATACAAGATAATCAAAAATGTTATTTTATGATTGGCTTTAGCACATATTTCATTATTTTGTAGGGCAGGTTTCTCTTCCCAACTGTAAGTCTTCTTGATCTATTAAGTCTATGGGGGGAAAGCTTTTCAAGAATCAGTCATACATTTCTGAAATCAGGCTCGCCGTCAACATAGGAAGAAGTGGTACTTTTTGCCTTTCCAATAATGAAAAAGGGGGGCTGGCATCCCTCCTATACTTGATGCCCACGGGGGTGTCCTTTCCTTTTGTAGGTCAAAACTAACGATGTCCTGATCACCAAAAAAAAAAAAAAAAAAAAACTAACGATGAACCACCAGGCAGTTATGGTTTTTATTGATCTGTACAACAGGGTGGGCAATAAGAAATTGCCTGCGAGATATTCAGGATACAGGGGTCTCAGCTGCCCAGGAAGCCAGAAAAGAACTTTGGAGCCCCCCACCACCACAACATGGTTGGTCCTGTTCTGCTCATGGCCTGAGTCCTGGGTTGCATTCATAAGAGAGGGGCAACCCTAAGTGACCTTGCTCATGAAGCTGGCCCCCTGCTGTGGCCCTAATCACACTAGAGACAGGCTGCATCTGAGAAGGGGAAGTCACAGCCCAGCACTAAGAGGGACTTTTGGTAAAGGGCCCAGGCACTGTGTGAAGAGCACTGAGAAACCCACTTTTGGGAAGGGGACTCAGTTAATTGTAAGCCTGGGTGAGTACCTCCATTTCAGACGTAATGTTAACAAAATCCCCTCAGCATCTAACATCTAGCAACCAGAGAGCTGACATCCTTGGCTAGATGATGAATTCCCTTATCCGTTGGGAAAAGACTGTAAGTAACAAATCACTTTTCCTGTGGGTAAGCAAGAGCCTGTAGTTTATGTAAAGGCTTCAGCTCCTGTGGGAAGGAAGGAAACAGGAAAGTTACGCTCGGAACCAGGACTCAAGTGAGAGTGAAACTTAGTAAGTACTAGCTTTAAACCAAAGGTGTCAGTTTATTTGGTTTGGTTTTTGAATTATCTGGAAGCTCCAAAGAAAGAACACTTCTCCCTGAGGACTTGGTTCCAAACTTTTGACTTCAAACGTCTAAAAAGATCTAATGTTAAGGCAGACGGTAGGCTTGGAAAACTTTATTTCCCTGTATAATAAGTAGAGACCTACTTTTCTATTCTCTGCTTATTTGTTTTATTTTGTTTAGGAAATGGGGAGGAAGACTAGACACGCTGAGGGGAAAAAAATACATTTGCACAGCATTTTTGGATAGATTAGGTCCAGAGAATCAAATCAAAGACTAACAGCTCAGAAAGCCCATAAAGACGACCAAACTCACTTCTTTAATTTTGCAAATGAGGACAGTGAAACTCAGAGAGGTTTGTGAACTTGCTCATTGTCTCGCAGCTGAGCCTGGTCCAGGGCAAAGCCAAGACAGCTCATAGCTCTGGACCAGGCCAGACCCAAGGGAAAGAAAACATCATGGTTCTTGACTAAGCAACTTCACTTGAACCCCAAACATTCTTTATCCAGGACTTAGCGAGCTCAAAACAGAACCACAGAGTTCTAAAGGGAGATAAAAATCATCGCATGCCTGTTTGGGGGGGAAAGGTGGCTAAAGTCAGAACAACTAAACTTGATATGAGGGGAACGGTGCAGCCATCTGCAGACTGAGGCAGAGATGCAAAAAGCCAAAATGAAAATGCTGGTCTTGTCTTCAGACAATTGACTGTGACCATCAAACACTACCTATAAATTCCACAGAGTTAATTTCTCTCCCAGTGGGATTTTATATTCTATGATAGATTGCATCAACTATGCAATTACTTTGGACCACAGAATGTGTATACAGAATCGGCTTGCTGAGCCTTCCTGTGTCTTAAAGTGGCAATCATCTCCGGACGTATCTCTCAGCACTGAAGCTCTGGGCTACCACAAAGAGAGACACCATCACTTATCCTGTCTTAAAAGCTTGGAGGCTGAAGGAAATTTTTAGTTCTTGGGAAGCTCTGCAAAGCTGGGTTCCTTAAATTAACCCCACAGGTTTTTGCAAAGCCCCTCAGCATTGTGTTCAGCAAACCAGTGGCTCTAAAATGACATTTGGGAAAGGGACTCAGCTCACAGTGCATCTTGGTAAGTGAAGGACAGCACTGAACCCTCTTCTTGAAAATGATATGAGATCCTTTTTACAGTGACTGATAGGGATGTGGCTTCCTGGCCCATCTCCGCTCATATTTAAATCCTGCCTGGCTAAAAGATATCCTCTCCACATCCCCCAAAATGGTTCAACCATGAAGGTGCAGCTGGATACAGCTTTTGCTAAATTCTCACAAAATCACTTACCCTCCTCATCAAACTGCTTGGTGGTTCTTCTGTTGCCCTCACAGCTCTGCTGGTTTACCAGTTAGAGGAAGAGAAGTGCCCACGGACTTTAGGATTTTTAGGTCATTGTGAAAAGAGGAACATGGTCAATGTGTTTGGCTTCTGGGAAGGAAAATAATGATGATTTATTAATTGCTTACTATGTGCTAGGCAATGTGCTGCATGCTTTCGATCCATTACCACAGTCAATCCTTATACCAGCTATGTGGGTTAAGTGCTATTATTATCCTCATTTTATAGAAAAGAACTTTTTTAATTTTTATATTTTATATTTTTATAGAAGCACAGAGGGAGGTTGAGTAACTTCTTCAGATTGACTCAGTGAGAGAGAGGGCCTGGAATTTAATTCTTGAGGCTCAGCTTCCAGAGCTAAATGTTTACCAGTTGGGGGGGATTATGTTTGGGCAGGAAATCACTGACACTTTGGTCTCTAGAGTTGCTAAAATAATCCCTAGAGAAGTGTGCTCTCAGCTAAGCAAGCCAGAGATCGAGCAGAAGGACCACTGCAACCCACCTACAGATCCTAGTCTGTACAACAGCATCACAGTGCGGCGTCATTCTCCCCATTTTACAGATAGGGGAAGTGAGGGGCAGCAAGTTAAGGGACTCGCCCTGGGTTTCAAACCCAAGTCTGTCTGACCCCAAAGCCTGAGCTATTTCAATTAATTGCAACTGCCTACCAACTAAGCTAATCAGTCAATTAATGAAGGTAATCTAATGTTAGGTAAAGATGGATTAAATTGTTTCCACGATCCTCCCCACCCCCTTTTCAGGAATGATCATTCAACTGTGTAATTGCACAACATTGTGTTTCTGCCTTTGTGCTTCCTCTGGGAAAGCGGGAGGAGCCTGGGTTCCCAGCACCTGGTGGAAAGGCCTTGGCAGTATTTGCAAAGCAGTCTGTGAGGGTGTAACTCAGGGTGGATCTGAAAGACTCTTCTTTGGAAAGGGAACGAAACTGACAGTAAGCCCATGTAAGTCTGAATAACTAATGCTTCCAAATTTCTCTCTGGAACCCTGATTCCTAAATTTTCCATTTTCTTTTATAAGGCAAGTCCAAACCATGGCAGCCCCGTTGGTGGATTCCAATTGAAACAGCCGTTGATGTGTACCTGCCTCCCGTGGGACTCTGCTGTTTACCCTCACGTGCTATTTTATCTAATAAACCAGAGTGACAGTGCTACTGCAGCATTAAACTAAGGAGTCAGACTGATAGAAAGTTTAATTTGATATTAGAACTGGTAGAATTTTCCATGGGACTAAGAGAAAATCAATGAACTCTCTGAGCCTCTCGTGTCTCCCTCTGTTAAATGAGGGAGGCAGTTCCTACTCCTGTTTTACCAGAGCAGGCATGCTGTGAGGGAATGTTGGCACATTTCCAACTAAGTGACAAGGAAGAAGGAGGGCCGCAGAAGGTCCATAAACTTTACCACCAGACCCTCATTATAAAAAGCGCTTTTATCAAGGGGATTCTTGGATGATAGATAAACATTTAAGCAGGTAGTAAGGGGAGTTTGGGCAGCTAAGTTTTTGCAGAGTCTCGTGTCTTCGTGTGGTACCACAGCCACTAATAAGCTGACATTCGGAAGAGGAACGACCTGAGTGTTAGACCAGGTATGTTTTAAAGAAGATGGCTTGTTTCTAAACATAAGCCACCATTCTTAGACATTCAGTGAAAGGTCACTGAATTACTCATCCAGTGATTAGCATCTTTGGGGACTTGGTGCCACAGGTCTTTCTGGCGAACATGATAATGAGGGCAGCCTCTGATGGAGCCCCTTTAGGGCTGTTTCTTCAACACCTTTAAGCCCTTGGAAATGTTAAAAGCTGGGTTTTGTTGTTGTTGGAGATGTGTGTCTGACAAATGGAATCTGAACTAAAGTTTTAATGTGTCGGGGCAGAAAGCAGTTAGGAAGAAAGGATATATGAGACTAAAGTACATAGCAACGTAGGGTGGGCAATGCAACCCAACCCAAAGGAAAACAGTGAGATACAGCCTATTGATATAAACGACTGAATGACCACTCTCGGGTGAGCTACTTGTCTTCCCAAGGCCTCCATGTTGGTGCAATTAGGGGAGAAAATTGTCTGATCCCCATAATTCTCAAATTCTTGGAGCCACACCAAGTTGAGGAAAGCCATGTAAGATTTTCTGGTGCTGATGCTGATCACAAGCTGATATTTAGGGAAAGGGTAAGATTGAAAGCAAATATTCAAAATAGTCAGAAAGATCATGAACTGCTGAAAACATGCCCCAGGATGCTGTTAACCACAACGTTTCTAACTGAGACTTTTTCATCCTTGCCTTGGCTGAGCTTATCATAGAAGCCCCTTTGGATACCCACTCGTTTCTGTGCCCCTCAGTGAAATGGGGCACCACACTGGGAAGTGTCAGAGAAGGATTCCTTAATCTTATATAATAACAACCTTCTCTCCCGCTTGCAATAACCAGAGGGAGATTTTGAGTGCTACCTACCAGTCTCAAAACAAGTCGATTAATTAACTTGAATGTAGCTGAAATGTTGCTCCATGAGGGAGTCTCTATTTACTACAACAGAAGCTCATTCCAGACAGCCATCTGGGGTTTAACTTTTGCTTACAATTCATAAGAGATACCAACTACCCAGTGGATACCTCAAACTCTACTTTCATGGCCAAATTAGTATCCACATTAGAAAGGCTAGAATCAGGATGTCCTAGTGAGTATTATGTTAGTTCCAGATGACCTTCCTGAAGTCCCTTATGCCTAAAATAGCATGAGATTTAAAACAAGTGTTTCCACGCTGACCTGTGTGTTCATTTGCTAACTAGAGTTCAAAGAGCAGGCCAGTCAGCTACCATGTTTCCAAACTGGGTTGGATATTTACAGTCCTCCAGACACTAGCAATGATAATCAGAAAAGGCACATGTTATTCCATTTTTATTTATAATTCTCATCTCTCCCAGAGAACTGTTATAAATTTTCTCCCAAAGTTGTTATATTCATCCTTCTTTTGGTCCCTTTATTTGTGATGTGTACAGAGATGAAATATTGGTTGAGATTCAAAAAACATCTATGAGATTTACCTTAAGCTTTGCCTGTCAGAGAGATTCTAAGAGCTAAAAAGATGGGAAGCTGACATTTGGGAACTAGATTAAAAAGAAAACTCAATTAACCCCAAAGGGCAACGCTCAGCAGATGGTTATTTAGACATAGGCACGTCGACCCCACAAGCCTAGTTGCTCAGCTGGCTGCACTGCCCCTATCTTGGGCTTGCCTGGAAGAGTAATAATGACTTGCTCACCCCCAGACCTGTCTTGGGAAGAGAGAAATGTCAGCCTCCAGCCCTAAAAACTCCTTCTGAATTTGCTCATTTCAATAGAGTTTATCATTACACATGGTGTTCTGGAAGTCATAGAAAAAGTGCATTAGAAGCTTCAGCAAATGGAAATGAAATGTAAATTTAGATTGTAAATATAGGACTGCAGCAAATAGATAGCAGGAAAAAAAGATGAAGAGATTAGAAACTTGCCACATTTCTCTAACCCTAAAGGGGCTGTTTCTTTTCTTTTTTTTTTTTTTTTTTTTTGCGGTATGTGGGCCTCTCACTGTTGTGGCCTCTCCCGTTGCGGAGCACAGGCTCCGGACGCGCAGGCTCAGCAGCCATGGCTCACGGGCCCAGCCACTCCGCGGCATGTGGGATCTTCCCGGACCGGGGCACGAACCCGTGTCCCCTGCATCGGCAGGCGGACTCTCAACCACTGCGCCACCTGGGAAGCCCTAAAGAGGCTGTTTCTATGAATAGTTTAAACCTATTGAAGAGGAGGGGGGAGAAAGAGGAGAATAGAAGCAAACAGATTTTCTCCTGATACTTTCCACTTTGCAAAACTGGAAATTATTTTTCAATCAGATTTCCCTGAGCAGAAGAAAGAAACCATGTCTGTTTTCAGACTTCAGGGTGCATGGGTGGGTGTCGTCTAGTACTGATTCTGAGGAGGGCTCCCTGTGGGAGACAAGTGCTGGCAATGTCTTGGGGGAGGGGGCATTAAGTCCAAAAATAAGTCCAAATAAGTGTGCAGAGAAGACGGGGTCACAGGACAGGATTTCCCCTGGATTTTCCACCTTGACTTCTAACCTTTCCTGTCTTAGCCAATGGATTAAGTCCCAGATGAGCAGACCCTAGGATTCAAACCACCAATTTCAAGGAGGAAGCCAGCTTAACTTCACTCAGGAGACCTGGTGTATTCTGATTTGAAAGATTCTTTTAATCCAGCTGTTTTTAGGGAGAGCTCTGTAAAAGCTGAAGGATATTTAAAAAAAAAAAAAAAAGTTAAAATTCTGTGAAGTGGAAATAAAGATGTTAGATGTTTGACTGACAAAGAGAATAAAAATATGGTACATGTCTATAACTGCTAAAGGGGACTTTAACTGCTAAAGGGGACTTTGTCAAGGAGGAAGAAGGCAGCCCCAAAGAGACACTGTCCTAAACCTCCCTGATTTGTGAGATTCGGGCCATTGTCCCCAGCAGGCTCGGGTGCTGAGAGCAGATCAGGCTCCTGTTCAAGGGGGAGAGAGGGCCCTTCCGTGTGTGCAGTTCTTGTAAAGCTCTTTGCTGTGGTGCATCTCTGGGGAGTGCCGGCCAGAAGCTGGTATTCGGGCAAGGAGCCAGCCTGACCATCAACCCCAGTGGGTATGAAAGGGTGAAGCCACATGGGTCTCCTGAGAGCTTTATCCTTTCTAGACCACGTCCCAAAGCCTCTCCTGGATGGGCACGTACTTGTTTTGCCTGGTCCATCATAGGGAAGCAGATTGGGAAAGATCAAAAAGCCCTCATACTCCTACCTTGAATATGGCCCTGTAAAACTCCCTCACTCTCCTCCCCTTCTGCAATCGGTTTCCAGTAAACCAGAATCTAGTGTGTTGATGAGAACAATTTTAAGAAAAAACAGAGAAACAGGTAGCCCTGAAGTACAATAAAATGAAAACTGTGTGAGTGCCAACCAGGGGTAGACAACGAGGGAAAAAGAAAAAGAGATAGTTTACCCAAACTAAGGTGGCAACTAAGAAAAAGAAAAACAATTTTAAAATTTGTAATAAATGAAGTATATATTTATCAGGGCTCCATTGCCCTCTGGAAGCCCAGCTCCCACCTGCAGCAGCTGCCTTCCGGGCATGTTGTCAAATAACATGTAGTTTACTGCAGGGTTGTGGGATCGAGACCATAATGACCCCCAGGGCCCTTCTGCAAAGGGCAGCTCCTGTTCATGTTTTTGTAAAGCCTCCGCTGACTGTGAGACTAGTGGAAGTAGCAGCTATAAACTGACATTTGGAAAAGGAACTCTCTTAATTGTGAATCCAAGTAAGTCTGAAGGGCCTGGTGGGGAGTGGGAGGGATTCAAAACATTTCTTTCTTCTGATTTAAATTACTTGTGCCCCCAAAACATCCCAGGTTAGTTTCCAAATCTAATGCTTGCGTTGGCAGGATATGATCCCCATCAGAGAGATTAGCACTCCGTTGTACAAAGACTAAACTACCTTCAGCCAAAAATATTCTTATCATCCATCTTAAATGAGATTATTGGTACAAAGAGAAAAATTGAATACAAGAGGCTGAGGGATTCAGCTAAAGCCAGGAAATGTTTGCCAAAAAGATAGAGAGGAAATTGGCATATTGTGACTATGCAAATTCAGTAGACTAAATATAAATCTTCCTGATGTAGATACTAAAACTCCCCTAAATTTATCTCCTGAAATAGTGGGACCCTGAGATTTCATTAATGAATGCTGGAAATTCTGCAGACAGATTTCTTTTCTTCTTTTACCTTCACTTTGTCTCTCTTAAAGGTTCTATTCTCCATCCCCAGTCCAGTAACTGAGATCTCCACGGGTGGAACTGTCCAGTTAACTCAGAGCGTTTAACCCCACTTTTCCCTCCATTACCAAAATCATTGATTGAGTCACCATTTTACTTAGCTCAGCCAAGGAAAGGGGAAAAAATTCATTTGTCCTCTGAATCGTGAAAATATTGCATTTTATTCTCTCCTTCACATATACACCCACCCTTTCATAAGGGTAATAATGTGTGTTAAGTACTTGGAAAAGTTTTAAGTGCTATATATAACAGTAAGGAACTGTGGTTTCTACTGGCATTTCTTGAGATTCTGTGTTTCTGGTGGGCTTCTGAAAGCGGTACTTATAAACTAATGCCGGGAAGACAGAGTTGTTATAAAATTTGGGTAAATGGGAAAAACCTGTTGAAAGCCCCCCAGTCTCCTTTTGACATAAGCTAAGCACCCCGGTTGCTGAGTTTCATTTATTCAGATCTACTTTCTGTGATTAGCAGAGGACGCAGCACTGGGAGAGGCTGAAAAATACAGCCCAGTCGAAGCTCTTGAAAAACTGGATCATGGGGGTGTAAATGACGAAGTGATGCAGTGCATGCAGCATTGAAGGAGTTATTGCAGCCCTGGTAGCAGCTGGCTTGGAATGCTCTGGGCTAGGTCCTGCCTAAAGAACATGCAGTGTGGTTAGCCGTGAAGTTGTCACATGCAGAAGTGTCTTGTTCAGCAGGGGCAAAACCAGCACATGTCTGCAACAACAGAAATAGTGAGTAATGCGTGATATTGTGGAATCCCGTGCATTCAGTAGTCTCTGAGGTCCTAGCTAATTAAAGCTTCAAGGGGATTCGTGTGAACCTCCTGGGAGACTCAAGGACATCACCTTTTTGGGAGTGGGCAGCTGAGACAGGGGACCAGACAGGAGGTGTTATCTTTGTTGTCTCGCTGGAAACACACTAGGGAGAACTCTGTGGTGGGTTTTCCAGAATGCTGGAGAAGCCGGGAGCCCCTCTCAGCACTTGGTGGGCCTCTTAGGGGACTGAGAGCTGTAACCCCTACACAGTAAAATGTAGAAGAGGCCAGCCTGACCATGCAAAGAAAATATCTGTGCAAGGCGAGCATCTTTCCAGAGCTCCTGACGGTAACTGTAGGCCAGATTTTCCATACAATGGACTCTTCTTCTGCAAGGTCTACCAAGGCAAGGCTGGAGTCCCAGGGTCCTATGATTAAATTGTGTTTTCTTTCAATCAGCAGAGCACAGAGGTTATTGTCACAGCAACACTTTGGTGCCGTCTGTTTGAGAGGTTTAGCTGATGGCAGGCATCGAATTTTGCTTACATCCTGATGTTTCAGTGGCTGAAGTAGGGTGTGGGGAGCTCTGTATACTGTGATGCTGGGAAGGGAAGAGATGGGAAGTGTCGTTTGAATCTCTGACCACTGTCCTTAAAGCAGATGTCACTTCTTCTTTACTAAATAATAGCCTAGTTTCCTCACCCTTTTCATGTTTCATGTTGACGCTTTGTTAATAAGTGGTTGCTTGACTAGTGAAACTAGCACAAATTCAGTCACACCAGTTGAAGAGTTTAAAAGTTGAGTGAAGTTAAGGAGCTAAAATATTTGTTTTTTTATCTTCTTTGGAGATAGGGTTTGATCACCGGGGTGTCAAATAATGAGACTGCCTGTATTTGGCTACTCACAACATCTGTGGCAGCCACCAGACACAGCCAGGGAGACCCCTGGGCTTCCTATGGGTGTGACTGTCAGCAATGGAAGCTGTGTTTGGTCACAGGATGAAATTTACAGCAACTCCAAGTAAACATGCCAGAGCTTGCCTCTAACAGAGGCCTCAACTAGCTACCACTATGGCCACTGGGCAGCTCTGTGAGGTCAGGACACCTTGGGTGAGACTCTAGGTTGACCAGCTGACCCGATTTGCCTATGATTGAGGGGCCTCCCAGAATAAAGGCCTTTCTTTGCTAAACCCAAAACAGCCCCCAGGATAGTTAATCACTGTAACAAAGCTCGGATGTAAACTTTCTGTGAGATACTACTCACAGTAGTGAGTCATTCACGTTCCAGGCTGACTGGAAAGCTCAGTCAAATATGCCCATCATTTTCATTCCTTACGCTGGGGCATGAAGGGAAGCTCGGGAGTTGGTGTTTCCTGGGGCTGGAACCTAAACCTCATCAAATTCTAGTCAGCCTGCAGAAAGCTGAACACTCTCCTCACGTCTCCTTGTAATCAATTCATTGTCATCAGACATGCGTGACACCTCGAAGGAAGGGGAGGACATGTCTTGAAAACTGATCAGAGAAATTGCCCTGAAAATGATGCCGTAGAATGGAAATGAGACCTTTAGAAAGAGAAATGCTGAACATGAGAAATCAGTAAGCCTCAGGATGGAAACCAGAGGAAATGGAGAGAGACGGGCAACAGGCCCTTGGGGGGGATGCAGGAGGTCAATGTCCCAGGACCAGACATGAAAATGGTTCTCTGACCTACGGTGGGAAGAAGCTCTCCCAGATTCCGACCCCTTTGGGTGAGTCTCTTCTCCCCAGAATTAAAGAGGAAGTTGTCTGTGAGCCTCGGGAGTGCCCCCGGGGTTCTTGCAAAGGCTTCCATTGCAGTGTTACCACTGGTGGTGGTGCTGGCTATGGAAAGCTGACATTTGGACAAGGAACCACTTTGACTGTCCATCCAAGTAAGTGTAACAGGACACAGCAGCATACTGGAAATTCTGGAATTTCACCCCTGGTGTTAGTTTTGAGAGAAATGTGTGTTGCCTAGGAACCAGATCTTGCTTGAAGTTAACCAGTAGCCTCCAGGGTCCTGTCTCTTCTTTAATCTCAATATTCATAGATTCCTTTTTGGACCTTGAGCCATTGGGTCTATCCCCCTGTTGTTGAGTAAAGCCAATCTTGTCCCTGGAAAGATAGAAAAGAATCTTTGCAGCTTTCAGAAACGTCTCTGGAGATAATGCCCAACTTTGGTGGCAGGGGAGGGTGTCGCCCTTTCCAACACACTCCCCTGAGTAACCCATTCTATACCATTCCCCGTCAGAAAGTTCTTTACATCAATCTTAAATTCTTCTTGGTGCAGCTGAGGCCATTTCCACTGGTATCATCCAGAGTGGAGAGGGATAATTGAGAGCAGAGGTTAAATGAGTCCATGGCATTCAGTTCAGAATGGGTTTCAAATGAAAGCGCAGAGGGAAAAAAATGAAAACTGAGCGGGAATCTGAGGTCTTATTTCAAATCCCTCTATGTTCCCTGCATGTCTCCTACGGCTTCTCTAGATGCAAAAACTACAAAAAGAGAGGAGACAAAAAAAAAGGGATGGAAAAAAATACACATCCACTGTGTCCATTCCTATCACTGAAACCACCAGCCAAGGGATTACAATGAATTCCAAAAATTTCAGATACAAGGCTTGCTACCTTTCTCCTTAAGGTGACTTGTATCCTTGCTGGTAATTAGAGCAGATAGAAAGATTTGGCTTTGGTGTGTTTGCTGCTGCTCCCCACCAGGAAGAGAGGGAAACTCTGACTGTTTTTCTAAGATTCTTAAAGTTCCTTCTGTCAGTCGTTGTAAAACTCCCCGCTGCAGGGAGAAGCAAGGCAGCTCTGAGAAGCTGATAGTTAGAAAGGGGACTTGACTAACCGTGAAGCCAAGAAGCTGGAAAGACCCAAACTCACAGGGTCCCCCAGGTATTCTTGCATTTTAGGACTTTTGTCCTTTTCTTGCAAGGATGCAAATGGATCGAAATGGATCAGGGAGGCTGGAGCCCCGTGGGTGCTCAGAAACGTAAATGGAAGGAATGACAGACAAGAAGGGGGAAACATTAAAATATTAAAATGTAGGAATATGTCTTTAACAGCAGCGTGATAAGACTGAGATGGTGAGGAAGGTGTCAAAGAGAAGGGTGACATCATTCCGATTATATTGCAGGCACTGTTTTCCTAGGCTCTCAATTGATGGCAGAGTCCTC
Organism: Hyperoodon ampullatus; assembly: GCF_949752795.1. NCBI lineage: Eukaryota > Metazoa > Chordata > Mammalia > Artiodactyla > Ziphiidae > Hyperoodon > Hyperoodon ampullatus. The sequence goes on from NC_136916.1 coordinate 105,181,586, forward strand.
CCATGCCAAAGGGATGAGGGTCCAGGTCTGTCTTTGCGTAGATCAGGCAGACAGCATAGTCTCTACTTTGCATGTGGGGAGGGGGCAGGGGGGAGGTCTTCTGGTATCGTGGCCTCTGTCAGCTCCACTGAAGAGCAGCGTCAATTCATATCAGGTGGGTGTGGAGCTAGACGTACCACTATAAAGCTGAATGTTGGCTTGTTATGACCATCTTGAATGTGCAAGATGCCTCCAAGAATAGCCTGGGTCTAATGAACAAGGGGTAGGTTGGACCAATATTGCCCAGTTTTTGTTGAATTTCTCCAAGCCCAATACCATGGGAGCCAAAGCTGAGATGTTGACATTTGAGCCTGGGAACGCTTTGACTGAGATATGCCAAAGGGGTCTGAAAGGCCAACACAACCTTCAGAGCTCTGCTTTTATTGTTAGCTCTTCGGCAGTTGTCATTTCAGCTAAAAAGCATCCACTTAGAAAAGTCAGCTCTTCATTAGCCAGACAAAGGAGGATAACATATTGACCAATGATAAAGAGTAAGGAGCCCTTGGGCTTCCTTGGTGGCGCAGTGGTTGAGAGTCCGCTTGCCGATGCAGGGGACACGGGTTTGTGCCCCGGTCCGGGAGGATCCCACATGTCGCGGAGCAGCTATGCCCATGAGCCATGGCCGCTGAGCCTGCGCGTCCGGAGCCTGTGCTCCGCAGCGGGAGAGGCCACAACAGTGAGAGGCCCGCGTACCGCAAAAAAAAAAAAAAGAGAGAGGAGCCCAGATCTCAGCCTCTGAGATGCTGGCATTTCAAGCCGTTTAATCACGGCAGCCGGCAAACATACGCTGTCTCAAAGAAGGCGAATCAATGGTGCCTGAGGACCTGATGTCACCAAACTGGGGCCTGGAGATGATGGAAATGAGATGCGGATGGGGACAGTGTATGGATGGGGGGATAGCAGAGAAGGGAGAAGGAGACAAGGGAACTCACTGATGCTTTTAAAACCCTCAGCATGTCAGAAGTTGCAGTGACCCCAAGGTGGGGAAGCACGTGTTCCTAGCAAGTTTCCTACCATCCCCTAGAGCAGCGGTCCCCAACCTTTTGGGCACCAGGGACCAGTCTCGTGGAAGACAATTTTTCCACGGACCTCGGTGGGGGGGTCGGGGGGGCGATGGTTCAGGAGGTAATGAGAGCGATGGGGAGCAATGGGGAGCTGCAGATGAAGCTTCACTCGCCCGCCGTTCACCTCCTGCTGTGCGGCCAGATTCCTAAGAGGTTGCGGGCCAGTAGCGGGGGTTGGAGACCCCTGCCCTAGAGGAGGGTGACATCACTCCGACCCAACTGTGGCCCAACACTCTCAGATCCTGTCCCATAGGTACCTGAGCTGCCTTTTGAACTGGCATCAAAAAAGACTGGGGTCTGAGATCGCTAAGAGTCCCCTGTCAGTTATAGTAAAGGGTCGGGTGACTGTGTGACAGCTACAACAAGCTGACATTTGGGCAGGGGACAAGCTTATCCATCGTTCCAAGTAAGTCCGCCCGTGACTCTGCCTGTGGAGTGTGGCAGGGCTAACTGTCACAGGCATGAGGCTCAAATGGCTGTGCAGGTGGCGTGGCGGTTGAAGACACAAAGCTGAGGGAATCAAGATGTATTAACTGTGATCAGAAAAGAAGGTTAAAGAATGGCAAATGTAGGTTTAGTGCTTAAAAGGTAGCATAGAGAGCTTGGGGTCTGAACATGGCAATTCGAAAAACAAGTTGCCAACCTGTGTTCTCCCTCCCAACCCCTCACTGCTCATGGGGGACAAGGCTGGGGGTGGTGAACAATGGACACTGCCTAACGGGGTGTTAGGGAAATGAGGCAGGTGGGAAAGGAGCAAGTGATCAGAGCCTCATACTGGGTTAATCCCAAGAAAAGGAATTGTTCCAGAAATTTCACAAAGAAAGAAAAGCCTTCCCAGAGTTAAAAGGTGTAACGAAGAGACCTAGTGAAAATGCATTTCAGAATCATGTGATCATCAGGAGAGAAATTAAATCTTCAGAGGAAAAGAATTTTTTTTAATGTCCATGCATAAAACAAATGGGCCCACACCTTGAATTAGACAGCGAGCCGCACACAATGCATGTTAGCCTTCCCCTTGGTCCCCTCTCAGGGGGACTCAGTCCCTCCAGCCGCTCGTGTTCACAGCTGCTCTAAGCCCTAAAGCTCCTTTCCACTAATGCCCTTGCCCCTGCACCTGCACAGGGAAAGAGACAGTCTGTCTGTCTGTCCCTCAGGTGGGGCCTCAGGTGTCAGCAGCGGCTCTGTCTTCTGCCTGGTTTTTGCTGAGCTTCCTATCACAGTGGAACACCGGCAACCAGAACTTCTATTTTGGGAGAGGGACAAGTTTGACAGTCATTCCAAGTAAGTCAAAGAAAATTTCCCATCACCTCTGTGTTGAGCAAACTCTTTAAATTCCAGAAAGAAATTGTCAAAAGTCTGCTACTCTGTTTCTCTAAAATAGGTAGAATTTTATCTGGAACAGAGCAAAGAGCCTCTCCCGTCCACCCCAAGAATGATTTATGCCATGACAGGTCTTTACTTCCCTGCCTGGAAACCCCTGGGAGGAGGGGGTCAAACAGTGTCATCTGCAGCCATGCCATCCCCTGCAGCTCGCCCCTCACACCAGCACTGACCAGAGAAGCGTGGCCCTTTGTGGCACAGGCCACAGGAGCAGAGAATGAGGGGCAAGCCTCAACTGAGAGAGAATAGGCCAGAAGGCTAGAGAAGGGAAAAGAGGCAACTTCAGAGAAAGCTGAACTATGGAATGGTATAAGAGGATGAGAAAGATGGCAGGGCTGTCCAGACTCATCCTGTGTTTAGACCCAAGGGATTCAGTGACAGCACCTGCAGAGAGAAAAAGGATGTCTAGTCCTCTCTCTGAAGGAAAATTTGACAGAAAAATCAAAACAGATCTCACATGTCAAGCCTCTTCTAATTATAGCTTTTTTCCCACTTTCTCTCAGTGGGTCCAGCAGGAAATGGTATGAAGGGATCACTGGCGGCTTTGATGGTGAAGCATTGGGAGGAGAGGGTTCACAAGAAATGGGGGGGAGGGCACAGTAGGGTTCGGAGAGATTGGAGCCATGGTTTTTGTAATGACTTAGAACACTGTGTGTCTAACTACGGAAACAAATTAACCTTCGGGAAAGGAACTAGACTCACCATTACACCAAGTAAGTACCTCATTATTGGTCAGCAAATCAGTTATTCTTTAATTTCCAGTTGGCCTATGTAAGATTCTGGAGGTCATACTAGACTGTGCAGGCTTACGAGGATTTCCATCTGTCCTTTTTCATAACTGGTAGAGATGGGTGTCAGCCAAATATCTGAGTTTTCTGGGGAAACTCCAGTCTTGAATATTTAATTCAAAACTGGAAAATATGATTCACAATTCTGTTTTTGCCGCTGCCATCATGTGCTAATGTGACATGTGAAGAGGATTTAGATAGAATAACTGCATCTTCGCCTTTATCTTGTATGATAATTTGAACTTTGAGTACTACAAGCATTTGGAAGAAATGGTTGAAACGTAGGCTATCAAAAAGACAAGAAAACCACAAGACCCAGAGAGGCAGGCAGACAGAATGCCAGAGAGTATAGTTTTACAAAGTTAGTCCAGTGCGTGTCTCTCTTTGCAGATGGCAAAGGTATTTTGAAAGGTGCTAAGAGCTGATGCTCTGAGTGGGGCGGAGCAATGGGATGCTGAGCACTGATCGCAAGGGGAAGGCTTAAACTTGGAAAACTCGGTGGCGGGGGTGGGGGGGTGTTCCCCAGTGGAGTTTATCAGTGTGACAGCACATCTGCATTTAGTAAATTGCAGTGTGGATAAGGCACAGAATTAACTGCTAAAAGAAAAAACTATGTCTGAAATGATAGATAGATAGATAGATAGATAGATAGATGATAGATAGATAAGAGAGACAGACAGAAAGAAAGAATGAGATAGATACTGGGTATATATACACAGAGTAGAGTAACATGAAAAGCATGGGGCAAATAAATTTCTTGCATCTGAAATTAAAAGCTGTGGAAAATCTGAACATGTTCACTTTGTAACAAAAGACAACCTCACAAACATTGGAAGAGCAAGAACTGGACAGATAGAACTTTTCCAAGGCTGGATTTCTCAACTGCCTTAACCATTCAGTTACCTAGAGGAATCTTTTTCTCTCTTTTCTGCATTAGAAATTAAAGACATGAGTATTGAGGGCTTGGATGGCTCAGACTCTTGTAGTAAAAATTACATTATAATGCACCTCCCAGCTAGGCTGGATAAAGCACCTTTAGGCATCAAAGCCTTTTTCTTCTCTGTCTGGAGAAGATAAGGAAGTGGTATTCTCCCCACTGTTTAGGGACAGGGAGCTCTGAGGGTGTCATAGAGTTACAAAGCAAGACAGTGACAGAGCTGAGCTGTGGGGACCTAGTAATGGTCAGTCTGCTCCCTGCCACAGACTCCATAGTAGCCAGAAGTGTTCAGGGGACTGTCCCCAGGTGAAAACATAACACACCCAGTGAAAATGCCACTCTCCTCTGTGCCACCAAGAGCAACTCAGTAAAAGAATGCTTTACCCAGCAGGGGACAGTCAGAGTGGCTCTAATCCAGCTCAGAGCCCCAAATACTCAAAAACTGTATGTGGAAGCCCGCTGTAAAGAGTTCATTTCCAAGCAGTGCTTCCAGAAACTTTTACTGGTTGGTGATTGCTATGAGTTTTGAAATTGAAGGACATCACAGCAGAGTAGAAATGTTTGGAACAGGTGAGTCTGACTGGGATTAATGAGCTGAAAGAAAATTCTGGCTAGGGGGCTAGAAAAGCACTGAAAGAAAAGATACACTGAACCTTTGGAGCGTTCCTTCTAGAGAAGAGTTGTAGCATTTATTCTAGTCCAAGAAGCAAAGAGCAAACACAAGCCAAATTCCATACACAATCGACCTTTTCACACTGGGAAGTTTCTGTGATAATTCCAATGTCTCTGGCTTCTTGGCCAAATACCAGCAAGTCCTACATGCAAAGAGGAACAGTCCTCTGTTTCCAGGACCGAGTCACTCGCCCCCATGCCACCACACAACCACGCCCACAAGCTCTTTTTGTAGAGGAGTTTAATGCTGTGTGAATTATGGAAACGCACAGATCTTTGGCTCAGGAACCACTTTGACAGTCAAGCCTCGTGAGTATAGAAAACACTTTGGCCCACCCTAATCCCAACCTGTGTTTCATTACAAATCAAATAGACTCTAGTTTAGAAAGATTTGATTCTAGAGAGAGAAAAAGTGAAGTTTCAGGAGCAACACAAACACCTTATTAATGTGATTCACTTAAGAGTTCCCATGCATTGCCTTTGAGAGAGTTAAACACACCAATTAACTGGTGTGAACTACAGCTTTAAAATAGAACTTAAATTTTTTTTACATGTCAGCGTCTCTGTGGGACCACACTGCTTGCTGTTTGGGTGTCTCGACTTGCAAAATGGAAACCTTAGCCTGTAGTTTTGAGCTGAGGGATTTATCCTGAGCCTGTGACTTGGAGAAGTGTGAGGGAAGATGCACGCTGCTTGGTTTGTAGAGCATTTGTAGATCAGTGTCAGGAGGAAGCCAGGCAGACAGGTTGTTGACGTGACCCTCGTGACAGATGTCCACCCTCTTTCTGTAAAGCTGCTGACAACAGTGAGAAGAGTGGCAGTGGAGAAAAGCTGACTTTTGGGACTGGAACGCATTTAGCAGTGAGGCCCATTAAGTCTGAGAGGAAAGTGAAATATCTATGTCTCTATTATTTGTTCTAGCCTAACGTTTGAATTGTCCTGTTTTAGATGCCAGATATACAAACCATAACCCCTTTAAATGTGTGTGACTGAGGGCCTCCATCCTCTCCATCTTCTATGTGACAGGGGAGCATTTTGTGACCTTGTCGGCTCTCATGAAGAAGTCAGGGTTTCCCTGGTGGCGCAGTGGTTTAGAGTCCGCCTGACGATGCAGGGGACGCGGGTTCGTGCCACGGTCCGGGAAGATCCCACATGCCGCGGAGCGGCTGGGCCCGTGAGCCATGGCCGCTGAGCCTGCGCGTCCGGAGCCTGTGCTCCGCAATGGGAGAGGCCAAAACAGTGAGAGGCCCGCGTACCGCAAAAAAAAAAAAAAAAAAGAAGTCAGCAGTGATGCAGTTGATAACCGTGTGCTGGCATTCCCTGCCCTCATTGCCGGGGCCCTTACCTCAGTTATGTGTGTTTTGAGCTTTTACAACAGCAACAAGGGAGGGGAGGAAATGACCAGCAGGTCCAGCCAGGGCTACAAGCTGTCCCGGGCTTCAGAGTAGCTGTAGATAGAGGTTCTGGAGGTTCAGGGCATGGGTCTCTGGCAGAGGGATTTATGTAAAGGGTTGACTTGAGGTGTGAATACAGGAGGAGGTATTAACAGACTCATCTTTGGAAAAGGGACTCAGCTCATCATCCAGCCCTGTAAGTGCTTCCATCCAGGAGATGGGGATCTAAATGCAGACTCCATGAGGACATTTCCAAACCCTGCTGATAAGCCTCTGGTACCACTGCCATATCAGCACGGTCCTAAGCACCCAGAAGGTTTTGAGCCATGTAAGTGCGGGAGATGATAGTCTGGAGGTCTCCTGGGTGCTTTTGTGAGTGTATTTGACTCCAAGGACGTTCCTGGGGGTTCTGGGCTCTGGCAGACAAAAGATACCACTTAGAACTGAGGCATGAACGTATAAGGACCGTTTTGTTAGCAGCACCTTTGCAATGAAAATGACTTTCATGGGTGTTGTGGACATGGCTGTGTGGATAGAGGTTTGATTGTTTCTCCTTTTCTGTCTTCATGTCTTCTTCTCTGCCTGACTTAGGGACCTTAAGTTAGAACAGTTATTAATCATTTGATTTTCTGAGTCCCAATCATTCTTCAAGTTCTGACAAGAGAGATTCATTAACATAAAACCCAGAAAGAGAAAGAACAAAGAGCTCAATTCCCAATGTCTGGGGAGTCGAACTTGACAACTCCTCAGCCTTCATTAACTAGCCAGCACCCCGTGATCAGGTGAGGTCAAAGAGGGCCACAGAAAAAAAAAAAGAAAAAAGAAAAAGGGCTTCCCTGGTGGCGCAGTGGTTGAGAGTCTGCCTGCTGATGCAGGGGACGTGGGTTCGTGCCCCGGTCCGGGAAGATCCCACATGCCGTGGAGCGGCTGGGCCCATGAGCCATGGCCGCTGAGCCTGCGCGTCCGGAGCCTGTGCTCCACAATGGGAGAGGCCACAGCAGTGAGAGGCCCACGTACCGCAAAAAAAAAAAAAAAAAAAAAAGAACACCACAGGCAGGTAGTATCTGGCCAGAGCCCTGCTGCCCTCATAGGGGTTAATGCTGCAGAGTTTAGGAGATGGGAATGGATCCCTCAGGGCTTGCCCAGGCTGCCCATCCATGGGGAAACTCCGAGTAAGGGAGTGCAGGGTGGAGACCAGATGGGAACTCCAGTGGCAGGTTTCTGTCATGGAGCATCTCACAGTGTAGCCACGGGCAGTGGCGGGAAACTCATCTTTGGGACTGGAACGAGACTTCAGGTCACCCTTGGTAGGTAACAGAGACCATGAGGTAACAACTGTGTGTCCTTTAAAACAGGGGTGCTCTGGGGGGGACATCCTAGCTGGAAGTAGTCCTGCCTTCATTCCAGCGGGAGGGGGTCTCACTGAGGGTACCTGCATTCAATCAGTATCTGTGTTATTTTTATTTCTACTACTGAGGCTTTCCTTTCCACCTGTGAAAACAGAATTCTCCCTGCTTCAAGCTTCTTCAGTCTTCATTACTCTGTTTTCTTTGGAGCAGCAGGTTTTGGAATTAATTTATCATCAGGATTTTCTCACTCTGGGCAACAGAATGAAAAGGGTTCTCAAATAGAAAGTAGAGAGCCCTGCTTTTCCTGATAAATTTTCAGGGGTGATGTGTACAAATGGGAGGAAATGGGCTAGAGTGACCTTCTAATGACTGTTTTTGAGTAACTCTCAGGAAAGTTGCTTAATGTTCTACACACTCAACTTCTGAGAGGAATCATTGGGTTAGACACTTGGTGGAGTAAAACAAATACTCGATCCTCTGAAAACATAATGAGATGTCAACCCTCTCCCCCAACGCACTGCCACGTTTCATTATTTACCAATTACAAAATAACTACATGATAATTAGCATGAAATTACATAGATGAGTAGTTTGAGTATTTTGAACCCATAACTAAGATGCAAATTATCAACAATCTGAAGCATGCCACCAGGCAGTACCTTATAAACAGTGGTCCCTGAAGACAAACCGTGTGTTCGGGCATGATTTGTTTGTGGCATGTGTTTATACATAATTTGGGAACCTGTTTGCAAGCTGATTCTATGTCTCAGAGTGCCAATTTGGAATCTGGATTAGCTGTGCTCAGTGCACTGAAAAGTGCTCACTTGTACAGCCTAGAAGCATGACAAATGGCCCCACTCCTGTAGGAGAGGAGAATGGGACTGTTGTGTTGTGGTCTCTGTTGGTGCCTCTCCCCCTTCTGCCTGCCACGCTGGGAGCCTGGCTGCAAGCTTTCCCCAGGAGGTTTTTGTTAGAGGGTGTACTGCTGTGGCAATAATAACAATGACCTACACTTTGGCGCAGGGACCAGACTGACAGTGAAACCAAGTAAGTGATGGGAGCGGGTCAATTGCCAAGGCTGACCTGAGTGGAAGTGCTGTTCTGTGCAATTCAGTGGGATTAAGATACTGCCTCTCCCAAGAGGGTAGATGCACCTAGTTTCTTTGTACCTGAGTTGGTTGGAAGTGTGTTCGTTGATGAATTCTAGCAATCCTAAGAATTAGGTCATGAAGAAGTAGGAATTTTCACTGTCAACCCTCATTGGCTCTGGATATATAAAAACGCTAATGATAATATGCAAAACCCATATTCTGTGATAAGACCAAGTAAAAAGATCTAACAACTCAGAAATCAAGGAGGTTTTCCTCAAGAAGACCTCCTCCTCTCCAAGAGGACCACAATCAGCTCCTTTGTTGCGGTTTTTACTGGGTTTTATTGTTGTTATTCTTTGTAAGGACTATGAAAGTGGCATGGTCCCTAGACCCCAGAATAGCCACTCTCTGACCCCCTGTTGACCACCTGTGCTAGATGGCATGTCTCTGTCTGACCTTGCAATTGTCCCATGTGTCTCAGGCATGAGTCGGCCATCAGAACCCAGTATTCTGGGAGCAAAACTGGTGGTTTAAGATCAAGCTCAGGTCTATCTGCACAGCCAGCTGCTATTTTCAGAGAAATGTCCTTTCCCTGCCAAGGAGCTGGGAGCTGAGGCTGCAAAGTGGTGAGACTTCCACTAGAGGAGAAAGTGGTCTCACTTGTTCTTTCTCTGCCTCAATCCTTCCCACCCACTGATTACTGTAAGGCCCCATATGACTGTGAATTATGGAGGCAGCCAAGGAAAGCTCACCTTTGGAAAAGGCACTACGCTCCCTGTTAAACCAAGTAAGTACTGGCGGGTTTCAGAGATTAATCAGTGAGTGCAGCTAAAGCACAGCCCAGAGTGAATGAGAAGAAATTTACCAACCCCATTTCTCTGTGGAGTCTACCCACACTTCACCCATGAGCCTACAGAGTTGCCCTGATCTAGGCCCTTGGCTGTCCTCAGCCAGATGGGCACTGGCCTCTGCTGGACACAGGAAAATTCTGGGCTTTATAACATGTAACCGGGCCCCCTCCCCAGGATGGCACTTCTCAGGAGTGATCACCCACCTCACTGTGCTGAGTGGGTGACCTTCTCAGCAATGGTCTCATGGAAGAGGACCCTGGGTGACCCACGGTCTGTGTGACTGCTGGGTGATAGGTGTTTAGACATTAGATTTAATGGAGGATCCCATGAGGAAGAGAGGCAGAGTGGCTACTGAGAGGGGTGTTTTGTTTAGGGAAAATGCACTGTGGGTATGCATTCACCTCTGGCAAACTCACCTCACTGCTGGTCATACCCAGTGAGTTCTTGTGGTTAAGTCATTATCCTTTCTGGAGAGAAACCCAAAGGGACGTGTTGAAACACGGCTGAATTTAATTGCTTCGTTTAGCATGCAGTTGTTAACTATGTCAGATGTGTGAGCAAGATATGAATACATGTTTCCCTGGTGGCTGGATTTGGTTACCAGTTCCATGGGCCGTTTGATAAATTGTAATACTGTAGTCAGTGTTTCTTGAAGGTCCACAAAGCACGTTGAGGCTTTGGGAAAGAGGCAGAGATAAGAGGCAGAAAAGCTTGGTGATAGAGAGAGAAACAAACCAATGAAAAGGGAGGCTACCAAAGCAGCAGCACGCAGCCACGGAAGCATGTCCTTAACAGATAAGTGCTGAGGACCCAGTTGCGCCTATGCCATGTCACCTGGTAGAACTGGAAAATCTGGCAGGTGGACTGAGGGCTTGGGTAAGGGGTGGGCGGCAAGAGCCACAAGCTCCTCGTGGTTTTCCTCTGCTGGGAGAATAGTTGAACAATCAAACTTTCTCTGGAGAGAGGACAGCCCTCTATGGGTCATATCAGTGGAAGCCCCCTCTTCACCCCAAGGACAAAGTAGTTCCCTACATGGACTTCTCCCTTTCACACAGGCTGGCCAAGTCAACCCTGTGGGAGGGACAGAGAATCCCCGTACCTTGGAAGCCTCCCCACTGCCACTGGATTTCCTGTGACAAAGCAGAATGTTTATCTGACTTGTGAAGCTGTCAGGGAGAGGGCAAGAGAGATGGATTACAGAAAGAAATACTGAGAATTTACAAGCTATCTCCAGCCTTGCAGAGTTCAGTGTTTGGGGGTTTTAGTTTTGGTTTTTTCTGTTAGAATGACAGAAAATGGGGTGCTTTCCATGCAGGCACACTATTTGCAGAAATGCCTGCCATCTGACATTTCAGTCGTATTTTGCCCACCACCCTCTGTGCCTGAACCGGGTGTGACAATAGGTAATGGGGCTGATTTGTTAACAAATAGAGTTTATACACTTAAATGAGTGGCTCAGTCAAACCATTCAGCCTGAAGTAACACACCTGTAGTCCCCTCACCGCACCCCACCCCCCCGCTGTCCATTGCTAACCTCCTCTTTTGAATCTACCCTCAAAGGGCCCAAAACATTCTTTTTGTAGCAGCCATGATGGCTTTATCTTCTGAAGGTGGATTTCATTTTTATTAAGAATCAAAAGGCTTTCAGAGCCATGAGTTATAAATAAAGGAGGGACCCAAATTAATTACTGGTACTATTTTGGTTCCAAAAATGAGGCGTGACTATAGAATAATGTCCTTATTGTGTATGTGTGGCCCATAAACTGACTCTCAGAGAGAGTCCTAAAGGGAGTACTTTGAAGGGTTCAACCATCATTTAGATGTTTAAATCCTGACGTGTTTGTTAAAACAACCTCTTTACTTAATAAACACACTTAAGATAAATATAGCATGAGATTGAGGAAGTTTTGCAAGCCCAGACCTAATCAAAGCAAAAAGACTTTCGTATGAACTGAGATATTATCCCAAGTAAATCCCTTTCAGAAAAACACGAGGTCAAAACCTTCCCATGGAGAAAGTGCATACAATATCCTGCTAATTGACAGCAAAACTACACCAAGAAATGGTAACCCTATGGTGGTTTACGTAGAGCCACATAGCACTGTGACTCAGGAAACTACAAATACGTCTTTGGAGCAGGCACTAGCCTGCAGGTTTTAGCAAGTGAGTATTACAGGCAAGTCAGACATTTTAAATGTTTTTGGTGTCTGAGACACAAAGGAAGATAAAATAAGGGAAATACTGGCTATGGAAGCAAAAATTACGGCTGTCTGACGTGGCCATTCTGGGTCCATCTACTCTGGACAGGCAGGACAAAGGCTCGCTGGAATGAATTTACCACCAATTTCATAAGAATTATATTAATTATTAGAAAATATTTATTAGCTAAAGACTTTGAGAGACTCCTCTAAACACGGGAATTCTTTTAAAACTGTACCCTCATTCCACATTTTTCACTCGCTTTTCCCTACCCCTCTGTGTGCCTTTCTCCCTCATCCAATTCAATGCTTCACCTGGGCATTCATGTTTTGAGAAAGCATCCTATCCACTTCTTAGCCTGTCACTTAAGGCTCTCTAAAACCTGGGCCCTTTCTGTTCTCCAAATCTGTTTCCAGCTCTTCCCTTTCTCAAATGTCTTGCTCCAGGCAAACTGGACGCCTACTTCCCCTGAATGCTTACACATGCCCACACCTGTACCTAATGTCCATAAATCAGACACCATAGACCCCCACTGAAAATAGACCGGCATACATGAAACAAATTGTTCTTTAGCCAGCACAAGTGTCACCAGACTTAATTTCATAGGGACAACTTGAGAAACTATATCTCTTCTTAAAAATGAAGGAGGCGTGGGTAAGAGATCCAGCAGGCAAATAGTAAAGTAGGAAGGAAGGAGATGCTTCTGTAATGGGTGTAGGAAGGAGGGAAGACATTCTTGGAGGAGAACAACACTGACTAAATCCAAGTAGGAAATTTATGGGCTGCCAAATTCCCTGTACGTTTCTTGTTTTCCTTCTGGAGTGGTCCGTTCCGAATTATTGGTTGTTAAGCCCCTGGTCGCCCAGATGGCCAGAGGGTGGGGAAGAGGGAGGAGACCGTGCTGTACACTCAGCAGTGGTGCCTATGGAGTTTCCTTCTCAGATTTTCCTCAAGCTACCTCAAAATTAAGAGAGGTTCACAAAGGCTTGAGAAGCACTTGCAAGCTTTTAACTGTGCCCTTGCATCTCTGTCCTCACTAAGAGAAAATGCTCAACCCAGACATTTAAGGGCACATGGAGCAGAGTCACTTGCACCAGTTTTCCCATAGCCAGCCTACATCAGTTTATAGCTGGTTGATTCCCGGACCCGAGAATAAGTCCAGCCAAAATGAAGAGAACTGCCCAGCTAAGCCCAGCTTAAATCACTGAACTGCAGGCTCATGGTCTAATAAATGCTTATTGTTTTATGCCAAAAAAATTAAGAGAGGCTCAAAAGGATCACCTTGACAGGATGGGAGAAGCTACCTGTAAGAGAATGATTTCAGGTTAGTCCCTGAGTTATGCTATCTCCCGGGAAAGGGACAGTGAGAATGCAAAAGTCCCCACTAGGACACAGATAGAAAGTAGTGAAAGTCCTTTTCCTGGTGACCGTCTAAGTTGGGGATGAAAAGGTCTGGAGGGCTTCCCTGGTGGCACAGTGGTTGAGAGTCCGCCTGCCAATGCAGGGGACACGGGTTCGTGCCCCGGTCCGGGAAGATCCCACATTCCGCAGAGCGGCTGGGCCCGTGAGCCATGGCCGCTGAGCCTGCGCGTCCGGAGCCTGTGTTCCGCAACGGGAGAGGCCACAGCAGTGAGAGGCCCGCGTACCAAAAAAATAAGAAAAGAAAAGAAAAGAAAAGGTCTGGAGCTGGAGTCAAGGGTGAACTCCAGGGCTGACCAGCGCCTGTGACTACCTCGGTCAGAGGTGTCTGGCTCCAGCGCCCTGAAAGGGTGGACCAGCATGCTGACCCCTCTTGCCGGGTAGGCAGTTGCAGCTGCCCTCAGTCTCTCCCATTGCGATGACAATATCTCTGACTCCTTTGGCTTTGGTGCCGTGGACAAAAACTGTTCCTACTTTGTCCAAATGAGGTACATGATCTTCAGAACCCCTGGAGAATTATTGTGTAAAACACCGGAGGATAGCTAGGATTTTTGGCAGTCAGTATGCTGGGCTTATGCGGGAAAACTCCTTCTTTAGAATATTTAGAAAGAATATCCTCCATTCATCCAATGTGTAAACAGTCCTGAAATCCAGGCTGGAGCTATGATTCTGTGCCAGGTTATTACTTAATATTCTCTGTGCTCATGGTATCGCTTCTTCCAGAAGATCTTTAGGGAAAACTTAGTTTGGTTTCTAGGAGGTTTTTGCTGAGCTGAAGATCACTGTGTGAATAATAATGCAGGCAACACGTTCACATTTAGAGGGGGAACAAGGTTAATGGTCAAACCCCGTGAGTATCTCTGCTGAATCTGTAATGATTGCTCTGATTTCTAAAGGAAGCCATAGCACTGAACTTCATCTGGGGGCTGTTTTTTCCACCCAATTTTTTTAAAGTTAATTCTAATCATTAATCCTAATGATTATACAGTGTATATATATGCCATATGTATATGTGAAAACGGGCACATATGTAATCATCTGGCACAGGAACAAATAAGCTGGAGAATAACAGATTCCTTGTCCTTTTTGTCTTAACCATCTGGGTCTGAAAGTCTGTGTTGAACACGGGGATGGCTGAGCACTGGAGTGAGAGAACCTTCTCCAGGGACTTTGTCAGGATTTTGCCATGCCCTGCTGGCCTCGTGAGGGGACAGCTCGGTCTCGAGGTTGGTATTTAACCTCAGAAAAGCCTTTGTGTCCTAACCATGCTGTGAATTGACCACAATAATAAACAGTCTTCCCCGCTGATTCTTTGGCCAGGGTCCCAGCTGGAGAAGCACGCTGGCTGGATTTGGGGATTGAAAGGGATTTCCTGGTACACATTGGCCTGGTCGGTTTCTGTAAAGCTTTCTATGACTGTGTAATATTGGCAACAACCGTAAGCTGATTTGGGGATTGGGGACAAGTGTGGCAGTAAATCCAAGTGAGTCTTCAGATTAACTCTCTCAAACCTGTCTATGTAGCTGGAAGTATCTCAGAAACTATCTCCTTCTTTAGCCCTCATGTTTTAACTGTGCAGTAATGAATAGTGGTTTCCTCCTGTCCACCCAAGCTGAGCTCTTGCCCACCTCTCAACCAAAATAACTAGAGAGAGTGGGCCAGATGTGCCTGGTAGGAAGGCAGTTGCACTGTTAGACTGTTTTCTTACAGAGCCAACAGGTGGCCCTTTCCAAAAAGAGCCATCAGAGAGCACTGAAAGTTAGACCTCCTTAGTCCATACTCTACTGGCCTCACTATGGGCCATTGGTGAATCCTGTTTCCTCCCAGCCAAAGATAACTCAAGTGCTGCTGGGAACTCCTGGGACTTAGGGCCCTCCGAGTGACCTCCCTGGAGGACATCTCCTCACCATGGATTATCCAGAATGACTCAAACTTACCATATAATTTCTGCATCTCTCAGTTCTCTTTGGC